>NW_027362762.1:962236031-962926291 GCF_046119375.1 Phyllobates terribilis | reverse complement strand
CACTCATTATACAGTGGCTGATCTATAGATATCACTCATCAACCTCATTATATCAGTGGCTGATCTATAGATATCACTCATCATCCTCATTATATCAGTGGCTGATCTATAGATATCACTCATCATCCTCATTATATCAGTGTCTGATCTATAGATATCACTCATCATCCTCATTATATCAGTGTCTGATCTATAGATATCACTCATCATCCTCATTATATCAGGCTGATCTATAGATATCACTCATCATCCTCATTATATCAGTGTCTGATCTATAGATATCACTCATCATCCTCATTATATCAGTGTCTGATCTATAGATATCACTCATCATCTTCTTTATATCAGTGTCTGATCTATAGATATCACTCATCATCCTCATTATATCAGTATCTGATCTATAGATATCACTCATCATCCTCATTATATCAGTATCTGATCTATAGATATCACTCATCATCGTCATTATATCAGTGTCTGATCTATAGATATCACTCATCATCGTCATTATATCAGTGTCTGATCTATAGATATCACTCATCATCCTCATTATATCAGTGTCTGATCTATAGATATCACTCATCATCCTCATTATATCAGTGTCTGATCTATAGATATCACTCATCATCCTCATTATATCAGTATCTGATCTATAGATATCACTCATCATCCTCATTATATCAGTATCTGATCTATAGATATCACTCATCATCCTCATTATATCAGTATCTGATCTATAGATATCACTCATCATCCTCATTATATCAGTATCTGATCTATAGATATCACTCATCATCCTCATTATATCAGTGTCTGATCTATAGATATCACTCATCATCCTCATTATATCAGCATCTGATCTATAGATATCACTCATCATCCTCATTATATCAGTATCTGATCTATAGATATCACTCATCATCCTCATTATATCAGTATCTGATCTATAGATATCACTCATCATCCTCATTATATCAGTATCTGATCTATAGATATCACTCATCATCCTCATTATATCATTATCTGATCTATAGATATCGCTCATCATCCTCATTATATCAGTATCTGATCTATAGATATCACTCATCATCCTCATTATATCAGTATCTGATCTATAGATATCACTCATCATTCTAACATATCAGTGTCTGATCTATAGATATCACTCATCATCCTCATCATATCAGTGTCTGATCTATAGATATCACTCATCATCCTCATTATATCAGTGTCTGATCTATAGATATCACTCATCATCCTCATTATATCAGTATCTGATCTATAGATATCACTCATCATCCTCATTATATCAGTATCTGATCTATAGATATCACTCATCATTCTAACATATCAGTGTCTGATCTATAGATATCACTCATCATCCTCATTATATCAGTATCTGATCTATAGATATCACTCATCATCCTCATTATATCAGTATCTGATCTATAGATATCACTCATCATTCTAACATATCAGTGTCTGATCTATAGATATCACTCATCATCCTCATTATATCAGTATCTGATCTATAGATATCACTCATCATCCTCATTATATCAGTATCTGATCTATAGATATCACTCATCATCCTCATTATATCAGTGTCTGATCTATAGATATCACTTATCATCCTCATTATATCAGTATCTGATCTATAGATGTCACTCATCATCCTCATTATATCAGTATCTGATCTATAGATATCACTCATCATCCTCATTATATCAGTGTCTGATCTATAGATATGACTCATCATCCTCATTATATCAGTGTCTGATCTATAGATATCACTCATCATCGTCATTATATCAGTGTCTGATCTATAGATATCACTCATCATCCTCATTATATCAGTATGTGATCTATAGATATCACTCATCATCCTCATTATATCAGTATCTGATGTATAGATATCACTCATCATCCTCATTATATCAGTATGTGATCTATAGATATCACTCATCATCCTCATTATATCAGTATCTGATCTATAGATATCACTCATCATCCTCATTATATCAGTATCTGATCTATAGATATCACTCATCATGCTCATTATATCAGTATCTGATGTATAGATATCTCTCATCATCGTCATTATATCAGTGTCTGATCTATAGATATCACTCATCATCCTAATTATATCAGTGTCTGATCTATAGATATCACTCATCATCGTCATATCAGTGTCTGATCTATAGATATCGCTCATCATCCTCGTTATATCAGTATCTGATCTATAGATATCACTCATCATCCTCATTATATCAGTATCTGATCTATAGATATCACTCATCATCCTCATTATATCAGTATCTGATCTATAGATATCACTCATCATCCTCATTATATCAGTATCTGATCTATAGATATCACTCATCATCCTCATTATATCAGTATGTGATCTATAGATATCACTCATCATCCTCATATCAGTATCTGATCTATAGATATCACTCATCATCCTCATTATATCAGTATCTGATCTATAGATATCAGTCATCATCTTCATTATATCAGTATCTGATCTATAGATATCACTCATCATCCTCATTATATCAGTGTCTGATCTATAGATATCACTCATCATCCTCATTATATCAGTGTCTGATCTATAGATATCACTCATCACCCTCATTATATCAGTATCTGATGTATAGATATCACTCATCATCCTCATTATATCAGTATCTGATCTATAGATATCACTCATCATCCTCATTATATCAGTGTCTGATCTATAGATATCACTCATCATCCTCATTATATCAGTATCTGATCTATAGATATCACTCATCATCTTCATTATATCAGTATCTGATCTATAGATATCACTCATCATCCTCATTATATCAGTGTCTGATCTATAGATATCACTCATCATCCTCATTATATCAGTGTCTGATCTATAGATATCACTCATCATCCTCATTATATCAGTATCTGATGTATAGATATCACTCATCATCCTCATTATATCAGTATCTGATGTATAGATATCACTCATCATCGTCATTATATCAGTGTCTGATCTATAGATATCACTCATCATCCTCATTATATCAGTGTCTGATCTATAGATATCACTCATCATCATCATATCAGTGTCTGATCTATAGATATCGCTCATCATCCTCGTTATATCAGTATCTGATCTATAGATATCACTCATCATCCTCATTATATCAGTATCTGATCTATAGATATCACTCATCATCCTCATTATATCAGTATCTGATCTATAGATATCACTCATCATCCTCTATATCAGTATCTGATCTATAGATATCACTCATCATCCTCATTATATCAGTATCTGATCTATAGATATCACTCATCATCCTCATTATATCAGTATCTGATCTATAGATATCACTCATCATCCTCATTATATCAGTATCTGATCTATAGATATCACTCATCATCCTCATTATATCAGTATCTGATCTATAGATATCACTCATCATCCTCATTATGTCAGTGTCTGATCTATAGATATCACTCATCATCCTCATTATATCAGTGTCTGATCTATAGATATCACTCATCATCCTCATTATATCAGTGTCTGATCTATAGACATCACTCATCATCTTCATTATATCAGTATCTGATCTATAGATATCACTCATCATCCTCATTATATCAGTGTCTGATCTATAGATATCACTCATCATCCTCATTATATCAGTATCTGATCTATAGATATCACTCATCATCCTCATTATATCAGTATCTGATCTATAGATATCACTCATCATCTTCATTATATCAGTGTCTGATCTATAGATATCACTCATCATCCTCATTATATCAGTGTCTGATCTATAGATATCACTCATCATCCTCATTATATCAGTGTCTGATCTATAGATATCACTCATCATCCTCATTATATCAGTATCTGATCTATAGATATCACTCATCATCCTCATTATATCAGTATCTGATCTATAGATATCACTCATCATCTTCATTATATCAGTGTCTGATCTATAGATATCACGCATCATCTTCATTATATCAGTGTATGATCTATAGATATCACTCATCATCCTCATTATATCAGTGTCTGATCTATAGATATCACTCATTATCCTCATTATATCAGTATCTGATCTATAGACATCACTCATCATCCTCATTATATCAGTGTCTGATCTATAGATATCACTCATCATCCTCATTATATCAGTGTCTGATCTATAGACATCACTCATCATCTTCATTATATCAGTATCTGATCTATAGATATCACTCATCATCCTCATTATATCAGTATCTGATCTATAGATATCACTCATCATCCTCATTATATCAGTATCTGATCTATAGATATCACTCATCATCTTCATTATATCAGTGTCTGATCTATAGATATCACTCATCATCCTCATTATATCAGTGTCTGATCTATAGATATCACTCATCATCCTCATTATATCAGTATCTGATCTATAGATATCACTCATCATCCTCATTATATCAGTATCTGATCTATAGATATCACTCATCATCCTCATTATATCAGTGTCTGATCTATAGATATCACTCATCATCCTCATTATATCAGTGTCTGATCTATAGATATCACTCATCATCCTCATTATATCAGCATCTGATCTATAGATATCACTCATCATCCTCATTATATCAGTATCTGATCTATAGATATCACTCATCATCCTCATTATATCAGTATCTGATCTATAGATATCACTCATCATCCTCATTATATCAGTATCTGATCTATAGATATCACTCATCATCCTCATTATATCATTATCTGATCTATAGATATCGCTCATCATCCTCATTATATCAGTATCTGATCTATAGATATCACTCATCATCCTCATTATATCAGTATCTGATCTATAGATATCACTCATCATTCTAACATATCAGTGTCTGATCTATAGATATCACTCATCATCCTCATCATATCAGTGTCTGATCTATAGATATCACTCATCATCCTCATTATATCAGTGTCTGATCTATAGATATCACTCATCATCCTCATTATATCAGTATCTGATCTATAGATATCACTCATCATCCTCATTATATCAGTATCTGATCTATAGATATCACTCATCATTCTAACATATCAGTGTCTGATCTATAGATATCACTCATCATCCTCATTATATCAGTATCTGATCTATAGATATCACTCATCATCCTCATTATATCAGTATCTGATCTATAGATATCACTCATCATTCTAACATATCAGTGTCTGATCTATAGATATCACTCATCATCCTCATTATATCAGTATCTGATCTATAGATATCACTCATCATCCTCATTATATCAGTATCTGATCTATAGATATCACTCATCATCCTCATTATATCAGTGTCTGATCTATAGATATCACTTATCATCCTCATTATATCAGTATCTGATCTATAGATATCACTCATCATCCTCATTATATCAGTATCTGATCTATAGATATCACTCATCATCCTCATTATATCAGTGTCTGATCTATAGATATGACTCATCATCCTCATTATATCAGTGTCTGATCTATAGATATCACTCATCATCGTCATTATATCAGTGTCTGATCTATAGATATCACTCATCATCCTCATTATATCAGTATGTGATCTATAGATATCACTCATCATCCTCATTATATCAGTATCTGATGTATAGATATCACTCATCATCCTCATTATATCAGTATGTGATCTATAGATATCACTCATCATCCTCATTATATCAGTATCTGATCTATAGATATCACTCATCATCCTCATTATATCAGTATCTGATCTATAGATATCACTCATCATCCTCATTATATCAGTATCTGATGTATAGATATCTCTCATCATCGTCATTATATCAGTGTCTGATCTATAGATATCACTCATCATCCTAATTATATCAGTGTCTGATCTATAGATATCACTCATCATCGTCATATCAGTGTCTGATCTATAGATATCGCTCATCATCCTCGTTATATCAGTATCTGATCTATAGATATCACTCATCATCCTCATTATATCAGTATCTGATCTATAGATATCACTCATCATCCTCATTATATCAGTATCTGATCTATAGATATCACTCATCATCCTCATTATATCAGTATCTGATCTATAGATATCACTCATCATCCTCATTATATCAGTATGTGATCTATAGATATCACTCATCATCCTCATATCAGTATCTGATCTATAGATATCACTCATCATCCTCATTATATCAGTATCTGATCTATAGATATCAGTCATCATCTTCATTATATCAGTATCTGATCTATAGATATCACTCATCATCCTCATTATATCAGTGTCTGATCTATAGATATCACTCATCATCCTCATTATATCAGTGTCTGATCTATAGATATCACTCATCACCCTCATTATATCAGTATCTGATGTATAGATATCACTCATCATCCTCATTATATCAGTATCTGATCTATAGATATCACTCATCATCCTCATTATATCAGTGTCTGATCTATAGATATCACTCATCATCCTCATTATATCAGTATCTGATCTATAGATATCACTCATCATCTTCATTATATCAGTATCTGATCTATAGATATCACTCATCATCCTCATTATATCAGTGTCTGATCTATAGATATCACTCATCATCCTCATTATATCAGTGTCTGATCTATAGATATCACTCATCATCCTCATTATATCAGTATCTGATGTATAGATATCACTCATCATCCTCATTATATCAGTATCTGATGTATAGATATCACTCATCATCGTCATTATATCAGTGTCTGATCTATAGATATCACTCATCATCCTCATTATATCAGTGTCTGATCTATAGATATCACTCATCATCATCATATCAGTGTCTGATCTATAGATATCGCTCATCATCCTCGTTATATCAGTATCTGATCTATAGATATCACTCATCATCCTCATTATATCAGTATCTGATCTATAGATATCACTCATCATCCTCATTATATCAGTATCTGATCTATAGATATCACTCATCATCCTCTATATCAGTATCTGATCTATAGATATCACTCATCATCCTCATTATATCAGTATCTGATCTATAGATATCACTCATCATCCTCATTATATCAGTATCTGATCTATAGATATCACTCATCATCCTCATTATATCAGTATCTGATCTATAGATATCACTCATCATCCTCATTATATCAGTATCTGATCTATAGATATCACTCATCATCCTCATTATGTCAGTGTCTGATCTATAGATATCACTCATCATCCTCATTATATCAGTGTCTGATCTATAGATATCACTCATCATCCTCATTATATCAGTGTCTGATCTATAGACATCACTCATCATCTTCATTATATCAGTATCTGATCTATAGATATCACTCATCATCCTCATTATATCAGTGTCTGATCTATAGATATCACTCATCATCCTCATTATATCAGTATCTGATCTATAGATATCACTCATCATCCTCATTATATCAGTATCTGATCTATAGATATCACTCATCATCTTCATTATATCAGTGTCTGATCTATAGATATCACTCATCATCCTCATTATATCAGTGTCTGATCTATAGATATCACTCATCATCCTCATTATATCAGTGTCTGATCTATAGATATCACTCATCATCCTCATTATATCAGTATCTGATCTATAGATATCACTCATCATCCTCATTATATCAGTATCTGATCTATAGATATCACTCATCATCTTCATTATATCAGTGTCTGATCTATAGATATCACGCATCATCTTCATTATATCAGTGTATGATCTATAGATATCACTCATCATCCTCATTATATCAGTGTCTGATCTATAGATATCACTCATCATCCTCATTATATCAGTATCTGATCTATAGACATCACTCATCATCCTCATTATATCAGTGTCTGATCTATAGATATCACTCATCATCCTCATTATATCAGTGTCTGATCTATAGACATCACTCATCATCTTCATTATATCAGTATCTGATCTATAGATATCACTCATCATCCTCATTATATCAGTATCTGATCTATAGATATCACTCATCATCCTCATTATATCAGTATCTGATCTATAGATATCACTCATCATCTTCATTATATCAGTGTCTGATCTATAGATATCACTCATCATCCTCATTATATCAGTGTCTGATCTATAGATATCACTCATCATCCTCATTATATCAGTATCTGATCTATAGATATCACTCATCATCCTCATTATATCAGTATCTGATCTATAGATATCACTCATCATCCTCATTATATCAGTGTCTGATCTATAGATATCACTCATCATCCTCATTATATCAGCGTCTGATCTATAGATATCACTCATCATCCTCATTATATCAGCGTCTGATCTATAGATATCACTCATCATCTTCATTATATCAGTGTCTGATCTATAGATATCACGCATCATCTTCATTATATCAGTGTATGATCTATAGATATCACTCATCATCCTCATTATATCAGTGTCTGATCTATAGATATCACTCATCATCCTCGTTATATCAGTGTCTGATCTATAGATATCACTCATCATCCTCGTTATATCAGTGTCTGATCTATAGATATCACTCATCATCTTCATTATATCAGTGTCTGATCTATAGATATCACGCATCATCTTCATTATATCAGTGTATGATCTATAGATATCACGCATCATCTTCATTATATCAGTGTATGATCTATAGATATCACTCATCATCCTCATTATATCAGTGTCTGATCTATAGATATCACTCATCATCCTCATTATATCAGTGTCTGATCTATAGACATCACTCATCATCCTCATTATATCAGTGTCTGATCTATAGATATCACTCATCATCCTCATTATATCAGTATCTGATCTATAGATATCACTCATCATCCTCATTATATCAGTGTCTGATCTATAGATATCACTCATCATCCTCATTATATCAGTGTCTGATCTATAGATATCACTCATCATCCTCATTATATCAGTATCTGATCTATAGATATCACTCATCATCCTCATTATATCAGTATCTGATCTATAGATATCACTCATCATCCTCATTATATCAGTGTCTGATCTATAGATATCTCTCATCATCCTCATTATATCAGTGTCTGATCTATAGATATCACTCATCATCCTCATTTTATCAGTATCTGATCTATAGATATCACTCATCATCTTCATTATATCAGTATCTGATCTATAGATATCACTCATCATCCTCATTATATCAGTATCTCATCTATAGATATCACTCATCATCCTCATTATATCAGTATCTGATCTATAGATATTATTCATCATCTTCATTATATCAGTATCTGATCTATAGATATCACTCATCATCCTCATTATATCAGTGTCTGATCTATAGATATCACTCATCATCCTCATTATATCAGTGTCTGATCTATAGATATCACTCATCATCCTCATTATATCAGTGTCTGATCTATAGATATCACTCATCATCCTCATTATATCAGCATCTGATCTATAGATATCACTCATCATCCTCATTATATCAGCGTCTGATCTATAGATATCACTCATCATCCTCATTATATCAGTTTCTGATCTATAGATATCACTCATCATCCTCATTATATCAGTGTCTGATCTATAGATATCACTCATCATCCTCATTATATCAGTGTCTGATCTATAGATATCACTCATCATCCTCATTATATCAGTGTCTGATCTATAGATATCAGTCATCATCCTCATTATATCAGTGTCTGATCTATAGATATCACTCATCATCTTCATTATATCAGTATCTGATCTATAGATATCACTCATCATCCTCATTATATCAGTATCGGATCTATAGATATCACTCATCATCCTCATTATATCAGTATCTGATCTATAAATATGACTCATCATCCTCATTATATCAGTATCTGATCTATAGATATCACTCATCATCCTCATTATATCAGTGTCTGATCTATAGATATCACTCATCATCTTCATTATATCAGTATCTGATCTATAGATATCACTCATCATCGTCATTATATCAGTGTCTGATCTATAGATATCACTCATCATCGTCGTTATATCAGTGTCTGATCTATAGATATCACTCATCATCCTCATTATATCAGTATCTGATCTATAGATATCACTCATCATCCTCATTATATCAGTATCTGATCTATAGATATCACTCATCATCCTCATTATATCAGTATCTGATCTATAGATATCACTCATCATCCTCATTATATCAGTATCTGATCTATAGATATCACTCATCATCCTCATTATATCAGTGTCTGATCTATAGATATCACTCATCATCCTCGTTATATCAGTGTCTGATCTATAGATATCACTCATCATCTTCATTATATCAGTGTCTGATCTATAGATATCACGCATCATCTTCATTATATCAGTGTATGATCTATAGATATCACGCATCATCTTCATTATATCAGTGTATGATCTATAGATATCACTCATCATCCTCATTATATCAGTGTCTGATCTATAGATATCACTCATCATCCTCATTATATCAGTGTCTGATCTATAGACATCACTCATCATCCTCATTATATCAGTGTCTGATCTATAGATATCACTCATCATCCTCATTATATCAGTATCTGATCTATAGATATCACTCATCATCCTCATTATATCAGTGTCTGATCTATAGATATCACTCATCATCCTCATTATATCAGTGTCTGATCTATAGATATCACTCATCATCCTCATTATATCAGTATCTGATCTATAGATATCACTCATCATCCTCATTATATCAGTATCTGATCTATAGATATCACTCATCATCCTCATTATATCAGTGTCTGATCTATAGATATCTCTCATCATCCTCATTATATCAGTGTCTGATCTATAGATATCACTCATCATCCTCATTTTATCAGTATCTGATCTATAGATATCACTCATCATCTTCATTATATCAGTATCTGATCTATAGATATCACTCATCATCCTCATTATATCAGTATCTCATCTATAGATATCACTCATCATCCTCATTATATCAGTATCTGATCTATAGATATTACTCATCATCTTCATTATATCAGTATCTGATCTATAGATATCACTCATCATCCTCATTATATCAGTGTCTGATCTATAGATATCACTCATCATCCTCATTATATCAGTGTCTGATCTATAGATATCACTCATCATCCTCATTATATCAGTATCTGATCTATAGATATCACTCATCATCCTCATTATATCAGTGTCTGATCTATAGATATCACTCATCATCCTCATTATATCAGTGTCTGATCTATAGATATCACTCATCATCCTCATTATATCAGCATCTGATCTATAGATATCACTCATCATCCTCATTATATCAGTGTCTGATCTATAGATATCACTCATCATCCTCATTATATCAGTTTCTGATCTATAGATATCACTCATCATCCTCATTATATCAGTGTCTGATCTATAGATATCACTCATCATCCTCATTATATCAGTGTCTGATCTATAGATATCACTCATCATCCTCATTATATCAGTGTCTGATCTATAGATATCAGTCATCATCCTCATTATATCAGTGTCTGATCTATAGATATCACTCATCATCTTCATTATATCAGTATCTGATCTATAGATTTCACTCATCATCCTCGTTATATCAGTGTCTGATCTATAGATATCACTCATCATCCTCATTATATCAGTGTCTGATCTATAGATATCACTCATCATCCTCATTATATCAGTATCTGATCTGTAGATATCACTCATCATCCTCATTATATCAGTGTCTGATCTGTAGATATCACTCATCATCCTCATTATATCAGTGTCTGATCTATAGATATCACTCATCATCCTCATTATATCAGTGTCTGATCTGTAGATATCACTCATCATCCTCATTATATCAGTGTCTGATCTATAGATATCACTCATCATCCTCATTATATCAGTATCGGATCTATAGATATCACTCATCATCCTCATTATATCAGTGTCTGATCTATAGATATCACTCATCATCCTCATTTCATAATATCAGTATCTGATCTATAGATATCACTCATCATCCTCATTATATCAGTGTCTGATCTGTAGATATCACTCATCATCCTCATTATATCAGTGTCTGATCTATAGATATCACTCATCATCCTCATTATATCAGTATCGGATCTATAGATATCACTCATCATCCTCATTATATCAGTGTCTGATCTATAGATATCGCTCATCATCCTCATTTCATTATATCAGTGTCTGATCTATAGATATCACTCATCATCCTCATTATATCAGTGTCTGATCTATAGATATCACTCATCATCCTCATTATATCAGTGTCTGATCTATAGATATCACTCATCATCTTCATTATATCTGTATCTGATCTATAGATATCACTCATCATCCTCATTATATCAGTGTCTGATCTATAGATATCACTCATCATCCTCATTATATCAGTGTCTGATCTATAGATATCGCTCATCATCCTCATTATATCAGTATCTGATCTATAGATATCACTCATCATCCTCATTATATCTGTATCTGATCTATAGATATCACTCATCATCCTCATTATATCAGTGTCTGATCTATAGATATCACTCATCATCCTCATTATATCTGTATCTGATCTATAGATATCACTCATCATCCTCATTATATCAGTATCTGATCTATAGATATCACTCATCATCCTCATTATATCAGTATCTGATCTATAGATATCAGTCATCATCCTCATTATATCAGTGTCTGATCTATAGATATCACTCATCATCCTTATTATATCAGTGTCTGATCTATAGATATCACTCATCATCCTCATTATATCAGCGTCTGATCTATAGATATCACTCATCATCCTCATTATATCAGTATCTGATCTATAGATATCACTCATCATCCTCATTATATCAGTATCTGATCTATAGATATCACTCATCATCCTCATTATATCAGTATCTGATCTATAGATATCACTCATCATCCTCATTATATCAGTATCTGATCTATAGATATCAGTCATCATCCTCATTATATCAGTGTCTGATCTATAGATATCACTCATCATCCTCATTATATCAGTGTCTGATCTATAGATATCACTCATCATCCTCATTATATCAGTATTTGATCTATAGATATCACTCATCATCCTCATTTTATCAGCGTCTGATCTATAGATATCACTCATCATCCTCATTATATCAGTTTCTGATCTATAGATATCACTCATCATCCTCATTATATCAGTGTCTGATCTATAGATATCACTCATCATCCTCATTATATCAGTATCTGATCTATAGATATCACTCATCATCCTCATTATATCAGTATCTGATCTATAGATATCACTCATCATCCTCATTATATCAGTGTCTGATCTATAGATATCACTCATCATCCTCATTATATCAGTGTCTGATCTATAGATATCACTCATCATCCTCATTATATCAGCGTCTGATCTATAGATATCACTCATCATCCTCATTATATCAGCGTCTGATCTATAGATATCACTCATCATCCTCATTATATCAGTATCTGATCTATAGATATCACTCATCATCCTCATTATATCAGTGTCTGATCTATAGATATCACTCATCATCCTCATTATATCGGTGTCTGATCTATAGATATCACTCATCATCCTCATTATATCTGTATCTGATCTATAGATATCACTCATCATCCTCATTATATCTGTATCTGATCTATAGATATCGCTCATCATCCTCATTATATCAGTGTCTGATCTATAGATATCACTCTTCATCCTCATTATATCAGTATCTGATCTATAGATATCACTCATCATCCTCATTATATCAGTGTCTGATCTATAGATATCACTCATCATCCTCATTATATCAGTGTCTGATCTATAGATATCACTCATCATCCTCATTATATCAGTGTCTGATCTATAGATATCACTCATCATCCTCATTATATCTGTATCTGATCTATAGATATCACTCATCATCCTCATTATATCTGTATCTGATCTATAGATATCGCTCATCATCCTCATTATATCAGTGTCTGATCTATAGTTATCACTCATCATCCTCATTATATCAGTATCTGATCTATAGATATCACTCATCATCCTCATTATATCAGTGTCTGATCTATAGATATCACTCATCATCCTCATTATATCAGTATCTGATCTATAAATATGACTCATCATCCTCATTATATCAGTATCTGATCTATAGATATCACTCATCATCCTCATTATATCAGTGTCTGATCTATAGATATCACTCATCATCTTCATTATATCAGTATCTGATCTATAGATATCACTCATCATCGTCATTATATCAGTGTCTGATCTATAGATATCACTCATCATCGTCGTTATATCAGTGTCTGATCTATAGATATCACTCATCATCCTCATTATATCAGTATCTGATCTATAGATATCACTCATCATCCTCATTATATCAGTATCTGATCTATAGATATCACTCATCATCCTCATTATATCAGTATCTGATCTATAGATATCACTCATCATCCTCATTATATCAGTATCTGATCTATAGATATCACTCATCATCCTCATTATATCAGTGTCTGATCTATAGATATCACTCATCATCCTCATTATATCAGTATCTGATCTATAGATATCACTCATCATCCTCATTATATCAGTATCTGATCTATAGATATCACTCATCATCCTCATTATATCAGTATCTGATCTATAGATATCACTCATCATCCTCATTATATCAGTGTCTGATCTATAGATATCACTCATCATCTTCATTATATCAGTATCTGATCTATAGATATCACTCATCATCCTCATTATATCAGTGTCTGATCTATAGATATCACTCATCATCCTCATTATATCTGTATCTGATCTATAGATATCACTCATCATCCTCATTATATCAGTGTCTGATCTATAGATATCACTCATCATCTTCATTATATCAGTATCTGATCTATAGATATCACTCATCATCGTCATTATATCAGTGTCTGATCTATAGATATCACTCATCATCCTCATTATATCTGTATCTGATCTATAGATATCACTCATCATCCTCATTATATCAGTGTCTGATCTATAGATATCACTCATCATCCTCATTATATCAGTGTCTGATCTATAGATATCACTCATCATCTTCATTATATCAGTGTCTGATCTATAGATATCACTCATCATCCTCATTATATCAGTATCTGATCTATAGATATCACTCATCATCCTCATTATATCTGTATCTGATCTATAGATATCACTCATCTTCATTATATCTGTATCTGATCTATAGATATCACTCATCATCCTCATTATATCAGTGTCTGATCTATAGATATCACTCATCATCCTCATTATATCAGTGTCTGATCTATAGATATCACTCATCATCCTCATTATATCTGTATCTGATCTATAGATATCACTCATCATCCTCATTATATCTGTATCTGATCTATAGATATCACTCATCATCCTCATTATATCAGTGTCTGATCTATAGATATCACTCATCATCCTCATTATATCAGTGTCTGATCTATAGATATCACTCATCATCCTCATTATATCTGTATCTGATCTATAGATATCACTCATCATCCTCATTATATCTGTATCTGATCTATAGATATCGCTCATCATCCTCATTATATCAGTGTCTGATCTATAGATATCACTCATCATCCTCATTATATCAGTGTCTGATCTATAGATATCACTCATCATCCTCATTATATTAGTGTCTGATCTATAGATATCACTCATCATCCTCATTATATCAGTATCCGATCTATAGATATCACTCACTCATCATCCTCATTATATCAGTGTCTGATCTATAGATATCACTCATCATCCTCATTATATCTGTATCTGATCTATAGATATCACTCATCATCCTCATTATATCAGTGTCTGATCTATAGATATCACTCATCATCCTCATTATATCAGTGTCTGATCTATAGATATCACTCATCATCCTCATTATATCTGTATCTGATCTATAGATATCACTCATCATCCTCATTATATCTGTATCTGATCTATAGATATCGCTCATCATCCTCATTATATCAGTGTCTGATCTATAGATATCACTCATCATCCTCATTATATCAGTGTCTGATCTATAGATATCACTCATCATCCTCATTATATTAGTGTCTGATCTATAGATATCACTCATCATCCTCATTATATCAGTATCTGATCTATAGATATCACTCACTCATCATCCTCATTATATCAGTGTCTGATCTATAGATATCACTCATCATCCTCATTATATCTGTATCTGATCTATAGATATCACTCATCATCCTCATTATATCAGTGTCTGATCTATAGATATCACTCATCATCCTCATTATATCAGTGTCTGATCTATAGATATCACTCATCATCCTCATTATATCTGTATCTGATCTATAGATATCGCTCATCATCCTCATTATATCAGTATCTGATCTATAAATATGACTCATCATCCTCATTATATCAGTATCTGATCTATAGATATCACTCATCATCCTCATTATATCAGTGTCTGATCTATAGATATCACTCATCATCTTCATTATATCAGTATCTGATCTATAGATATCACTCATCATCGTCATTATATCAGTGTCTGATCTATAGATATCACTCATCATCGTCGTTATATCAGTGTCTGATCTATAGATATCACTCATCATCCTCATTATATCAGTATCTGATCTATAGATATCACTCATCATCCTCATTATATCAGTATCTGATCTATAGATATCACTCATCATCCTCATTATATCAGTATCTGATCTATAGATATCACTCATCATCCTCATTATATCAGTATCTGATCTATAGATATCACTCATCATCCTCATTATATCAGTGTCTGATCTATAGATATCACTCATCATCCTCATTATATCAGTATCTGATCTATAGATATCACTCATCATCCTCATTATATCAGTATCTGATCTATAGATATCACTCATCATCCTCATTATATCAGTATCTGATCTATAGATATCACTCATCATCCTCATTATATCAGTGTCTGATCTATAGATATCACTCATCATCTTCATTATATCAGTATCTGATCTATAGATATCACTCATCATCCTCATTATATCAGTGTCTGATCTATAGATATCACTCATCATCCTCATTATATCTGTATCTGATCTATAGATATCACTCATCATCCTCATTATATCAGTGTCTGATCTATAGATATCACTCATCATCTTCATTATATCAGTATCTGATCTATAGATATCACTCATCATCGTCATTATATCAGTGTCTGATCTATAGATATCACTCATCATCCTCATTATATCTGTATCTGATCTATAGATATCACTCATCATCCTCATTATATCAGTGTCTGATCTATAGATATCACTCATCATCCTCATTATATCAGTGTCTGATCTATAGATATCACTCATCATCTTCATTATATCAGTGTCTGATCTATAGATATCACTCATCATCCTCATTATATCAGTATCTGATCTATAGATATCACTCATCATCCTCATTATATCTGTATCTGATCTATAGATATCACTCATCTTCATTATATCTGTATCTGATCTATAGATATCACTCATCATCCTCATTATATCAGTGTCTGATCTATAGATATCACTCATCATCCTCATTATATCAGTGTCTGATCTATAGATATCACTCATCATCCTCATTATATCTGTATCTGATCTATAGATATCACTCATCATCCTCATTATATCTGTATCTGATCTATAGATATCACTCATCATCCTCATTATATCAGTGTCTGATCTATAGATATCACTCATCATCCTCATTATATCAGTGTCTGATCTATAGATATCACTCATCATCCTCATTATATCTGTATCTGATCTATAGATATCACTCATCATCCTCATTATATCTGTATCTGATCTATAGATATCGCTCATCATCCTCATTATATCAGTGTCTGATCTATAGATATCACTCATCATCCTCATTATATCAGTGTCTGATCTATAGATATCACTCATCATCCTCATTATATTAGTGTCTGATCTATAGATATCACTCATCATCCTCATTATATCAGTATCCGATCTATAGATATCACTCACTCATCATCCTCATTATATCAGTGTCTGATCTATAGATATCACTCATCATCCTCATTATATCTGTATCTGATCTATAGATATCACTCATCATCCTCATTATATCAGTGTCTGATCTATAGATATCACTCATCATCCTCATTATATCAGTGTCTGATCTATAGATATCACTCATCATCCTCATTATATCTGTATCTGATCTATAGATATCACTCATCATCCTCATTATATCTGTATCTGATCTATAGATATCGCTCATCATCCTCATTATATCAGTGTCTGATCTATAGATATCACTCATCATCCTCATTATATCAGTGTCTGATCTATAGATATCACTCATCATCCTCATTATATTAGTGTCTGATCTATAGATATCACTCATCATCCTCATTATATCAGTATCTGATCTATAGATATCACTCACTCATCATCCTCATTATATCAGTGTCTGATCTATAGATATCACTCATCATCCTCATTATATCTGTATCTGATCTATAGATATCACTCATCATCCTCATTATATCAGTGTCTGATCTATAGATATCACTCATCATCCTCATTATATCAGTGTCTGATCTATAGATATCACTCATCATCCTCATTATATCTGTATCTGATCTATAGATATCGCTCATCATCCTCATTATATCAGTATCTGATCTATAGATATCACTCATCATCCTCATTATATCAGTGTCTGATCTATAGATATCACTCATCATCCTCATTATATCAGTGTCTGATCTATAGATATCGCTCATCATCCTCATTATATCTGTATCTGATCTATAGATATCGCTCATCATCCTCATTATATCTGTATCTGATCTATAGATATCACTCATCATCCTCATTATATCAGTGTCTGATCTATAGATATCACTCATCATCCTCATTATATCAGTGTCTGATCTATAGATATCGCTCATCATCCTCATTATATCTGTATCTGATCTATAGATATCACTCATCATCCTCATTATATCTGTATCTGATCTATAGATATCACTCATCATCCTCATTATATCTGTATCTGATCTATAGATATCACTCATCATCCTCATTATATCAGTGTCTGATCTATAGATATCACTCATCATCCTCATTATATCAGTATCTGATCTATAGATATCACTCATCATCCTCATTATATCAGTATCTGATCTATAGATATCGCTCATCATCCTCATTATATCTGTATCTGATCTATAGATATCACTCATCATCCTCATTATATCTGTATCTGATCTATAGATATCACTCATCATCCTCATTATATCTGTATCTGATCTATAGATATCACTCATCATCCTCATTATATCTGTATCTGATCTATAGATATCACTCATCTTCATTATATCTGTATCTGATCTATAGATATCACTCATCATCCTCATTATATCAGTGTCTGATCTATAGATATCACTCATCATCCTCATTATATCAGTGTCTGATCTATAGATATCACTCATCATCCTCATTATATCTGTATCTGATCTATAGATATCACTCATCATCCTCATTATATCTGTATCTGATCTATAGATATCGCTCATCATCCTCATTATATCAGTGTCTGATCTATAGATATCACTCATCATCCTCATTATATCAGTGTCTGATCTATAGATATCACTCATCATCCTCATTATATTAGTGTCTGATCTATAGATATCACTCATCATCCTCATTATATCAGTATCTGATCTATAGATATCACTCACTCATCATCCTCATTATATCAGTGTCTGATCTATAGATATCACTCATCATCCTCATTATATCTGTATCTGATCTATAGATATCACTCATCATCCTCATTATATCAGTGTCTGATCTATAGATATCACTCATCATCCTCATTATATCAGTGTCTGATCTATAGATATCACTCATCATCCTCATTATATCTGTATCTGATCTATAGATATCACTCATCATCCTCATTATATCTGTATCTGATCTATAGATATCGCTCATCATCCTCATTATATCAGTGTCTGATCTATAGATATCACTCATCATCCTCATTATATCAGTGTCTGATCTATAGATATCACTCATCATCCTCATTATATTAGTGTCTGATCTATAGATATCACTCATCATCCTCATTATATCAGTATCTGATCTATAGATATCACTCACTCATCATCCTCATTATATCAGTGTCTGATCTATAGATATCACTCATCATCCTCATTATATCTGTATCTGATCTATAGATATCACTCATCATCCTCATTATATCAGTGTCTGATCTATAGATATCACTCATCATCCTCATTATATCAGTGTCTGATCTATAGATATCACTCATCATCCTCATTATATCTGTATCTGATCTATAGATATCGCTCATCATCCTCATTATATCAGTATCTGATCTATAGATATCACTCATCATCCTCATTATATCAGTGTCTGATCTATAGATATCACTCATCATCCTCATTATATCAGTGTCTGATCTATAGATATCGCTCATCATCCTCATTATATCTGTATCTGATCTATAGATATCGCTCATCATCCTCATTATATCTGTATCTGATCTATAGATATCACTCATCATCCTCATTATATCAGTGTCTGATCTATAGATATCACTCATCATCCTCATTATATCAGTGTCTGATCTATAGATATCGCTCATCATCCTCATTATATCTGTATCTGATCTATAGATATCACTCATCATCCTCATTATATCTGTATCTGATCTATAGATATCACTCATCATCCTCATTATATCTGTATCTGATCTATAGATATCACTCATCATCCTCATTATATCAGTGTCTGATCTATAGATATCACTCATCATCCTCATTATATCAGTATCTGATCTATAGATATCACTCATCATCCTCATTATATCAGTATCTGATCTATAGATATCGCTCATCATCCTCATTATATCTGTATCTGATCTATAGATATCACTCATCATCCTCATTATATCTGTATCTGATCTATAGATATCACTCATCATCCTCATTATATCTGTATCTGATCTATAGATATCACTCATCATCCTCATTATATCTGTATCTGATCTATAGATATCACTCATCATCCTCATTATATCTGTATCTGATCTATAGATATCACTCATCATCCTCATTATATCAGTATCTGATCTATAGATATCTTTAGTTATCATCTATCTATCTCTCTATCTATTATCTATCTATTATCTATCATCTGTCTATCTATTATCTATCTATCTATCATCTATTATCTATCTATTATCTATCTATCATCTATCTATTATCTATCTATTATCTATCATCTATCTATCTATTATCTATCTATTATCTATCATCTATCTATTATCTATCTATCATCCATTATCTATCTATCATCTATCTATTATCTATCTATTATCTATCTATCATCTATTATCTATCTATTATCTATCTATCATCTATCTATTATCTATCTATTATCTATCATCTATCTATTATCTATCATCTATCTATTATCTATCTATCATCTATCTATTATTTATCTATTATCTATCATCTATCTATTATCTATCTATCTATTATCTATCATCTATCTATGTATCTATCTATGTATCTATCTATCTATCTATTATCTATCTATGTCTCTCTCTCTATCTGTCCATCTCTCGGGGGTCTCCGTAGATTGGATACACATGTAAGGCGCGGTGGGAAGTATTAGATCTACAGATTTTCAGCCTCTGGACACAAGAGTTTTCCTCTTCACGGATTAGGAGCAGAGATCTTGAAAATATCAAAGCCCTGCCACAATTAAAGGTGAAAAATGAATGGAGGAGGCTTCTAGTCCCATAAGGGTACGTTCACACTGCGTCTTTTTACAGGGGTCAACAAACATCCATTTTTCAATCAGAAGTTGCTTCCGTTTTCGCTCCTTTTCTCTGGAGTTTTATAAACCTTGAGCGTCTTTTTTTATACCCTTTTTTTTATTGTTTCTTTAGTTATTTTTCAATTTTTTTTTCTATATTTTTAAGCGATTTTTCAGAGTTTTTTGGTGTCTTTTTCTGTGCATTTTCCGGGCAATTTTTTACATCCATTAATCAATGAAGAAAACGTCAGCGATCTTTAAACCAAATGCACTGACAAAATTCTCAAAAGGGCCGCCCCGGACGTCTACTGAGCATCTTTTTTTTTAGCGGACCCTCTAAAAAAACGGTGGAAAAAGACAGTGTGATTATAACCTTAGAGGAGTCCAGTAGAATTGTGAATGCAGCTCTGGATGTGACTGGAGGAGTCCTAGGTGGCTGCGGTGAGGTTGGTCGCAGACAATAATGGACCAGATAAGAGGATTTCTTGCTCCAGGTTTGGAGCCGATCTGTTGCCTTCTCCTCAGAATCGTCCCTTTATATAGAGGAACATAACTGTGGGATCACTATTCCCCGGCGTTTCCGCTCTGCGCCAGATGAAAAAGAATGTGCGCCTGCCAGGGCGAGGCGTCCATCATCCCGGCTTTATATCTCCGCACCAACAAGCCCCCGATTGTTCACTTTTCAGCACTAGTTATATATTTATGCAGCATAATCAACATGTGTGTGACCTCCACAATGTGACAGTGGGGCCCCCGCCGGCCGGGACGCCCCCACCTCTTACTGTATGGGCCATTGTGCCCCGCCGGGCACTACCACCACCATCATCACCACTGAGAACGGCATATATTGTCAGCATCCTCCTCCAACACCAAACTTTCCCGGAGTCCTGGAGGGTCATTTCTATGGAGAAGGAGGATGGATCACTGGTGAGATTTGGGGATTAGGAGTGATTGTGTCATAGGTGCAGAAGTGGCGGAGGGAGGTGGCCGAGAGAGGGAGGGAAGGAGGGATGGAGGGAAGGAGAGAAGGATGGAAGGAGAGAGTGAGGGAGAGCGGGAAGGAGAGGATGGAGAGAGGGAGGGAGAGAGGGATGGAAGGAGGGAAGGATGGAAGGAGGGAAGGAGAGAGGGAAAGAGAGGATGGAGAGAGGGAGGGAGAGAGGGAAAGAGAGGATGGAGAGAGGGAGGGAGAGAGGGATGGAAGGAGGGAAGGATGGAAGGAGGGAAGGAGAGAGTGAGGGAGAGTGGGAAGGAGAGGATGGAGAGAGGGAGGGAGAGAGGGATGGAAGGAGGGAAGGAGAGAGGGAAAGAGAGGATGGAGAGAGGGAGGGAGAGAGGGAAAGAGAGGATGGAGAGAGGGAGGGAGAGAGGGATGGAAGGTGGGAAGGAGGGAAGGAGAGAAGGAAAGAGAGGATGGAGAGAGGGAGGGAGAGAGGGATGGAAGGAGGGAAGGAGAGAGGGAAAGAGAGGATGGATGGAAGGAGAGAGAGAGGGAGAGAGAGAAAGAGAGGATGGAGAGAGGGAGGGAGAGAGGGAGGGAAGAAGGGATGGAGGGAAGGAGAGAAGGATGGAAGGAGAGAGTCAGGGAGAGAGGGATGGAAGGCAGGAAGGAGGGAAGGAGAGAGGGAAAGAGAGGATGGAGAGAGGGATGAAAGGAGGGAAGGAGAGAGGGAAAAGAGAGGGAAGGAGAGGATGGAGAGAGGGAGGAAGAGAGGGATGGAAGGTGGGAAGGATGGAAGGAGGGAAGGAGAGAGAGGGAGAGAGGGAAAGGGAGGATGGAGAGAGGGATGGAAGGAGGGATGGAGAGAGAGAGGGAGAGAGGGAAGGAGAGAGGAAAGAAGAGGATGGAGAGAGGGAGGGAGAGAGGGAAGGAGAGGTGCAATGTTCCCACATTTGTTCTCTAGTGTAAAGAGCAATTCAGATTTATTCTGGAGTTTCCCTTTAATTTACCTAATAATAATAGG
Source organism: Phyllobates terribilis (assembly GCF_046119375.1). Lineage (NCBI taxonomy): Eukaryota > Metazoa > Chordata > Amphibia > Anura > Dendrobatidae > Phyllobates > Phyllobates terribilis. The sequence goes on along the minus strand of NW_027362762.1, from coordinate 962,902,283 downwards.
AAACCAGAAAAATCCTAGAGCTCTGAGGGTACAGGTCATTAACACATGGGTGTATAGGATACACGGTATATACGGGGTGTATAGGATGCACTGTATATCCAGGGTGTATAGGATACAAGGAAGATACAGGGTGTATAGGATACAAGGAAGATACAGGGTGTATAGGATACACGGTATATACGGGGTGTATAGGATGCACTGTATATACAGGGTGTATAGGATACACGGTATATACGGGGTGTATAGGATACAAGGAAGATACAGGGTGTATAAGATACACGGTATATACGGGGTGTACAGGATACAAGGTATATACGGGGTGTATAGGATACACGGTATATATGGGGTGTATAGGATACAAGGTATATACGGGGTGTATAGGATACATGGTAAATACGGGGTGTATAGGATACAAGGTATATACGGGGTGTATAGGATATACGGTATATACGGGGTGTATAGAATACAAGGTATATACGGGGTGTATAGGATACACGGTATATATGGGGTGTATAGGATACACGGTATATACGGGGTGTATAGGATACATGGTATATACGGGGTGTATAGGATACACGGTATATACGGGGTGTATAGGATACATGGTATATACGGGGTGTATAGGATACACGGTATATACGGGGTGTATAGGATACATGGTATATACGGGGTGTATAGGATACACGGTATATACGGGGTGTATAGGATACATGGTATATACGGGGTGTATAGGATACACGGTATATACGGGGTGTATAGGATACACGGTATATACGGGGTGTATAGGATACATGGTATATACGGGGTGTATAGGATACATGGTATATACGGGGTGTATAGGATACAAGGTATATACGGGGTGTATAGGATACACGGTATATACGGGGTGTATAGGATACATGGTATATACGGGGTGTATAGGATACACGGTATATACGGGGTGTATAGGATACATGGTATATACGGGGTGTATAGGATACACGGTATATACGGGGTGTATAGGATACACGGTATATACGGGGTGTATAGGATACATGGTATATACGGGGTGTATAGGATACACGGTATATACGGGGTGTATAGGATACATGGTATATACGGGGTGTATAGGATACAAGGTATATACGGGGTGTATAGGATACACGGTATATACGGGGTGTATAGGATACACGGTATACATGGGGTATAGAGAATACGGGGTATATAAGATACAAAGAATATGAGAGGTACACAGTGTATATGGAGCATACAGAATATATATGGGGTATATAAGATACGGGGTATATGCGGAGTATACAGGATATGTCACCGGAGAACAGAGGAGCATTCAGCCTTTATACCTGGATAATCCGCTGCTGAGAGACGCTTCCTCCACCGCCACATCTGCTGCGTCCTGAGAACCTGCACACATTCCTAACAGACAACACGGGGCAACCGAGCCGTGTATCTAATCCTGACCAGTGTGATACTGTCTGCTGAGCCGTGTATCTAATCCTATCCTGTGTGATACTGTCTGCTGAGCCGTGTATCTAATCCTATCCTGTGTGATACTGTCTGCTGAGCCGTGTATCTAATCCTCTCCTGTGTGATACTGTCTGCTGAGCTGTGTATCTAATCCTATCCTGTGTGATACTATCTGCTGAGCTGTGTATCTAATCCTATCCTGTGTGATACTGTCTGCTGAGCTGTGTATCTAATCCTCTCCTGTGTGATACTGTCTGCTGAGCCGTGTATCTAATCCTCTCCTGTGTGATACTGTCTGCTGAGCTGTGTATCTAATCCTATCCTGTGTGATACTGTCTGCTGAGCTGTGTATCTAATCCTCTCCTGTGTGATACTCACTGCTGAACCGTGTATCTAATCCTATCCTGTGTGATACTGTCTGCTGAGCCGTGTATCTAATCCTATCCTGTGTGATACTGTCTGCTGAGCCGTGTATCTAATCCTCTCCTGTGTGATACTATCTGCTGAGCCGTGTATCTAATCCTCTCCTGTGTGATACTGTCTGCTGAGCTGTGTATCTAATCCTCTCCTGTGTGATACTGTCTGCTGAGCCGTGTATCTAATCCTCTCCTGTGTGATACTGTCTGCTGAGCCGTGTATCTAATCCTATCCTGTGTGATACTGTCTGCTGAGCCGTGTATCTAATCCTATCCTGTGTGATACTGTCTGCTGAGCTGTGTATCTAATCCTATCCTGTGTGATACTGTCTGCTGAGCCGTGTATCTAATCCTCTCCTGTGTGATACTGTCTGCTGAGCCGTGTATCTAATCCTATCCTGTGTGATACTGTCTGCTGAGCCGTGTATCTAATCCTCTCCTGTGTGATACTATCTGCTGAGCCGTGTATCTAATCCTCTCCTGTGTGATACCGTCTGCTGAGCTGTGTATCTAATCCTGCCCTGTGTGATACTGTCAGCTGAGCTGTGTATCTAATCCTATCCTGTGTGATACTGTCTGCTGAGCCGTGTATCTAATCCTATCCTGTGTGATACTGTCTGCTGAGCCGTGTATCTAATCCTATCCTGTGTGATACTGTCTGCTGAGCCGTGTATCTAATCCTGTCCTGTGTGATACTGTCTGCTGAGCCGTGTATCTAATCCTATCCTGTGTGATACTATCTGCTGAGCTGTGTATCTAATCCTATCCTGTGTGATACTGTCTGCTGAGCTGTGTATCTAATCCTCTCCTGTGTGATACTGTCTGCTGAGCCGTGTATCTAATCCTATCCTGTGTGATACTGTCTGCTGAGCCGTGTATCTAATCTTATCCTGTGTGATACTGTCTGCTGTGCTGTGTATCTAATCCTATCCTGTGTGATACAGTCAGCTGAGCCGTGTATCTAATCCTATCCTGTGTGATACTGTCTGCTGAGCCGTGTATCTAATCCTATCCTGTGTGATACTGTCTGCTGAGCTGTATCTAACCTATCCTGTGTGATACTGTCTGCTGAGCCGTGTATCTAATCCTATCCTGTGTGATACTGTCTGCTGAGCTGTGTATCTAATCCTCTCCTGTGTGATACTGTCTGCTGAGCTGTGTATCTAATGCTATCCTGTGTGATACAGTCTGCGGAGCTGTGTATCTAATCCTGCCCTGTGTGATACTGTCTGCTGAGCCGTGTATCTAATCCTGCCCTGTGTGATACTGTCTGCTGAGCTGTGTATCTAATCCTCTCCTGTGTGATACTGTCTGCTGAGCTGTGTATCTAATGCTATCCTGTGTGATACTGTCTGCTGAGCCGTGTATCTAATCCTCTCCTGTGTGATACAGTCTGCGGAGCTGTGTATCTAATCCTATCCTGTGTGATACAGTCTGCTGAGCTGTGTATCTAATCCTATCATGTGTGATACTGTCTGTGTATCTAATCCCATCACCTTCCCCTTCGGTTACACAGTCATTCACTTCTATGGGCTCCATGTAATGAACAGTCACCAGTGATCGGGCTGATGCTCGGGCCCCTCAGTGGCCCCGTTAGATCACCCTCAGCCGGGGTCTCGGCTCCACGCTGTGGCTCTCTCTTTCCGCGGAGCAGCGTCACATTCCCGCCACTCCGGTCAGTTACAATGTTCACGTGATAATCCATAAATTGTGATAAATCATCCAGACTGTGGGCAGAAAATGTGATAATCCAGAAGAGCCGCGTCTGCACCAGATCCAGATAGTGACCGTAATAACTCCGATCCGGCAGGAATCTCTGCCTGCGACCCTGCCATCATCATTCAGCAGACGTGCCAGATCCACTGAGGGACCCCCAAATAATCCAGGACAGAAGCTCCACTATGTACCTGGAGGAACTCGGGGCCCCATATTAAATGCAATATGGACCCCTCTATACTCAATGGTACCAGTACAGTAAACTACCATTTACAGTGGCTTGCAAAAGTATTCACCCCCTTGGCGTTTTACTATTTTGTTACATTACAACCTGTGTATAATTATTTTTTGTAATCCGCAGTGTGTGATGCATCAGCACTAAATAGTCTAATTTGGTGAAGTGAGAAAAATATAGCCATAAATTAAATTTATGGGATCAAATAACTAAAAATTGGGATGTCCAGATGTATTCACCCCTTTTGGGATGAAGCCCCTAAAAATTTCTGGGGCAAGCAATTCCCTTAATAAGTCCCATGCTTAGTGACAGGACGTCCCCCTGTGTGCAATGTAAGTGTCACGTGGTTTGTCAGTATATACACATTACCTTTTCTGAAAGGCCACAGAGGCTACAACACCATTAACAAGAGGCACCACTAACCAAACACCACCATGAAGACCAAGGGGATCTCCAAACAACACCATGAAGACTAAGGAGATCTCCAAACAACACCATGAAGACCAAGGAGATCTCCAAACAACACCATGAAGACCAAGGAGATCTCCAAACAACACCATGAAGGCCAAGGAGATCTCCAAACAGCACCATGAAGACTAAGGAGATCTCCAAACAGCACCACGAAGACCAAGGAGATCTCCAAACAACACCATGAAGACCAAGGAGATCTTCAAACAACACCTTGAAGACCAAGGAGATCTCCAAACAACACCATGAAGACCAAGGAAATCTCCAAACAACACCACGAAGATCGAGGAGATCTCCAAACAACACCACGAAGACTGAGGAGATCTCCAAACAACACCATGAAGACCAAGGAGATCTCCAAACAACACCATGAAGGCCAAGGAGATCTCCAAACAGCACCATGAAGACCAAGGAGATCTCCAAACAGCACCACGAAGACCAAGGAGATCTCCAAACAACACCATGAAGACCAAGGACATCTCCAAACAACACCATGAAGACCAAGGAGATCTACAAACAACACCACGAAGATCGAGGAGATCTCCAAACAACACCATGAAGACCAAGGAGATCTACAAACAACACTACGAAGATCGAGGAGATCTCCAAACAACACCACGAAGACTGAGGAGATCTCCAAACAACACCACGAAGACCAAGGAGATCTCCAAACAAGTCAGGGGCAAAGTTGTTGAAAAGCACAAATCAAGGTTGGGTTATAAAAACATCTCCCAATCTGATGATCCATTATCATCAGATGGAAAGAACATGGTACCACAAAAAACCTGCCAAGAGAGGGCGCCCACCAAAACTCTCAGCCTGGGCAAAGAGGGCATTAATCGGAGAGGCAGCACAGAGAACAAAGGCAACCCTGAAGGAGCTGCAGAGTTCCCAAGCAGAAACTGTAGTACCTGTCCATACAATAAGTCGTACACTCAATAGAGGTGGCCTTTATGGAAAAGTGGGCAGAAAAAAGCCTTTACTTACACACAAAAATTGTAAGGCTCATTTTGAGTTTGCTAAAAGACATTTGGGAGACTCCAAAATGTAAAAAATTTAACTTTTTGGCCACCAAGGTAAACACTATGTCTGGTGCTAAACCAACACAGCTCATCACCCCAAGAACACCATCCCCACAGTGAAACATGGTGGTGGTAGCATCATGCTGTAGGGATGTTTTTCGGCAGCAGGGACAGGGAAATGGTAGAGTGGAGGGGAAGATGGATGGTGTGAAATACAGGGATATTCTTGAGCAAAAAGTCTTTCAGTCTGTCAGTGATTTGTGAGTGAGAAGAACGTTCACCTTCCAACAAGACAATGACCCAAAGCATAGCGCTAAAGCAACACTGGAGTGGTGTAAGGGGAAACGTGTAAATGTTCTGAAGTGGCCGAATCACAGCCCAGACCTGAATCTGATGGAGACTCTGTGATCAGACTTGAAGATTGCTGTTCACCAGAGGAAACCATCTAACTTGAAGGAGCTGGAGAGTTTTACCTTGAGAAATGAGCAAAAATCCCAGTGGTAAGATGTGGAAACCTCATAGAGACTTATCCAAAGCAACTGGCAGCTGTAATTGCTGCAAAAGGAGGCTCCACAAAGTACTGACTTTAGGGGGGTGAATAGTTTTGCACACTGAAGTTCTTAGTTATTTTGTCCTATTTGTTGTTTGCTTCACAATAAAAAGAAACCAAATGTTCACAGTTGTCGGCATGTTCTTTACATGAACTGATGCAAACCCTCAAAAATAGCAGTGAAATTCCAGATTGTGAGGCAGCAAAACAGGAAAAATGCCAAGGGGGGTGAATACTTTCGCAAGCCACTGTATAGGAGCCCCTCCATGTCTCCAAGAAAAGAGCTTTTCTTACCAAGTCCCTATGACAACACAAACAGTACTGTTGTGCTCTGGCCACTGCAACTTAGGTAACACCTGACAGGTTGCTTCAAAGCCCAAGGTATCTGAACTGCTAGAACACTAAGATAGGAAATGTTGTCATAGGGACACCGTGTCACGGGTGTGTCAGATGTGACATACAGTCGCTCTGCAGTTGGTTGCAGGAGATCTCTACGTTTGGCAATACAGACACCTTCTTAGAGGTTGTCTCTCTAGGACCCAGCGGCTACCTTCCTCTGGCTAATTAACACTCTGGCCTGGGTGTATAAATACCTGCTGTCTGCTAGAGGGGCTCCTCTGGCGGCGGGGGCAACTCTGGCGATAGGCACTCCTCTAGTAACAGGCGTTTCTCTGGAGGTGGGAGCTCCTCTGGTGGCAGTGGCTCTACTGGTGGCAGGGGCTTCTTTGGCTACAGGCGCTCCTCTCGTGGCGGGGGCTCCTCTGGCGTGGGTGCTCCTCTGGTGGCAGGTGCTCCTCTGTCAGCGGGGACTCCTCTGGCAGCGGGGGCTCCTCTGGCGATGGGTGCTCATCTGGTGGCAGGCGCTCCACTGGCAGCGGTGGCTCCTCTGGCGGCAGAGGCTACACTGGTGGCAGGCGCTCCACTCCTCTGGCGGTGGGGGCTCCTCTGGTAGCAGCAGCTCCTCTGGCGGCGGAGGCTCCTCTGGTGGCAGGCGCTCTTTTGGCAGCGGGGGCTCCTCTGGCGGCGGGTGCTGCTCTGGCAGTGGGGCTCCTCTTGCGGGGGGCTCCTCTGGCGACAGGCGCTCCTCTGGCGACTGGTGCTCCACTGGTGGCGGGGGCTCCTCTGGCGGCGGGGGCTCCTCTGCCGGCGGGCGCTTTTCTGGCGGCGGGCGCTCCCCTGGCGGCGGGGGCTCCTCTGGCGGCGGGTGCTGCTACAGGCAGTGGGGCTCCCCTTGCGGGGGCTCCTCTGGCAACTGGTGCTCCGCTGGTGGCGGGGGCTCCTCTGGCGGTGGGGGCTCCTCTGGTGGCGGGGGCTCCTCTGGTGACAGATGCTTCTCTGGTGACTGGTGCTCCGCTGGTGGCGGGGCCTCCTCTGGGGGCAGGGGCTCCTCTGGTAGCGGGGGCTCGTCTGGTGGCGGGGGCTCCTCTGGTGACAGGCGCTTCTCTGGCGGCGGGGGCTCCTCTGGTGGCGGGGGCTCCTCTGGCGGCGGGGGCTCCTCTGGTGGCGGGGGCTCCTCTGGTGGCGGGGGCTCCTCTGGTGACAGACGCTTCTCTGGTGTCTGGTGCTCCGCTGGTGGCGGGGCCTCCTCTGGCGGCAGGGGCTCGTCTGGTAGCGGGGGCTCGTCTGGTGGCGGGGGCTCCTCTGGTGACAGGCGCTTCTCTGGCGGCGGGGGCTCCTCTGGTGGCGGGGGCTCCTCTGGCGGCAGGGGCTCCTCTGGCGGCACAGCTCAGTAATAGACTACAAGGTGATGTGAGGTTTTCCCTTTGAGCTGCTGCAATGTAGCAGATAAGACGGATCTCTGTAGCCTCAGGGGTTTCCCGAGGCCGCTGCAGACCAGCGCTCCGCTCACTTACATGGCAGCCCGGCTTCTATCGCCTGAGGTCTCCCTGAGCGCTGAACACCACTTCACAGGGGCTGCCACCGCTGACATGATGGACCTCAGGGGTCTCTCTCGCTCGCCCCCTCCCATTCTCGCCTGTGAGGACAATTGGCACCTGGGATTTGTAATTTTTCCAAGCGCCTCCATCAATCCTGCTGTTGTAGAATATGTTATCCGTCCTCCTGTGATTTTCCCTCTCGTTTCCCATTCAATCTGAGCGCTGAACATCTTATTAGGATGAGAGCAGCTCCGTACACAGCGGAACTTAATGCAGCCACGAGCTGGGAGCATGCTGCTCAACCTTACCAGGAAACTCAACCTGAATAATGAGCCATCAATGGACGAGGAGGACAACGAGGAAAATATGGAAAATCCTATAAAGCCGGGAAAGTTGGGTACTAAGCAATGGGACCACCACTATATCAACCCCACAGATGCAGGGGTGCAGGTGATGACCCCCACAGTGACAGAGGAAAATGGCTGAAGATTATATGTATACAGTGGAGTCCCATACTCCGGCACCTGGTGGTCCGGCTAATCCAGCATGTAATGTGAGCAGCCCCAATGGCGGATTCACAGGAATGACCCCTAATATCCAGCATTGGAATCAGTGAACTTTGGGGCGAGTGCTTCTGCTTCCTAAAGGGATTTTCTGGCTTTATGTAAATGAATGAGAAGGATGAAAAGTTCTTAAACTTTCTTCTATTCGTTGTCCCCGATTCATCCAGTGTGCCCTCCAGTCCTGATGAGGGGTCCGCGGAGTAAGATATGCCCAAGTCGTTACGAGGCGTGGAGCACATTTCCGCCATGGTCTACGTCTAGGCCACCTCTGTGGTGTAAATGATGACTATCAGCCGCGTCACTTTCCTTTTCAAAAAGACGGCGGGTCCGGTTGGTGTTGGCATAAAAACGCCAAAAGTCACAACATTTTTTGCACAACTACAAGTTGCTGAAACATTTTCCAACATTTCAACAGTTTTATGTCAGAATTCAGGAGCAAAAAGTTTAATGAATCGGGACATTTGTGTTTCAGAAGATCTCTGCTTGCTGTCAGCAAATGGGAACATTCGGGTTTACTCCCAGGGCTGAGAGTTTGATACAGGTGTAAATACCTGTGAAATAAACATCCTGAGCCTCAGAGTGGACTTTTTACCTGCACTGCTACATTGTAACAAAGTATCAGGACAGCAGAGATTTGTGCAGTGGCTGCTGAGCGGTTTCGCTGGCGGAGGATTGTCTAGACTGGGTACAATAGCTACAAATCCTCAGCTCGGGAAGCGTTTTCCGTCTGCAGGATGTTTCCATTCATTGACATGAAGAGGCTGGAACCTGTGCAGATCTTAAGCCTTTCCCAGCTGTGGCTTTGTTACAATAGCATCCAGTCTGGACCATCGTCAGCAGCACAAATCTCTCTCATTTCCTGATGGATCACGGTTTAGCTCACAATGGATTGCTTAGACAGGTCGCATTTGTAACAGACCCTCAGCTGTGAGAAGTATGAGGTTATAAAGGATTTTCAACCTCTGAATTTAAATCCTATTCACTGACAGCGGCAGAGCTCTTGTGACACAGAGTACATGACAAAGTTGCAGATCCAATCATTCTACTGTGATTACATATTATTATGAATGTGGCCCCCAGACACAGGGGCCCCAGTGGATCAGTGTCAGGGTGTGTGCAGCGCCACAGAATACGTCAGCACTATTGATCCCCGGCAGGACTGAAGACGTCCTGGCTGCCCGACTACACCAGAGGCTTTGGATGAGGTCGGAGGAGGGAGTTCAGCTCCAGGGTCTCTGACAATGAATGATGCCCCTCTGGGCTGACAGCAGCGACAGCGCCACCCGCAGGTTCCCGGATATTTGGAGGGAGAGAAACTTTCCGCAGTTCAGGAGGTGAAACAATTTCCTTTGAAAACTGGTTTGAATTGTAAATTAATTCCAGGATTAAGCGGTACAAGTGCGGCGGAGGAGCGGCGGCTCCGCTCTGCATTGTGCGGCTGAGCTGAGAAAAATTTTAATATTTTAATATCCTCTTAAATAATTAATTCTTCTAAATTATCAGCTGGCAGAGAGCGCAGTCTCTGCGGGATGTGAACAGAGGCCAGCGCAAAGCTGCAGAGGACGCACACCTGGCGCAGGACGGACCCCTCTAAAAATCACCACTCCATACAGACGCATGCGTGTAGCCGAGCTGAGTGGGTACATCACTGCTTTATGCCATGCACTGTGATAATGAGATGGGGAAAAGCGGAGATACAAACCCAGCACTGACACATGACAAACCGAGCACTGACACATGACAAACTCAGCATTGACACATGACAAACCCAGCACAGCCTCATGTGGCAAACCCAACACTGACACATGACAAACCCAGCACTGACACATGACAAACCCAGCACTGCCACATGACAAACCCAGCACTGACACATGACAAACCCAGCACAGCCTCATGTGGCAAACCCAACACTGACACATGACAAACCCAGCACTGACACATGACAAACCCAGCACTGCCACATGACAAACCCAGCACTGACACATGTGGCAAATCCAACACTGACACATGACAAACCCAGCACTGACACATGACAAACCCAGCATTGACACATGACAAACCCAGCACAGCCTCATGTGGCAAACCCAACACTGACACATGACAAACCCAGCACTGACACATGACAAACCCAGCATTGACACATGACAAACCCAGCACAGCCTCATGTGGCAAACCCAACACTGACACATGACAAACCCAGCACTGACACATGACAAACCCAGCACTGACACATGACAAACCCAGCACTGCCACATGACAAACCCAGCACTGACACATGTGGCAAACCCAACACTGACACATGACAAACCTAGCACTGACACATGACAAACCCAGCACTCCCATATGTGGCAAACCCAGCACTTCCACAATGTGACAAACCCCACTGTCCCACAATGTTACAAACCTTGCTCTGCCACATGTGACAAACCCAACATTGCAAAATGTGACAAATTCAGCAATGCCAAATGTGACAAACCCAACACTGCCACATGTGACAAACATCCCTCTGCTATATATTTCCAGTAATGTAGTAGGTTTGTTTGTGGGTTTTTAGAAAGTTGTGCTAAATGGCAAATGCAGCCCCACAAAATCTGACAAACTCACCCCTACCGATTCTTACAAGATTACTGTACCGGTAATCCATTTCACAAATGTTGTTCTGCTGCATCAGACCCTCCCTCACCTCTGCTGCATCAGACCCTCCCTCACCTCTGCTGCATCAGACCCTCCCTCACCTCTGCTGCATCAGACCCTCCCTCACCTCTGCTGCATCAGACCCTCCCTCACCTCTGCTGCATCAGACCCTCCCTCACCTCTGCAGCATCAGACCCTCCCTCACCTCTGCTGCATCAGACCCTCCCTCACCTCTGCTGCATCAGACCCTCCCTCACCTCTGCTACATCAGACTCTCCCTCACCTCTGCTGCATCAGACCCTCCCTCACCTCTGCTGCATCAGACCCTCCCTCACCTCTGCTGCATCAGACCCTCCCTCACCTCTGCTGCATCAGACCCTCCCTCACCTCTGCTGCATCAGACCCTCTCTCACCTCTGCTGCATCAGACCCTCCCTCACCTCTGCTGCATCAGACCCTCCCTCACCTCTGCTGCATCAGACCCTCCCTCACCTCTGCTGCATCAGACCCTCTCTCACCTCTGCTGCATCAGACCCTCCCTCACCTCTGCTGCATCAGACCCTCCCTCACCTCGGCTGCATCAGACCCTCCCTCACCTCTGCTGCATCAGACCCTCCCTCACCTCTGCTGCATCAGACCCTCCCTCACCTCTGCTGCATCAGACCCTCCCTCACCTCTGCTGCATCAGACCCTCCCTCACCTCTGCTGCATCAGACCCTCTCTCACCTCTGCTGCATCAGACCCTCCCTCACCTCTGCTGCATCAGACCCTCCCTCACCTCTGCTGCATCAGACCCTCCCTCACCTCTGCTGCATCAGACCCTCCCTCACCTCTGCTGCATCAGACCCTCCCTCACCTCTGCTGCATCAAACTCTCCCTCACCTCTGCTGCATCAGACCCTCTCTCACCTCTGCTGCATCAGACCCTCCCTCACCTCTGCTGCATCAGACCCTCTCTCACCTCTGCTGCATCAGACCCTCCTTCACCTCTGCTGCATCAGACCCTCCCTCACCTCTGCTGCATCAGACCCTCCCTCACCTCTGCTGCATCAGACCCTCTCTCACCTCTGCTGCATCAGACCCTCCCTCACCTCTGCTGCATCAGACCCTCTCTCACCTCTGCTGCATCAGACCCTCTCTCACCTCTGCTGCATCAAACCCTCCCTCACCTCTGCTGCATCAGACTCTCCCTCACCTCTGCTGCATCAGACTCTCCCTCACCTCTGCTGCATCAGACCCTCCCTCACCTCTGCTGCATCAGACCCTCTCTCACCTCTGCTGCATCAGACTCTCCCTCACCTCTGCTGCATCAGACTCTCCCTCACCTCTGCTGCATCAGACCCTCCCTCACCTCTGCTGCATCAGACCCTCCCTCACCTCTGCTGCATCAGACCCTCTCTCACCTCTGCTGCATCAGACCCTCCCTCACCTCTGCTGCATCAGACCCTCCCTCACCTCTGCTGCATCAGACTCTCCCTCACCTCTGCTGCATCAGACCCTCCCTCTCCTCTGCTGCATCAGACTCTCCCTCACCTCTGCTGCATCAGACCCTCCCTCTCCTCTGCTGCATCAGACTCTCCCTCACCTCTGCTGCATCAGACCCTCCCTCACCTCTGCTGCATCAGACTCTCCCTCTCCTCTGCTGCATCAGACTCTCCCTCACCTCTGCTGCATCAGACCCTCTCTCACCTCTGCTGCATCAGACCCTCCCTCACCTCTGCTGCATCAGACTCTCCCTCACCTCTGCTGCATCAGACCCTCCCTCACCTCTGCTGCATCAGACCCTCCCTCACCTCTGCTGCATCAGACCCTCCCTCACCTCTGCTGCATCAGACCCTCCCTCACCTCTGCTGCATCAAACTCTCCCTCACCTCTGCTGCATCAGACCCTCTCTCACCTCTGCTGCATCAGACTCTCCCTCACCTCTGCTGCATCAGACTCTCCCTCACCTCTGCTGCATCAGACCCTCTCTCACCTCTGCTGCATCAGACCCTCTCTCACCTCGGCTGCATCAGACCCTCTCTCACCTCTGCTGCATCAGACCCTCTCTCACCTCGGCTGCATCAGACCCTCTCTCACCTCTGCTGCATCAGACCCTCTCTCACCTCTGCTGCATCAGACTCTCCCTCACCTCTGCTGCATCAGACCCTCCCTCACCTCTGCTGCATCAGACCCTCTCTCACCTCTGCTGCATCAGACTCTCCCTCACCTCTGCTGCATCAGACTCTCCCTCACCTCTGCTGCATCAGACCCTCCCTCACCTCTGCTGCATCAGACTCTCCCTCACCTCTGCTGCATCAGACTCTCCCTCACCTCTGCTGCATCAGACCCTCTCTCACCTCTGCTGCATCAGACCCTCTCTCACCTCGGCTGCATCAGACCCTCTCTCACCTCTGCTGCATCAGACCCTCTCTCACCTCTGCTGCATCAGACTCTCCCTCACCTCTGCTGCATCAGACCCTCCCTCACCTCTGCTGCATCAGACCCTCTCTCACCTCTGCTGCATCAGACTCTCCCTCACCTCTGCTGCATCAGACTCTCCCTCACCTCGGCTGCATCAGACCCTCCCTCACCTCTGCTGCATCAGACTCTCCCTCACCTCTGCTGCATCAGACCCTCCCTCACCTCTGCTGCATCAGACCCTCTCTCACCTCGGCTGACCTTATGCACTGGTGTTATTTTGCTAATCCCTCATTGGATGATGCGGTCATGTGAACATTTCGATGAGATGTCAGTAAGGATGCATCATAGTCAATGTAATATGTCAGTAAGTGCAACCACTCGTCTTCACCAGCAGTAATTATATGTAACAGATGTCTTTATCTTGATTTTCAAAAAGAAGTTCTGCAGCAGCCAAAGAACAAGGAGTAATGTGTTCCCTGTTATAAATGACTAAGAACATCAGACGTTCGCACAGTAGCATAACCTGTAAACATATGGGACATCTGATCAGGTGCAATGAACTCAATATTTTGGTGTGATTTTGTTTTTTGTTTTCTTTTTCAGTTGGAAACAGTCAGCAATCCTGATGACAGATCCACCTCTCATGAGGGCTCCTATGATGCAGAGAGGACGCATTCAGTCATATTGCTGCTCCCTCACTTCTGAGTGGATGGATGATATATCTGCTAAAACACTGCCCCCTGCAGTCAGAGAAGGGCACGGCCTGTGTAGGGGAGCAATGCCCCTGCTGTGATCACCCTCCTGGCCGCACACCTCTCACAGTGCTGATGGTCTCCTCTGGACTCCAGACTGATGCGTTGTCTCCATTCAGCTAAAGTGTATTAAAGATCCAGAACTTTTTTTCTTTTTAAACACTTTGACCGCGATTCATCATTTGCATTTTTTGGCCGATTTTGCACCAAATTCATAAAAATGGGGCACAATATTTGATGAATTTTGCACAAAGTCAAAGATGCTTTTTTGTTTGTTTTCTGACATTTCAGAGTTAAAATGTCGCACATTCGTCTTCCGCTACACAAAAAATGATGAAATTAGGCGAAAATCTCTGGAATAGATTAACCATACCCACACTGATAAACCAAAAAGAAAAGTGGCAAAGAAAAGCCGAAAAAAAGAAGCAAAAGAAATAAAGAAATAAAGGAACAGGCGGGAAAAAAAGAGAAAAGAACTTTGGGGCCAATTCATTATTGACGCGTTTTCGGTGTTTTCCGGCTCTTTTTTATTTGTATCTTATTCTTCTTTTAAATTGCTCTTTTTGTAAAGTTTATTGTAGAATTGTTGGTCAGTTGTTTTTTTTTTATGTTCACCATTTTGGGGGCGAAGTTTGTGATTTCTTGATGTTTTTGGATTCATTAATTGCAACGTTTTAAAAAAGTTAAAAAGGTCACAACAATTTTAGAACAAGGGTGCCCCAGTTTTCCCTGGAATTTTGTGACATCTTTTACAAGAACATACGCGTAAAAGTCCAAAGAAAATGAAAGATAAAACTAAAGGGTGTTTTTGATTTTGCACAAAATAATTAATAAATAACACAAGACAAAAGAAAAGAAAAAGTGACTTAAAAGATCCACAAATGATGACTTGAGCCCTAAGCGTTTCCATTCTTCATGATTTCTAAAATCTGTGCTTGCTGTCAGTGAAAAGGATGCTATTCTTCATGGCCAGATTGTGAAGACATGCATGGACCCCGTATTTCTCACCACTGAGGGTCTGAAACATCTGGATCTGGTCACAGCCCCCATACTGATACCCTGTAACAACTATCAGGATTTTTATTCTTTGAGCATAGTCTCTTTCACTGACACCAGGTATATTAGAAAGTTGCAGAACTTTTCATTACACAGTGATTGCCTTATTTTCCTAGCAGTTTTCGGTGACGTGTGAACTATAAGTCTCAGCATGACCCGACAGTTAGTAGAACTGATGGATGAGATGGGGCAGGGATGGGACTTTTTCAGTAATGTATATTTTTGTGCCTGGCGTTTTCAGCCTCAATAAGGGTTACTATTAATAATATAAGCATATGGCAGTGATGACAGTAGCCCTGTTTGCAGTACCACGCTCCCACCAGCAGAGGGCAGAAGCGTCAGGCCTCCCGGTGTAGGATGCGAGCACGTGCACCCTGGCGCTATCATTACGCTTGTGATAGAGATCATGATCGGCGCTCACATGCCTGTTATTACCCGGTAAGTATATTACATTGCCCTAGAATTTCTGCAAAAAAAAAAAAGAACAAAAACAATTAATTCTGGGTAAAATCCTCCATCTCATTTAGCCGTAATCTGTATGTTGCTGTACAGTATGTAATCCGCCTCTCATACGCCTCAATTACAATTATTTATCTCCGCAGTCACAGAATTTAAATGGGAAATTCATTAGTGAGAGAGCTCCAATTATTCCCAAACTAATTAACCCCTTCATATCTCGCCAAGCGGCATCGAAGGGGTTAAAGGGGACTATATACAATCAGTCTATATACTGGGTCACTTACAAAAAAAAAAAAAAACAACTCATAGAAATTGTGCAACATTTCCTATTATTTATAATATACTCTTCATATGAACCCTAAATTATATCCAGCTGCCCCATAAACCCTTCCCAAATCCAAGCACCCCAATATCAGACACTTAGCACAACTTACAAGCTATAAAGTCAGACTCCAAATTGTATCCTCATTTAATTTTAGGTCCAATAATCAGTGTCAATTTATTAAGTAGCTTATATTTAAAGCAACTCTAATTTTATTTTTTTTCTGACACAAAGATCCAAATCCCCAACACAGTGTTAGACGTAATAAAGATCTGGTTATCTGCAGCCACCACTAGGGGGAAGCTCCCTGTATACAGCGATACATGATAAGATTCTGTCTAGAGCCACCACTAGGGGGAGCTCCCTGTATACAGAGATACATGATACGATTCTGTCTGCAGCCACCACTAGGGGGAGCTCCCTGTATACAGAGATACATGATAAGATTCTGTCTGCAGCCACCACTAGGGGGAGCTCCCTGTATACAGAGATACATGATACGATTCTGTCTGCAGCCACCACTAGGGGGAGCTCCCTGTATACAGAGATACATGATAAGATTCTGTCTGCAGCAACCACTAGGGGGAGCTCCCTGTATACAGAGATACAGGATAAGATTCTGTCTAGAGCCACCACTAGGGGGAGCTTCCTGTATACAGAGATACATGATACGATTCTGTCTGCAGCCACCACTAGGGGGAGCTCCCTGTATACAGAGATACATGATAAGATCCTGTCTGCAGCCACCACTAGGGGGAGCTCCCTGTATACAGAAATACATGATAAGATTCTGTCTGCAGCCACCACTAGGGGGAGCTCCCTGTATACAGAGATACATGATAATATTCTGTCTGCAGCCACCACTAGGGGGAGCTCCCAGTATACAGAAATACATGATAAGATTCTGTCTACAGTCACTACTAGGGGGAGCTCCCTGTATACAGAGATACATGATAAGATCCTGTCTGCAGCCACCACTAGGGGGAGCTCCCTGTCTACAGAGATACATGATAATATTCTGTCTGCAGCCACCACTAGGGGGAGCTCCCAGTATACAGAGATACATGATAAGATTCTGTCTGCAGCCACCACTAGGGGGAGCTCCCTGTCTACAGAGATACATGATAATATTCTGTCTGCAGCCACCACTAGGGGGAGCTCCCTGTATACAGAAATACATGATAAGATTCTGTCTGGAGCCACCACTAGGCGGAGCTCCCTGTATACAGAGATACGTGATAAGATTCTGTCTGCAGCCACCACTAGGCGGAGCTCCCTGTATAGAGAGATACATGATAAGATTCTGTCTGCAGCCACCACTAGGGGGAGCTCCCTGTCTACAGAGATACATGATAATATTCGGTCTGCAGCCACCACTAGGGGGAGCTCCCTGTATACAGAAATACACAATAAGATTCTGTCTGCAGCCACCACTAGGGGGAGCTCTCTGTATACAGAGATACATGATAGGATCCTGTCTGGAGGCGCCACCAGGGGGAGCTCCCTGTATCGTTGTACATGATAAGACTCTCTATACAGGGAGCTCGCCCTAGTGGTGGTTGCAGACAAAATTTTATTATGTATCTCTGTATACAGGGAGCTCCCCCTAGTGGATGTTCTATAAATGTCTTGCGTTCTCTTTACATGGCAAGATATACTGTAGCAGTAGGTGGGCACACTGTGACATTATATGGTCAATGTACAGTAATAACTACATACTCCAAACAAATGCTGTATCAGCAATCTGTGGGCACTGTCTGTGCTGCTATATATCTAAGGATTGTTTGGCAGAATACTGGGTTACTTGGCCAGTAGTTTTTGCTACAGAACTGCGGGATAATCTATAATTTCACAGGAGAGAAGTAAGTACAATAATCTGAGCGTCCACAGTGGATTTAAAGATGGACTTCTACTTTGGGCTTTCGTGCGTGAGAGCCGACCCGGAGTTATATTTCTATGGCTATCCAATAATCCGAAATATCTGAGTAACAGATATGTTACCGCTTAACACAGGGCAAGAGGGGGCGCCACCTAAGGAAGGAGTGTGCTGGCTGAGCGCCATGTAGGAGGGGATCACCCTGGTGCTGAGCGCCATGTAGGAGGGGCTCACCCTGGTGCTGAGTGCCATGTAGGAGGGGCTCACCCTGGTGCTGAGTGCCATGTAGGAGGGGCTCACCCTGGTGCTGAGCGCCATGTAGGAGGGGCTCACCCTGGTGCTGAGCGCCATGTAGGAGGGGCTCACCCTGGTGCTGAGCTCATTAGATACCAGCGCAGAAGTAACATTATGTGTACGTCGGGGTCGGGGGGTAACATAGTTTTCTCACTTTTGACATGTGTGTCATACGGTCTAGTAATTGTGGAGGGTGTCTGGACAGGAGCGCCGCCTAGGTATGGTACAACGGTATGACATAGGTCCAGTGGTGGTTAGTGGGTGGGAGCAGCAGCCACCCCCCGCTTCGGACAGCTCCCTGTCAGCCGGTCAGACAGCCGGTCCATCACCATTACCCACTACAAGACTCATTACCTGCCTGCCAGAATCCTCCCATTTCTGCCATCTGCATTGAATTAAAAATGACGAAACCAATCAGTATCATTCGGGGTGGAAACGCGCCTGACACATTCATTTCCATCTCTGGAGCGCTCGCCGGCAAATAATAAAAAAAGCCTCAGATTCACGTTCCTCGTGTCGAGATACTGTGACATATAAAAACATTGGCAGCAGGGACGGTGTACCTTTCATGTCAGCCATTGTACATGGGCGTCCAGAGGCAGAAGGATGGTGCCAGCAGCACAGCGTGCCCAGCTCTGGGGTAATTGTCACACTGAGCATGCACCGCACTCATTAACCCGCTGTTAGCATGGCAGACACTGTGCAGAATGATGAAGAAACACCGGGAAAGGTTAGCGGGCACCGAAGCCCACGCCATGTACCAGACGCACAAGTCAGCAGAGTCATGTAGAGAAGAGAGGGGGTCCCAAGGCAAAACATGTAGAGCCGGGCATTGGGCATCTACAGTGGCACCAGCACAGATGTTTTGGAGCATGTTCCAGAATTTACACACGTGGAGATCACATCTTATGTACCCTGGCTCACCAGCCTAACCAAAGAACCACAACGGGCTTCCAGGGATGCTGAGCGTAGATGGAAAAGTTCCCACTCCAATGACCACTTCATCGCATTCAAACAATCCCTCACTACCTTCAAGTTCACACTCACTGCAGCAAAACAAACATACTTCACATCTCTCATATCCTCCCTGTCTCACAACCCTAAACAGCTATTCAACACCTTCAATTCTCTCCTCTGCCCCCCCCCCAGCACCTCCTCCCTCTCCTGTCATCTCAGCTGAAGCCTTTGCCTCATTCTTCAAGCAGAAGATTGATAACATCAGACAAAGTTTTTGCCTAAAGTCCCCCCAGCCCTGCCTCACACCTACTCAACCCTCCTCCTCCAAAACCAGCTTCTCCTCCATTACGGAAGATCAACTTTCCTCTGTACTCTCCAAATCACACCTCACCACCTGTGAACTTGACCCAATTCCGTTCCACCTCATCCTCAACCTTACCACTATCTTCATCCCAATCCTAACCCACCTTTTCAACCTGTAACTAAAAATTGGTGTCTTCCCCTCATGCTTCAAACATGCCTCAATCACACCCATCCTCAAAAAGCCCTCCCTTGACCCATCCTCTCTGACTAGCTATCGCCCCATATCACTTCTCCCCTTTGCCTCAAAACTACTGGAACAACACGTCCATTCTGAACTGTCCTCCCACCTCTCCTCCTGCTCTCTCTTTGACAGCCTACAATCTGGCTTCCGACCGCACCAATCTACTGAAACTGGCCTGGCTAAAGTCACCAACGACCTATTGACCGCCAAATCCAAGCGACACTACTCCATCCTCCTCCTCCTGGACCTGTCATCTGCCTTCAACACAGTGGACCATTCCCTCTTACTACAGACTCTCTCATCTCTGCTCTTCTCCATCTACACCTTTGGCCTGGGACGGCTCATAGAGTCCCATGGCTTTCAGTATCACCTCTATGCTGACGACACAGATCTACCTCTCCGGACCCGATATCACCCCCTTACTAACCAAAATCCCACAATGTCTGTCTGCTATTTCATCCTTCTCTGCTAGATTACTAAAACTTATCATGGATAAAACAGAATTCATCATCTTTCCATCATCTCATTCACCCCCGACCTGACCTATCTATCAACGTCAATGGCTGTTCACTCTCCCCAGTCCCGCAAGCTCGCTGCCTTGGGGTAACCCTGGACTCTGATCTCTCCTTCAAACCACATATCCAAGCCCTTTCCACTTCCTGCCGACTCCAACTCAACAATATCTCCCGGATCCGCACATTCCTCAACCACGAATCTGCAAAAACACTAGTGCACGCCCTCATCATCTCCCGCCTCGACTACTGCAACCTCCTGCTCTGTGGCCTCCCCTCCAACACTGTCGCACCCCTTCAATCTATCCTAAACTCTGCTGCTCGACTAATCCACCTGTCCCCCCGCTATTCCCCGGCCTCTCCTCTCTGTCAATCCCTTCACTTGCTCCCCATTACCCAGAGACTCCAGTTCAAAACCCTAACCATGACATACAAAGCCATTCACAACCTGTCTCCCCCATATATCTGTGACCTAGTCTCCCGGTACATACCTGCACGCAGCCTCCGATCCTCACGAGATCTCCTTCTCTACTCCCCTCTTATCTCCTCTTCCCACAATCACATACAAGATTTCTCCCGTGCTTCCCCCCAACTCTGGAACTCTCTACCCCAACATATCAGACTCTCGCCGAATGTGGAAACCTTCAAAAGGAACCTGAAGACCCACCTCTTCCGACAAGACTACAACCTGCAGTAACCACCTCTCCACCATACCGCTGCACGACCAGCTCTACCCTCACCTACTGTATCCTCACCCCATCCCTTGTAGATTGTGAGCCCTCGCGGGCAGGGTCCTCGCTCCTCCTGTACCAATCGCCTTTACGTATTGTTCAAGATTATTGTAATTGTTTTTGTATGTATACCCCTTTTTCACATGTAAAGCGCCATGGAATAAATGGCGCTATAACAATAAATAATAATAATACCTATAAGCGAAACACCCAAACCATGGAGTCTGAGGGGACCAATGAGAACCTGCTGTAATTAAAACCGCCACGGGCTGATGGGTGGAGTGCTCAGTCAGAGAGCCTATGTATAAATATAAAAAGACTGACCGACCCTTCCAAACAGAAAATTGGTGTGTACAGGTGCTTACTAAGAGTAGCCATCTCTATATATAACTAACAAATAAAGTAGCACTCTGTAGCGCTATAGCATGTAAACATTAAATATATGAAATTGGAATTGCATTACTGCTGTAGAAAATAGGAAAAAAACAAAAATACTTTGCAAATAATTTGGCAAATTCATGCATACCCAGCAGCCACAGTGATGTGCGATCATTCACTGCCCCTGTTTCCAAATTTGCATTGGCGCCAAAGGTGCCTAGTGGTTCCACAACCATTGGTATAATGGTATTACAACCATAAAAAGCTCACATAGTACCGTTAGACAGAGTCCAAGTCATACAACCATATAGAGCTCACATAGTACCGTTATACAGTGAACAAGTAATGCAACCATATATAGCTCACATAGTACCGTTATACAGTGAACAAGTAATGCAACCATATATAGCTCACATAGTACTGTTCACAGTGGACAAGTGTCACGGGTGTGTCAGATGTAATACACAGTCACTCTGCATCTGTCTGCAGAAGGTCACTGCGTTTGTCATTGCAGACACCTTCTTAATCCTTCTGACTTTTGGACCCAGTGGCAACCTCCCTCCTGATCTGATTGACACACCCTGGCCTGGGTGTTTATAAACTCTCAGTCTGCTTCAGGGAGTCTCCGGTGATATTCTCATTTACCCTTGTGCCTCTCTGGAGCCCTTGGAGGACGTTTGGTGTTATCTCTCTGGTGTTTGCTCAAGCTAAGTTTTCCCCCTTTGTTTGTCTCCCTTGCTGTCTTTAGTTTATAGTGGGGACTGACCAGTGCTCAACCCCCCTCCCTATCTAAGGCCTAGCTCTAGGGATATACAGGGCTTAGGTTTCCTGCTCGGCGATTGGTTTGGAACCAATATAGGGATGGTAGGGTAGGCAGGGTGTTATTAGATCTGCCTAGGGGTCTCCACTCCTTTCCTAGTGTCTGGGCTTCCTTACCCTCATCCCTTCGTGTTGCACTTAGTCTTTCCCACACTGTGCGTGACAACAACTAAAGCAACCATACAGAGCTCACATAGTAAAGTCATACAGTAGACAAGTAATACAACCATACAGAGCCACATAATACCTTTATACAATGCCCAAGTAATACAACCATACAGAACTCACATAGTACCGTTATACAGTGCTCAAGTATTACAATCACGCAGCCACATAGTATTGTTTTTCATTGCCCAAGAAATACAACCATACAAAGTCCACATAGTACCATTATACAGTGCCCAAGTAATACAACCATATAGAACCCACGTAGTACCGTATATAGTGCCAAATTATTAAAATAGTACAGAACCCACATAGTACATGCAGTGCTGATATTATCCCACCATACACAGAGCCCAAAGTACACCATCATATGGTGATTAAATAGCACTTTACAGAACCAAATAATGTCACCATACAGATACTAAATAATACCATTATACATATACTAAATTATACCACTATACATATACTAAATAATACCACTATACAGATACTAAATAATGCCACTATACAGATACTAAATAATACCACTATACAGATACTAAATAATACCACTGTATAGATACTAAATAATACCACTATACAGATACTAAATAATACCACTATACAGATACTAAATGATACCACTGTATAGATACTAAATAATACCACTATACAGATACTAAATAATACCACTATACAGATACTAACTTATACCACTATAAAGATACTAAATAATACCACTTTACAGATACCAAATAACACCACTATACAGTTACTAAATAATACCACTATACAGATACTAAATTATACCACTCTACAGATACTAAATAATACCACTATACATATACTAAATTATACCACTATACAGATACTAAATAATACCACTATACAGATACTAAATTATACCACTCTACAGATACTAAATAATACCACTATACAGATACTAAATAATACCACTATACAGATACTAAATGATACCACTGTATAGATACTAAATAATACCACTATACAGATACTAAATAATACCACTATACAGATACTAACTTATACCACTATACAGATACTAAATAATACCACTTTACAGATACCAAATAATACCACTATACAGTTACTAAATAATACCACTATACAGATACTAAATTATACCACTCTACAGATACTAAATAATACCACTATACAGTGCCATCAACCATTCAGAGCACAAATAATATCGCCATACAAGAGCTGAAATAATGTCATCCAAATATGCTACTATAAAAAGCCCAAACAAATCCACTGTACCAGAGCCTAAATAATAGTAATATATAAAAAACTAAATAATGCCACATACAGGACCCCAAAAATCCCATCAGACCCCAAACAAGGCTTCTATACCACACCCAAACATTACTGATTGAGCACCACCAGGAGCGTAACCTGCCCACAGCCGGCTCCATCACTCCAGACACTACGTGTGCAGTCAGGATCTGCTCGTCCCGTTGGGGCCCCGTGTGGCTCCGGCTCCGATTCTGTACACCCATGTGATGCAAGGATTTCAATGGAGACGGTAACATGACATTTTGTTTCCAGGAATGAAGTGTGCGGTGCGTCTCAGGAGGTCTCCTGTGAATAAGCTCCTTTAGGGAATTGTGCCGCCAGACAGTGCACCCACTTTCCTGCACACTTGTGGGTTTAGCTGTTCTGTCTTATTGGCAGGTGCCCCGGCTATAGGTCCCCTGTGTCCCACCGCTTGCTGAATACCCCCCCAGCCCCACTTTCTTCGTACAAAACGGCCATTTTGTTCTTGCTGTAAGTCATGAGAAGATCTGAGGACAAATAGCGGAGCAGCTGTTTCTCCAGCACGTGGGGAATTTTGGAGCGAAGACGACTTAAACATATTGCAGCAGTTGTCTCGCATGTAAAACTGTTTGTTTCGTTTGCTGGAAAGATTACGTTATAATGGCGGGGGGATAAAGAGCTGTATTTACTAAGGGGGGCGCAAATGCCAACACAAGGGTCCTTCATGTCCTGGTCACACATGGTCAGGGGGGGTTAGGACGTCGGACACTTCCTTCCTCAGTCCCATGGACAGTATTTATTTGCCAATGTTCATCACCATCGTCCTTGGGATCGGTGAGCGCCGAGCATTAGGAATCCTACTGATCACATGCCATAAAGCCAGCGAGGGGCGACAATTGGGCATGTACCCAAGGGATAATGGCCACTGGGTGCCAGGGCTCATTAGTCACAACATTTCTTAAAAGGGGATTCCAATAAGTTATTTCGGGGATATCCGGATCGACCGACGCATTCTACAGCATGAAAGCTCTTACTGTAAAGAAGCCTTTCCTATAGGGATGACATTCACATGACAAGATAAGGAGCAATGACGGAACTACCAGTGAATCAAACATGGCGGCTGCTGTCACAGTGTACCGACACTAACGGCAATACTTTCAGCGAGGACCAAGAAGACAGGATTCTGGAGACTAAATAAGGAGCTGGATTTCTCTTCTTTTTTCCTAATCTGAGGTCTGAAATTTGAAGGGTCTGAACTAATTTTGAGGTCTGGGGTGTGAATAGTGCGGGTAGAAGCCTATAACTCGTAACGTCGGGGTGCAGACCACTCTCGCTCATCACAGTCTCTTTCGACAATGGTGTGCCCCTTTAAGGAGGCGCCATTTTTATCGTGGCCCCACAATGTGATAATGCAGCTGATAAGTCAGCAGCCATCCTCGGGGTGTCACGCTGCACGTTGCCATCTCTCACGTCTCGGTAGTCACTACAGAAGTAGCGGTTGTGGGTGATGGCGCTTCCTCCCAGTAGCTGCGTCTTCTCGGGTGGGATCCTTCCATATTATTCCTGGTCTATGTAGCACCATCACTGGCCGGGGCACAGATGTATGTCCTGCGCTCGGCGTACATGTTATTGTGATATTGCTATTCTCCAACGCTCCGTTACTTCTTCTCGGCCAGTTCTCCAAAACCAGTGACCAAAATCCGACCAGAACCAATTCACGAGTCGCGACAATGAGAATGACCCGGAGGTGATTCTCATTACACCCAATCACCAAAATACAGGTACAAAGGGTCCCGGGTCCCCTATCCTGAGGCTTCTCACAGCTGAGGGTTTGCTGCAATTGTATCCAATCCGTCTCCGCCGGAGGTGAGAGCTAGGAATCCATTTCTTCTGGTTCGGACAGAACGTCATTGCTGAGGCCAAAGAGTGGTTACCCTAAATCCCACTACTGGAAGAAGAAAGGATGCCATGGGGGGCATGTGTGGAGGAATGGCGGGGGCCACTCGGTGAGGATTTTTTTTTTATTTCTGATGGGCTCCTTTGTAAAATAAAATATAGCAGTGGACATTGGCTCGATGGGCGCAGTCAGATGGTCGTATGAATCAGATCGAGATCAGAACGCAGAGCACGGACTGGCCATCGGCTATCCCGACCCAAGTGAAACAACTGTATAGAAATACATGAAGCAGTCACACTCAGGTCGGGAGAGCCGCCGGCCAGTCTGCGCTCCGATTCATGCGACCATCTGATTGAGTCCTAAGGGTCCGGGCTCTGGGCTGATACAATGTTTCACTGCAGGTAAAAAGTAACAAACTATTGGGATCCACTTGCATTTAGCTCCCCCCCAAAAATTGCCTGGCCTGATACACTGTGAGACCCTCATCTGTGTGAAGGGAACTTGGTCAGGACAAAAATGTTCTCATTCACTGACAGCAAACGGAGTGCAAAAATCTGAATATTCCCAATATGTAGGAATACTATATGTTTACTCTCCTCCTCACTATTTAAAGGGGTTGTCCAGACTCTGGAATCATCTACACCCCTGTCCAAAGGTCGTGTCTAGGTTTAAGGCTCAGCTCCATAGAAGTGAATGGGACGCAGCTGCAAAATCAGACACGACCTGTGGACAGAGGTGGCGCTACCTCTGCAGGAGAGCAGCCATGTCCAATCTCCCACAGTCCTATGGAATAAGATGCTGTAGCCTTATATACCCTCTGCCCCGGGGATGATTATAGGGTATTATGGTATAGAGGGGGATTACTGCAGAGGTGTCATCACTGGGCAGCGTATAGCCATGGTGGATTATTACTAGTCCGCTCTCATTAATACACTGTGCAGATGTTTCCGGATGTGGCGATGGCGGACGGCGGCTGGAGATCCACAGGGGCCGCGGCGCTGATTCCTGACTTGTTGTTTGCTGTTCTCGGTGGAGGGATGTAATCTGTTTAAGCATCAGAACATCCTTCGTGCCAGGTAGCCTCATCCATCAGCGCTGTCAGCGCTGCGAGCCGAGAGTAATCACCCGCCGGATCCACATCATTTCATATGAGGACTCGTGAGCATCATCTGGGGTGAGCTGGGGACACCGTCTGCTGGGGGTAATCCTGGTGGGAGCAGGACTGACCCCTCCATGCACAACTGCTCACCGCCGACTGATCACAATCTACATTAACCCAAGAATATTAAAAAAAAAAGGTATTGGGGATTCCAGGGAAAAACTGTGCTGGAGCTTCTGATCAACATCTGTGACCCCTTAAGAAGGATCAGAAGTCATAGATAACAGTAGCAGCCATTATGGGGCCCATTGAATAAAGGGCCCAGGGCCAAGTTGGGGCAGCTTTGAAATTCACATTGTCCCAGATATCAGCAGCTTAGTGGTTCCTTGCAATGATGGGGTCCTGGGACCGAATCCGGCAAAGGGCGTCATCACCATGGGGTCTGTCTATAAATGGGTGTATAACAGGGAGCAGGTTCCATCCAAAAACAAGTAAGAAATTTAGGGAACTTTCTTCACTGAGAAATCATCCTTGTTGCTTCCTAGTATTTTTCTCATCTCTTTTTTTTCCAATTTATCAGATAAAAGGGATGAAACTTGGATGGAACAACGGAGGACAAAGTCTCACAGATCCGCGCAGACTTTCGTGGTCGAGGCAGATTCGTAAAAACTGATGCGAATAGGAGGCGTTCTGAGTCTCACGGATCCGTTTTTCAAACTGTTGTGTGAATGGATCAGTGAGACGCCGTGGATCCGTGTGCTCTGCAAGAAAACAGACAGCACTAGGACGGGTCACCCGGACGTGTGAATGCGGCCCAAAGGCTCATTACACCGGCCGATAATCCGTCAGATTCTAACGCTAACGACCCATCGTTCACGACAATGGTGTATGCAGATCGTTCGCTCATTCAACGACCAGCAAAAAGGAAGTTCAGGCCCCAATAAGGTTGTCTGTGTGAACGCTGCACGATGTAACAATGTAACAATCACTATTCAACTATTTCATTCACGATTCTCGTCCTGTATAAAGACTCGTCTGACGTCGTTCATCCGATTATCTGCTCCTGTACATGGACCCTGAGACTGTGAGCTCGGCGGGGGGCACTGAGTGACGACCACTGTGCAGTCAATGCTGCTGGTTTGCTACAGTGTATCGGTTGGGAGTTCGGGCTTTTCAGCTCGCAGGGCATTGTCTACACAGGGTACAATTGTATCCGCATCTCAGCCCCAGAGCAGGACTAAATATTTACAGGTTGAAGGCAAACGAGTGTTTTCATTCACTGACAGCAAGCAGAGATTATCTAGAGAGGAAGCGTTGGGTAAAGGAAACCTGTATTTTCAATATATTAAAGGGTTATTCCCAAATTATCCCCTATCCGTAGAAAAAGGGTTAACTTGCTGATCGCTGGAGGTCTGCCTGCTGGGACCCCATCAGTCCTGGGAACTGTTCTATTTATGGTCTATGGAACTGTTGGAGAAAGCTGAGTACAGCACTCCAGCAGTCCCATAGACAGTGAATGGGGCAGAGGCCGAGCATGCGCATCTCTGCTCCATCCAAGACACCTTCTCAGGGTTCAGTTCTCAGGTCTCAGCAGTCAGACCCTCAGCAATCAGCAAGTCATCAACCAATACAATGGATAGGGGATGACATCTGCTGGATGAGGAGGCGGCTGCTGAGTCACTGGAGGCAGCACGCACACATTGATTGGACTAGAGAAAAGGTAACGGTACTGATCAAAACTCCGAATCCTGGCACCTGTTCCTTACCCCAGTCTTCACGTGACTTTGTAGTGAAGATCTGGTCTTCGAGGCGACCTGCCATGGTTTGTGGTGACATAAACAGCATTCATTGCTTACGATAAATAACAATATCCAACAGCACTAAAGAAGGAAGCTCTCCCCCCTCTCACAGCGGGAAGTCCCAGCACATTATTATCAAGCATTTTTCTTTCTCCTGATTAAATGAAAGTATATTCTAAAACCTAATTGTTTTCTTACAATTGCATCTAGTCTAGACAATCCTTTGTGAACTAAGTGGACCAGCAGCCTAAATCTCTTTACTGAACTGATAGTTTGTTACAATGTATCATTCTAGGTAAAATGTATTAGGCCAAGGAGGCTTCTTTCTAGGGTAAGAGGTGAGGGATGGAGGAGGTGATCGGTTTACAATGCCCAACTCATGGCAGCTACAAATCCAATGCAGATGTGGATACACACAGCGATAAACTTTATCATGAGTAATATGCAGCTAAGGCTGGAAACTACTTCAGGAGGAGTGGGCAACGTGCAAACAAGACTCTGTGAGGTGTAGTGTTCATAGGTCCGATACAAACCGTCTCTACACAGAGGAAGAGAGCAGGGTCTCTAGTGCCACCTAGAGGAGGTAGCAATCCTGGAAGAAGAGTCTTGTCACATAACTTAGGATGTAAAGCCAAACCAGAATCTTCCCCAAAATGAGAAGACCTCCATTTGTTGGAGAACTGTCTGGCAGGGTGAGATGCCTTCAACAGAGGGTGTGAGGGTCTTGGAGAAAGCCTCTTTTAAGGCTCAATATTCACTTTTACAATTGCTGTTTCCAAAAGTGGCACGACCCATTCTAGTACTTTGCACTGACAACGGGGCAAGAACCCCAAACAGCTGTCTGCAATGGACTCATGGGACAAGGTTCTGTAAAAGGTCGGTTGTGACTTCTAGGATTACTACCTACAGACCATGAGAAGAGGCTATTTGCAGGGGCGCAAGTACAATTGCACCGGGGCCCTGGAGGAGCCTAAGGGGCCCAAAAAGTTTCATTGGCCCATATGAAAAGACCAATTCTATTAAAGACTTGCAATAATTGGGGGTCCCATTGGAGCTTTAGCATCGGGGCCCATGAGCTTCAGCTTACGTCACTGGCTATTTGCATACTTATTTTCCCACATTGTACTGAGTTGCCTTTAAGTTTCACTTGGCCAGCTCCTGGTATTCTCCTTAATGAATACTTTCCCCCCTTTGCACCTTCCATTGAAGGCCTCTCATGCAGACAACTACTTTGCACTGACGAGGACCCTGAATAATGTATCTGCAATAGGAGTCCTTCCTTACCTTTGGGAGACAACCCTGGTTTGGTTTCAATATTGGCTCCTGGGATTGCTGCCGCCACTAGGCGGCACTAGAGACCCTGCTTTCCTCCTCTGCGGAGAGAATATTTGCATTCTTATTTTCCCAGGGAGCATTGCATGGCCTGAGCTTATCATGATGAGGTAGGAGGGGTGGGAATACTTTTGCACTGAAGCTTCCTGCCTGGATTTTGCACAGCAGTGCCGGCAGCGATGGGGCAAGGTTTAGGCGATCAGGAGCTAATCTGTGCAATGATAGCAGCGAGATGAGGAATAACACCAACAGCTGGTGCCGTAAAACTGCTTTTAAAGAAACATATTCATTTACGAGATGGGGGGGGAAGAGGGAGGAAAAAAATTCTGCCTGTGACTAGTGACATGAGCGGCGTAGTCTCTAATTATTCTGATCAAGAGAGGGAAACACAACACAAACTTTAATTGTGTTTAACTGATATTTAATCAGGACTCAGTGAACTGCAGATTAAAGCTGAAATTCATAAACCATAATTAGCCGATCGTCAGAATCTTATGGTCCATGCTCTCCCTCAGCTTGGGTGTCTGGCACGTTGCCCCGGATGTTTTGGCAGTGCTAGAGCGAGCCGAGCGGTTTGAGGTAAGCGTCTCGGATCCCCTCTGCCTTCAATGGATTCGTGCCGTCACCTATAGGTCCGGGCAGCGTGGGACCGGGGCGGTGGGAATTGTCTACGTCTTATCTTTCCCGGCCTATCGTTTACCTGGAGCCGGCACGGCAGCGGTGGCGGGGATTTTTCTCCTCCCTGCATCTGATAGTCTTATCTTATGTTCCCTCTGATATCCACTGAGAGGCTTTTTGGTGCAAAACCAAACTTTTTTTTTTTTCAGAACCTGATCTCTCCCGGTAAATGGATCTGTGCGGCGGCGGCGGCGAGGACTGGATGGGGGGAGGGGAAGATGGAGCAGAGGTTCTCTGAGGACAAAGAATTCACAGACAGTGGATCCAAAATAAACGTAAACAATCGGAGCCTCGGACACTCGATCCGCCGCGGCCGCGGACCAGACACATTCCATTAGGTCTTTACTGCAATAAAGTCTCCAGTAAATACACGCCGTCCTCGTCTGTCGCTGGTAGAAGGAATCACTATTAATATCGGCCCCTGGGAAAGCTGGGTGACTACACCGCGGGCGGCTGTTACCAGCTACTATAATGGCTCCCATACTCAAGCACACACGGAAAAGAGAGGTTCTTACTTTCTTGTCTCTATGTAGCACATGATCAGAAGCATCAGCAGCATGGAGGACAGTGTATAGCAGTGCTGAGCAGTGCAGCTGTGAATCCAGCTCTGGAAGGAGACAAAACACTACAAAGCTGCAGCACACGTCGATGGTCTGTCTGTGTGTCTCTCTCGCTAACTCAGCTACTTCTTCCTCTTATCCATAGACTTTAATATGCAGCAGAATTACACCCAGTACACAGGATAGGAGGAGTGGTACTGTGCAGTGTATACACACAGGACAGGAGAAGTGGTACTGTGCAGTGTATATATACAGGACAGGAGGAGTGGTACTGTGCAGTGTATATATACAGGACAGGAGGAGCGGTACTGTGCAGTGTATATATACAGGACAAGAGAAGTGGTACTGTGCATTGTATATATACAGGACAGGAGAAGTGGTACTGTGCATTGTATATATACAGGACAGGAGGAGTGGTACTGTGCAGTGTATATATACAGGACAGGAGGAGTGGTACTGTGCAGTGTATATATACAGGACAGGAGGAGTGGTACTGTGCAGTGTATACACACAGGACAGGAGAAGTGGTACTGTGCAGTGTATATATACAGGACAGGAGGAGTGGTACTGTGCAGTGTATATATACAGGAGGAGTGGTACTGTGCAGTGTATACACACAGGACAGGAGAAGTGGTACTGTGCAGTGTATATATACAGGACAGGAGGAGTGGTACTGTGCAGTGTATATATACAGGACAGGAGGAGTGGTACTGTGCAGTGTATATATACAGGACAGGAGGAGTGGTACTGTGCAGTCTATATATACAGGACAGGAGGAGTGGTACTGTGCAGTGTATATATACAGGACAGGAGGAGTGGTGCTGTGCAGTGTATATATACAGGACAGGAGGAGCGGTACTGTGCAGTGTATATATACAGGACAAGAGAAGTGGTACTATGCATTGTATATATACAGGACAGGAGAAGTGGTACTGTGCATTGTATATATACAGGACAGGAGGAGTGGTACTGTGCAGTGTACATATACAGGACAGGAGAAGTGGTACTGTGCAGTTTATATATACAGGACAGAAGGAGGGGTACTGTGCAGTGTATATATACAGGACAGGAGGAGTGGTACTGTGCAGTGTATATATACAGGACAGGAGGAGTGGTACTGTGCAGTGTATATATACAGGACAGGAGAAGTGGTACTGTGCAGTGTATATATACAGGACAGGAGGAGTGGTACTGTGCAGTGTATATATACAGGACAGGAGGAGTGGTACTGTGCAGTGTATATATACAGGACAGGAGGAGTGGTACTGTGCAGTGTATATATACAGGACAGGAGGAGTGGTACTGTGCAGTGTATATATACAGGACAGGAGAAGTGGTACTGTGCAGTGTATATATACAGGGCAGGAGGAGTGGTACTGTGCAGTGTATATATACAGGACAGGAGGAGTGGTACTGTGCAGTGTATATATACAGGACAGGAGGAGTGGTACTGTGCAGTGTATATATACAGGACAGGAGGAGTGGTACTGTGCAGTGTATATATACAGGACAGGAGGAGTGGTACTGCGCAGTGTATATATACAGGACAGGAGGAGTGGTACTGTGCAGTGTATATATACAGGACAGGAGGAGTGGTACTGTGCAGTGTATATATACAGGAGGAGTGGTACTGTGCAGTGTATATATACAGGACAGGAGGAGTGGTACTGTGCAGTGTATATATACAGGACAGGAGGAGTGGTACTGCGCAGTGTATATATACAGGACAGGAGGAGTGGTACTGCGCAGTGTATATATACAGGACAGGAGGAGTGGTACTGTGCAGTGTATATATACAGGACAGGAGGAGTGGTACTGTGCAGTGTATATATACAGGACAGGAGGAGTGGTACTGTGCAGTGTATATATACAGGACAGGAGGAGTGGTACTGTGCAGTGTATATATACAGGACAGGAGGAGTGGTACTGTGCAGTGTATATATACAGGACAGGAGAAGTGGTACTGTGCAGTGTATATATACAGGACAGGAGGAGTGGTACTGTGCAGTGTATATATACAGGACAGGAGGAGTGGTACTGTGCAGTGTATATATACAGGACAGGAGGAGTGGTACTGTGCAGTGTATATATACAGGACAGGAGAAGTGGTACTGTGCAGTGTATATATACAGGGCAGGAGGAGTGGTACTGTGCAGTGTATATATACAGGGCAGGAGGAGTGGTACTGAGCAGTGTATATATACAGGACAGGAGAAGTGGTACTGTGCAGTGTATATATACAGGACAGGAGGAGTGGTACTGTGCAGTGTATATATACAGGACAGGAGGAGTGGTACTGTGCAGTGTATATATACAGGACAGGAGAAGTGGTACTGTGCAGTGTATATATACAGGGCAGGAGAAGTGGTACTGTGCAGTGTATATATACAGGACAGGAGGAGTGGTACTGTGCAGTGTATATATACAGGGCAGGAGAAGTGGTACTGCGCAGTGTATATATACAGGACAGGAGGAGTGGTACTGTGCAGTGTATATATACAGGACAGGAGGAGTGGTACTGTGCAGTGTATATATACAGGACAGGAGGAGTGGTACTGTGCAGTGTATATATACAGGACAGGAGGAGTGGTACTGTGCAGTGTATATATACAGGACAGGAGGAGTGGTACTGTGCAGTGTATATATACAGGACAGGAGGAGTGGTACTGTGCAGTGTATATATACAGGACAGGAGGAGTGGTACTGTGCAGTGTATATATACAGGACAGGAGGAGTGGTACTGCGCAGTGTATATATACAGAACCCTCCAGAAAACACTTGTGGTAGCTGCTATTAGATGACATGAAAGTCACATCACTTTCCTGTTACCTCGCATGCGTTGCACTTATCTTCGGTGGCTTCAGTGTACAGACTGTTAATCCTGAGCCTCCTGTTTCATAAATAAAATGCTAGAACTACAGTAGAAACTGACACAGAACAGGGGAGACAAATCACAATGTAACGGTGAACAGTAATGCAGCGTCATATTCCAGTCAGGGTCTATGGAAATCTGGATGACAGCCCTGATGTTACGTGCTCCGCTCACAGGTGTGGACACAGAAGGGGCCCCTGTGCACGAACAGTATATGGGCCCTTTGCAGTACAATAACTCATCAAAATGCACAATTCCACCTGCTTTGGAGGTAGATGTGGCCCCCTGACCTCGTGGGCCCCCGTGGGCTGCACTGATGGTTTGTTCGCTCCTGGCTCACACATTAGATTCAGTCCTTGGTTAATTAGTTGATTCTTCTGAGAGTGACGTGGCCCCTTTAAGGACGAGCCGGCTTTAAACAGCATAAATAATTGCTGATACATCACTTTCTGCTTCCTATGGTGGGTGATGTGTATAATTCATGGCCCTGAGCCTCCAGATTCACCCTCAGCATCAGGGCGTCTGAACTTTATAGCTTAAAGCTGCAGTTTGCTGGGACTTCTACTCCAGTCCCAGCCAGAGCTGCGATCACAATTCTGCTGGTGGCTCTTGGGCTTAGGCACCTATGTGACTGCTGCCTCCTACTGGTCGTGTGTGTGCACTGCTGGGATGTATTGTGGGTGATGCAGAGTAGGGTCTGACCAATAAATGTCCACAATGCGGGGAGTGCGGCGTGTCACTGTTATCAGCGGATAGCTGGGTCGGGAGTACCTGCACAGTGGTGACAGCTGGCACCATTATCTATGCAGCTTTGGATGTGATTGGAGCACAAAGAAACATAAGAAAAGGAAAGGATTCCCTGACGTGTTGATGCAGGACGGCGCATCCTCCACCTCCATGCATTGTGACAGGTACCTCTTAGTGCGGCAGGTCTGGGCGTCTGGGTCTACGGCCGCTGCTCATTCCCGCTCTGCTGAAGTGTCTCATACACATGGGCGATATCCCAGAATCCCGCTAGATTCAGCCAGCAGTCACCTATGGGAAGAAGAGGAAAAAAATAAAGAAATATGTCTATGACTATAGTATTTACGTGGGTAAGAAGAATCAGAAAGTACGAGACTGGAGAGGCCGCCCCTTGCCCCAGAGCTGACACTCTAATCAGCAGGACTCAGACAGTGCACATATATGCTGCCCATCACTGCCCTGACCCGCTGTGCCATGCAGCAGAGACAGCGGTAACGTCATCTGTGCTGAATCCATCCACTGCATATACAGCAATGTTCAAATAATAGCAGTGAATAGAATTATGCACAAGATCGTTATACTAGTTCTTATTTCCAGCATTGGGAACATTGCACGCTGTTTTCTAATTCACAACATGAAGAGAAATGTAGATAATTTTTAACTACTTTACAGAAAATAACAAAAAATGTACATTGTTCCGTTCTAAAAGATAGCAGTTTTTTAGAACTGTGTCACATCTATGTTGCATAGAGTCAACCAACTTCTGTCTCCTGTCACCTGTTATTCCAGCCCAGGAGGCTTTCACTACATCCCACAATTTTTTGTCATTTGTTGGCTTTGCCTCAGAGACGGCATTTTTGATGTCACCCCACAAGTTTACAATGTGA
The DNA here is from genome assembly GCF_046119375.1 of Phyllobates terribilis. Taxonomy (NCBI): domain Eukaryota; kingdom Metazoa; phylum Chordata; class Amphibia; order Anura; family Dendrobatidae; genus Phyllobates; species Phyllobates terribilis. The sequence continues at coordinate 962,866,944 of NW_027362762.1, read as the reverse complement.
TTAAGGTCCAGGAATTGGACTGGCCACTCTATAAACTCAATTTTGTTGGACTGGAACCAAGATTTTGCTCGCTTACTGGTGTGTTTAGGGTCGTTGTCTTAGTGAAACACCCATTTCAAGGCAACATGACCTCTTCAAGTATTTTAATATCTGCAAACTGGTCCATGATCCCTGGTATGGGGTAAATAGGTCCGGACCATAGTAAGGGAAATATGCCCATATCATGATGCTTCACCACCATGCTTCACTGTCTGCAGGGTGTACTGTGGCTGAATGCTGAGTTTGGGGGTCGTCTGATGAACTGTCTGCGGCCCATGGACCCAAAAAGAACAATTTTACTTTCATCAGTCCACAAAATGTTTCTCCATTTCTCTTTAGGCCAGTTGATTTGTTGTTTGGCAAATTGTATCCGCTTCAGTATATGTCTTTTTTTAACATTGGGACTTTGTGGGGACTTCTTGCTCAGAGATTAGCTTCACACAAGCATCTTCTAACTGTCACAGTCCTCACATGTAACTGGAGACTGTCTGTGATCATCCTGGAGCTGATCATTGGCTGAGCCTTTGCCATTCTGGTTATTCTTCGATCTATTCGAATGGTAATCTTCTGTTTTCTTCCACGTCTCTCTGGTTTTGCTTTCCATTATAAAGCATTGGAGATCATTTTAGCTGAACAGCCGATCATTGTCTGCACTTCTTTATAAGTTTTACCCTCTCCAATCAACTTTTCAATCAAAGTACGATGTTCTTCTGAACAATGTCTGGAACAACCCATATTTCTTCGTCTTTCATGGAAAAATGCATGTACAACATGCATATAAGGCAAGAAATCCCACTTATTAAACCTGACAGGGCACACCTGTGAAGTGAAGACCATTTCTGGTGACTACCTCTTGAAGCTCATCAAGAGAATGCCAAGAGTGTGCAAAGCAGTCATCAAAGCAAAAGGTGGCTACTTTGAAGAACCTAGAATATAAGATATATTTTCAGTTGTTTCACACTTTTTTGTTAAGTATATAATTCCACATGTGGTAATTCATAGTTTTGATGCCTTCAGTGTGAATGTACAATTTTCATAGTCCTGAAAATACAGAAAAATCTTTAAATGAGAAGGTGTGTCCAAACTTTTGGTCTGTACTGTATATATACACACTGCTCAAAAAAATAAAGGGAACAGTGAAATCCCCCATCCTAGATCTGAATGAATGAAATCTTCTCATTTAATACTTTGTTCTGTACAAAGCTGAATGTGCTGACAACAAAATCACACAAAAATCATCAATGGAAATCACATTTATTAACCAATGGAGGCCGGGATTTGGAGTCACCCCCAAAATTAAAGTGGAAAAACACACTACAGGCTGATCCAACTGTGATGTAATGTCCTTAAAACAAGTCAGAATGAGGCTCAGTATTGTGTGTGGCCTCCACGTGCCTGTATGACCTCCCTCCAACGCCTGGGCATGCTCCTGATGAGGCTGAGTATTGTGTGTGGCCTCCACGTGCCTGTATGACCTCCCTACAACGCCTGGGCATGCTCCTGATGAGGCGGAGTATTGTGTGTGGCCTCCACGTGCCTGTATGACCTCCATACAACGCCTGGGCATGCTCCTGATGAGGCGGAGTATTGTGTGTGGCCTCCACATGCCTGTATGACCTCCCTACAACGCCTGGGCATGCTCCTGATGAGTCTGAGTATTGTGTGTGGCCTCCACGTGCCTGTATGACCTCCCTACAACGCCTGGGCATGCTCCTGATGAGGCTGAGTATTGTGTGTGGCCTCCACGTGCCTGTATGACCTCCCTACAACGTCTGGGCATGCTCCTGATGAGGCTGAGTATTGTGTGTGGCCTCCACGTGCCTGTGTGACCTCCCTACAACGCCTGGGCATGCTCCTGATGAGGCTGAGTATTGTGTGTGGCCTCCACGTGCCTGTATGACCCCCCTACAATGCCTGGGCATGCTCCTGATGAGGCTGAGTATTGTGTGTGGCCTCCACGTGGCTGTATGACCTCCCTACAACGCCTGGGCATGCTCCTGATGAGGCTGAGTATTGTGTGTGGCCTCCACGTGGCTGTATGACCTCCCTACAATGCCTGGGCATGCTCCTGATGAGGCTGAGTATTGTGTGTGGCCTCCACGTGCCTGTATGACCTCCCTACAACGCCTGGGCATGCTCCTGATGAGGCGGAGTATTGTGTGTGGCCTCCACGTGGCTGTATGACCTCCATACAACGCCTGGGCATGCTCCTGATGAGGCGAAGTATTGTGTGTGGCCTCCACATGCCTGTATGACCTCCCTACAACGCCTGGGCATGCTCCTGATGAGGCTGAGTATTGTGTGTGGCCTCCACGTGCCTGTATGACCTCCCTACAACGCCTGGGCATGCTCCTGATGAGTCTGAGTATTGTGTGTGGCCTCCACGTGCCTGTATGACCTCCCTACAACGCCTGGGCATGCTCCTGATGAGGCTGAGTATTGTGTGTGGCCTCCACGTGCCTGTATGACCTCCCTACAACGCCTGGGCATGCTCCTGATGAGGCTGAGTATTGTGTGTGGCCTCCACGTGCCTGTATGACCTCCCTACAACACCTGGGCATGCTCCTGATGAGGCTGAGTATTGTGTGTGGCCTCCACGTGCCTGTATGACCTCCCTACAATGCCTGGGCATGCTCCTGATGAGGCTGAGTATTGTGTGGCCTCCACGTGCCTGTATGACCTCCCTACAATGCCTGGGCATGCTTCTAATGAGGTTGAGTATTGTGTGCGGATCCACGTGCCTGTATGACCTCCCTACAACGCCTGGGCATGCTCCTGATGAGGCTGAGTATTGAGTGTGGCCTCCACGTGCCTGTATGACCTCCCTACAACGCCTGGGCATGCTCCTGATGAGGCTGAGTATTGAGTGTGGCCTCCACGTGCCTGTATGACCTCCCTACAACGCCTGGGCATGCTCCTGATGAGGCTGAGTATTGTGTGTGGCCTCCAAGTGCCTGTATGACCTCCCTACAACGCCTGGGCATGCTCCTGATGAGGCTGAGTATTGTGTGTGGCCTCCACGTGCCTGTATGACCTCCCTACAACGCCTGGGCATGCTCCTGATGAGGCTGAGCATTGTGTGTGGCCTCCACGTGCCTGCATGACCTCCCTACAACGCCTGGGCATGCTCCTGATGAGGCTGAGTATTATGTGGCCTCCACGTGCCTGCATGACCTCCCTACAATGCCTGGGCACGCTCCTGATGAGGCTGAGTATTGTGTGGCCTCCACGTGCCTGTATGACCTCCCTACAACGCCTGGGTATGCTCCTAATGAGGCTGAGTATTGTGTGCGGATCCACGTGCCTGCATGACCTCCCTACAACGCCTGGGCATGCTCCTGATGAGGCTGAGTATTGTGTGTGGCCTCCACGTGCCTGTATGACCTCCCTACAACGCCTGGGCATGCTCCTGATGAGTCTCAGTATTGTGTGTGGCCTCCACGTGCCTGTATGACCTCCCTACAACGCCTGGGCATGCTCCTGATGAGGCTGAGTATTGTGTGTGGCCTCCACGTGCCTGTATGACCTCCCTACAATGCCTGGGCATGCTCCTGATGAGGCTGAGTATTGTGTGTGGCCTCCACGTGCCTGTATGACCTCCCTACAATGCCTGGGCATGCTCCTGATGAGGCTGAGTATTGTGTGTGGCCTCCACGTGCCTGTATGACCTCCCTACAATGCCTGGGCATGCTCCTGATGAGGCTGAGTATTGTGTGTGGCCTCCACCTGCCTGTATGACCTCCCTACAACGCCTGGGCATGCTCCTGATGAGGCTGAGTATTGTGTGTGGCCTCCACCTGCCTGTATGACCTCCCTACAATGCCTGGGCATGCTCCTGATGAGGCTGAGTATTGTGTGTGGCCTCCACGTGCCTGTATGACCTCCGGGCATGCTCCTGATGAGGTTGCGGATGGTCTCCTGTGGCATCTCCTCCCAGACCTGGACTAAAGCATCCGCCAACTCCTGGACAGTCTGTGGTGCAACGTGACGTTGGTGGATGGAGCGAGACATGATGTCCCAGATGTGCTCAATCGGATTCACGTCTGGGGATCGGGCGGGCCAGTCCATAGCTTCAATGCCTTCATCTTGCAGGAACTGCTGACACACTCCGGCCACATGAGGTCTGGCATTGTCCTGCATTAGGAGGAACCCAGGGCCATCCGCACCAGCATATGGTCTCACAAGGGGTCTGAGGATCTCATCTCAGTACCTATTGGCAGTCAGGCTACCTCTGGCGAGCACATGGAGGGATGTGCGGCCCTCCCAAGAAATGCCACCCTACACCATTACTGACCCACAGCCAAACCGGTCATGCTGAAGGATGTTGGAGGCAGCAGATCGCTCTCCACGGCGACTCCAGACTCTGTCACGTCTGTCACATGTGCTCAGTGTGAACCTGCTTTCATCTGTGAAGAGCACAGGGCGCCAGTGGCGACTTTGCCAATCCTGGTGTTCTGTGGCAAATGCCAAGCGTCCTGCGCGGTGTTGGGCTGTGAGCACAACCCCCATCTGTGGACGTCGGGCCCTCATTCCACCCTCATGGAGTCGGTTTCTAACCGTTTGTGCAGACACATGCACATTTGTGGCTGCTGGAGGTCATTTTGCAGGGCTCTGGCAGTGCTCCTCCTGTTCCTCCTTGCACAAAAGCGGAGGTAGCAGTCCTGCTGCTGGGTTGTTGCCCTCCTACGGCCCCCTCCACGTCTCCTGGTGTACTGGCCTGTCTCCTGGTAGCGCTTCCAGCCTCTGACAGGCACAGCAAACCTTCTTGCCACAGCTCGCATTGATGTGCCATCTTGGATGAGCTGCACTACCTGAGCAACTTCTGTGGGTTGTAGAGTCCGTCTCATGCTACCACGAGTGTGAAAGCACAACTAACATTCAAAAGTGACCAAAACATCAGCCAGGAAGCATTGGTACTGAGATGTGGTCTGCGGTCCCCACCTGCAGAACCACTCCTTTATTGAGGGTGTCTTGATAATTGCCAATAATTTCCATCTATTGTCTATTCCATTTGCACAACAGCATGTGAAATTGATTGTCAATCAGTGTTGCTTCCTAAGTGGACAGTCTGATTTCACAGAAGTTTGATTTACTTGGAGTTACATTCTGTTAAGTGTTCCCTTTATTTTTTTGAGCCGTGTACATACATACACGTTACACGGACACACACACATACATCCTATACACACAGAGACACCTCTTCCTACATAAGCACAGATCTCTTTCACAGGGAGGGTTTTCTGCCCCGCATAAAATGGGGCAGAGATCACAGTATAATGAACCATGGCGGCGCGGGGCCGATATCTGTCAGACATGTAAACAGATGACGCCGCTGTGCACGGCTGACATCATTTAACCCCCTTAATTCTAAGATCAGCCAGGAACACTGAATCTGTATTATCCTTGTGAAATATTAAGCAGATCTCCAGACAATCATTGCCTGGCTGTGAGCGGAGAGTAGAGACGCCATCAAATATTCACAAGGCGGTCATTTCACACGGCTCGCCCGCTTTCTGCAGCCCAGTATCCCGGCACAGCACATTAATGCACATTAGACTGAACGCAGGCGAGAAAGGTCACATCCTATTAAAGGGACACTCCAGGTGTATTAGTGGCCACGACTCCTCCCACGGTTCACACATTATAAGCTTCATAGTATCCTAGCAGGGTGGAGGCAGAGAGTGCTCCCTCCCCAATGTAACGTGTCCCAAAAGTAGTGGGTAAATCGGAAGACCGATAGTTACACTATGCAGAAGGAAGAGTATTATTCCACCATCCCCTTCTATCCAATGCAGGTAATCACATCCATGGATCCACTCACCCCATCATTAGAAGCTCTCAGGGATGGAGTAGGTCATCCTCCATCAGCATTCAAAATCTTTATTACATCCCATGTAGACGGCAGATTGTGCGGTGAACCACAAGCAGAACTGGTCACTTCAATGGTTTATTTTATGGCCAACTTCATATAATTATCAGGAGGCATCAATACTACTAGGGATTCTATAGAAATATCATGTTCAGCCACATATTGCCTGGGTAACTAAGGTTAATGTCTACAGGGAGCTCCCTCTAGTGGTGGATGTAGACAGGATCTTATCATGTATCTCTGTATACAGGGAGCTCCCTCTAGTGGTGGATGTAGACAGAATCTTATCATGTATCTCTGTATACAGGGAGCTCCCCCTAGTGGTGGCTGCAGACAGAATCTTATCATGTATCTCTGTATACAGGGAGCTCCCCCTAGTGGTGGCTGTAGACAGAATCTTATCATGTATCTCTGTATACAGGGAGCTCCCCCTAGTGGTGGCTGCAGACAGAATCTTATCATGTATCTCTGTATACAGGGAGCTCCCCCTAGTGGTGGATGCAGACAGAATATTATCATGTATCTCGTATACAGGGAGCTCCCCCTAGTGGTGGCTGCAGACAGAATCTTATCATGTATATCTGTATACAGGGAGCTCCCCCTAGTGGTGGCTGCAGAGAGTATCTTATCATGTATATCTGTATACAGGGAGCTCCCTCTAGTGGTGGCTGCAGACAGGATCTTATCATGTATATCTGTATACAGGGAGCTCCCCCTAGTGATGACTGCAGACAGAATCTTATCATGTATATCTGTATACAGGGAGCTCCCCCTAGTGGTGGCTGCAGACAGAATCTTATCATGTATATCTGTATACAGGGAGCTCCCTCTAGTGGTGGATGTAGACAGGATCTTATCATGTATCTCTGTATACAGGGAGCTCCCCCTAGTGGTGGCTGTAGACAGAATCTTATCATGTATCTCTGTATACAGGGAGCTCCCCCTAGTGGTGGCTGCAGACAGAATCTTATCATGTATCTCTGTATACAGGGAGCTCCCCCTAGTGGTGGATGCAGACAGAATATTATCATGTATATCTGTATACAGGGAGCTCCCCCTAGTGGTGGCTGTAGACAGAATCTTATCATGTATCTCTGTATACAGGGAGCTCCCCCTACTGGTGGCTGCAGACAGAATCTTATCATGTATCTCTGTATACAGGTAGCTCCCCCTAGTGGTGGCTGTAGACAGAATCTTATCATGTATCTCTGTATACAGGGAGCTCCCCCTAGTGGTGGCTGTAGACAGAATCTTATCATGTATCTCTGTATACAGGGAGCTCCCCCTAGTGGTGGCTGCAGACAGAATCTTATCATGTATATCTGTATACAGGGAGCTCCCCCTAGTGGTGGCTGCAGACAGAATCTTATCATGTATATCTGTATACAGGGAGCTCCCCCTAGTGTGGCTGCAGACAGAATCTTATCATGTATCTCTGTATACAGGGAGCTCCCTCTAGTGGTGGCTGCAGACAGAATCTTATCATGTATCTCTGTATACAGGGAGCTCCCCCTACTGGTGGCTGCAGACAGAATCTTATCATGTATCTCTGTATACAGGGAGCTCCCTCTAGTGGTGGCTGCAGACAGAATATTATCATGTATCTCGTATACAGGGAGCTCCCCCTAGTGGTGGCTGCAGACAGAATCTTATCATGTATATCTGTATACAGGGAGCTCCCCCTAGTGGTGGATACAGACAGAATATTATCATGTATCTCGTATACAGGGAGCTCCCCCTACTGGTGGCTGCAGACAGAATCTTATCATGTATCTCTGTATACAGGGAGCTCCCCCTAGTGGTGGCTGCAGGCAGGATCTTATCATGCATCTCTGTATACAGGGAGCTCCCTCTAGTGGTGGCTGCAGACAGAATATTATCATGTATCTCGTATACAGGGAGCTCCCCCTAGTGGTGGCTGCAGACAGAATCTTATTATGTATATCTGTATACAGGGAGCTCCCCCTAGTGGTGGCTGCAGGCAGGATCTTATCATGCATCTCTGTATACAGGGAGCTCCCTCTAGTGGTGGCTGCAGACAGAATCTTACCATATGCCTCTGTATACAGGGAGCCCCTCCTAGTGGTGGCTGCAGACAGTATCTTATCATGTATCTCTGTATACAGGGAGCTCCCCCTAGTGGTGGCTGCAGACAGAATCTTACCATATGCCTCTGTATACAGGGAGCCCCTCCTAGTGGTGGCTGCAGACAGAATCTTATCATGTATATCTGTATACAGGGAGCTCCCACTAGTGGTGGCTGCAGACAGAATATTATCATGCATCTCTGTATAGAGATTCAAACTTTTTAAAAACAAAATTAATCCTCACTTTCACTTGCAGACTCTCTTGATCGCCCTTGTGAGTTACACTTTAAGCCATGGACACTCAGCGGTGGTGCCTTGGCCTGGGAGTCAGAGCTTGGCCGCGTGTACACGGCTATTATTTCAGTAAGTGGTGTCATTGGCAGCAGAATAAAGGGGTAGAGCACATAATAATACCGTGAAGAGTTTTCAAGCCTCACCTTCTGCTCATCCTATAGACAATGTTACACTTGTATTATTGAAGGTCTTAGTTGTTCAGCTCGATAACTCCGATATCATTTACTGCAAGGAGTAGGGGGGAGAGATGCTCTTGACTGATGGTCATCCACTATGATTGGGGATCCCAGACCTAGAACTTATGATGTAGGAGATAATACTCTCCAGAATAACAATACAGCGGCCGCCATGCCCAGCTCCTGTGTAGTTGTGGAGTAGAGTATGTCAGACAGCTTACAATCAATGCTGCTCTTAATGAAAGGACTCTTTCCCTTCTGCTTATTATTATTTTCTTCTACTTGAAAAGATACTAAATGTTCAATAAAGAATTATACGATTTCTCTTACTGGGAAGAATCCCTTCGCACAGCTAAAGAGGATTCTCTTTTTCTCATGTCTTGAACAACTTTAATCTTGGATCAAAATAATTTTAATACCCCAAAATTTTCTAATGGAATTTAATTATGTATCTATTGATTTTTTTTTTCATGTCATACAAATAAAGAAAACTAAAAAAAAAAAAGAAAGAAATCAGTTTTCAGTCTCCAGTTCCGATACAGACCCCCCCGTGTGTACAGACTTGAAACAACCCATGTCTGTCCCAGCGTGGGGTGTCTGGGTAGAGAAAGGACACATGGAAACATAGCACGCACATGTGCTGAGCCTGTAACGAGGGAGACGCATGGATTTGCATAGGAACTGCATACACAAAACAGAATGATATTTTTTTAATCAGGATTGTTTACTTTTTTTATCATTGGAGCTTTAAAACATTGGTTGCAAAAGTGATCATACCCTTAAAGTACAACATTTTTCTCGCGGGAGTGGCTGGTTATAAAAGGAGGAGTGATACAAAGGGCCACTATAAAATCAATCACATCTAAGGCGACAGCTGATTTTGTAATTCTTCTCTACATTTCCAGTGTGGTGTCATTGTAGGACATGGAAAAAAAAAAAAAATGGCGCTGATGGTTTGTAGCGAGCGGAAGGACCGATCTGTTATTTTTCTGGAGACACATAACCAGATTTCACCACGATGCCCTGCGCCGCAGGTCTGATAAAGGCGTCTCTGTTCCATATTTATGGCTCTGTGAATGACATCAGATAAACAAGAGCTGAGAGCAGGAGGAGGAGGACGAGGAGGAGGAGGAGGAGAGGCAAAAACGCTTTGCTACGTGTTATGAAGCTGTGAAAGGATCTGACGCTTTAATATCCGTCAGCTCCGGCTCGTTAAGGAGCGGCTGCGGCGGGTGTGTGCCGATTGACGGGCGCTGCATCCATGTGTAGTTGCTGGGGTCCCCGAAATATTGATAAGATGCCAAGAAGTAAGTAAAGTATTGATGCGGGCAGCCGGCCCAGCGGCAGACACCTCTCAGACACAGTGTTTAAATGTCACAGATTAATGAATTTTCATGAAACACTGAGACGAGAAAAAAAAAAAAGAAAACACGATCAAAAAGATTGTTTCCACAGCAGCCGATAGCGGAGAATGCCGTGTCCACACTGCACAAAGCAAAGGGATCACAAGCCGCATAGACACAAGCCAAGGGAGGGCCGCGGCATGGGGGGCTCCTGGAGGAGAATCTGCGGAGACGGGGCAATCACAGGTCCCATGATGACGAGCCCGAGCCTCATAATCAATATTACAATGGTGCAGACATGGCGGAACGTCTGATTCATGACCTGATGGAGCTGCAACTCCTGGTGTTACTTATCCAATGGCAAATAGTACACAGTTCCCACATTGCTAGAGCTCAGAGGAATGGGAAGGGTTAAAGGCTAGATATGCAAGTCCTGTTACAAACAGACTTGGTATTGGCCTGGGGTGTCACCATCATTCTGGGGTCTCAGTTATCCTTCTTCAGGCCTTTGAGATCTGTCCACCATGGATCAAACACGAAGATGCAGTGGCAACTCTCGAAGTGTCTCTCGTCATCCACCTTGGTCCTCTGCTATGTAAGTCATCCACTCTGTGGATCCAAGAAACACACACTCCGAAATTCCTCCAGTGGGTGGAAATGGTAAAGGTGCGAGCACACAATGTCACAGGTCCTCCACAGATGTCACTGAACTGCTGACCAAAGATGGAGAACGTCCACAGTATCAACAGGCAAGGTCTGAGGTGGCCATCACCCAGGGCTAGATGGCAAGAAGGTTGGGAAAGGGGCAATGGGGTAATAAATCTGACCCTTTATTGCTCTTGGGATAAGACCAGACATTGGGAAAAAGTGAGGGAATCGGAGATGGCATCACCCCGGGAACTCTATGGAATCCGGTAACTTAATAACATGAGCCATCATCTGCAAATACACATTGCTGCTACAGTGCACACAGACTGATCAGCAGCAGCGGTCACACTGCAGGCATCCACAGGATCACTATAAACACTGCTGCCAAAAAGACACAGGAGATTCCCTGCTCTCGGGTGACCATATCATGGCTCATCCACAGCTGTGGTTCAGCGGACAGGATAGCGGAAGATACTCAGAGAACTACAGCAGGAAGGCAACATATCAATCACTAGATGAGTGACACTCCATACACCCAGAAGTCAATCAAAAGACCAATGTCTTATACTTTATATACTGTTTATGACTCCACTAGCAGAATAGTGAGTGCAGCTCTGGGGTATAATACAGGAGGTAATTCCGGATCAGTAATGTAATGTATGTACACAGTGACTGCACCAGCAGAATAGTGAGTGCAGCTCTGGAGTATAATACAGGATGTAACTCAGGATCAGTAATGTAATGTATGTACACAGTGACTGCACCAGCAGAATAGTGAGTGCAGCTCTGGAGTATAATACAGGATGTAACTCAGGATCAGTAATGTAATGTATGTACACAGTGACTGCACCAGCAGAATAGTGAGTGCAGCTCTGGAGTATAATACAGGATGTAACTCAGGATCAGTAATGTAATGTATGTACACAGTGACTGCACCAGCAGAATAGTGAGTGCAGCTCTGGGGTATAATACAGGATGTAACTCAGGATCAGTAATGTAATGTATGTACACAGTGACTGCACCAGCAGAATAGTGAGTGCAGCTCTGGGGTATAATACAGGATGTAACTCAGGATCAGTAATGTAATGTATGTACACAGTGACAGCACCAGCAGAATAGTGAGTGCAGCTCTGGAGTATAATACAGGAGGTAACTCAGGATCAGTAATGTAATGTATGTACACAGTGACTGCACCAGCAGAATAGTGAGTGCAGCTCTGGAGTATAATACAGGATGTAACTCAGGATCAGTAATGTAATGTATGTACACAGTGACTGCACCAGCAGAATAGTGAGTGCAGCTCTGGAGTATAATACAGGATGTAACTCAGGATCAGTAATGTAATGTATGTACACAGTGACTCCACCAGCAGAATAGTGAGTGTAGCTCTGGAGTATAATACAGGATGTAACTCAGGATCAGTAATGTAATGTATGTACACAGTGACTGCACCAGCAGAATAGTGAGTGCAGCTCTGGAGTATAATACAGGATGTAACTCAGGATCAGTAATGTAATGTATGTACACAGTGACTGCACCAGCAGAATAGTGAGTGCAGCTCTGGGGTATAATACAGGATGTAACTCAGGATCAGTAATGTAATGTATGTACACAGTGACAGCACCAGCAGAATAGTGAGTGCAGCTCTGGAGTATAATACAGGAGGTAACTCAGGATCAGTAATGTAATGTATGTACACAGTGACTGCACCAGCAGAATAGTGAGTGGAGCTCTGGAGTATAATACAGGATGTAACTCAGGATCAGTAATGTAATGTATGTACACAGTGACTGCACCAGCAGAATAGTGAGTGCAGCTCTGGAGGATAATACAGGATGTAACTCAGGATCAGTAATGTAATGTATGTATACAGTGACTGCACCAGCAGAATAGCGAGTGCAGCTCTGGAGTGTAATACAGGATGTAACTCAGGATCGGTAATGTAATGTATGTACACAGTGACTGCACCAGCAGAATAGTGAGTGCAGCTCTGGAGTATAATACAGGATGTAACTCAGGATCAGTAATGTAATGTATGTACAGAGTGACTGCACCAGCAGAATAGTGAGTGCAGCTCTGGGGTATAATACAGGATGTAATTCAGGAGCAGTAATGTAATGTATGTACACAGTGACTGCACCAGCAGAATAGTGAGTGCAGCTCTGGGGTATAATACAGGATGTAACTCAGGATCAGTAATGTAATGTATGTACACAGTGACTGCACCAGCAGAATAGTGAGTGCAGCTCTGGAGTATAATACAGGATGTAACTCAGGATCAGTAATGTAATGTATGTACACAGTGACTGCACCAGCAGAATAGTGAGTGCAGCTCTGGAGTATAATACAGGATGTAACTCAGGATCAGTAATGTAATATATGTACACAGTGACTGCAGCAGCAGAATAGTGAGTGCAGCTCTGGAGGATAATACAGGATGTAACTCAGGATCAGTAATGTAATGTATGTATACAGTGACTGCACCAGCAGAATAGTGAGTGCAGCTCTGGAGTATAATACAGGATGTAACTCAGGATCAGTAATGTAATGTATGTACACAGTGACTGCACCAGCAGAATAGCGAGTGCAGCTCTGGAGTATAATACAGGATGTAACTCAGGGTCAGTACAGGATCAGTAATGTAATGTATGTACAGAGTGACTGCACCAGCAGAATAGTGAGTGCAGCTCTGGGGTATAATACAGGATGTAACTCAGGATCAGTAATGTAATGTATGTACACAGTGACTGCACCAGCAGAATAGTGAGTGCAGCTCTGGAGTATAATACAGGATGTAACTCAGGATCAGTAATGTAATATATGTACACAGTGACTGCAGCAGCAGAATAGTGAGTGCAGCTCTGGAGGATAATACAGGATGTAACTCAGGATCAGTAATGTAATGTATGTATACAGTGACTGCACCAGCAGAATAGTGAGTGCAGCTCTGGAGTATAATACAGGATGTAACTCAGGATCAGTAATGTAATGTATGTACACAGTGACTGCACCAGCAGAATAGCGAGTGCAGCTCTGGAGTATAATACAGGATGTAACTCAGGGTCAGTACAGGATCAGTAATGTAATGTATGTATACAGTGACTGCACCAGCAGAATAGTGAGTGCAGCTCTGGAGTATAATACAGGATGTAACTCAGGATCAGTAATGTAATGTATGTACACAGTGACTGCACCAGCAGAATAGCGAGTGCAGCTCTGGAGTATAATACAGGATGTAACTCAGGGTCAGTACAGGATCAGTAATGTAATGTATGTACACAGTGACTGCACCAGCAGAATAGTGAGTGCAGCTCTGGGGTATAATACAGGATGTAACTCAGGATCAGTAATGTAATGTATGTATACAGTGACTGCACCAGCAGAATAGCGAGTGCAGCTCTGGAGTATAATACAGGATGTAACTCAGGGTCAGTACAGGATCAGTAATGTAATGTATGTACAGAGTGACTGCACCAGCAGAATAGTGAGTGCAGCTCTGGGGTATAATACAGGATGTAATTCAGGAGCAGTAATGTAATGTATGTACACAGTGACTGCACCAGTAGAATAGTGAGTGCAGCTCTGGAGTATAATACAGGATGTAACTCAGGATCAGTAATGTAATGTATGTACACAGTGACTGCACCAGCAGAATAGTGAGTGCAGCTCTGGGGTATAATACAGGATGTAACTCAGGATCAGTAAAGTAATGTATGTACACAATGACTGCACCAGCAGAATAGTGAGTGCAGCTCTGGGGTATAATACAGGATTTATCTCAGGATCAGTAATGTAATGTATGTACACAATGACTGCACCAGCAGAATAGTGAGTGCAGCTCTGGAGTACAATACAGGATGTAAATCAGGATCAGTAATGTATGTACACAGTGACTGCATCAGCAGAATAGTGAGTGCAGCTCTGGAGTATAATACAGGATGTAACTCAGGATCAGTAATGTAATATATGTACACAGTGACTCCACCAGCAGAATAGTGAGTGCAGCTCTGGAGAATAATACAGGATGTAACTCAGGATCAGTAATGTAATGTATGTACACAGTGACTGCACCAGCAGATTAGTGAGTGCAGCTCTAGAGTATAATACACGATGTAACTCAGGATCAGTACAGGATCAGTAATGTAATGTATGTACACAGAGACTGCACAAGCAGAATAGTGAGTGCAGCTCTGGAGTATAATACAGGAGGTAACCCAGGATCAGTAATGTAATGTATGTACACAGTGACTGCACCAGCAGAATAGTGAGTGCAGCTCTGGAGTATAATACAGGATGTAACTCAGGATCAGTAATGTAATGTATGTACACAGTGACTGCACCAGCAGAATAGTGAGTGCAGCTCTGGAGTCTAATACAGGATGTAACTCAGGATCAGTACAGGATCAGTAATGTAATGTATGTACACAGAGACTGCACAAGCAGAATAGTGAGTGCAGCTCTGGAGTATAATACAGGAGGTAACCCAGGATCAGTAATGTAATGTATGTACACAGTGACTGCACCAGCAGAATAGTGAGTGCAGCTCTGGAGTATAATACAGGATGTAACTCAGGATCAGTAATGTAATGTATGTACACAGTGACTGCACCAGCAGAATAGTGAGTGCAGCTCTGGGGTATAATACAGGATGTAACTCAGGATCAGTAAAGTAATGTATGTACACAATGACTGCACCAGCAGAATAGTGAGTGCAGCTCTGGGGTATAATACAGGATGTAATTCAGGAGCAGTAATGTAATGTATGTACACAGTGACTGCACCAGCAGAATAGTGAGTGCAGCTCTGGAGTATAATACAGGATGCAATTCAGGAGCAGTAATGTAATGTATGTACACAGTGACTGCACCAGCAGAATAGTGAGTGCAGCTCTGGAGTATAATACAGGATGTAACTCAGGATCAGTAATGTAATGTATGTACACAGTGACTGCACCAGCAGAATAGTGAGTGCAGCTCTGGAGTATAATACAGGATGTAACTCAGGATCAGTAAAGTAATGTATGTACACAATGACTGCACCAGCAGAATAGTGAGTGCAGCTCTGGGGTATAATACAGGATGTAACTCAGGATCAGTAATGTAATGTATGTACACAATGACTGCACCAGCAGAATAGTGAGTGCAGCTCTGGAGTATAATACAGGATGTAACTCAGGATCAGTAATGTATGTACACAGTGACTGCACCAGCAGAATAGTGAGTGCAGCTCTGGGGTATAATACAGGATGTAACTCAGGATCAGTAAAGTAATGTATGTACACAATGACTGCACCAGCAGAATAGTGAGTGCAGCTCTGGGGTATAATACAGGATGTAATTCAGGAGCAGTAATGTAATGTATGTACACAGTGACTGCACCAGCAGAATAGTGAGTGCAGCTCTGGAGTATAATACAGGATGCAATTCAGGAGCAGTAATGTAATGTATGTACACAGTGACTGCACCAGCAGAATAGTGAGTGCAGCTCTGGAGTATAATACAGGATGTAACTCAGGATCAGTAATGTAATGTATGTACACAGTGACTGCACCAGCAGAATAGTGAGTGCAGCTCTGGGGTATAATACAGGATGTAATTCAGGAGCAGTAATGTAATGTATGTACACAGTGACTGCACCAGCAGAATAGTGAGTGCAGCTCTGGGGTATAATACAGGATGTAATTCAGGAGCAGTAATGTAATGTATGTACACAGTGACTGCACCAGCAGAATAGTGAGTGCAGCTCTGGAGTATAATACAGGATGCAATTCAGGATCAGTAAAGTAATGTATGTACACAATGACTGCACCAGCAGAATAGTGAGTGCAGCTCTGGGGTATAATACAGGATGTAATTCAGGAGCAGTAATGTAATGTATGTACACAGTGACTGCACCAGCAGAATAGTGAGTGCAGCTCTGGGGTATAATACAGGATGTAACTCAGGATCAGTAATGTAATGTATGTACACAATGACTGCACCAGCAGAATAGTGAGTGCAGCTCTGGAGTATAATACAGGATGTAACTCAGGATCAGTAATGTAATGTATGTACACAGTGACTGCACCAGCAGAATAGTGAGTGCAGCTCTGGGGTATAATACAGGATGTAACTCAGGATCAGTAAAGTAATGTATGTACACAATGACTGCACCAGCAGAATAGTGAGTGCAGCTCTGGGGTATAATACAGGATGTAATTCAGGAGCAGTAATGTAATGTATGTACACAGTGACTGCACCAGCAGAATAGTGAGTGCAGCTCTGGAGTATAATACAGGATGTAACTCAGGATCAGTAATGTAATGTATGTACACAGTGACTGCACCAGCAGAATAGTGAGTGCAGCTCTGGAGTATAATACAGGATGTAAATCAGGATCAGTAATGTAATGTATGTACACAGTGACTGCACCAGCAGAATAGTGAGTGCAGCTCTGGAGTATAATACAGGATGTAACTCAGGATCAGTACAGGATCAGTAATGTAATGTATGTACACAGAGACTGCACAAGCAGAATAGTGAGTGCAGCTCTGGAGTATAATACAGGAGGTAACCCAGGATCAGTAATGTAATGTATGTACACATTGACTGCACCAGCAGAATAGTGAGTGCAGCTCTGGAGTATAATACAGGATGTAACTCAGGATCAGTAATGTAATGTATGTACACAGTGACTGCACCAGCAGAATAGTGAGTGCAGCTCTGGGGTATAATACAGGATGTAACTCAGGATCAGTAATGTAATGTATGTACACAGTGACTGCACCAGCAGAATAGTGAGTGCAGCTCTGGAGTATAATACAGGATGTAACTCAGGATCAGTAATGTAATGTATGTACACAGTGACTGCACCAGCAGAATAGTGAGTGCAGCTCTGGGGTATAATACAGGATGTAACTCAGGATCAGTAATGTAATGTATGTACACAATGACTGCACCAGCAGAATAGTGAGTGCAGCTCTGGAGTATAATACAGGATGTAACTCAGGATCAGTAATGTAATGTATGTACACAGTGACTGCACCAGCAGAATAGTGAGTGCAGCTCTGGGGTATAATACAGGATGTAACTCAGGATCAGTAAAGTAATGTATGTACACAATGACTGCACCAGCAGAATAGTGAGTGCAGCTCTGGGGTATAATACAGGATGTAATTCAGGAGCAGTAATGTAATGTATGTACACAGTGACTGCACCAGCAGAATAGTGAGTGCAGCTCTGGAGTATAATACAGGATGCAATTCAGGAGCAGTAATGTAATGTATGTACACAGTGACTGCACCAGCAGAATAGTGAGTGCAGCTCTGGAGTATAATACAGGATGTAACTCAGGATCAGTAATGTAATGTATGTACACAGTGACTGCACCAGCAGAATAGTGAGTGCAGCTCTGGGGTATAATACAGGATGTAACTCAGGATCAGTAAAGTAATGTATGTACACAATGACTGCACCAGCAGAATAGTGAGTGCAGCTCTGGGGTATAATACAGGATGTAACTCAGGATCAGTAATGTAATGTATGTACACAATGACTGCACCAGCAGAATAGTGAGTGCAGCTCTGGAGTATAATACAGGATGTAACTCAGGATCAGTAATGTAATGTATGTACACAGTGACTGCACCAGCAGAATAGTGAGTGCAGCTCTGGAGTATAATACAGGATGTAACTCAGGATCAGTAATGTAATGTATGTACACAGTGACTGCACCAGCAGAATAGTGAGTGCAGCTCTGGGGTATAATGCAGGATGTAACTCAGGATCAGTAAAGTAATGTATGTACACAATGACTGCACCAGCAGAATAGTGAGTGCAGCTCTGGGGTATAATACAGGATGTAACTCAGGATCAGTAATGTAATGTATGTACACAATGACTGCACCAGCAGAATAGTGAGTGCAGCTCTGGAGTATAATACAGGATGTAACTCAGGATCAGTAATGTAATGTATGTACACAGTGACTGCACCAGCAGAATAGTGAGTGCAGCTCTGGGGTATAATACAGGATGTAACTCAGGATCAGTGATGTAATGTATGTACACAGTGACTGCACCAGCAGAATAGTGAGTGCAGCTCTGGAGTATAATACAGGATGTAACTCAGGATCAGTAATGTAATGTATGTACACAGTGACTGCACCAGCAGAATAGTGAGTGCAGCTCTGGAGTATAATACAGGATGTAACTCAGGATCAGTACAGGATCAGTAATGTAATGTATGTACACAGAGACTGCACAAGCAGAATAGTGAGTGCAGCTCTGGAGTATAATACAGGAGGTAACCCAGGATCAGTAATGTAATGTATGTACACATTGACTGCACCAGCAGAATAGTGAGTGCAGCTCTGGAGTATAATACAGGATGTAACTCAGGATCAGTAATGTAATGTATGTACACAGTGACTGCACCAGCAGAATAGTGAGTGCAGCTCTGGAGTCTAATACAGGATGTAACTCAGGATCAGTACAGGATCAGTAATGTAATGTATGTACACAGAGACTGCACAAGCAGAATAGTGAGTGCAGCTCTGGAGTATAATACAGGAGGTAACCCAGGATCAGTAATGTAATGTATGTACACAGTGACTGCACCAGCAGAATAGTGAGTGCAGCTCTGGAGTACAATACAGGACGTAACTCAGGATCAGTAATGTAATGTATGTACACAGTGACTGCACCAGCAGAATAGTGAGTGCAGCTCTGGAGTATAATACAGGATGTAATTCAGGATCAGTACAGGATCAGTAATGTAATGTATGTACACAGTGACTGCACCAGCAGAATAGTGAGCGCAGCTCTGGAGTATAATACAGGATGTAACTCAGGATCAGTACAGGATCAGTAATGTAATGTATGTACACAGAGACTGCACAAGCAGAATAGTGAGTGCAGCTCTGGAGTATAATACAGGAGGTAACCCAGGATCAGTAATGTAATGTATGTACACAGTGACTGCACCAGCAGAATAGTGAGTGCAGCTCTGGAGTATAATACAGGATGTAACTCAGGATCAGTAATGTAATGTATGTACACAGTGACTGCACCAGCAGAATAGTGAGTGCAGCTCTGGGGTATAATACAGGATGTAACTCAGGATCAGTACAGGATCAGTAATGTAATGTATGTACACAGAGACTGCACAAGCAGAATAGTGAGTGCAGCTCTGGAGTATAATACAGGAGGTAACCCAGGATCAGTAATGTAATGTATGTACACAGTGACTGCACCAGCAGAATAGTGAGTGCAGCTCTGGAGTATAATACAGGATGTAACTCAGGATCAGTAATGTAATGTATGTACACAGTGACTGCACCAGCAGAATAGTGAGTGCAGCTCTGGGGTATAATACAGGATGTAACTCAGGATCAGTAAAGTAATGTATGTACACAATGACTGCACCAGCAGAATAGTGAGTGCAGCTCTGGGGTATAATACAGGATGTAATTCAGGAGCAGTAATGTAATGTATGTACACAGTGACTGCACCAGCAGAATAGTGAGTGCAGCTCTGGAGTATAATACAGGATGCAATTCAGGAGCAGTAATGTAATGTATGTACACAGTGACTGCACCAGCAGAATAGTGAGTGCAGCTCTGGAGTATAATACAGGATGTAACTCAGGATCAGTAATGTAATGTATGTACACAGTGACTGCACCAGCAGAATAGTGAGTGCAGCTCTGGAGTATAATACAGGATGTAACTCAGGATCAGTAATGTAATGTATGTACACAGTGACTGCACCAGCAGAATAGTGAGTGCAGCTCTGGGGTATAATACAGGATGTAACTCAGGATCAGTAATGTAATGTATGTACACAATGACTGCACCAGCAGAATAGTGAGTGCAGCTCTGGAGTATAATACAGGATGTAACTCAGGATCAGTAATGTAATGTTATGTACACAGTGACTGCACCAGCAGAATAGTGAGTGCAGCTCTGGGGTATAATACAGGATGTAACTCAGGATCAGTAAAGTAATGTATGTACACAATGACTGCACCAGCAGAATAGTGAGTGCAGCTCTGGGGTATAATACAGGATGTAATTCAGGAGCAGTAATGTAATGTATGTACACAGTGACTGCACCAGCAGAATAGTGAGTGCAGCTCTGGAGTATAATACAGGATGTAACTCAGGATCAGTAATGTAATGTATGTACACAGTGACTGCACCAGCAGAATAGTGAGTGCAGCTCTGGAGTATAATACAGGATGTAAATCAGGATCAGTAATGTAATGTATGTACACAGTGACTGCAACAGCAGAATAGTGAGTGCAGCTCTGGAGTATAATACAGGATGTAACTCAGGATCAGTAATGTAATGTATGTACACAGTGACTGCACCAGCAGAATAGTGAGTGCAGCTCTGGAGTATAATACAGGATGTAACTCAGGATCAGTACAGGATCAGTAATGTAATGTATGTACACAGAGACTGCACAAGCAGAATAGTGAGTGCAGCTCTGGAGTATAATACAGGAGGTAACCCAGGATCAGTAATGTAATGTATGTACACATTGACTGCACCAGCAGAATAGTGAGTGCAGCTCTGGAGTATAATACAGGATGTAACTCAGGATCAGTAATGTAATGTATGTACACAGTGACTGCACCAGCAGAATAGTGAGTGCAGCTCTGGGGTATAATACAGGATGTAACTCAGGATCAGTAATGTAATGTATGTACACAGTGACTGCACCAGCAGAATAGTGAGTGCAGCTCTGGAGTATAATACAGGATGTAACTCAGGATCAGTAATGTAATGTATGTACACAGTGACTGCACCAGCAGAATAGTGAGTGCAGCTCTGGGGTATAATACAGGATGTAACTCAGGATCAGTAATGTAATGTATGTACACAATGACTGCACCAGCAGAATAGTGAGTGCAGCTCTGGAGTATAATACAGGATGTAACTCAGGATCAGTAATGTAATGTATGTACACAGTGACTGCACCAGCAGAATAGTGAGTGCAGCTCTGGGGTATAATACAGGATGTAACTCAGGATCAGTAAAGTAATGTATGTACACAATGACTGCACCAGCAGAATAGTGAGTGCAGCTCTGGGGTATAATACAGGATGTAATTCAGGAGCAGTAATGTAATGTATGTACACAGTGACTGCACCAGCGGAATAGTGAGTGCAGCTCTGGAGTATAATACAGGATGCAATTCAGGAGCAGTAATGTAATGTATGTACACAGTGACTGCACCAGCAGAATAGTGAGTGCAGCTCTGGAGTATAATACAGGATGTAACTCAGGATCAGTAATGTAATGTATGTACACAGTGACTGCACCAGCAGAATAGTGAGTGCAGCTCTGGGGTATAATACAGGATGTAACTCAGGATCAGTAAAGTAATGTATGTACACAATGACTGCACCAGCAGAATAGTGAGTGCAGCTCTGGGGTATAATACAGGATGTAACTCAGGATCAGTAATGTAATGTATGTACACAATGACTGCACCAGCAGAATAGTGAGTGCAGCTCTGGAGTATAATACAGGATGTAACTCAGGATCAGTACAGGATCAGTAATGTAATGTATGTACACAGAGACTGCACAAGCAGAATAGTGAGTGCAGCTCTGGAGTATAATACAGGAGGTAACCCAGGATCAGTAATGTAATGTATGTACACAGTGACTGCACCAGCAGAATAGTGAGTGCAGCTCTGGAGTCTAATACAGGATGTAACTCAGGATCAGTACAGGATCAGTAATGTAATGTATGTACACATTGACTGCACCAGCAGAATAGTGAGTGCAGCTCTGGAGTATAATACAGGATGTAACTCAGGATCAGTAATGTAATGTATGTACACAGTGACTGCACCAGCAGAATAGTGAGTGCAGCTCTGGAGTCTAATACAGGATGTAACTCAGGATCAGTACAGGATCAGTAATGTAATGTATGTACACAGAGACTGCACAAGCAGAATAGTGAGTGCAGCTCTGGAGTATAATACAGGAGGTAACCCAGGATCAGTAATGTAATGTATGTACACAGTGACTGCACCAGCAGAATAGTGAGTGCAGCTCTGGAGTACAATACAGGACGTAACTCAGGATCAGTAATGTAATGTATGTACACAGTGACTGCACCAGCAGAATAGTGAGTGCGGCTCTGGAGTATAATACAGGATGTAACTCAGGATCAGTACACGATCAGTAATGTAATGTATGTACACAGTGACTGCACCAGCAGAATAGTGAGTGCAGCTCTGGAGTATAATACAGGATGTAATTCAGGATCAGTACAGGATCAGTAATGTAATGTATGTACACAGTGACTGCACCAGCAGAATAGTGAGCGCAGCTCTGGAGTATAATACAGGATGTAACTCAGGATCAGTACAGGATCAGTAATGTAATGTATGTACACAGTGACTGCACCAGCAGAATAGTGAGTGCAGCTCTGGAGTATAATACAGGATATAACTCAGGATCAGTACAGGATCAGTAATGTAATGTATGTACACAGTGAGTGCAGCTCTGGAGTATAATACAGGATGTAACTCAGGATCAGTAATGTAATGTATGTACACAGTGACTCCACCAGCAGAATAGTGAGTGCAGCTCTGGAATATAATACAGGAGGTAACTTAGGATCAGTAATGTAATGTATGTACACAGTGACTGCACCAGCAGAAGAGTGATCTCTGCTCTGAAGTTCAAAACTGTATGCATCTCAAAATGTCTTCACAAAAGCAGCCCCCTAAATAAATGCAGGACTCTTCTATATTACACATATAAGCTGTATTACTGTTCTCCATTCATTATCTCCCCTTCCTTAATGTGACCTACTCTGCATTTGCTCGTGTGACCTGGATGAACCGACTTGTCATTTTCCACATTGCTCCAGTCTGGTCATTAGTGTGAAAATGTCACCGGTTAAGTTTATTACACGGATGTGATGCATCGTCGAGATCCTCCCCAAACTTGGCACTTTAATCACAGCCTGCACCTCCTGCCTTTATCACTGGTCCATTTGCGGAGCCCCACGTGTAGCCGTCTACCATGTAATCAGATTAATTCTAGGTTCTACTTTACCATTTTGTTCCCAGCTGGGAGCCAGGCATCTGTCTGTGGCTTGTGGAGCCAACGACGTCCATGCATCGCTCTTCACAATTACCGGATGCACATCGAACGCCATCAGGCAGGAGGACACTCATCACCCAACGATGGACAGTGACGCCCAATACAACATGCTGCCGCCGAGGAGGAGAGAGTTATCTACTCCGCGCTGCATCTACATTCAACGATGATTGCAAAAAAATAATCCTTATTGTTTGGGAATTCTAATGGTAAACCGCGATAATGTTCTTAAAAGAACAAAAATCTCCAAACATTTTTAATTTAAAAAGTTAAATTCTCTTAATTCTATTTAATATTCACAGAAATCACACAAAAAACCTGGCAAACATATTGTTCTATGAAGAACTAGCAGCTCAAGTTACAAGAGCTAAGAGTTTCAGGGCGAGGATATTTGGCATTATATATTTAAACCTCAGCATTATGTAATATTGGTTAGCGGTTACATAACAGCTCCCGAGCGGGTCGGGACGTCTATACGTCACCATGTGAGAGCGGACAAGATCTGGAGTAATAGTGGAGGCCAGCAAATGACACGTCCAAAACACGACATCTTGTATTGAGTGATGGGAGAAGATAGCCATCAGATCGCGTTTCACTGGTCCATTCAGCTCCATGAAGTCTGCGGAGATGTGCAACTTTTAATATAGGTCTTCCAGAAGGAAGAATGAGAAGTTGCAGGCAATATCCACCCACTACCAGCTTCAGACGAGTAAAGGTCCATGAGATAAGGCCAACACAGACCATTCTAGTCTAGACAATTCCCAAGCGAAGAAGTTGAACCCTTCTTTTTCTCTTATTGGAAGCTATAGAGGGAGAGGTGGTTCACTGAGGGCCGTAGTCTCTTGTTCTTAAACACCTTGAACCCCATCATATGTATTTTTTGAAACTGTACCATCCATAGTAATAACATCTTCTGAAAAGCCTCAATGACAAGTAGGAAAACTGTCCAAGATGTATGTGTAGCACCCTGAGGATTCGGCTGCTACAGGGGTATTGCACCTCAAGCCAGAGGTGTGATATTCCACTCCCGGGTAAGGATGGAGTGTGGAACTGAGCTCAGTTAGCTGCATGCACTACACACATCCCATTTCCGGGGAACAGACCGACGGTACTCCCACCAGTTTATGTGCAGGTACGACAGTGTCTGTTCCTGGCTGGAGTGGGAGGGGGGTGGAACATCCCAGTAGTGTAGGGGCAGATAGGGGGAGCAGCCTGGGTAAAGCTAGGAGCTCATTGGGTGCTGGTCACCTGAGCTCACACATAGAGGGAGTATATAAGGTGGGAACCATCTTAGATCAGGGTCAGTCTGTCAGAGTTGAGTCAGAGAAGCAGAGCAGCTCAGCCAGCTCCAAGGCCAAGAGAGAGAGAGAGGAGAAAGAAGGACCCAGAGGGGGAGAAGAGGGAACTCCAAGAACCCAAAATTAGATCAGAGGGTGAAGAGTTGGCACAAGGGTACCGGATCCCAAGCTGGTGGAGGGCCCTAATCCTTAGCCAGAGACCGGAGGTCGTGGGCAGGATCTGCCACGACCACCCACTAAATCCACCCGGAAGGCAAACCAAGAATAGGGTCAGGGAACCCAGAGACAAGGGTTTACCAACAAGAGGCCCGAGGGAGCCGGACTTAGGTGGATCCCTGGTGGGGAAGGCCGGAGAGGAGGACAAGTCAGAAAGGGAGCTCAGGACCACACTCCGGAGTTGCCTGGGAGTTGACCGAGTCCAGGACCTGGTGGACGCAGCACGGCTTGGGTGGTCACTGCTGTACACAGTGACCCGAGCAACACCAGTAAGTAAAACCCTGGAACTGCATTTTATGCCTCTGAGTCTCCTTGCTGCACCTTCACAACCACCATCCTCCACGGCTGACCCCCTGAGGCTATACCCCTCCCGTTGGGGGTTATACTACCGCAGCTGCACACACACCACCAGCCTCAGCGGACCATCTTGCAGCGGCGGCCTTTTGACCGCAAATCAACGGGTGGCGTAGTCGACACTAATAACATCTATAAGGACTGCCGCACACTGAGTTTGACACCCTGGGCACGGACCGGGTCACAGCCACTCGGAGACTACAACCCCCATCTGATCCGGCTCCGGGTATCCCTAACAACATGGCCCAGGGGGCGCGTCAACTTTGGCGTAGTCGGCAGGATCACGTGCCCGCAACAACCGGGTACTGCGTGCCTGAAGAAAAGATCGCATTTACCTCAAAAAGAAGTCTCCCGCCAATTCCAGAGGGTCCCCGCCATCGGACGCCATCTCGGATCAGTTCCCGCCATTTGCCCGTCATCTGCAGTCTTTTCCCGCCATCCACAGAGTTTCCCGCCACTGGGAAGCGGTTCCCGCCATCTGAGAAGGTTTCCCGCCTTGGCAGAGCGGACGCCATTATGGGCGTGCCAAAGGATGGCAAGAGGCCACCTCCCATCGTGGGCCAGGACCGAAAATGGCGCCAAAAGTGGAAACCGCCCCCACCAGCAGAGACTGTGATGATTGATATGTCCATCAGCGTGAGAGAACTGCCCCTGGAACTGGCAATCACAAAGTTGCCTCAGGACCGCCCTCGGGATGGGCGTAGACAGAACAAAAGAAAGAAGATGGGAGCAGCTTGGAGGAGTTCAACATCTTTATCAATGATTTAGATGAAGGAATTGAGGGTAAACTGATTAAATTTGCTGATGACACAAAGCTAGGAGGGATAGCTAATACTAGAGAAGAGAGAGAGAGGATTCAAAAAGACCTAAATAAACTGGAGCAGTGGGCAGCAACCAACAGAATGGTTTTTAACAGGGAAAAATGCAAAGTACTACATCTGGGCAATAAAAATGAAAAAAGTATATACAGAATGGGAGGAATAGAGCTAAGCAACAGTACATGTGAAAAAGACTTAGGTATACTAATAGATCATAGACTGAACATGAGTCAACAGTGTGATGCAGCAGCAAAAAAGGCAAATACAATTCTGGGATGTATTAACAGAAGCATACAGTCTAGATCACGTGAAGTCATTATTGGTCTTTACTCCTCTTTGGTCAGACCTCATCTGGAATACTGTGTACAGTTTTGGGCACCACATTTTAAAAAAGACATAGACAAACTGGAGCAAGTTCAGAGAAGAGCGACCAGAATGGTGACTGGTCTGCAAACCATGTCCTATGAGGAACGGTTGCAGGATTTGGGAATGTTTAGCTTGCAAAAAAGAAGACTGAGAGGAGACTTAATAGCTGTCTACAAATATGTCAAGGGCTGTCACATTGTAGAAGGATCATCTTTATTCTCATTTGCACAAGGAAAGACTAGAAGCAATGGGATGAAACTAAATGGGAGGAGACACAGATTAGATATTAGAAAAAACTTTTTGACAGTTAGGGTGATTAATGAGTGGAACAGGCTGCCACGAGAGGTGGTGAGTTCCCCTTCAATGGACGTCTTCAAACAGAGGCTGGACAGACATCTGTCTGAGATGATCTAGTGAATCCTGCTTTGAGCAGGGGGTTGGACCAGATGACCCAGGAGGTCCCTTCCAACTCTACCATTCTATGATTCTATGAGTCTGGAGGAGAGTCCAGAGAGAACACACCCGGAGATGGAGGGAGAGTCAGGCAGCACCGACCCAGTGGTCAGGAGCCTGTTGCAGGTCGCCACTCCAGAAGGCCTGCTGGAGATCCTGGCGCAGCTCCCCGGAGATCGGGAGCGTGCACAGACCGCGTTGGAGGGCCTCGCACGGAGGATGGCCCGGGTGCAGCAGGAAACACTAGCGGAGTGGACTCGAGAGATGGCCCAGCAGGCTGGAGCCCGCCAGCGAAGCATGCCACCCGCAGCGAGGAGCAAGTCCACCTCTGAGTACGGCGAAGGAGGGACGACGGCCGGAGACGACGCCGCGGAGGGAGCCGAAGAGATAAAGGCAGGTAATGGGGACGACAGCATCCCGTGCCCAGAAGCCGTAAACCTGCCCCAGCTCCCCGTCGCAGAGCCTGAAGCCCCACTCACCGTTCCCGTAGCCGCTGCGTCATCGCTCCAAGCTAGGCCTCAAGCGGCCGGAGCCGCGGCCACGTCTCCTGCTACGTCACGCGCCTCAATCCAGAGCGCGGCCAAGCAGGAGACGCCACCGGCCTGGTCGCAAGGCCGAGTGCCCCCGGGCGCCGCAGTACCAACAGCGCCCCCTACCTCTGCCGAACCACCGGCCTGGTCGCAAGGCCAGGAACACCCGGGCGCCGCCGTCTTTACGGTGCCCTTCACCTTCAGGGTGCCCCAAGCCTGGTCGCAAGGCCTGGTAAACCTGGGCGCCGCTACCACCTCCGCGCCCTCAACATCTAGAGTGCCGCACCTGGGTGAAGACCTGTTCGCCCAGCATACGTGCCCGGATGGGCAGCCCTTTATATGGCCACCGGAGTATTACCAACTTGAGCTCCAAAAAGAAAGACCCCTAGATGAGCCCCTGATTCCGGTTCCGAAGCCCGTTAAGATCACCCCACTCTCGTTGGAGGAAGCGCAGTTTGCGTGGGACCCCACCGGAGGAGACCTCATGGGATTCACCCAAGAAACGCGGGCGGCCGCAGCTGAACGTGCGGAGTGCTGCCGGCAGCAGTTAGAGGTCTTCAACCGGGAGAGGAGAGAGAGGCGTGTCCGAGAGCAGCGGCTGCAAATCCAGAGCGCAGAGCAGAAGAGCCGGACCCGGAGGAACCCCCGTGCAGCCCACGGTCCCCGTGCCACCGGGACTGTAATTAAATTCCAACTGCAGCACGGTTGGGGTTTCATCAGGGATCATCACACCCCCGGCGACGTCTTTGTCACCCGCAGAGACGTAGAAAGCCATCTGCCGGAGGGACACAGAGGTCGTGACCTGTATGTAGGGGACGAGGTCACCTTCACCCGGCACAAGTGTGCCAAAGGACCCTACGCCCTCCATGTGCATCGCCTGACGGAGGAGGAGCTGCGGTGTGAGGAGGAGCAAGAGGACCCGGACGGGTCTGAAGAATCTAAAGAAGGAGCAGGAGGACGCCGTCGTTGAAGTACGGTAGAGAGAGACTGTACATAGTTACCCGTCAGGGTATAAGAACTGTTCTAGTTAAAATATA
This sequence comes from Phyllobates terribilis, assembly GCF_046119375.1. Taxonomy (NCBI): domain Eukaryota; kingdom Metazoa; phylum Chordata; class Amphibia; order Anura; family Dendrobatidae; genus Phyllobates; species Phyllobates terribilis. The sequence goes on along the minus strand of NW_027362762.1, from coordinate 962,838,312 downwards.
GTCCCCGTTGGGACCAGCAGATTGAACTGAAACCCGTGTGTCCCTATTCCCACTGACCGAGGACTGAGAGCGGTCAATCCTCCCTAATACCTGGCCGAGGACTGAGAGCGGCCATATTTCCCTTGTATATAGTTGCGCTTCCTAAAGCGCCCCCTACCGGTTTTATAGGAAACTGTTTTCTTCCAAGAGAGACTGTCGCACTTTACCCGGTCACAAGTTGCACCGTGGCCGGAGGAACAAGAATGTTTCTAATGAGGAGTTTTATATGAAAAGTTTTATGATATATATATATTGTTTTATATGTTTATGATGTTTATGAAAAAAAAAAAATTGTATGTTTTTTGGATGTTTTGTTATTTTACAGCCCGAGGACGTGCTGTGATTTACCAGGGGGGAATGTAGCACCCTGAGGATTCGGCTGCTACAGGGGTATTGCACCTCAACCCAGAGGTGTGATATTCCACTCCCGGGTAAGGATGGAGTGTGGAACTGAGCTCAGTTAGCTGCATGCACTACACACATCCCATTTCCGGGGAACAGACCGACGGTACTCCCACCAGTTTATGTGCAGGTACGACAGTGTCTGTTCCTGGCTGGAGTGGGAGCGGGGTGGAACATCCCAGTAGTGTAGGGGCAGATAGGGGGAGCAGCCTGGGTAAAGCTAGGAGCTCATTGGGTGCTGGTCACCTGAGCTCACACATAGAGGGAGTATATAAGGTGGGAACCATCTTAGATCAGGGTCAGTCTGTCAGAGTTGAGTCAGAGAAGCAAAGCAGCTCAGCCAGCTCCAAGGCCAAGAGAGAGAGAGAGGAGAAAGAAGGACCCAGAGGGGGAGAAGAGGGAACTCCAAGAACCCAAAATTAGATCAGAGGGTGAAGAGTTGGCACAAGGGTACCGGATCCCAAGCTGGTGGAGGGCCCTAATCCTTAGCCAGAGACCGGAGGTCGTGGGCAGGATCTGCCACGACCACCCACTAAATCCACCCGGAAGGCAAACCAAGAATAGGGTCAGGGAACCCAGAGACAAGGGTTTACCAACAAGAGGCCCGAGGGAGCCGGACTTAGGTGGATCCCTGGTGGGGAAGGCCGGAGAGGAGGACAAGTCAGAAAGGGAGCTCAGGACCACACTCCGGAGTTGCCTGGGAGTTGACCGAGTCCAGGACCTGGTGGACGCAGCACGGCTTGGGTGGTCACTGCTGTACACAGTGACCCGAGCAACACCAGTAAGTAAAACCCTGGAACTGCATTTTATGCCTCTGAGTCTCCTTGCTGCAACTTCACAACCACCATCCTCCACGGCTGACCCCCTGAGGCTATACCCCTCCCGTTGGGGGTTATACTACCGCAGCTGCACACACACCACCAGCCTCAGCGGACCATCTTGCAGCGGCGGCCTTTTGACCGCAAATCAACGGGTGGCGTAGTCGACACTAACAACATCTATAAGGACTGCCGCACACTGAGTTTGACACCCTGGGCACGGACCGGGTCACAGCCACTCGGAGACTACAACCCCCATCTGATCCGGCTCCGAGTATCCCTAACAACATGGCCCAGGGGGCGCGTCATATGAACCCATCCATAAAGCTTAAGGTGTCCACAGTTGTCTCCATTGACCATAAGTTGGATACTGATGAAGTCGAATTCAATTTGTCAAACATTAAAGCTCAAGTTTGTCATGGGGGCTTTGAGGGTGAAGTTCCACCCAAAAATTCAGGTCTGTCTGACCTATTTTTGTTAGGAATTTTTGGGCGCCATGGATTTGGTTGTAATCATATCTGAAATCAGTCATAACAGCCACATTTTATCTACAATGTACTTCACTAGTGTAGACCTCAGTATGGGTTATTGATGGTGGACAGTATGGTGGGTGAAAACCTCCATTCTTGGGCAGCTGGAAGCTTCTAAAAAACATGATGAGAGAAGGGCTTCATTACTGAGAAGACAATTACTGAAGTGGTGACCCACAATCAGATCATTTCAGTAGACCAGGTTAATGGAAAAAGAATGGGCAAAAAGGAAAATCGCCATTAAGATGCCTCCACCCCTGAAGTTCTCAGATAACAGCCCAACCTATTTTTTGCGCCAATCTTTTCTAGAACGCGATTGCAGCGACAAGTGTCTGTTTGCGGGTGCTCCAAGGTTAGACATTTTGCTTTTTATTTTGAAGCCTATTACGATTTACGGTATATACCCTGCGATTGAGGAGCTGGTGACTGGTTCGCTCTAGTGAAGCCCTATAACTATAAGAACTTACACAATAGGGCAAATACCGATGTGCATTAAATATCCCACGGAGCAGATATTTTGCTTCTGCAAAAGCAACGTTTCCTTTGTGTGCTCAGCAAAAAGATCCAAATTAATTAAAAATGCATGGACAGAAAACACAACAAAACAGAGCATATTGGTCACAAAAAAACATATGGCAATGTTCGCAACAAAGCAAAAGCAAGAAAGGAAACGCAGAAAACAATATTTCATATTTTAATGCTTTCAAACACAATGAAGTCAAAAGGAAATGGAGACCAAAAATGGGAACTTAGAAACAGAGGCAATAGAGGAAAGGACATAGCTTCTCTGTGACAGCTCCACTCACTCATAGGCCTCATAGTCATGGACTGCGATGATTATACTATGCCTTCTATGCAATAAGGATCTCATTAATGCAGGGACTGGTGGCGAAACCCAAGAAAACTCCAAGACCCTGATTGTCAGTAACTATTTACTGGGATGAAGTACTAAACATTAGGGCTACACATGCACGACGCCATGATTGTAGAATCCCATCTACTCATGTGGTGGCGCTGTCATACGTGATCACAATTGTCACCAAAAATCCAAACTTGATAGAGGTTTGGTTGCAGGTCCCAGCTCATGTGCGCCATCATAGACCAAAATATAAGATGCTTACATCTGTGATGTTCTTGCAATTTGCATGCACTTATAAAGAGAAATTGTAACTCTAAAATGGTTGAAGGAAAGCAAGTTGCAAACATTTTTTCGTCTTGCGATCCGAGACTTGATGTCACGTGACTGAAGGTCCTCCTTAGAAAAAGCATCAAGAAAAACGTAGGAACCTCAAAGGTGAAAAGAAGCAGAGATAAACTGCTGTAGCCGAAGCAAGAATTATACATTACAGAGTGAAGTAGACATCAAGCACTGCGATACAACAGTAATAGCTGCTCTGTCATAACAACTATACGATCCCAACAAGGATATATTTACTATACTTCCCCCAGGAATAAATATAACTACTATAATACTGCCCCTATGTACAAGAATATAACTACTATAATACTGCCCCAAATGTACAAGAATATAACTACTATAATACTGCCCCTATGTACAAGAATATAACTACTATAATACTGCCCCTATGTACAAGAATATAACTACTATAATACTGCCCCTATGTACAAGAATATAACTACTATAATACTGCCCCTATGTACAAGAATATAACTACTATAATACTGCCCCCTATGTACAAGAATATAACTACTATAATACTGCCCCTATGTACAAGAATATAACTACTATAATACTGCTCCTATGTACAAGAATATAACTACTATAATACTGCTCCTATGTACAAGAATATAACTACTATAATACTGCCCCTATGTACAAGAATATAACTACTATAATACTGCCCCTATGTACAAGAATATAACTACTATAATACTGCCCCTATGTACAAGAATATAACTACTATAATACTGCCCCTATGTACAAGAATATAACTACTATAATATTGCCCCTATGTACAAGAATATATCTACTATAATACTGCCCCTATGTACAAGAATATAACTACTATAATACTGCCCCTATGTACAAAAATATAACTACTATAATACTGCCCCATGTACAAGAATATAACAACTATAATACTGCCCCTATGTACAAGAATATAACTACTATAATACGGCCCCTATGTACAAGAATATAACTACTATAATACTGCCCCTATGTACAGGAATATAACTACTATAATACTGCCCCTATGTACAGGAATATAACTGCAATAATACTGCTCCTATGTACAAGAATATAACTACTATAATACTGCTCCTATGTACAAGAATATAACTACTATAATACTGCTCCCTATATACAAGAATATAACTACTATAATACTGCCCCTATGTACAAGAATATAACTACTATAATACTGCTCCTATGTACAAGAATATATCTACTATAATACTGCTCCTATGTACAAGAATATAACTACTATAATACAGCTCCTATGTACAAGAATATAACTACTATAATACTGCTCCTATGTACAAGAATATAACTACTATAATACTGCTCCTATGTACAAGAATATAACTACTATAATACTGCCCCTATGTACAAGAATATAACTACTATAATACTGCTCCCTATGTACAAGAATATAACTACTATAATACTGCTCCTATGTACAAGAATATAACTACTATAATACTGTCCCTATGTACAAGAATATAACTACTATAATACTGCCCCTATGTACAAGAATATAACTACTATAATACTGCCCCTATGTATAAGAATATAACTACTATAATACTGCTCCTATGTACAAGAATATAACTACTATAATACTGCCCCTATGTACAAGAATATAACTACTATAATACTGCCCCTATGTACAAGAATATAACTACTATAATACTGCTCCTATGTACAAGAATATATCTACTATAATACTGCCCCCTATGTACAAGAATATAACTACTAATAATACTGCTCCTATGTACAAGAATATAACTACTATAATACTGCTCCTATGTACAAGAATATATCTACTATAATACTGCCCCCTATGTACAAGAATATAACTACTAAAATACTGCTCCTATGTACAAGAATATAACTACTATAATACTGCTCCTATGTACAAGAATATAACTACTAATAATACTGCTCCTATGTACAAGAATATAACTACTATAATACTGCCCCTATGTACAAGAATATAACTACTATAATACTGCCCCTATGTACAAGAATATAACTACTATAATACTGCCCCTATGTACAAGAATATAACTACTATAATATTGCCCCTATGTACAAGAATATAACTACTATAATACTGCCCCTATGTACAAGAATATAACTACTATAATACTGCCCCTATTTACAAAAATATAACTACTATAATACTTCTCCTATATACAAGAATATAACTACTATAATACTGCTCCCTATGTACAAGAATATAACTACTATAATACTGCTCCTATGTACAAGAATATAACTACTATAATACTGCTCCTATGTACAAGAATATAACTACTATAATACTGCCCCCTATGTACAAGAATATAACTACTATAATACTGCCCTCTATGTACAAAAATATAACTACTATAATACTGCCCCTATGTACAGTACAGACCAAAATTTTGGACACACCTTCTCATTTATACATTTTTCTGTATTTTCATGACTTTGAAAATTGTACATTCACACTGAAGGCATCAAAACTATGAATTAACACATGTGGAATTATATACTTAACAAAAAAGTGTGAAACAACTGAAAATATGTCTTATATTCTAGGTTCTTCAAAGTAGCCACCTTTTGCTTTGATGACTGCTTTGCACACTCTTGGCATTCTCCTGATGAGCTTCAAGAGGTAGTCACCGGAAATGGTCTTCACTTCACAGGTGTGCCCTGTCAGGTTTAATAAGTGGGATTTCTTGCCTTATAAGTGGGGTTGGGACCATCAGTTGTGTTGTGCAGAAGTCTGGTGGATACACAGCTGATAGTCCTACTGAATAGACTGTTAGAATTTGTAATATGGCAAAAAAAAAAGCAGCTAAGTAAAGAAAAACTAGTGGCCATCATTACTTTAAGAAATGAAGGTGAGTCAGTCCGAAAAATTGGGCAAACTTTGAGTGTGTCCCCAAGTGCAGTTGCAAAAACCATAAAGCGCTGCAAAGAAACTGGCTCACATGAGGACCGCCCCAGGAAAGGAAGACCAAGAGTCACCTCTGCTTCTGAGGATAAGTTTATCCGAGTCACCAGCCTCAGAAATCGCAGGTTATCAGCAGCTCAGATTAGAGACCAGGTCAATGCCACACAGAGTTCTAGCAGCAGACACATCTCTACAACAACTGTTAAGAGGAGACTTTGTGCAGCAGGCCTTCATGGTAAAATAGCTGCTAGGAAACCACTGCTAAGGACAGGCAACAAGCAGAAGAGACTTGTTTGGGCTAAAGAACACAAGGAATGGACATTAGACCAGTGGAAATCTGTGCTTTGGTCTGATGAGTCCAAATTTGAGATCTTTGGTTCCAACCACCATGTCTTTGTGCGACGCAGAAAAGGTGAACGGATGGACTCTACATGCCTGGTTCCCACCGTGAAGCATGGAGGAGGAGGTGTGATGGTGTGGGGGGGCTTTGCTGGTGACACTGTTGGGGATTTATTCAAAATTGAAGGTATACTGAACCAGCATGGCTACCACAGCATCTTGCAGCGGCATGCTATTCCATCCGGTTTGCGTTTAGTTGGACCATCATTTATTTTTCAACAGGACAATGACCCCAAACACCTCCAGGCAGTGTAAGGGCTATTTGACCAAGAAGGAGAGTGATGGGGTGCTACGCCAGATGACCTGGCCTCCACAGTCACCAGACCTGAACCCAATCGAGATGGTTTGGGGTGAGCTGGACCGCAGAGTGAAGGCAAAAGGGCCAACAAGTGCTAAGCATCTCTGGGAACTCCTTCAAGATTGTTGGAAGACCATTTCCGGTGACTACCTCTTGAAGCTCATCAAGAGAATGCCAAGAGTGTGCAAAGCAGTCATCAAAGCAAAAGGTGGCTACTTTGAAGAACCTAGAATATAAGACATATTTTCAGTTGTTTCACACTTTTTTGTTAAGTATATAATTCCACATGTGTCAATTCATAGTTTTGATGCCTTCAGTGTGAATGTACAATTTTCATAGTCATGAAAATACAGAAAAATCTTTAAATGAGAAGGTGTGTCCAAACTTTAGGTCTGTACTGTACAAGAATACAACTACTATAATACTGCCCCCTACATACAAGAATATAACTACTATAATACTGCCCTCTATGTACAAAAATATAACTACTATAATACTGCCCCCATATACAAGAATATGACTACTATAATACTGCCCCTATGTACAAGAATATAACTACTATAATACTGCTCCTATGTATAAGAATATAACTACTATAATACTGCCCCCTATGTACAATATACCTACTATAATACTGCCCCTATGTACAAGAATATAACTACTATAATACTGCTCCTATGTACAACATAAATACTATAATACTGCCCCCCTATGTACAAGAATATAACTACTATAATACTGCCCCCATGTGCAAGAATATAACTACTATAATACTTCCCCTATGTACAAGAATATAACTACTATAATACTGCCCCCTATGTACAAGAATATACCTACTATAACACTGCCCCTATGTACAAGAATATAACTACTATAGTACTGCCCCCTATGTATAAGAATATAACTACTATAATACTGTACCTATGTTCAAGAATATAACTACTATAATACTGACCCTATGTACAAGAATATAACTACTATAATAGTGTCCCTATGTACAAGAATATAACTACTATAATACTGCCCCTATGTACAAGAATATAACTCCTATAATACTGCCCATATGTACAAGAATATAACTACTATAATACTGCCCCTATGTACAAGAATATAACTACTATAATAGTGTCCCTATGTAGAAGAATATAACTACTATAATACTGCCCCTATGTACAAGAATATAACTACTATAATACTGCTCCTATGTACAAGAATATAACTACTATAATACTGCCCCTATGTTCAAGAATATAACTACTATAATACTGCCCCTATGTACAAGAATATAACTACTATAATAGTGTCCCTATGTACAAGAATATAACTACTATAATACTGCCCCCCATGTACAAGAATATACCTACTATAATACTGCCCCTATGTACAAGAATATAACTACTATAATACTTCCCCTATGTACAAGAATATACCTACTATAATACTGCCCCTATGTACAAGAATATAACTACTATAATAGTGTCCCTATGTACAAGAATATAACTACTATAATACTGCTCCTATGTACAAGAATATAACTACTATAATACTGCCCCTATGTTCAAGAATATAACTACTTTAATACTGCCCCCTATGTACAAGAATATAACTACTATAATACTGCCTCTATGTACAAGAATATAACTACTATAATACTGCTCCTATGTACAAGAATATAACTACTATAATACTGCCCCCTATGTACAAGAATATAACTACTATAATACTGCCCCCTATGTAGAAGAATATAACTACTATAATACTGCTCCTATGTACAAGAATATAACTACTATAATACTGCCCCCTATGTACAAGAATATAACTACTATAATACTGCCCCCTATGTAGAAGAATATAACTACTATAATACTGCCCCTATGTACAAGAATATAACTACTATAACACTGCCCCCTATGTGCAAGAATATAACTACTATAATACTGCCCCTATGTACAAGAAAATAACTACTATAATAGTGTCCCTATGTACAAGAATATAACTACTATAATACTGCCCCTATGTACAAGAATATAACTACTATAATACTGCTCCTATGTACAAGAATATAACTACTATAATACTGCCCCCTATGTACAAGAATATAACTACTATAATACTGCCCCCTATGTACAAGAATATAACTACTATAATACTGCTCCTATGTACAAGAATATAACATTTTTCTCTGTCTTAATGTGTTGGATTTGATTGTTGTTTTTTTTTATTTTAGTTTTTTTTTTACTTTTTATTCACGTGTGAGTGTCGGACATTTGTCTTTCCTCTGCTATAATAATGCCCCTTATGTACAAGGATATAAATAACTGCTATAATGTCGCCATCCATTTGTAAGAATATAAGCATACATATAAATATCTGGTTTCCTCCCATTCTTTGCTATACTTTATGGTTCTTGTTTCTTCTCTTCATCCCCTGCCAGCATAATACACCACGCAGGTGAGGAAAGTGTTAACCCCGATTATTATCTGTGTCTTAGAAGTCATCGCCATCTGTTACACTTGTATGAGATAATAAGTGACAATATTAGGGAGCTTTCAGGCTGCAGCACAACATTGAGACGGATTTCACAGGAAAAATGTGCTTATTTTACTCTGTCTGTGAAAGGTTACGGTGCAGCAGTGATGGGCGAGCACCGAGCAGTAGCGAGCATGCTCGCTCATGACTACAGTGCAGCGGTGATGGGCGAGCACCGAGCAGCAGCGAGCATGCTCGGTCATCACTGCGGTGCAGCGGTGATTGGCGAGCACCGAGCAGTAGCGAGCATGCTCGCTCATCACTACGGTGCAGCGGTGATGGGCGAACACCGAGCATTAGCGAGCACGCTCGGTCATCACTACTGTGCAGCGGTGATGGGCGAGCACCGAGCAGTAGCAAACATGCTCGCTTATCACTACGGTGCAGCGGTGATGGGCGAGCACCGAGCAGTAGCAAGCATGCTCGCTCATCACTACGGTGCAGCGGTGATGGGCGAGCACCAAGCAGTAGCGAGCATGCTCGCTCATCACTACAGTGCAGCGGTGATGGGCGAGCACCGAGCAGTAGCAAGCATGCTCGCTCATGACTACGGTGCAGCAGTGATGGACGAGCACCGAGCAGTAGCGAGCATGCTCGCTCATCACTACAGTGCAGCGGTGATGGGCGAGCACCGAGCAGTAGCAAGCATGCTCGCTCATCACTATGGTGCAGCGGTGATGGGCGAGCACCGAGCAGTAGCAAGCATGCTCGCTCATAACTACGGTGCAGCGGTGATGGGCGAGCACCAAGCAGTAGCGAGCATGCTCGCTCATCACTACGGTGCAGCGGTGATGGGCGAGCACCAAGCAGTAGCGAGCATGCTCGCTCATCACTACAGTGCAGCGGTGATGGGCGAGCACCGAGCAGTAGCAAGCATGCTCGCTCATGACTACGGTGCAGCAGTGATGGACGAGCACCGAGCAGTAGCGAGCATGCTCGCTCATCACTACAGTGCAGCGGTGATGGGCGAGCACCGAGCAGTAGCAAGCATGCTCGCTCATCACTATGGTGCAGCGGTGATGGGCGAGCACCGAGCAGTAGCAAGCATGCTCGCTCATCACTATGGTGCAGCGGTGATGGGCGAGCACCGAGCAGTAGCAAGCATGCTCGCTCATCACTGCGGTGCAGCAGGATTTTTTCTGCTCCTAGAAACCTGCAGAGTCGGAGCCTGCTGAGCTCTTCCGCTTTTCTTCTTATCCATTAGAAATGGCTCCTTGATCCAACACTCGGAGAATGTCTGTCCCACAAGTTACATCCCTCAGGCGTGAGTAGATTACTGGTTTGTTGGTGCGAGAGTACGTGGGTTGGGTAGAGTTTCGTATGACATCACGCTTTTCGCTCAAACACTGGCTGTGATGTCATTTTTGACTGGTGACCAGGTTGAGACATTTTATCCCAGTGGTGTGATGTCATTACAGGATGGATTCCAGGGGAATGCAAATGTTGCAACACTCTATGATCAACCGGCAGAGCTCCCGCTAATGACATAATATCCTGGCGGTACAGAGATGGCGACTTTTTTTCTGGGATCAGCTGTATAGTGATATGCAGCATATGATGTAACACTGCATGTGGACATTCCCTAGATCAGTTCCCATTAATGAATGCACTTATGTCCCTTAAAACTTAGGCTTAAATAGTCTCGCAGCTCACGACCTCGGCGCAGTCCCTTCCTGAAATGACAGCCTAGCAATAGTCAGCAGCGGGATATCCTTTATTCTCCGCTGAACACCCGGCCAGTGAAAATTGCTCTGTGTGGGTACGTTTCCCTTATCACAGTTTATGGTAGGAATGTTCCTGGAAGATATGATTATGTTGTCGATCTCGGTGTAACACATCTAAGTGTTGAGGGGATAACACCTAACGTAGCGGCGGAGCCTCGGAACGCTCTGACAATGCAGCGACTTCTGCACGTACAGCCCGCAATAATGTAATTATACGCTGCAGCAAATGATATACAATCTGTAAGTGATATGTGCTAATAGAGCGCCGCAACGTGTACACGCCGCTCTGCTTAAAGGAGAAGCAGCAGCAAAGCAAAATGCTATGGAAACGAGCGGGGAAACCCTGCAGAACGTTGATGTCGAAGAGTCAACTGCTTAATGGGGTTATCCCGGCTTAGGATAATGTAAAGTCCCGCCACAGTCCAATGTACTTTATCTTTCAATTTGTCACTATATATTATTAAAATTATTATTGTTTACATGCCGAGGCATAAAAACCTATCCAGATCTAAGGCTGCGTTCACATCTGTGGTCGGGATTTCTGTTTTGTCTGCTCCTTTTCAGGATAATTTGATTTCATGTTCAAAACTGATGAATTGCATCAGTGACGCAGGAAGACCCCGTCGATGATCACGGCGCTCGTCTGGGCTCCGCTATGTGTCTGCTTTTTTAATGGAATAAAAAGTTCAGCATGATGTGTCCGGTTCCCATGTTCTGACACATACTGTACTGAAACCCAAACAACCCCATAGTGGTAGCCATGGGCGGATGGATCCACGGGAATCCGGTCCATCTGCCAGATCGGTAGTCTCCGGCTGCTGGAGGGGAGGTTGACAAAACTCTTAGGTTATGTGCGCACGATCAGGAGTTGCTTGCAGAAATTTTTGCAGCTTTTCTGCAAGGTTCTGCACCTCTTAGCAGCAAAAACGCTGCGGAAATTCCGCGCATTTTTGATACTTTTTTTTGCGGTTTTATGCATTTTTTCCAATGCATTGTATAGGAAAAACTTAGGCAAAAACGCAAAAAAGAATGGACATGCTGCTTCTTTTTACGTACATAAAATTATGTCATGTGCACAGTTCTGCCTAAATCTCATAGGAAATCATGGGATAAGGATTTCAATGCGTTTTTGAGGCCAATTACGCGCATCAAAAACGCACCGTGTGCACATAGCCTTACCCTCCCATATCCCCAGAGCGGCTCTTGGTTATCTGGGGATGGTGTAATGTAATCTGTCCGAAAAGCCACAATAATGACGTCTCGTCAGTCCTGGATAATCAAAAGCCCTGCAGGGGATATCGGAAGGTAAGAGATTCACAAGCCTCCCATCCAGAGGCCAGGGGCTACTGAACTGGCAGGAGGACCGGAGTCCCATGAATCCATCCGCCTAACTCTACAGTCATGGCCAAAAGTTTTGAGAATGACACCAAAATTATATTTTCACATGATCTGCTGGCCTCTGGTTTTTATTAGTGTTTGTCTGATGTTTATATCACATACAGAAATATAATTGCAATCATATTATGAGTACCAATAGGTTATATTGACCGTTAGAATGAGTTAATGCAACAAGTCAATATTTGCAGTGTTGCCCCTTCTTCTTCAAGACCTCTGTAATCCTCCCTGGCATGCTCTCAATCAACTTTTGGACCAAATCCTGACTGATAGCAGTCCATTCTTGTATAATCAATGCTTGCATTTTGCCAGAATTTGTTGGTTTTTGTTTGTCCACCCGTCTCTTGATGATTGACCACAAGTTCTCAATGGGATTAAGATCTGGGGAGCTTCCAGGCCATGGACCCAAAATCTCTATGTTTTGTTCCATGAGCCATTTAGTTATCACCTTTGCTTTATGGTAAGGTGCTCCATCATGCTGGAAAAGGCATTGTTGGGCGCCAAACTGCTCTTGGACGGTTGGGAGAAGTTGCTCTTGGAGGACATTCTGGTACCATTCTTTATTCATGGCTGTGTTTTTAGGCAAGACTGTGAGTGAGCCGATTCCCTTGGCTGAGAAGCAACCCCACACATGAATGGTTTCAGGATGCTTTACAGTTGGCATGAGACAAGACTGGTGGTAGCGCTCACCTCTTCTTCTCCGAATAAGCTGTTTTCCAGATGTCCCAAACAATCGAAAAGGGGATTCATCAGAGAAAATGACTTTGCCCCAGTCCTCAGCAGTCCACTCCCTGTACCTTTTGCAGAATATCAGTCGGTCCCTGATGTTTTTTCTGGAGAGAAGTGGCTTCTTTGCTGCCCTCCTTGAAACCAGCCCTTGCTCAAAGAGTCTCTGCCTCACAGTGCGTGCAGAAGCACTCACACCAGCCTGCTGCCATTCCTGAGCAAGCTCGGCACTGCTGGTAGTCCAATCCCGCAGCTGAAACAGTTTTAAGATACGGTCCTGGCGCTTGCTGGTCTTTCTTGGGCGCCCTGGAGCCTTTTTGACAACAATGGAAGCTCTCTCCTTGAAGTTCTTGATGATGCGATAGATTGTTGACTGAGGTGCAATATTTGTAGCTGCGATACTCTTCCCTGTTAGGCCATTTTTGTGCAGTGCAATGATGGCTGCACGTGTTTCTTTAGAGATAACCATGGTTAACTGAAGAGAAACAATGATACCAAGAACCAGCCTCCTTTTAAAGTGTCCAGTGATGTCATTCTTACTTAATCATGACTGATTGATCGCCAGCCCTGTCCTCATCAACACCCACACCTGTGTTAATGGATCAATCACTAAAACGATGTTAGCTGCTCCTTTTAAGGCAGGACTGCAATGATGTTGAAATGTGTTTTGGGGGTTAAAGTTCATTTTCTGGGCAAATATTGACTTTGCAAGTACAGTAATTGCTGTTAAGCTGATCACTCTTTGACATTCAGGAGTATATGCAAATTGCCATTACAAAAAATGAAGCATTAAACTTTGGAAAAATTACTATTTGTCTCATTCTCAATACTTTTGGACATGAATTCCATTTGTTTGTTCCTGAATGTAATTGTGAACCTCACCTAATACTTACAGCTGAAGGTTTGCTACAATTGTATGCGATCTAGACAATCTTAGGATTATAGGTGACACATTGCAACAAACTATCAGGACAGGAGAAAGTTGTGTGAGGTTGATTTTTACCTATTTTTTACCTATTATAGAATATTAGATTTTTACAGACTCAACCTCTTGAAATGAAGATGTTTCTATTCATTAACATCATTCAGAGCTCTTAAAAATAGTGAATCCCAAGCTAAATATTAAAGGGAATGGACTCATGAGGCGAGATGGTCTTGGGACACCCTCTAGATCCGCTTCTAGTTGGAATAATTCTGAGTTCTGCTCTGGGGCTCTGACATAAATAAGGAGATCAATGGAGGTTGTGAGACTGGAAATACTTTTAAATCAGATCTGCGAAAGTACTTGTCTGACCATAAAAAGCTGCAGAGAATGTTTTTTAGGAAGTTCTTTTCCCTCCCTCCTCTATGTGGGAAACATTGATTGTCCGTCATACAGGCACACAGTCGAAAAGTCAGTGTTAATTTTTGACTCCACCAAGTTCCAGCAAGTTTTCAAGAATCTCTGCTGATTCATTTCAAAACTCTGTTTACCAAATAGAAAACCACAGAGCCCCTTTATAAAGGATGATACAATCCTGTCTGCCTTCAGCCACCACTAGGGGGAGCTTCTTGTACACCGTGTTATTATTCAGTTCAATGTTCACGCAGTAAGCTCCCCCTAGTGTTGGCTGCGGGTAAAAAGGATTTCATCAATGAAGGCAATGTTCACACTTGCATTTCACCCTCTGCTAAAATCTGCTGGAAGTTCTATCATATTAACCAGAAGAAAAAAAAAAAGCACATTGTTTCTTTTAAAATGATGGACACCCTAATGGACTCCAAATGGGCCCTGCTATAGTCTGACAATGTGTAATTATCGTGGTGCTGTGGGGAAATTGGACACTTTGTGTTAGTTGTCCCCACAGATTACAGCTGATATCTGTGGGGGTTCCAAGAAGGGGACATTGTGGGATAATATGGGATGATCGGGATTGTACTGCAATGAATGGAGCAATGTGATTTTTTTCCATGAATTTTCCACTGCGGTGTTTCGGTACAAGGGATGTGTTTTGACATCTGCAAGCTTGTGCATTTTGTGTTTTTCCGAGAACATAGGAAGTCAGGGTTAAAGATGGAGCGTGTGATCTGCGAGCAGGCACGTGCCAGTCACTCTTACACATGCAATACAAAGTGTTTGCAAAGTTATTCACTGAACATAACGTCAGAGACTGGAGCCGATGCCCCCTCAGCCTCGACGTACTCATGGCACCAAGACACCCCACCCATAAAATCCACTGCTACAAGCAGAACACGGAATCATCACCAAGACAACAGCAGCAAAGAGGACAATATCAACCTCACCAGCTCCAAATCATCACCAAAATGTAACAGGAAGCTGGAAAAGTCACTCAGCATTAGCCATGACTAATTAGACTCATTGTCGGGTCCTTTCAACATCTGTAACGCCCACAAAAAATACAGGGAAATGTCACTTCAATCAAAACTCGAAGTTCGGAGGATCAAATTCTGCACAGTTAGAGGTTTGGTTTGATTGTGAAAGATTGTGGACAAAGACGAGTCAGGACCAATAGATTCTACATAAAATGTTTTAGTATGGAAACCAGAACATGACTATACCATGCACCATGAGGAGACCATGTACCAACCTGAGAAGACCATGCATCAATGTGAGGAGACCATGCGCCAACATGAGGAGACCATGTACCAACATGAGAAGACCATGCAATCAATGTGAGGAGGTTATGCACCAACATGAGAAGACCATGTACCAACATGAGAAGGCTATGCATCAATGTGAGGAGACCATGTACCATCATGAGGAGACCATGTACCAACATGAGGAGACCATGTACCAATGTGAGGAGACCATGTACCAACATGAGGAGACCATGCAATCAATGTGAGGAGGTTATGCACCAACATGAGGAGAACATGTACCAACATGAGGAGACCATGTACCAATGTGAGGAGACCATGTACCATCATGAGGAGACCATGTACCAACATGAGGAGACCATGTACCATCATGAGGAGACCATGTACCAACATGAGAAGACCATGCATCAATGTGAGGAGACCATGTACCAACATGAGGAGACCATGTACCAATGTGAGGAGACCATGTACCAACATGAGGAGACCATGTACCAATGTGAGGAGACCATGTACCAACATGAGGAGACCATGCAATCAATGTGAGGAGGTTATGCACCAACATGAGGAGACCATGTACCAACATGAGGAGACCATGTACCAATGTGAGGAGACCATGTACCATCATGAGGAGACCATGTACCAACATGAGGAGACCATGTACCATCATGAGGAGACCATGTACCAACATGAGACGACCATGCATCAATGTGAGGAGACCATGTACCATCATGAGGAGACCATGTACCAACATGAGGAGACCATGTACCAATGTGAGGAGACCATGTACCATCATGAGGAGACCATGTACCAACATGAGGAGACCATGCAATCAATGTGAGGAGGTTATGCACCAACATGAGGAGACCATGTACCAACATGAGGAGACCATGTACCAACATGAGGAGACCATGTACCAATGTGAGGAGACCATGTACCATCATGAGGAGACCATGTACCAACATGAGGAGACCATGTACCATCATGAGGAGACCATGTACCAACATGAGACGACCATGCATCAATGTGAGGAGACCATGTACCATCATGAGGAGACCATGTACCAACATGAGGAGACCATGTACCAATGTGAGGAGACCATGTACCAACATGAGGAGACCATGTACCAATGTGAGGAGACCATGTACCAACATGAGGAGACCATGCAATCAATGTGAGGAGGTTATGCACCAACATGAGGAGACCATGTACCAACATGAGGAGACCATGTACCAATGTGAGGAGACCATGTACCATCATGAGGAGACCATGTACCAACATGAGGAGACCATGTACCATCATGAGGAGACCATGTACCAACATGAGACGACCATGCATCAATGTGAGGAGACCATGTACCATCATGAGGAGACCATGTACCAACATGAGGAGACCATGTACCAATGTGAGGAGACCATGTACCATCATGAGGAGACCATGTACCAACATGAGGAGACCATGCAATCAATGTGAGGAGGTTATGCACCAACATGAGGAGACCATGTACCAACATGAGGAGACCATGTACCAACATGAGGAGACCATGCATTAATATGAGGAGACCATGTACCAACATGAGGAGACCATGCATCAATGTGAGGAGGTTATGCACCAACATGAGGAGGCCATGCATCAATGTGAGGAGGTTATGCACCAACATGAGGAGACCATGTACCAACATGAGGAGACCATGTACCAACATGAGGAGACCATGCATCAATGTGAGGAGACCATGTACCATCATGAGGAGACCTTGTACCAACATGAGAAGACTATGCATCAATGTGAGGAGGTTATGCACCAACATGAGGAGACCATGTACCAACATGAGAAGGCCATGCATCAATGTGAGGAGACCATGTACCATCATGAGGAGACCTTGTACCAACATGAGAAGACTATGCATCAATGTGAGGAGGTTATGCACCAACATGAGGAGACCATGTACCAACATAAGAAGGCCATGCATCAATGTGAGGAGACCATGTACCATCATGAGGAGACCTTGTACCAACATGAGAAGACTATGTATCAATGTGAGGAGGTTATGCACCAACATGAGGAGACCATGTACCAACATGAGAAGGCCATGCATCAATGTGAGGAGACCATGTACCATCATGAAGAGACTGTAACATACCTGGCGGCGTCCTTGCATGGTGGTCCATCTCCCACTGTGCAAGAGCGCGCACTTGATCTCCAGTCCAGAATGTCTCTCTGGCTTCCCTCCTTGCTGTCTGTTTGTCTGTTTTGGCTGCATAGGGCGACGCCCGCTGAACTTCCTGTTTCTTGTACCTGCTGCGGACACACCCCTGTTGCACCTTCAGCCTATTGCTGTCCATCTTTGGGTATTTATACCACCTTCTTCCTCAAGATGGCGCCTGAGCATAGTGTTTCATTCAGTGTGTGCCTGCACTCTGAAGATGCCAGGTCCCGTTCTTTGTCTCCTGTCTTGCGGTATCAGTTCCCGTGTCTGAACTGAGTCCTGTCTATGTCTCCTGCCTTGCGGTATCAGTTCCCGTGTCTGAACTGAGTCCTGTCTGTGTACTCTTGCCTGCTGCCTTTCCTGGAGGCTGTATTTCCAGGCCTGTCTGAACACGCTCCTAGCCTGTTCCTCCCGCCTTCTAGGGGCCGATTACCTAGATCCGTTCCTGTATCTTGTCTGTCCTGTCTGAACACGCTCCTAGCCTGTTCCTCCCGCCTTCTAGGGGCCGATTACCTAGATCCGTTCCTGTATCTTGTCTGTCCTGTCTGAACACGCTCCTTGCCTGTTTGTCCCGCCTCTCTGGGGGCCGATTACCCAGACCTGCTCCTGTATCTTGTCTGTTCTGTCTGAACACGCTCCTTGCCTGTTCGTCCCGCCACTCTGGGGGCCGTATTCCCAGACCCGCTCCTGTGTCCCGCTCCTGTGTCGGTCTCGTCCGTACACTCAGTTCCAGTCTGTACTCTCTCCTTTCTTTCATCTGTCTTTTCTCTATGTCCGTTCCTTTCCTTTTTCTGCAGAGTCTGAACTCGTACCTAACTCCTGCCTGTTGTCTCTGTACTCCCGTTTGTGAGTTTGTGGTCCACTCGCTACTTCACTGCAAGTACCCTGTGGGTGTCTGGCTCTGCCTTTCCCTTCCTGTCTGTTCCGTGTGAACAGAGCCCTGTCCCCCCTACTCAGCCTTGCCTGCTCTTACCCTTTTGCTCACTGCTCCGGCAGTCCTGTCCTGCCCTGCTTCTGCCCGCTGCTCCGGCAGTCCTGTCCTGCCCTGCTTCTGTCCGCTGCTCCGGCAGTCCTGTCCTGCCCTGCATCTGCCCGCTGCTCCGGCAGTCCTGTCCTGCCCTGCTTCTGCCCGCTGCTCCGGCAGTCCTGTCCTGCTTCTGCCCACTGCTCCGGCAGTCCTGTCCTGCCCTGCTTCTGCCCGCTGCTCCGGCAGTCCTGTCCTGCTTCTGCCCGCTGCTCCGGCAGTCCTGTCCTGCCCTGCTTCTGCCCGCTGCTCCGGCAGTCCTGTCCTGCCCTGCTTCTGCCCGCTGCTCCGGCAGTCCTGTCCTGCCCTGCTTCTGCCCGCTGCTCCGGCAGTCCTGTCCTGCCCTGCTTGTGTTCGCTGCTCCTGCAGCCCCGTCCTGCTCTGTTCTTGCCCACCGCTTTGGGCGTTCCCTCTCTGCTGTGGTTGTCTACCGCATCTGCGGTTCTGTGACCCAGTCTGTACTGGGTCTTAACCTTTCTGTGCTCCAGCCCGTCCTTTCGGCCAGTACCTCCCTGCCTGCATACTCGCCTGTATCCACCCCTCTGCATACCTGCCGTGTTTGCTTACATCCACCAGTCTGTGCCAGCCTAACCTGCCTGTTCCAGTAATTCCAGTGTGGGTCAACCCCCGTGTCCGGAGTTTGACCTGGAGTAGCACCTGGTCCCTCTGCCCGGTTTCTCCCTGGTGCACTGGCGTCGTATGCCGTCGTGCCACCTTGGTCGGATCGGCCAGATACTTAGTCACGCCCCTCCAGGCACTCTCCGGTCCATGGTCCAGTGGAACCACAACACCCGCACACGCCAGTCAGTCCGGGCGTGTGCATAACAGCATGCTCAGGCCATGGTTCCCGTTGAGCCCCACGGCCTTCGCTCTCTGAGAAGTTTTCCAGCGAATACATGCATTAAAAATAAATAAATAAAATTTATTTATTTTTTTCTCAGCTGAGTTCCAGGCGAATTACGCACCCGTCCAGATGGATCTATCTGCTCTCGTTCCTGCGGATCCGCCACGTTACTATGGGGATCCAAGACAAAGTCGTGCATTTGTGGAGCAATGCATGCTACACTTCAAGTTCTACCCTCTATGTTTTCCCACCGATCGGGTTAAGGTGGCATTCATTATGTCTTACCTGGCGGGTGATGCCTTGGAATGGATCAACCCCCTATATGAAACACGGGATCCGATCCTCCTGGACCTAATGGCCTTCCTGGTGGCCTTTCTAATGGTCTTCGATGATCCTAACCCGGAGGCTCCTGCTGAAGCTTCACCTCCCAATATCCCGGAGCAGCCCCGATGGGTAATGTGTGTGGGTAGCGCAATAGTCCTCCAGCCCAATGAGACTACTGCCCACCCAGAATCCTCACAGGGTGACTACGCTTTCCGGAATACTTCTCCCAACCTCAAGAGGCAGTCCAGACGTGCTAGACGTAGAGGCAAGCCGTCACGCCAGGGTCTGTCCTCCCTGAGACCTCCTGACCCCAACCTTGAAGTCCCTACTGAAGCTTCATCTCCCTGTATCCCGGAGAAGCCCCAACGGGTAATGTGCGTGGGTAGTGCTCCGGTTCTCCTGCCCGAAGAGACTTCTGCCCATCCAGACTCCACACAGGAGAACTTCCTGCACCCAGCATCAGATGCTTCACCCACTTTAACCGGTGTGCATGTCCAAGGATGCTCCAAAGCTGTGGTTACCTCTGAGTCTGTGCACCTCTACTACCTGGCGGAGGACCCCCTGTTGCCTCCTGAATCCTCCGGGATACCACTCGATGACAAATGGAGAGAGACTTCTCTACACTCGGTACTCGATACTTTGTCCGCTTCGTCCTGTGAGCCTGACAATGGGTACCCAAAAGTGGTAGTTACCCCCGGGTCTCTACACCCCTCCGACCAGGCGGAGGACCTCCAGTTGTCTCCAGAACCCTTCGGGGTGCTACCTGGTAGCGAAAGGACAGAGACTCTCCTATACTCTGTACCTGATGCCTCGCTCGCTTCGTCCAGTGAGTCCAACCTAGTGTACTCCGAAGCAGAGGTTACTCCCGAGTCTCTACACCCCTCCGACCAGGCG
Source organism: Phyllobates terribilis (assembly GCF_046119375.1). NCBI lineage: Eukaryota > Metazoa > Chordata > Amphibia > Anura > Dendrobatidae > Phyllobates > Phyllobates terribilis. The sequence continues at coordinate 962,817,438 of NW_027362762.1, read as the reverse complement.
CAGGACCTCCAGTTGTCTCCAGAACCCTTCGGGGTGCCACCTGGTGGTGAATGGACAGAGACTTTCCTATATCCTGGATCTGATACCTCGCTTGCTTCGTCCAGTGAGTCCGACCTTGTGTACTCTGAAGCAGATGTTTTCTCTGAGCCTCTGCACTCTTCTGACCCGGCGGAGGACCTCCAGTTGTTTCCTGAATTCTCCGGGGTACCACCAGATAACAAAGAGACAGTGACTTTTCCTCATTATGTACCTGATAACCCGTCTATTTCTTCCTGTGAGCTTGACAAGATGTACCTCGAAGCAGAGATTACCCCCAAGTCTCTGTCCCCCTCCAACCCGGTGAAGGACTTCCAGTCGTCTCCTGTACCCTCTGGGGTGCCACCTGAAAATATGTGGAGAGAGACTTCCTTGTGTGCTGTTCCTGGTACTCCACCCGTTTCGTCTGTTGCTAGGGATGGCTGGATAGGAGGTAGCATCCTAGCTAACCAGATGAGATCAATTTTTCCTGTGGACAGTGGAAGTGATCTCCTTGAAGTGAACGACTGGTCCTCTAATTCCCTGCGGAAGATTCTGGCAGGCCTGAAGAAGAGGGGGCGTAAGGGGGGGGGTACTGTAACATACCTGGCGGCGTCCTTGCATGGTGGTCCATCTCCCACTGTGCAAGAGCGCGCACTTGATCTCCAGTCCAGAATGTCTCTCTGGCTTCCCTCCTTGCTGTCTGTTTGTCTGTTTTGGCTGCATAGGGCGACGCCCGCTGAACTTCCTGTTTCTTGTACCTGCTGCGGACACGCCCCTGTTGCACCTTCAGCCTATTGCTGTCCATCTTTGGGTATTTATACCACCTTCTTCCTCAAGATGGCGCCTGAGCATAGTGTTTCATTCAGTGTGTGCCTGCACTCTGAAGATGCCAGGTCCCGTTCTTTGTCTCCTGTCTTGCGGTATCAGTTCCCGTGTCTGAACTGAGTCCTGTCTATGTCTCCTGCCTTGCGGTATCAGTTCCCGTGTCTGAACTGAGTCCTGTCTGTGTACTCTTGCCTGCTGCCTTTCCTGGAGGCTGTATTTCCAGGCCTGTCTGAACACGCTCCTAGCCTGTTCCTCCCGCCTTCTAGGGGCCGATTACCTAGATCCGTTCCTGTATCTTGTCTGTCCTGTCTGAACACGCTCCTAGCCTGTTCCTCCCGCCTTCTAGGGGCCGATTACCTAGATCCGTTCCTGTATTTTGTCTGTCCTGTCTGAACACGCTCCTTGCCTGTTTGTCCCGCCTCTCTGGGGGCCGATTACCCAGACCTGCTCCTGTATCTTGTCTGTTCTGTCTGAACACGCTCCTTGCCTGTTCGTCCCGCCACTCTGGGGGCCGTATTCCCAGACCCGCTCCTGTGTCCCGCTCCTGTGTCGGTCTCGTCCGTACACTCAGTTCCAGTCTGTACTCTCTCCTTTCTTTCATCTGTCTTTTCTCTATGTCCGTTCCTTTCCTTTTTCTGCAGAGTCTGAACTCGTACCTAACTCCTGCCTGTTGTCTCTGTACTCCCGTTTGTGAGTTTGTGGTCCACTCGCTACTTCACTGCAAGTACCCTGTGGGTGTCTGGCTCTGCCTTTCCCTTCCTGTCTGTTCCGTGTGAACAGAGCCCTGTCCCCCCTACTCAGCCTTGCCTGCTCTTACCCTTTTGCTCACTGCTCCGGCAGTCCTGTCCTGCCCTGCTTCTGCCCGCTGCTCCGGCAGTCCTGTCCTGCCCTGCTTCTGTCCGCTGCTCCGGCAGTCCTGTCCTGCCCTGCTTCTGCCCGCTGCTCCGGCAGTCCTGTCCTGCTTCTGCCCGCTGCTCCGGCAGTCCTGTCCTGCCCTGCTTCTGCCCGCTGCTCCGGCAGTCCTGTCCTGCTTCTGCCCGCTGCTCCGGCAGTCCTGTCCTGCCCTGCTTCTGCCCGCTGCTCCGGCAGTCCTGTCCTGCCCTGCTTCTGCCCGCTGCTCCGGCAGTCCTGTCCTGCCCTGCTTCTGCCCGCTGCTCCGGCAGTCCTGTCCTGCCCTGCTTCTGCCCGCTGCTCCGGCAGTCCTGTCCTGCCCTGCTTCTGCCCGCTGCTCCGGCAGTCCTGTCCTGCCCTGCTTGTGTTCGCTGCTCCTGCAGCCCCGTCCTGCTCTGTTCTTGCCCACCGCTTTGGGCGTTCCCTCTCTGCTGTGGTTGTCTACCGCATCTGCGGTTCTGTGACCCAGTCTGTACTGGGTCTTAACCTTTCTGTGCTCCAGCCCGTCCTTTCGGCCAGTACCTCCCTGCCTGCATACTCGCCTGTATCCACCCCTCTGCATACCTGCCGTGTTTGCTTACATCCACCAGTCTGTGCCAGCCTAACCTGCCTGTTCCAGTAATTCCAGTGTGGGTCAACCCCCGTGTCCGGAGTTTGACCTGGAGTAGCACCTGGTCCCTCTGCCCGGTTTCTCCCTGGTGCACTGGCGTCGTATGCCGTCGTGCCACCTTGGTCGGATCGGCCAGATACTTAGTCACGCCCCTCCAGGCACTCTCCGGTCCATGGTCCAGTGGAACCACAACACCCGCACACGCCAGTCAGTCCGGGCGTGTGCATAACAGAGACCTTGTACCAACATGAGAAGACTATGCATCAATGTGAGGAGGTTATGCACCAACATGAGGAGACCATGTACCAACATGAGAAGGCTATGCATCAATGTGAGGAGGTTATGCACCAACATGAGGAGACCATGTACCAACATGAGAAGACTATGCATCAATGTGAGGAGGTTATGCACCAACATGAGGAGACCATGCACCAACATGAGAAGGCTATGCATCAATGTGAGGAGGTTATGCACCAACATGAGAAGACCATGTACCAACATGAGAAGGCCATGCATCAATGTGAGGAGACCATGTACCATCATGAGGAGACCTTGTACCAACATGAGAAGACTATGCATCAATGTGAGGAGGTTATGCACCAACATGAGGAGACCATGCACCAACATGAGAAGGCTATGCATCAATGTGAGGAGGTTATGCACCAACATGAGAAGACCATGTACCAATATGAGAAGACCATGCATCAATGTGAGGAGGTTATGCACAAACATGAGGAGACCATGTACCAATATGAGAAAACCATGCATCAATGTGAGGAGGTTATGCACCAACATGAGGAGACCATGTACCAACATGAGAAGACTATGCATCAATGTGAGGAGACCATGTACCATCATGAGGAGACCTTGTACCAACATGAGAAGACTATGCATCAATGTGAGGAGGTTATACACCAACATGAGAAGACCATGTACCAATATGAGAAGACCATGCATCAATGTGAGGAGGTTATGCACCAACATGAGAAGACCATGTACCAACAAGAGAAGACTATGCATCAATGTGAGGAGATTATGCACCAACATGAGAAGACCATGTACCAATATGAGGAGACCATGCATCAATGTGAGGAGGTTATGCACCAACCTGAGACCATGTACCAACATGAGGAGACCATGTACCAATGTGAGGAGACCATGCACCAACATGAGGAGACCATGCACCAACATGAGGAGACCATGCACCAACATGAGGAGACCATGCACCAACATGAGGAGACCATGCACCATCATGAGGAAACCATGCATCAATGTGAAGAGGTTATGCACCAACATGAGAAGACCATGCATCAATGTGAGGAGGTTATGCACCAACATGAGGAGTCCATGCACCAACATGAGAAGACCATGCACCAACAGGAGGAGACCATGTACCAATATGAGAAGACCATGCATTAATGTGAGAGGGTTATACACCAACATGAGAAGACCATGTACCAACATGAGAAGACTATGCATCAATGTGAGGAGGTTATGCACCAACATGAGAAGACCATGTACCAATATGAGAAGACCATGCATCAATGTGAGGAGGTTATGCACCAACATGAGAAGACCATGTACCAACATGAGAAGACAATGCATCAATGTGAGGAGGTTATGCACCAACATGAGGAGACCATGTACCAATATGAGGAGACTATGCATCAATGTGAGGAGGTTATGCACCAACATTAAGAGCCCATGCACCAACATGAGGAGACCATGCACCATCATGAGGAAACCATGCATCAATGTGAGGAGGTTATGCACCAACATGAGAAGACCATGCATCAATGTGAGGAGGTTATGCACCAAAATGAGGAGTCCATGCACCAACATAAGAAGACCATGCATCAATGTGAGGAGGTTATGCACCAACATGAGGAGACCATGTACCAACATGAGAAGACTATGCATCAATGTGAGGAGACCATGTACCATCATGAGGAGACCTTGTACCAACATGAGAAGACTATGCATCAATGTGAGGAGGTTATACACCAACATGAGAAGACCATGTACCAATATGAGAAGACCATGCATCAATGTGAGGAGGTTATGCACCAACATGAGAAGACCATGTACCAACAAGAGAAGACTATGCATCAATGTGAGGAGATTATGCACCAACATGAGAAGACCATGTACCAATATGAGGAGACCATGCATCAATGTGAGGAGGTTATGCACCAACCTGAGACCATGTACCAACATGAGGAGACCATGTACCAATGTGAGGAGACCATGCACCAACATGAGGAGACCATGCACCAACATGAGGAGACCATGCACCAACATGAGGAGACCATGCACCAACATGAGGAGACCATGCACCAACATGAGGAGACCATGCACCATCATGAGGAAACCATGCATCAATGTGAAGAGGTTATGCACCAACATGAGAAGACCATGCATCAATGTGAGGAGGTTATGCACCAACATGAGGAGTCCATGCACCAACATGAGAAGACCATGCACCAACAGGAGGAGACCATGTACCAATATGAGAAGACCATGCATTAATGTGAGAGGGTTATACACCAACATGAGAAGACCATGTACCAACATGAGAAGACTATGCATCAATGTGAGGAGGTTATGCACCAACATGAGAAGACCATGTACCAATATGAGAAGACCATGCATCAATGTGAGGAGGTTATGCACCAACATGAGAAGACCATGTACCAACATGAGAAGACAATGCATCAATGTGAGGAGGTTATGCACCAACATGAGGAGACCATGTACCAATATGAGGAGACTATGCATCAATGTGAGGAGGTTATGCACCAACATTAAGAGCCCATGCACCAACATGAGGAGACCATGCACCATCATGAGGAAACCATGCATCAATGTGAGGAGGTTATGCACCAACATGAGAAGACCATGCATCAATGTGAGGAGGTTATGCACCAAAATGAGGAGTCCATGCACCAACATAAGAAGACCATGCATCAATGTGAGGAGGTTATGCACCAACATGAGGAGACCATGTACCAACATGAGGAGACCATGCACCAACATGAGGAGACCATGCACCATCATGAGGAAACCATGCATCAATGTGAAGAGGTTATGCACCAATATGAGAAGACTATGCATCAATGTGAGGAGGTTATGCACCAACATGAGGAGGCCATGCACCAACATGAGGAGGCCATGCACCAACATGAGAAGACCATGTACCAATATGAGAAGACCACACAGAGCGATCTATTATATAGAGTCATTACACACAGAGTGATCTATTATATAGAGTCATTACACACAGAGGGATCTATTATATAGAGTCATTACACACAGAGGGATCTATTATATAGAGTCATTACACACAGAGGGGTCTATTATATAGAGTCATTACACACAGAGGGATCTATTATATAGAGTCATTACACACAGAGGGATCTATTATATAGAGTCATTACACACAGAGGGATCTATTATATAGAGTCATTACACACAGAGGGATCTATTATATAGAGTCATTACACACAGAGGGATCTATTATATAGAGTCATTACACACAGAGGGATCTATTTCATGTGTTTATTTCTGTTAATGTTGATGATTATGGCTTACAGCCAATGAAAACACAAAAGTCATTATCTCAGTAAATTAAAATAATTAACAAAAAAGCACCTGCAAAGGCTTCCTAAGCATTTAAAAAGGTCCCTTAATCTGTTTCAGTAGGCTCCATAATCACGGAGAAGACTGCTGACGTGACAGATGTCCAGAAGGCAGTCATTGACACACTCCACAAGGTCCCAGAGTCCGGAGGAAGAGTGGAGAGGCCACAATCCAAGCTGCTGGAGGTCTAGTGTGAAGTTTCCACAATCAGTGATGGTTTGGGGAGCCATGTCATCTGCTGGTGGAGGTCCACTGTGTTTTATCAAGACCAAAGTCAGCGCCGCCGTCTACCAGGACATTTTACAGCACTTCATGCTTCCCTCTGCCGACAAGCTTTTTAGATGGAAATGTCCTTCTCCAGCAGGACTTGGACCCTGTCCACACGGCCAAAAGTGCCAATACCTGGTTTACACACAACAGGATCACTGTGCTTGATTGGCAGCAAACTCGCCTGACCTTAACCCCATAAAGAATCTATTATAGAGAATCTATGGGGTATTGTCAGGAGGAAGATGAGACCCCAGACCCTACAATGCAGACGAGCTGAAGGCTGCTATCAAAGTCACCGGGGATTCCATAACACCTCAGCAGTGCCACAGGCTGATCCCTCCATGCCACAGGCTGATCCCTCCATGCCACAGGCTGATCCCTCCATGCCACAGGCTGATCCCTCCATGCCACAGGCTGATCCCTCCATGCCACATTGCCGCATTGATGCAGTAATTGATGCACAAGGAGCCCGACCAAGTATTGAGGCATTTACTGAACAGACATTTCGGATTTTAAAAACATTTTCAAGCTGTTGTTATAAATTATTCTAATTTACTGAGATAATGACTTGTGTGTTTTCATTGGTTGTAAGCCATAATCAACTAACACAAAAAGCCCTTTTATCTATTTATTATGAAAGATAATCTTTAATAGTCATATTTGACAAATATAACATACATAAAGTGCCCATAAAAAGTGACCTAGTGCAGGCAGAAATATACATTCATCATGATTAATTTTTCCTATTTTCACACCTTCTTACTGAAGACGATAATCTTTCACTACTTGATATATAATATATAGGTGTGAACTTGAACAAAAAACAGCCTATACATAATAGGTCACTAATCTTAAAAACAGCAGGAGAAGGTTATTGTAGGTGGGACTTATGAATACATAAATATTATTTCCAAAACTGCATCAATATACCACATACATGTCAAGGGCTCAACCCTATATATATGGAAGCCATAATCATCAACATTAACAGAAATAACCACGTGAAATAGATCCCTCTGTGTGTAATGACTCTATATAATAGATCCCTCTGTGTGTAATGACTCTATATAATAGATCCCTCTGTGTGTAATGACTATATAATAGATCCCTCTATGTGTAATGACTATATAATAGATCCCTCTGTGTGTAATGACTCTATATAATAGATCCCTCTGTGTGTAATGACTCTATATAATAGATCCCTCTGCGTGTAATGACTATATAATAGATCCCTCTGTGTGTAATGACTCTATATAATAGATCCCTCTGTGTGTAATGACTCTATATAATAGATCCCTCTGTGTGTAATGACTCTATATAATAGATCCCTCAGTGTGTAATGACTCTATATAATAGATCCCTCTGCGTGTAATGACTCTATATAATAGATCCCTCTGCGTGTAATGACTCTATATAATAGATCCCTCTGTGTGTAATGACTCTATATAATAGATCCCTCTGTGTGTAATGACTCTATATAATAGATCACTCTGTGTGTAATGACTCTATATAATAGATCCCTCTGTGTGTAATGACTCTATATAATAGATCCCTCTGCGTGTAATGACTTTATATAATAGATCCCTCTGTGTGTAATGACTCTATATAATAGATCCCTCTGTGTGTAATGACTCTATATAATAGATCCCTCTGTGTGTAATGACTCTATATAATAGATCCCTCTGTGTGTAATGACTCTATATAATAGATCCCTCTGTGTGTAATGACTCTATATAATAGATCCCTCTGTGTGTAATGACTCTATATAATAGATCCCTCTGTGTGTAATGACTCTATATAATAGATCCCTCTGCGTGTAATGACTCTATATAATAGATCCCTCTGTGTGTAATGACTCTATATAATAGATCCCTCTGTGTGTAATGACTCTATATAATAGATCCCTCTGTGTGTAATGACTCTATATAATAGATCCCTCTGTGTGTAATGACTCTATATAATATAGGAGTTTCACTTTTTGTATTGAAGAACTGAAATAAATTAACTTTTTGATGATATTCTAATTTAGTGAGATGCACCTGTATCAACATAAAGAAACCATGCATCAATACGAGGATATCACGCATCAACACAGGGGAACATCAACATGAAGAGACTATGCCTTATCATGAGGAGAACATGTGTCATCATTAGAAGACCATATACCACTAAAAAAGACCATGCACATTTACAAGTAGAGCATACATCATCATGGGACGACCCATCAAATGAAAAAATATCACAAGAAGACCATGTATAACCAAAAGGAAACTATATGTCATCAGGAGAAGCTCATGCAACAAAACGAGGAGATAAACCGTCAGATGAAGAGGTCATTTATCATCAGGATGAGATCATTCACACGAGTTGACTGTATATAATCATGAGAAGATCAAAGATTATAAAGAGTAAATTATTTACCGTAACGAGAAGAGTATTTATCAAACATATGAGAACGTGGATAAATGTTACTAGATCTGAATCAACATAAAGCTAACATACAACAATGGTTAAAGGGAATCTGTCAGTAGATCAACCCTCCTAAGCCGTCTATATGAGCATTCAGGTCAAAGAAAGTAGAATAAAAGGATACCTTGATATCTGTGATTAGATGTCTTACTCCAGAGAAGTCAACATTTTTCTTACCCCCGATAATGACCCGGCCAAATTTTTGAAATCTGACCAGTGTCACTTTATGTAGTAATAACTCTGAAATGCCTCAACATATCCAATTGAATTTGAGATTGTTTTTTTCGTGAGACATTAAACTTTACGATAGTAGTAAATTTAAGTTGATTTTGTTTTGTGTTTATTTTTAAAAAATATCAGAAATGTGACAAAAATTTAAAACAATTCGCAATTTTCAAACTTTGAATGATTGTCCCTTTAATCCAGCTAGTCGTACCGCACAAAAACATTCACAAATAACAAGTCCCTCGTCTACTTTACATCAGTAACATTTGTAAAATCTTCTTTTTATTTTGTTAAACATTTCCGAAGGTTTAAAACTGTAGCAATACTTTTTTCATTTTTTTTCAAGGAAATTTACAAAACTTTTTTTTTTTTTTTACGGACCTATTCAGTTTTGAAATGAATTTGGGGTTTCCTATATATTGGAAATCCCCATAAGTGATACCATTTTAAAAAACAGCACCCCTCAATGTATTCAAAATGGATTTCAGGTAGTTTATTAACCCTTCAGGTACGTTTCAGGAATTAATGCAAAGTGACAGGACAGGAACTTCTGAACAGGCCGCTATAGCCGGAAGACTCTAAGGTTCGTTATTTGGCCGTGAATTGCAACGGCAAACATCAGGACCACACGATCAAGATCTCAGGGTGACGATGGGGTTAAAGAGGGAGCCCCCCACACTCTGTTAACCATCTAGATGCTGTAGTAGTCACTATTGCAAGCAGTATTTAAGGGGTTAAACGGCCTTGATCAGTGCCAAAGCTGATCGCTGTCAGCTACAGTATACAGTACACAGTAATGTAGTAGTATACAGCTGATAGTTGCTAGATTGTCACCTGTCAGAGGATGATAGTCTTTTTATATCATCGTATTGGCGGTCATTAAGGGGTTAATATGTAAATGAGCTTTTAAGATCTATGGGCGGGGCATAAATCTACCTGAGAATCTGCCTCCAGAGCTCATTTTAAATGTAAGATGGTGTTACCAGTGTAAGACATGTAATGACTGACAGTCTGTGCTCCTGATCTACGAGTCTCACACTGAGAAATGCAACTTTACGTCTCATTTCATTTAAAACAAGCTCTGGAAGTATATTCTCTTGGAGATCTGTGCCCCGTCCATAGATCTTATCAGCTCATTTAAATATTCAGAAAAAACGTGGATTTCTCTGAAATAAGACATCATATCAATGATATCAAGATATCATTATATTCAACTTTCTATGACCTACATGCCCATATAGGCAGCTCAAGGAGGTTGATCTTACCGACGGATTCCATTTAAGCCTGATACGAAGCATCATTCAAAGAAGAAACTATATCATAATGAAAAGATCATACATCATTCTGAGAATTCCATCCATCAACGTGAAGAGACCATGTAGTATCAAGAGAAAATAAATGAAACCATGTGTTCTATCATCATGAATCATCACAAAAACATTGTGTATCAGGAAGGTGACAGAAGAAAACTGCAGAGTCATGAGAACAATAGGAGGAGGTACAGTCATACATCCATGTAAGATAGTTACAAGAGTGTACACAAATACAAAGCGAGTGCAGCTCTGGAGTATAATACAGGAAGTAACTCAGGATCAGTAATGTAATGTATATACACAGTGACTGCACCAGCAGAATAGTGAGTGCAGCTCTGGAGTATAATACAGGATGTAACTCAGGATCAGTAATGTAATGTATGTACACAGTGACTGCACCAGCAGAATAGTGAGTGCAGCTCTGGAGTATAATACAGGAGGTAACTCAGGATCAGTAATGTAATGTATATACACAGTGACTGCACCAGCAGAATAGTGAGTGCAGCTCTGGAGTATAATACAGGATGTAACTCAGGATCAGTAATGTAATGTATGTACACAGTGACTGCACCAGCAGAATAGTGAGTGCAGCTCTGGAGGATAATACAGGAGGTAACTCAGGATCAGTAATGTAATGTATGTACACAGTGACTGCACCAGCAGAATAGTGAGTGCAGCTCTGGAGTATAATACAGGATGTAACTCAGGATCAGTAATGTAATGTATATACACAGTGACTGCACCAGCAGAATAGTGAGTGCAGCTCTGGAGTATAATACAGGAGGTAACTCAGGATCTGTAATGTAATGTATATACACAGTGACTGCACCAGCAGAATAGTGAGTGCAGCTCTGGAGTATAATACAGGATGTAACTCAGGATCAGTAATATAATGTATGTACACAGTGACTGCACCAGCAGAATAGTGAGTGCAGCTCTGGGGTATAATACAGGAGGTAACTCAGGATCAGTAATGTAATGTATGTACACAGTGACTGCACCAGCAGAATAGTGAGTGCAGCTCTGGAGTATAATACAGGATGTAACTCAGGATCAGTAATGTAATGTATATACACAGTGACTGCACCAGCAGAATAGTGAGTGCAGCTCTGGAGTATAATACAGGAGGTAACTCAGGATCTGTAATGTAATGTATATACACAGTGACTGCACCAGCAGAATAGTGAGTGCAGCTCTGGAGTATAATACAGGATGTAACTCAGGATCAGTAATGTAATGTATATACACAGTGACTGCACCAGCAGAATAGTGAGTGCAGCTCTGGAGTATAATGCAGGATGTAACTCAGGATCAGTAATGTAATGTATGTACACAGTGACTGCACCAGCAGAATAGTGAGTGCAGCTCTGGAGTATAATACAGGATGTAACTCAGGATCAGTAATGTAATGTATGTACACAAGTGACAGCAGCAGCAGAATAGTGAGTGCAGCTCTGGAGTATAATACAGGATGTAACTCAGGATCAGTACAGGATCAGTAATGTAATGTATGTACACAGTGACTGCAGCAGCAGAATAGTGAGTGCAGCTCTGGAGTATAATACAGGAAGTAACTCAGGATCAGTAATGTAATGTATGTGTAGCATCGGCGTCTCTGCCCCGTTCTAGGCAGAGACGCCGTCCCTCTCACCTCCCCGCTCCTGGCACGGCGTCCTCCAGCGCTGCTCTCCCCGCTGCTTCCGGCACGCGCTCCTTCCCCGGCAGTGTGCTTAGGGCGCGCGCGCGCTCCCCTTCTCTTAAAGGGACCGCGCGCGTCGTCCTAAGGAGTCCCCGTCCAATTGCCGGAGGACCTCCCATTTAAAAGGCACCTCCTCCAAAATGGAGGTGCCCGAGCAATGTTGTAGCACTGTTCACCACTCTGCTTCAGCCCTCAGGTCCCGTTGCCAGTTACCTGCCAGATACCTGCCAGATTCCTGCCAGTCTGCTGTCTAATTCCTGCCTGATATCCTGCTACCTGCCTGCTAGCCTGAGGTCCGACGGTCTGCCTTACTACTCCGGTCAGTCTGTCTAAGGACCAGCTTGCCCGCTCACCTGGGAGCGCATATCTGCTACCTGCCTGCTAGCCTACCTGGAGGCTCTGACGTCACGTGCTGTGACCACCTGCCTGTCCAGTGACTCCTGCCCGCTCACCTGGGAGCGCTCATCTGCTGCCTGTCTGCTAGCCTACCTGGAGGCTCTGCCGTCACGTGCTGTGACCACCTGCCTGTCCAGTGACTCCTGCCCGCTCACCTGGGAGCGCTCATCTGCTGCCTGTCCGCTAGCCTACCTGGAGGCTCTGCCGTCACGTGCTGTGACCACCCGCCTGTCCAGAGACGTCTGCCCGCTCACCTGGGAGCGCTCATCTGCCGCCTGTCTGTTGGTCTTCCTGGAGGCTCCGCCGTCACATGCTGTGACCACCCGTTTATCCAGAGACTCTCGCCTGCTCACCTGGGAGCTCACGTCTATCATCAGCCGCCACAGGTCGTACCAACCCTTTACCCAGAGACTGCCCCGGTCACTTGCCGTGACCATCTGCCCGTTCACCCAGAGACTGCCCCGGTCACTTGCCGTGACCATCTGCCCGTTCACCCAGAGACTGCCCCGGTCACTTGCCGTGATCATCTGCCCGTTCATCCAGAGACTGCCCCGGTCACTTGCCGTGACCTCCTGCCCGTTCTTCTAGAGACTGTCCCGGTCACCTGCTGTGACTGCCTGCCTGGTCGCCACCCGCTCCCTTACAAGGACCGCCCCCTTGTATAGTAGCTCAGAGGTTCCGCCTCCCAGACCCGTTACAGTTTGCTCGGGCCATGGAACCCGGTGGCCCCCAAGCCCCCTCGCTCTCGGACCTGTGTCATGAACTGTCCCATCAGAGGTCCCAACAGGAGTCTATCCTGGGTCACCTGCGGAATGTCAATTCTCGCCTGGACACTCTGACTGCTCTGCCTGCAACCACCGCCAGTGCCATGACTCGCAATCCGGCAGCTCCACTGCCCACTAATAACATGGTATCCTACCCCGGACCCCGGCTTTCTGCACCTCCTCGTTTCGGAGGCGACTCCGCCCAGGCTCGTGGCTTCATAAATCAGTGCACCCTGCACTTTGAACTCCTGTCTCACCAGTTTAACTCCGACAGGGCCAAAACTGCCTTCATCATGTCCCATCTCACCGGAGAGGCCCTGGCCTGGCTAAATCTTCTATGGGAGAGAGGAGACCCCCTGGTGTCCGACTTGCCTGCCTTTCTCACGGCTTTCCGGAAAGTCTTCGACGAACCCGGACGGAAGACCTTATCCGCATCATCTCTGCTACGCCTCTGTCTGGGAAGTCTCACCGTGGGCCAATATGCCATACGGTTCCGTACCCTTGCCTCGGAGCTGGCCTGGGATAATGACGCTCTGGTTTCTGTCTTCTGGGAGGGTCTGTCCGGCCATATAAAAGATGAACTTGCCGGTCGGGATATTCCTACCACTCTCGATGACCTAATAACTCTTGCCACCCGGATTGACCTGCGGTTCCAGGAGCGTGCCAAAGAGGTCACCCGTGAGAGGAGGTTTCCACGTCTTGCTCCTACTTTTCAGAAACCCGTCACTCCCTCCGTCTCTCCTCAGCTACACTCTCCTGAGCCTATGCAGGTCGACCAGACCAAGATGGTCGGTTCTCGCCAAGAATCTCGCCGAGCCGAGGGAAGCTGTTTCTATTGTGGCAGTATGAAGCACTTCATCCGTTCCTGCCCGGAAAAGCCGGGAAACGCCAGTGTCTAGGACCACTCGGAGAGGTCGTCCTAGACAAAAGTAAGCCCTCTCCGTCTCTGACCTTACCGGTCTCTATTGCTTGGGGAGAAAACCGTCTCTTTGAACTCGCCCATCTGGATTCTGGAGCTGCTGGAAACCTCATCTCCCAGTCTCTGGTAGAGAGATACCATATTCCCACCAAGTCCCTGGCTGAACCATTGTCAGTCGCCTCCGTGGATGGAAGACTTCTCTCGGAGACCATCCTGCTCGTCACCGAACCCATAACCCTGCAGGTGGGAATGCTGCACTCTGAGGAGATCTCATTCCATGTGCTGTGCGGACTTTCTCACTCCCTGTTGCTAGGTCTACCTTGGCTCCAGACACATGAACCCGTATTGAACTGGCGGTCCGGTGAAGTACTCCGATGGGGTCCTGACTGCCATAGGACCTGCCTGGTCCCGGTCCGTCCTCTTCGCCCTCAGCCTACTCCAGCTAACTTACCTGGTCTCCCGGCTCCCTACTGGCCCTATGCGGACGTCTTCGGTAAGAAGGAAGCTGAGACGTTGCCACCCCATAGGCCATACGATTGCCCGATCGACCTGGTACCTGGCACCACTCCTCCCCGTGGGCGTATCTACCCGTTGTCTGCAGCCGAGACCCGAGCCATGTCTGAGTACATTGAAGAGAATCTGGCTAGGGGATTTATCTGAAAATCTACCTCCCCAGCTGGAGCCGGATTCTTCTTTGTCAAAAAGAAAGACGGCTCGCTACGTCCCTGTATTGACTACAGAGGACTCAATCTCATCACGGTAAAAAACAAATATCCCCTGCCACTCATCTCCGAATTGTTTGACCGTCTCAAGGGCGCCAGGATCTTCTCCAAGCTGGATCTACGAGGAGCGTATAATCTGGTCCGTATCCGTCAAGGAGACGAGTGGAAGACGGCATTCAATACCCGGGACGGTCACTACGAGTACCTTGTGATGCCCTTCGGTCTCTGTAATGCTCCCGCGGTCTTTCAGGAACTAGTCAACGACATCTTCCGTGACCTCCTGTACTCCTGCGTAGTGGTATACCTGGACGATATCTTGGTCTTCTCTCCGGATCTCCCCACACACCGGAGGGATGTTCGTCAGGTCCTGCTTAGGCTTCGGCAGAACCACCTTTACGCCAAATACGAGAAGTGCCTCTTCGATCAGACCTCCCTTCCGTTCTTGGGCTATGTCATCTCCCAAACAGGTCTGCAAATGGATCCCGAGAAGCTCTCTTCCGTTCTAAAATGGCCTCGTCCTGAAGGTTTGAAGGCGATACAGCGATTCCTGGGCTTCGCTAATTATTATCGTCTTTTCATCCCACACTTCTCGTCTCGGACTGCTCCCATATCTGCACTTACCCGTAAGGGGGCTAACCCCAGAACATGGTCGCCTGAAGCCGAGGAGGCCTTCCTTTCCCTAAAGAAAGCCTTCGCCTCTGCTCCCGTCCTGCATCGTCCGGACTGTAATAAACAATTCTACCTGGAGGTTGATGCCTCCTCTTCCGGAGCCGGAGCGGTGCTCACCCAGAAGTCTTCTACTGGGAGAATGGACACGTGCGGCTTCTTCTCCAAAATCTTCTCCTCGTCGGAGCGCAACTACTCCATTGGAGACCGGGAATTGCTAGCCATCAAATTGGCACTGGGAGAGTGGAGCTATCTGCTTGAAGGGGCTCTCTACCCGGTAATTATCTACACGGATCACAAAAACCTGGCATATCTCCAAAATGCCCAGAGACTCAATCCTCGCCAGGCCCGGTGGTTGTTGTTTTTTGCCCGCTTCGACTTCATTCTTCATTTCCGTCCGGCGGACAAGAACGTCAAAGCTGATGCCTTGTCCCGGTCCTTCCTGTCCTCCGATCAAGAGGAGGAACCTACGCACATCATCGACTCCTCCAAGGTGATGAATGTGGCCCCCGTGGATCTGACTCGTCTTCCACCCGGTAAGACGTTCGTAGCTGTGCCAGATCGGGAGAGGGTTCTTCGCTGGGGACATTCTTCTAAACTAGCTGGCCATGCTGGCCAAAAGAAGACCTTCCAACTTATTACCCGGCATTACTGGTGGCCTACCCTGCGTAAGGACGTGGTAGACTTCGTCGCGGCCTGTTCATCCTGTGCCCGTAACAAAGTTCCCCGACATCTACCTGCCGGCCATCTCCTGCCCCTTCCCGTACCTGCTGCTCCTTGGCAACACATCGCTATGGACTTTATCACCGACCTTCCAGTTTCTGCCGGTTGCACTGTCATTTGGGTTGTCGCTGACCGTTTTTCTAAGATGGCCCACTTCATTCCCCTGCCTGGTCTTCCGTCTGCACCCGAGCTGGCTAAAGACTTTATCCGCCACATCTTCCGTCTCCATGGTCTGCCCCTACACATCGTGTCGGATCGTGGGGTTCAGTTCACCTCTCGCTTCTGAAGAGCCACATGTAAGCTGCTGGACATTACCCTGGATTTCTCCTCCGCTTACCACCCTCAGTCCAATGGTCAAGTGGAGCGGATCAATCAGATCTTGTCCAGCTACCTCCGGCACTTCGTTGATGCTCACCACTCGGACTGGGTGGATCTCCTACCATGGGCCGAGTTCTCTTATAACAACCATGAGAGCGAGTCCTCTTCCAAATCCCCGTTCTTTATAGTCGGTGGCCAACATCCCCGGATTCCACTTCCTGTCTCCGTTTCTGTGGACAACCCTGCTGCGGAGTCTCTTGTCAGCGAATTTTCTACTATTTGGGAGAGCACCAGGTCCGCTCTTCTTCTCTCCTCTGAGCGGATGAAGAGATATGCTGATAAGAGACGTCTGGATCCGCCCCAATTCCGTCCGGGAGACAAGGTTTGGCTCTCATCCAAACATGTGCGGCTCAAAGTACCCTCCTACAAGTTGGGTCCTCGATTCATCGGCCCCTTCGAAGTCCTCAGGCAAATTAACCCTGTGGCCTACAAATTAAAACTCCCGGCCACCCTACGGATCCCCAACTCCTTCCACGTATCTCTCCTCAAACCCGTTGTCTTTAACTTTTTTTCCAAAAATCCAGGTGCCCCTCCTGCTCCGGTTTCCGCTGATGACATCTTTGAGGTAGAGAGTATTCTGGCCTTCAAGAGGGTAAGAGGAAAAACCTTTTTTCTGGTAGATTGGAAGGGGTTTGGTCCTGAGGAGAGAACTTGGGAACCCAGGGAGAACATCAACGCCCCGCTTCTCCTTGAGAAATTTCTTTCTGGCCAAAATAAGAGGGGGCCTAAAGGGGGGGGTACTGTAGCATCGGGGTCTCTGCCCCGTTCTAGGCAGAGACGCCGTCCCTCTCACCTCCCCGCTTCTGGCGCGGCGTCCTCCAGCGCTGCTCTCCCCGCTGCTTCCGTCACGCGCTTCTTCCCCGGCAGTGTGCTTAGGGCACGCGCGCGCGCTCCCCCTCTCTTAAAGGGACCGCGCGCGTCGTCCTAAGGAGTCCCCGGCCAATTGCCGGAGGACCTCCCATTTAAAAGGCACCTCCTCCAAAATGGAGGTGCCCGAGCAATGTTGTAGCACTGTTCACTACTCTGCTTCAGCCCTCAGTTCCCGTTGCCAGTTACCTGCCAGATACCTGCCAGATTCCTGCCAGTCTGCTGTCTAATTCCTGCCTGATATCCTGCTACCTGCCTGCTAGCCTGAGGTCCGACGGTCTGCCTTACTACTCCTGTCAGTCTGTCTAAGGACCAGCTTGCCCGCTCACCTGGGAGCGCATATCTGCTACCTGCCTGCTAGCCTACCTGGAGGCTCTGCCGTCACGTGCTGTGACCACCTGCCTGTCCAGTGACTCCTGCCCGCTCACCTGGGAGCGCTCATCTGCTGCCTGTCTGCTAGCCTACCTGGAGGCTCTGCCGTCACGTGCTGTGACCACCCGCCTGTCCAGAGACGTCTGCCCGCTCACCTGGGAGCGCTCATCTGCCGCCTGTCTGTTGGTCTTCCTGGAGGCTCCGCCGTCACATGCTGTGACCACCCGTTTATCCAGAGACTCTCGCCTGCTCACCTGGGAGCTCACGTCTACCATCAGCCGCCACAGGTCGTACCAACCCTTTACCCAGAGACTGCCCCGGTCACTTGCCGTGACCTCCTGCCCGTTCTTCTAGAGACTGTCCCGGTCACCTGCTGTGACTGCCTGCCTGGTCGCCACCCGCTCCCTTACAAGGACCGCCCCCTTGTATAGTAGCTCAGAGGTTCCGCCTCCCAGACCCGTTAAAGTATGTACACAGTGACTGCACCAGCAGAATAGTGAGTGCAGCTCTGGAGTATAATACAGGATGTAACTCAGGATCAGTACAGGATCAGTAATGTAATGTATGTACACAGTGACTGCACCAGCAGAATAGTGAGTGCAGCTCTGCAGTATAATACAGGATGTAACTCAGGATCAGTACAGGATCAGTAATGTAATGTATGTACACACTGACTCCACCAGCAGAATAGTGAGTGCAGCTCTGGAGTACAATACAGGAGGTAACTCAGGATCAGTAATGTAATGTATGTACACAGTGACAGCACCAGCAGAATAGTGAGTGCAGCTCTGGAGTATAATACAGGATGTAACTCAGGATCAGTAATGTAATGTATGTACACAGTGACTGCACCAGTGGAATAGTGAGTGCAGCTCTGCAGTATAATACAGGATGTAACTCAGGATCAGTACAGGATCAGTAATGTAATGTATGTACACACTGACTCCACCAGCAGAATAGTGAGTGCAGCTCTGGAGTACAATACAGGAGGTAACTCAGCATCAGTAATGTAATGTATGTACATAGTGACTGCACCAGCAGAATAGTGAGTGCAGCTCTGGAGTATAATACAGGATGTAACTCAGGATCAGTAATGTAATGTATGTACACAGTGACTGCACCAGTGGAATAGTGAGTGCAGCTCTGCAGTATAATACAGGAGGTAACTCAGGATCAGTAATGTAATGTATGTACACAGTGACTGCACCAGCAGAATAGTGAGTGCAGCTCTGGAGTATAATACAGGATGTAACTCAGGATCAGTAATGTAATGTATGTACACACTGACTCCACCAGCAGAATAGTGAGTGCAGCTCTGGAGTACAATACAGGAGGTAACTCCGGATCAGTAATGTAATGTATGTACATAGTGACTGCACCAGCAGAATAGTGAGTGCAGCTCTGGAGTATAATACAGGATGTAACTCAGGATCAGTAATGTATGTACACAGTGACTGCACCAGTGGAATAGTGAGTGCAGCTCTGCAGTATAATACAGGAGGTAACTCAGAATCAGTAATGTAATGTATGTACACAGTGACTGCACCAGCAGAATAGTGAGTGCAGCTCTGGAGGATAATACAGGATGTAACTCAGGATCAGTAATGTAATGTATGTACACAGTGACTGCACCAGTGGAATAGTGAGTGCAGCTCTGCAGTATAATACAGGAGGTAACTCAGGATCAGTAATGTAATGTATGTACACAGTGACTGCACCAGCAGAATAGTGAGTGCAGCTCTGGAGTACAATACAGGATGTAACTCAGGATCAGTAATGTAATGTATGTACACACTGACTCCACCAGCAGAATAGTGAGTGCAGCTCTGGAGTACAATACAGGAGGTAACTCCGGATCAGTAATGTAATGTATGTACATAGTGACTGCACCAGCAGAATAGTGAGTGCAGCTCTGGAGTATAATACAGGATGTAACTCAGGATCAGTAATGTATGTACACAGTGACTGCACCAGTGGAACAGTGAGTGCAGCTCTGCAGTATAATACAGGAGGTAACCCAGAATCAGTAATGTAATGTATGTACACAGTGACTGCACCAGTAGTATAGTGAGTGCAGCTCTGGAGGATAATACAGGAGGTAACTCAGGATCAGCAATGTAATGTATGTACACAGTGACTGCACCAGCAGAATAGTGAGTGCAGCTCTGGAGTATAATACAGGAGGTAACTCAGGATCAGTAATGTAATGTATGTACACAGTGACTGCACCAGCAGAATAGTGAGTGCAGCTCTGGAGTGTAATACAGGATGTAACTCAGGATCAGTAATGTAATGTATGTATACAGTGACTGCACCAGCAGAATAGTGAGTGCAGCTCTGGAGTATAATACAGGAGGTAACTCAGGATCAGTAATGTAATGTATGTACACAGTGACTGCACCAGCAGAATAGTGAGTGCAGCTCTGGAGTATAATACATGATGTAACTCAGGATCAGTAATGAAATGTATGTACACAGTGACTGCACCAGCAGAATAGTGAGTGCAGCTCTGGAGTATCATACAGGATGTAACTCAGGATCAGTAATGTAATGTATGTATACAGTGACTGCACCAGCAGAATAGTGAGTGCAGCTCTGGAGTATAATACAGGAGGTAACTCAGGATTAGTAATGTAATGTATGTACACAGTGACTGCACCAGCAGAATAGTGAGTGCAGCTCTGGAGTATAATACAGGATGTAACTCAGGATCAGTAATGTAATGTATGTACACAGTGACTGCACCAGCAGAATAGTGAGTGCAGCTCTGGAGTATAATACAGGATGTAACTCAGGGTCAGTAATGTAATGTATGTACACAGTGACTGCACCAGCAGAATAGTGAGTGCAGCTCTGGAGTATAATACAGGATGTAACTCAGGATCAGTAATGTAATGTATGTACACAGTGATTGCACCAGCAGAATAGTGAGTGCAGCTCTGGGGTATAATACAGGATGTAACTCAGGATCAGTAATGTAATGTATGTACACAGTGACTGCACCAGCAGAATAGTGAGTGCAGCTCTGGAGTATAATACAGGATCAGTACAGGATCAGTAATGTAATGTATGTACACAGTGACTGCACCAGCAGAATAGTGAATGCGGCTCTGCAGTATAATACAGGATGTAACTCAGGATCAGTACAGGATCAGTAATGTAATGTATGTACACACTGACTCCACCAGCAGAATAGTGAGTGCAGCTCTGGGGTATAATACAGGATGTAACTCAGGATCCGTAATGTAATGTATGTACACAGTGACTGCACCAGCAGAATAGTGAGTGCAGCTCTGGGGTATAATACAGGATGTAACTCAGGATCCGTAATGTAATGTATGTACACAGTGACTGCACCAGCAGAATAGTGAGTGCAGCTCTGGGGTATAATACAGGATGTAACTCAGGATCCGTAATGTAATGTATGTACACAGTGACTGCACCAGCAGAATAGTGAGTGCAGCTCTGGAGTATAATACAGGAGGTAACTCAGGATCAGTAATGTAATGTATGTACATAGTGACTGCACCAGCAGAATAGTGAGTGCAGCTCTGGAGTATAATACAGGAGGTAACTCAGGATCAGTAATGTAATGTATGTACACAGTGACTGCACCAGCAGAATAGTGAGTGCAGCTCTGGAGTATAATACAGGATGTAACTCAGGATCAGTAATGTAATGTATGTACACAGTGACTGCACCAGCAGAATAGTGAGTGCAACTCTGGAGTATAATACAGGATGTAACTCAGGATCAGTAATGTAATGTATGTGCACAGTGACTGCACCAGCAGAATAGTGAGTGCAGCTCTGGAGTATAATACAGGATGTAACTCAGGATCAGTAATGTAATGTATGTACACAGTAACTGCACCAGCAGAATAGTGAGTGCAGCTCTGGAGTATAATACAGGAGGTAACTCAGGATCAGTAATGTAATGTATGTACACAGTGACTGCACCAGCAGAATAGTGAGTGCAGCTCTGGAGTATAATACAGGATGTAACTCAGGATCAGTAATGTAATGTATGTACACAGTGACTGCACCAGCAGAATAGTGAGTGCAGCTCTGGAGTATAATACAGGATGTAACTCAGGATCAGTAATGTAATGTATGTACACAGTGACTGCACCAGCAGAATAGTGAGTGCAGCTCTGGAGTGTAATACAGGATGTAACTCAGGATCAGTAATGAAATGTATGTACACAGTGACTGCACCAGCAGAATAGTGAGTGCGGCTCTGGAGGATAATACAGGATGTAACTCAGGATCAGTAATGTAATGTATGTACACAGTGACTGCACCAGCAGAATAGTGAGTGCGGCTCTGGAGGATAATACAGGAGGTAACTCAGGATCAGTAATGTAATGTATGTACACAGTGACTGCACCAGCAGAATAGTGAGTGCAGCTCTGGAGTATAATACAGGAGGTAACTCAGGATCAGTAATGTAATGTATGTACACAGTGACTGCACCAGCAGAATAGTGAGTGCAGCTCTGGAGTATAATACAGGATGTAACTCAGGATCAGTAATGTAATGTATGTACACAGTGACTGCACCAGCAGAATAGTGAGTGTAGCTCTGGAGTATAATACAGGATGTAACTCAGGATCAGTAATGTAATGTATGTACACAGTAATTGCACCAGCAGAATAGTGAGTGCAGCTCTGGGGTATAATACAGAATGTAACTCAGGATCAGTAATGTAATGTATGTACACAGTGACTGCACCAGCAGAATAGTGAGTGCAGCTCTGGAGTATAATACAGGATCAGTACAGGATCAGTAATGTAATGTATGTACACAGTGACTGCACCAGCAGAATAGTGAATGCAGCTCTGGATGTAACTCAGGATCAGTAATGTAATGTATGTACACAGTGACTGCACCAGCAGAATAATGAGTGCAGCTCTGGAGTATAATACACGATGTAACTCAGGATCAGTAATGTAATGTATGTACACAGTGATTGCACCAGCAGAATAGTGAGTGCAGCTCTGGGGTATAATACAGGATGTAACCCAGGATCAGTAATGTAATGTATGTACACAGTGACTGCACCAGCAGAATAGTGAGTGCAGCTCTGGAGTATAATACAGGATGTAACTCAGGATCAGTAATGTAACGTATGTACACAGTGACTGCACCAGCAGAATAGTGAGTGCAGCTCTGAAGTATAATACAGGATGTACCACAGGATCAGTAATGTAATGTATGTACACAGTGACTGCACCAGCAGAATAGTGAGTGCAGCTCTGGGGTATAATACAGGATGTAACTCAGGATCAGTAATGTAATGTATGTACACAGTGACTGCACCAGCAGAATAGTGAGTGCAGCTCTGGAGTATAATACAGGATGTAACTCAGGATCAGTAATGTAATGTATGTACACAGTGACTGCACCAGCAGAATAGTGAGTGCAGCTCTGGAGTATAATACAGGATGTACCTCAGGATCAGTAATGTAATGTATGTACACAGTGACTGCACCAGCAGAATAGTGAGTGCAGCTCTGGGGTATAATACAGGATGTAACTCAGGATCAGTAATGTAATGTATGTACACAGTGACTGCACCAGCAGAATAGTGAGTGCAGCTCTGGAGTGTAATATAGGATGTAACTCAGGATCAGTAATGTAATGTATGTACACAGTGACTGCACCAGCAGAATAGTGAGTGCAGCTCTGGGGTATAATACAGGATGTAACTCATGATCAGTAATGTAATGTATGTACACAGTGACTGCACCAGCAGAATAGTGAGTGCAGCTCTGGAGTATAATACAGGATGTAACTCAGGATCAGTAATGTAATGTATGTACACAGTGACTGCACCAGCAGAATAGTGAGTGCAGCTCTGGAGTATAATACAGGATGTAACTCAGGATCAGTAATGTAATGTATGTACACAGTGACTGCACCAGCAGAATAGTGAGTGCAGCTCTGGAGTATAATACAGGATGTAACTCAGGATCAGTAATGTAATGTATGTACACAGTGACTGCACCAGCAGAATAGTGAGTGCAGCTCTGGAGTATAATACAGGATGTAACTCAGGATCAGTAATGTAATGTATGTACACAGTGACTGCACCAGCAGAATAGTGAGTGCAGCTCTGGAGTATAATACAGGATGTAACTCAGGATCAGTAATGTAATGTATGTACACAGTGACTGCACCAGCAGAATAGTGAGTGCAGCTCTGGAGTATAATACAGGATGTAACTCAGGATCAGTAATGTAATGTATGTACACAGTGACTGCACCAGCAGAATAGTGAGTGCAGCACTGGAGTATAATACAGGATATAACTCAGGATCAGTAATGTAATGTATGTACACAGTGACTGCACCAGCAGAATAGTGAGTGCAGCTCTGGAGTATAATACAGGATGTAACTCAGGATCAGTAATGTAATGTATGTACACAGTGACTGCACCAGCAGAATAGTGAGTGCAGCTCTGGAGTATAATACAGGATGTAACTCAGGATCAGTAATGTAATGTATGTACACAGTGACTGCACCAGCAGAATAGTGAGTGCAGCTCTGGAGTATAATACAGGATGTAACTCAGGATCAGTAATGTAATGTATGTACACAGTGACTGCACCAGCAGAATAGTGAGTGCAGCTCTGGAGTATAATACAGGATGTAACTCAGGATCAGTAATGTAATGTATGTACACAGTGACTGCACCAGCAGAATAGTGAGTGCAGCACTGGAGTATAATACAGGATGTAACTCAGGATCAGTAATGTAATGTATGTACACAGTGACTGCACCAGCAGAATAGTGAGTGCAGCTCTGGAGTATAATACAGGATGTAACTCAGGATCAGTAATGTAATGTATGTACACAGTGACTGCACCAGCAGAATAGTGAGTGCAGCTCTGGAGTATAATACAGGATGTAACTCAGGATCAGTAATGTAATGTATGTACACAGTGACTGCACCAGCAGAATAGTTCTAAATACATGTAGATGGTGTTTAGGATTACTTCTTTGTGAGATCATGGTCTCATGGACAGAGGTGCTCGGCAGTTGGATTTTCTACAATTATAAATATTTTATTGTTCATATAAAGTAAATTTGTTTATTGGACTCTCCATAATGTGCTCATTTAGTTGTGTCCCCATTTATTACCATCTTAGTACTCTCCTGTTTCTGCTGAAACCCTGTACAAGTTGTAACTGAACATGAACAAGCTGAGGTTTTGATTTTCTGGATTATAAGAAGGAAGGGAATGTATTATGTCTCTAAGAGCTGATGGAAGCTCTGCCTGAGCAGGATACCGGACCTGCCTGAGCAGGATACCGGCTCTGCCTGAGCAGAATACCGGACCTGCCTGAGCAGGATACCGGCTCTGCTTGAGCAGGATACCGGACCTGCCTGAGCAGGATACCGGACCTGCCTGAGCAGGATACCGGCTCTGCCTGAGCAGAATACCGGACCTGCCTGAGCAGGATACCGGACCTGCCTGAGTAGGATACCGGACCTGCCTGAGCAGGATACCGGCTCTGCCTGAGCAGGATACCGGCTCTGTCTGAGCAGGATACCGGCTCTGTCTGAGCAGAATACCAGCTCTGCCTGAGTAGGATACCAGCTCTGCCTGAGCAGGATACCAGCTCTGCCTGAGCAGGATACCGGCTCTGCCTGAGTAGGATACCAGCTCTGCCTGAGCAGGATACCGGACCTGCCTGAGTAGGATACCAGCTCTGCCTGAGCAGGATACCGGACCTGCCTGCAGGAACCGGAACAGGCCCTTTGGTTTTCACATAATCTGAACTCAAACTGTTTTGCTCTCTAGACTTTGCTTTGGTTGTGAGCAGGAGAGAAAATGACTTACAACCTTTGATCAATGCAATGTAACAAAAGCAAATGGCCGGAATAGTTTTTATATGTGGATATATATGGGAGTGTTCGTTGCGGTAACCTTTAATGGTAGATTTGCATAGAAGAGCAAGGGTTCCTGAACTAGAATCCCCAACAAAGTGCACCTAAAATGGCTTCATTGGAAGGAGCCTGGGATACATGAGGTGTTTCTTGCTATTGCCCCTACGCAAAGATCTCTCTGCATAGAGACAATTATCAACGTGCGCAACGTAAGGTTGTGAACTTCCATACGGCATAAAGCGAAAGTTATTGCTCCGGTGTCGGTAATTAGTAGACATACAAGTGCGGCAGGTGGAATATTCCTGACTCCAGGGCCGCCAAGGGTAAGGGAGCAATCTCAGCTTCTGCACTAAGAAAATGAGCGATATTTGTCCTGAGCGTCCTCCTATTATAATGCAGAAGGTTCTCCCGAGTCTCCTGTGGATGGAGGACGTGGGTGAGGAGCAGGTTTCACGTTTCTACACATTACCCCAAGCACCTCTGGGAAAACACTTATAATTTCTCATTCGACTTCTGACACCGTATCAACAACTATTAATTTTTAACCAGAACAAATGTAATTTGCTTTATTGACATTCGACTGATAAGGAAATTTAGGAGGAGGAAAAAGAAGAGATGAGCAGGATACAAGAGATCAGTGAGCTACGGCCTGGAGAGTATTTAAAATACACCTAATATCAGTACTGGAAGCTGCTAGGACACGTCTTAAAGGGGCTTTCGGGTTTAGGAGACCCATTTTCATAGAGGAGGACATAGGCTCATAGAGTCGTTTCTGGACTGAAGGACCCAGAACCTCAGCACTTTACAAAGACAGCCCAAAAAACAGCAGCCATGGGTTCTCTTCTAAGCAGCTGCCTAAAACTCTGAAAATGATGGAGGCCCACAAACCAGGAGAAGCTATAAGAAGATTGCAAAGCGTTTTCAAGTCGCCCTTTCCTCAGTTCGAAATGTAATTAAGAAATGGCAGTTAACAGGAACAGTGGAGGTCAAGATAAGGTCTGGAAGACCAAGAAAAAATTCAGTGATAGCTGCTTATAGGACTGCTAGAGAGGCAATTCAGAATCATGCTTAACTGCAAAAGACCTTCAGAAAGATTTAGCAGACTCTGGAGTTGTGGTACATTGTTCTACTGTTCAGAGACACCTGCACAAATATGGCCTTCGTGAAAAGAAAACCTCTCCTGCATCCTCACCATAGAATTCAGAGTCAGAAGTGCAAAAGAACATCTAAACAAGCCTGATACATTCTAAAAACAAGTCCTGTGGACAAAATAGAAGTCTTTGGCCACAATGATCAAAGGTATGCGTGGAGAAAAAAAGGCACAGAATTTCAGGAAAAGAACATCTCACCAACCATTAAGCATGGTGGTGGATCAATCATGCTTTGGGGTTGTGTTGCAGCCAATGGCACGGGGAACATTTCACGGGAAGAGTTAAAAACTGATTCAATATTGTAGTGCCGGCGTCCCTGCCCTCTGCTAGGCAGGGACGCTGCTCCCCTCACCGCTCTGCCCCGTGCCCGGCGTCCCTCTCCCGCTCTGCTGTCAGCGCGCGCGCCGTCCTAAGGAGTCCCCGGCCAATGGCCGGAGGACTTCATCATATATAAGGCACCTCCTCCAAAATGGAGGTGCCCGAGCAATGTTGTTTGCACCTGTGTCTCACCTGTGCTTCAGCCCTCAGGTCCCGTTGCCAGTTACCTGCCAGTTACCTGTCAGATTCCTGCCTGATTACTTGCTACCTGTCTGCTAGTCTGAGGTCCGACGGTCTGCCTTACTACTCCTGTCAGTCTGTCTAAGGACCAGCCTGCCCGCTCACCTGGGAGCGCTCATCAGCTACCTGCCTGCTTGCCTGAGGTCCGACGGTCTGCCTTACAACTCCGGTCAGTCTGTCTATGGACCAGCTTGCCCGCCCACCTGGGAGCGCTTCTCCGTTACCTGCCTGCTTGCCAGCCCGGAGGCTCCGCTGTCACGTGCTGTGACCACCAGCTACTCCAGACTCTTGCCCGCTCACCTGGGAGCGCTTCTCCGTTACCTGCCTGCTTGCCAGCCCGGAGGCTCCGCTGTCACGTGCTGTGACCACCAGCTATTCCTGAGACTCTTGCCCGCTCACCTGGGAGCGCTTCTCCGTTACCTGCCTGCTTGCCTACCTGGAGGCTCCGCCGTCACGTGCTGTGACCACCTGCTATTCCAGAGACTCTCGCTTGCTCACCTGGGAGCACACATTCTTCATCTGCCTTGCTAGCCTACCTGGAGGTTCAGCCATCACAGGTCGTACCTACCCTTTATCCAGAGACTGCCCCGATCACTTGCCGTGTCCTCCTGCCCGTACACTCAGAGACTGTCCTGGTCACCTCCTGTGACTACCTGCCTGGTCGCCACCCGCTCCCTTACAAGGACCGCCCCCTTGTATTGTAGCCCAGAGGTTCCGCCTCCCAGACCCGTTACAGTTTGCTCGGGCCATGGAACCCGGTGGCACCCAAGCTCCCTCGCTCTCGGACCTCTGTCTTGAACTGTCCCGTCAGAGGTCCCAACAGGAGTCCATCCTGGGTCACCTGCGGAATGTCAATACTCACCTGAACACTCTGTCTGATCCATCAACAACCTCCGCCAGTGCCATATCTTGCAATCCGGCAGCTCCGCTGCCCACTAATACCATGGTATCCTACCCCGGACCCCGGCTTTCTGCACCTCCTCGCTTCGGAGGCGACTCCGTCCAGGCTCGGGGCTTCTTAAATCAGTGCACCCTGCACTTTGAACTTTTGTCCCACCAGTTTAACTCCGACCGGGCCAAAATTGCCTTCATCATGTCCCATCTCACCGGGGAGGCCCTGGCCTGGCTAAATCCTCTATGGGAGAGAGGAGACCCCCTGGTGTCCAACTTGCCTGCTTTTCTCACGGCTTTCCGGAAAGTCTTCGACGAACCCGGACGGAAGACCTCATCTGTATCATCGTTGCTACGCCTCCGTCAGGAGAGTCTCACCGTGGGCCAATATGCCATACGGTTCCGTACCCTTGCCTCGGAGCTGGCCTGGGATAACGACGCTCTGGTTTCCGTCTTCTGGGAGGGTCTGTCCGGCCGTATTAAAGATGAACTTGCCGGTCGGGACATTCCTACCACTCTCGATGACTTAATAACTCTTGCCACCCGGATTGACCTACGGTTCCAGGAGCGTGCCAGAGAGGTCACCCGTGAGAGGAGGTTACCACGTCTAGCTCCTACTTTTCAGAAACCCGTCACTCCTTCTGTCTCTAACCAGGTACACCCTCCTGAGCCTATGCAGGTCGACCAGACCAAGATGGTCAAGACCCGTCAGGACTTACGCCGTGCCGAGGGGACCTGCTTCTACTGTGGCAGTAAGGAGCACCGGATCCGTGCCTGCCCGGAGAGGTCGGGAAACGCCTGTGTCTAGGTTCGCTCAGAGAGGTCCACCTAGACAAGAATAAATCCTCTCCATCCCTGCTGTTGTCAGTTTCAATCGTCTACGGGGAGAACCGTTTTTTCGAACTAGCCCAACTGGACTCTGGAGCAGCCGGGAATCTTATTTCACAGTCCCTGGTAGAGAAATACCGCATCCCCACCAAACCTCTGGCTGTACCCTTGTCTGTGGCTGCCGTGGATGGGGGGCTCTTACCACGCCCCATCCAACTCATCACCGAATCCATTACTCTGCAGGTGGGAATGCTGCATTCTGAAAGTATCTCCTTTCATGTTCTGCCTGGACTCTCTCACGCCCTCTTGCTAGGTCTGCCTTGGCTCCAGAGACATGCACCCGTGCTTGACTGGCAAACCGGAGAAGTCCTTCGCTGGGGACAAGACTGTCATAAGACCTGCCTGGTTCCCGTCCATCCCGTCCGTCCCTCTCCTACCCCAGCTAATCTACCTGGACTTCCAATTCCTTATTGGTCTTATGCTGATGTCTTTAATAAAAAGGAGGCAGAGACATTACCCCCTCATAGACCATACGACTGTCCCATCGACCTGTTACCCGGTACTACTCCTCCCCGTGGGCGTATTTATCCTTTATCCGCTGCTGAGACCCGGTCGATGTCCGAATATATTGAGGAGAATCTGGCCAGGGGATTCATCCGGAAATCTACCTCCCCGGCGGGAGCAGGCTTCTTTTTCGTCAAAAAGAAGGACGGCTCTCTCCGTCCCTGTATAGACTATAGAGGCCTTAACCAGATCACGGTGAAGAATAAGTACCCCCTTCCGCTCATTCCAGAATTATTTGATCGTCTGAGGGGGGCTAGAATCTTCACCAAACTAGACCTCCGTGGGGCGTACAACCTGGTTCGTATCCGTCAAGGGGATGAATGGAAGACGGCATTCAACACCCGGGACGGCCACTATGAATACCTGGTAATGCCCTTTGGTCTCTGTAACGCTCCTGCCGTCTTTCAAGAGTTGGTCAATGACATCTTCCGGGACCTTCTCTACTCCTGCGTAGTGGTGTACCTGGACGACATCTTGGTCTTCTCTCCGGATCTCCAGACTCACCGGAGGGACGTTCGTCAGGTCCTGCTCAGGCTCAGGCAGAATCACCTCTTCGCTAAATACGAGAAGTGCCTCTTTGAGCAGACCTCGCTTCCGTTTTTGGGCTACATTATTTCTCAGACCGGCCTACGAATGGATCCAGAGAAACTGTCTGCCATCGAGAAATGGCCCCGACCGGAGGGGTTGAAGGCCATTCAGCGGTTCCTGGGCTTCGCCAACTACTACCGCCTCTTCATACCACACTTCTCTTCCCGGACTGCCCCAATTTCCGCGCTCACCCGTAAGGGTACTAATCCCAAAGAGTGGCCGCCCGAAGCAGAAGAAGCCTTTCTTTCCTTAAAACAGGCCTTCTCTTCCGCCCCGGTGCTGCATCGCCCGGACGGCAACAAGCAGTTCTTCCTGGAAGTGGACGCCTCCTCCTCTGGAGCTGGAGCGGTACTTACTCAAAAATCTTCTTCCGGGAGGATGGTAACTTGCGGCTTCTTCTCTAAACTCTTCTCCTCCTCAGAGCGCAATTATTCCATAGGAGATCGAGAGTTATTGGCCATCAAACTGGCATTGGAGGAGTGGCGTTACCTGCTTGAGGGGGCTCTTCACCCGGTAATAATTTACACTGACCACAAGAACTTGGCTTACCTCCAGCATGCCCAGAGACTTAACCCACGCCAAGCCCGGTGGTCCTTGTTTTTTGCTCGTTTTGATTTTGTCCTTCATTTTCGCCCGGCTGACAAAAACGTCAAGGCGGACGCCTTGTCTCGATCCTTTCTGGTATCTGATCTCGAGGAAGATCCGAAACACATCATCGATCCCGCCAGAGTAATGCAGGTGGCTCCCGTGAGTCTAAATCGTCTCCCTCCCGGAAAGACGTTCGTATCAGTACCTGATCGGGAGAAGATCCTTCACTGGGGTCACTCGTCTAAACTGGCTGGCCACGCTGGTCAGAAGAAGACCCTCCAGCTTATTTCCCGGCACTACTGGTGGTCTACCCTGCACAAGGATGTAATAGACTTTGTTTCTGCCTGTGTGTCCTGCGCCCGCAACAAGGTTCCGAGACATCTGCCAGCCGGTCGCCTCCTTCCGCTCCCAGTACCTGCTGCCCCCTGGCAGCATATTGCAATGCACTTCATAACTGACCTCCCACTCTCTGCCGGTTGTACGGTCATTTGGGTGGTCGCTGACCGCTTCTCCAAGATGGCTCATTTCGTTCCCCTGCCAGGCCTCCCGTCTGCACCCGAGCTAGCTAGAGACTTTATTCGTCACATCTTCCGTCTTCATGGCCTGCCCCTCCACATCGTGTCGGATCGTGGGGTACAGTTCACCTCACGCTTCTGGAGAGCCACTTGTAAACTACTAGACGTCACCCTGGACTTCTCTTCCGCTTACCACCCACAGTCCAATGGTCAAGTGGAGCGGATCAATCAGAACCTGACCAGTTACCTCTGGCACTTCGTTAATGCCCACCATTCTGACTGGGTGGATCTCCTACCATGGGCCGAGTTCTCTTACAATAATCACGAGAGCGAATCCTCCTCCAAATCCCCGTTTTTTGTAGTCTTTGGTCAGCATCCTCGGATTCCTTTTCCTGTCTCCACCTCGGTGGACAACCCGGCTGCGGAATCTCTCGTTAGCAAATTTTCCTCCATTTGGGAGAGTACCCGATCCGCACTCCTTCAGTCGTCCGAGCGGATGAAAAGACACGCTGACAAAAAACGCCTGGATCCTCCTCAATTTCGTCCAGGAGATAAGGTCTGGCTCTCATCTAAATATGTTCGACTCAAGATACCCTCTTACAAGTTAGGGCCTCGGTTCATCGGACCTCTGGAGGTCACCAGTCAGATCAACCCAGTGGCCTATAAATTGAAACTCCCGGCCAACTTACGGATCCCTAACTCCTTCCATGTGTCTCTCCTCAAACCTGTGGTACTTAACTCTTTTTCCAAGTCTACAGGTACGCCTCCTGCTCCGGTTTCTGCTGAGGACGAGTTTGAGGTAGAGAACATTCTTGCCACCAAAAGGGTAAGAGGAAAGACCTTTTTTCTGGTAGATTGGAAGGGGTTTGGTCCTGAGGAGAGAACGTGGGAGCCCCGGGAGAACATCCATGCCCCTCTCATCCTAGCTAAATTTCTGTCTGGCCTAAAAAAGGGGGGGCCTAAAGGGGGGGGTACTGTAGTTCCGGCGTCCCTGCCCTCTGCTAGGCAGGGACGCTGCTCCCCTCACCGCTCTGCCCCGTGCCCGGCGTCCCTCTCCCGCTCTGCTGTCAGCGCGCGCGCCGTCCTAAGGAGTCCCCGGCCAATGGCCGGAGGACTTCATCATATATAAGGCACCTCCTCCAAAATGGAGGTGCCCGAGCAATGTTGTTTGCACCTGTGTCTCACCTGTGCTTCAGCCCTCAGGTCCCGTTGCCAGTTACCTGCCAGTTACCTGTCAGATTCCTGCCTGATTACTTGCTACCTGTCTGCTAGTCTGAGGTCCGACGGTCTGCCTTACTACTCCGGTCAGTCTGTCTATGGACCAGCTTGCCCGCTCACCTGGGAGCGCTTCTCCGCTACCTGCCTGCTTGCCAGCCCGGAGGCTCCGCTGTCACGTGCTGTGACCACCAGCTACTCCAGACTCTTGCCCGCTCACCTGGGAGCGCTTCTCCGTTACCTGCCTGCTTGCCAGCCCGGAGGCTCCGCTGTCACGTGCTGTGACCACCAGCTATTCCTGAGACTCTTGCCCGCTCACCTGGGAGCGCTTCTCCGTTACCTGCCTGCTTGCCTACCTGGAGGCTCCGCCGTCACGTGCTGTGACCACCTGCTATTCCAGAGACTCTCGCTTGCTCACCTGGGAGCACACATTCTTCATCTGCCTTGCTAGCCTACCTGGAGGTTCAGCCATCACAGGTCGTACCTACCCTTTATCCAGAGACTGCCCCGATCACTTGCCGTGAACATCTGCCCGTTCATCCAGAGACTGCCCCGATCACTTGCCGTGTCCTCCTGCCCGTACACTCAGAGACTGTCCTGGTCACCTCCTGTGACTACCTGCCTGG
The DNA here is from genome assembly GCF_046119375.1 of Phyllobates terribilis. Classification (NCBI taxonomy): domain Eukaryota; kingdom Metazoa; phylum Chordata; class Amphibia; order Anura; family Dendrobatidae; genus Phyllobates; species Phyllobates terribilis. Next base: position 962,784,254 of record NW_027362762.1, on the reverse strand, counting down.
TCGCCACCCGCTCCCTTACAAGGACCGCCCCCTTGTATTGTAGCCCAGAGGTTCCGCCTCCCAGACCCGTTACAAATATAATATCAACAAATTGTTGATGCAAACATAACACCATCTGTAAAAAAAAAAGCTGAAGTTGAAAAGAGGACGGTTCTACAAATGGGCGCCCAAACTTTTGCATCAGCCCATTTTCCTTTTTTTTTTAATATTTAAAATGAAAAAAAATTTACAATATTTTTGTTTCCCTAAAATACAAAGGAAATGTGTCCTCTATAACTTTAGGCCTTTTAGATAATTTCATCTTCAACTTGCTGAACTGTTCACAATAACAGTAATTTTAACCAGGGGTGCCCAAACTTTTACATGTCACTGTATGTAGATAAAGCTGAATTTCTCTTGAATGAATCTACTTTGTAATATACTTTGTATTACATTTACAAGATTAGAAAGAATAAAAAAAAACCTGTACCCTCAGAGACGCAAAAGCCCACCTTGTACTAGTTGCAGAGCTGAAGATTTGTTACACTGATTTCGTGGGCATGAGCTATCAGTCTGGACAGGAGATAGATTCAAGCTTTAAGGCTGTGTTATCTCATAGATAGAGGACTGGTTCCATTGATCCATTATATGAAGTCCATCGTCATCTGTGAGAGCAGGACTCATAGCCACAGGGTATAAACAATTAACCCTTTCAAAAGATCTTGAAAATGTCTATGATCTGTTTATTGTTACATTATTTCTGAGATGGGAAGTTTCCATAATCTCGACCCCAAATCTTTCCAGCTGCTGAGAGCGATGTCTTTTTTTTTTTCTCATTTAGATGGCTATTTATGCGGGATATTCCAGTCCCAACGTCATCTGGTTATTTATAAACAATGTGACACTTATGCGTCACTTGTTCCGGCATCGGTGAACTTTTCCGTCTTTGCAGTCGTCACATCTGGTGGTTATCCTTACACTGGTTTGTATTTAAATTACTTTCCTCTGTGTAATACCTCAGTCTAGCCTGTAGGTGTCACTGTTGCTAGTTCATTTATAAGGAAAAAGAAGGCAATTCCCATATTGACACCTACAGGCTGAAGCATGGTACTACACTGATTCCAAAAAGCTTATGCAGCTGAATGTGAAATGATTGACTTCCAGCTTTTAACAACTTGTTGTAAAGTTAGGAAAGACAGCTGTCAGAATTGTAAGAATCTGCAAATATGGAGTCTGTAGAAGGAGAAAATATATATACAGGGATCATTTTAATTGCATTGTTTTAAATTGCAATGTGTAAAATCAAGCAACTGTGCTATTTTCCCCTTATTGAAAATCTTCTTTGCATTATCAGAGGTGGCCAGTCTCCTAGGCAAGGACTGTCACTGCACTCCTTCGATGCTACAGAGACATAGCCCCCTTTGCTTGCAGAATCGGAGAGCACACACGCTATGACGCCGCTGGTCCAAACTGTCAATTGATCAGTAGCACACAGATCCCTGGCAAGCAGGAAGCCGGGAGGTAGAGGAGCAGTGGGCTCCTGATGACGGAGACAACCCCTTTAATATGCACAAAACAGAAATGGCAAAATATACAGCAACCAAATATTTCAATTAAAAAAATTGAAGATGATGCTGAAGATTTTCTTACAAGTTATCAAGGAAAAGCAGTACCGCATTACCAGCTAACGAAGAGCGAGGGCAGAGCACATGCTAATGATGAAGAGCCTAAAAAGAGGCAAAAAGCAGAGATTTCATTCACACTCGCTGGGAAAAGTTTCATTCAGACGAGCTGCACCTCTGTACCCTCATACATAAAGATTAAAAAACATAACTCTGCTACTGAAAACATCATATACCGAGCATGCGCGACCACTGCAGTAACAATTTTCTTGCGGTCACTGCCCCCTCCCTGAAGCAAAGCGTCATCTGTGACCTTCATTTCAGCAGCTGGGCTAGTCCCTGTGCAATGTGCACAATGACAGTGCGCTCTCTCACTGGCACAGATCAGTAGTAATGAGTGCTCATTGTAAGACAAATACTCAGCTCGCAGAAACCTGCGCAGCACCCACAAGTGACATCACTTGCTAGGTTGGCACTGGTCTCTGCATGCTGAATATTCTTACAACGTGCTCTGGCAGTGCTGTCTGTTGCAAGCTCATTACTACTGATCTGAGTCAGCGAGAGAGTGCACTGTCATTGTGCACATCATTTCAGGGAGAGGGCAGGGCTGTAGCAGTGACCGCAGTCTCTATCCCCTGATGACACTTCACTGAGTATCCCAGCATGCATTGGGATTCTCAAATGAAGCATCATCAAAAACGAAGTTGTAATTAAAAAAGAACAGTTATGTAGTGTAGTTAGGGAAGGATAGAGAGTTTTTAATTAAAGTATATTAGAAAATAGATTACATTATGGCATTAAAGAGAATGCCATTTAGAATGAAAATTCATTTGGATTTTGAACCACCCCTTTAAGACTTTCCAAGTGTGAAGATGCACTAAAAACAAATACTACTCTTCCCATATAAAAATGATGCTGACTGTTAGCTTTAAGAAAGGCTAAGCTAACATATTAAATGAAATCTGTCACCAGATTTTTGCCCCCCAAACCCATCTGAGAGCAGCATGACGTAGAGGCAGAGACCCGGATTCCAGTGTCACTTGCTGGGCTGCTTGCTGCAATTTTGATTAAAAACTGTTTTCTCTTCTGCAGATCTACCAGTTCTCTGAATGCTGAGCCCTGTATAACCCCACCCACAGCACTGATTGGCAGCTTTATGTGTGCACTGTGCATATGCAGAAAGCTGCCAATTAGTGGTGGGGGCAAGGTTGGATTATATGACAGCAGGTTTAATAGTCCTCTAGTAATAATCTCCTGCTGATAATACTGTGATTTAATAGAAAAAAATGCAGCAAGCAGCCCCGTAAGTGACATATTGCTGGAATCAGGGTATCTATCCCTACATTATGCAGCTTTCAGATTAGGTAGCAGAAATCCGGTGACAGATTCCCTTTAATGTCATTTCCTACTGGTTCAGTGTTGACATAAATAAAAGTAAAGCTTTGCTGTGGTGCCTTATTAAAGACGTGATGCTTAAGTGTTTAACAGACCTATAAATCTAATCTAATCAACGCTCTTGGATTGCAAAGGCTCCTATCTGACTGTCAGCCATTGCTGGTTCAGTGTCTTGTAAATGTAAAGTACACGCCTTGCTCTGGTATCTTGTGTGAGATTAAGTAATGACCCAAAAAGTGTTTAAGACCCGTAAATCTCGCAGAAAGCTGCATTTTTAATTTACTACATTTTAGGAATGGGGAACACAATTATAACGTATTGGGGGATTACTATTCCAGAACTTCTAGGTGTGAAAAAAGCACTAAATATAAAACTGCTCCTGCAATATCAACACATGCAGACTGTTAGATCTAAGACTGCATATGTGGCGCCCTGCTGTGCATGGTGCCACAGAACCCAGAAGGGTGCATGGATGGATTTCTCCACAAGAAGCCCTCACTACATGCAAACACCTCCACCTTCCACCTCATACCAGAAGAGGGAGCCCTGATAGGGATATATAAAGGGAAGGTGGAGCCAGGCAGCTCGGTTGTTTTCTAGTCAATGTTACAGTGTGCTCAGACAGAGTGAGAGCAGCACGTAGGCTGCTGTGTGAGGCAAGCCAGGCCTCCAGCAGCGCTGAAGCCTAGTGAGGGCCCCGAGCGTGGCCGAAGGCGAGAGGAAGGAAAGAGTGATAAAATGGGGGCAGAGGAGCATACCAGGCTCACCCCAGTATATATACCGGACACCGGGTCCAAGCCTACAGGGACCCTTTACACCCAGTAGGGATAACTGGAATCCCAGGAGGACTACAAGTCCCTGGCTGGAGTGGAGGGAACCCAAAGGTAGGGGAATCAGTAGTGGGTGTGGGTGGAGGAAGTAGTTTAGGGGAGCACTCATACAGTAAAGATATAAAAAGAAGCCATCTTAGAATAGTGCAGTCCAGTCGGTGAGAGGAGAGAGTGAAGACAGTCAGGGAGCAGAGTCTCAGTCAGAGCTCTTGCTCCCCAAGCAGGGCCTAGCCTCAGAGGCCCAGGGGGGGAGCAGGGAGGAAGCTCCGCTCTGAAGAAGGGATCCTAGGAGGTACAGCGAGTGCAGGCGGCACCCGTACACCCCTAACCTGCCAGGTGTCAGGAGGATCTAGGCCGCAAGAAGGGGACCGGCCCCTGGCCCAGTCGTGCAGCTTCAAGCCTCGGCTGGAAAAACCGGAGGCTTCTGACTTCTATAGCCAGAAGCCAAACTCTCACTTCAATCCAAGTAAGGTTGAACAGGTCTGAGCAACTCCGACAGACAGGGGGGACCTCGCAGCGCCCGAATAGGATTCACAGTGAGAAGCACAGGGCAGGAGGGAGTAAAGACCCAGCGTGAAGTCGGTCTAGGAAGGTACATATGAAAGTGGGGTTCTGCCAGATACACCCGAGCTGCCTGAGGAAGGACTGAACCCCTGCCCGGTGAACGCAGTGCGATGCGGGAGGCTTGCACCAGTACTGTGCACCTGAGGAACTTGAACAGAACTGTGAGTAAACTCGGATGACTGCACTGAACTGCCTCCGCTCCTTCATTTCGCCGGTACCTTTTCCCTCCCTGCACTACAACACCCAGCGCACCTCCTCCATTTTCCCCTACACTGCCCTGAGGCCTGCTCCACCTGTGGGGAGCCGTTCCATCTCAAGCTGCCCTATCATCTGCCTCAGAGGACTGCCGCAGCGCTGGTGATCCTCACCAGACACCACAGGTGGCGTCACGACAATCTTCCCCAACCAATAAGTTCCCTTTTCAGCGACCGCCCTGAGCCACGGACCGGGCCAGCCACCGTGATATCCCCCGGCTACCGGAGGCCCGGCTGCCGAGTACCCCACGGCCCCGGGGGCGCGTCACATACATTCACGTGACTGTCATTTTCTACTGATTCAGCATCATCCCCTGCTGGTTCAGTGTCTGACGTATATAAAATATAAGCTTAGCTGTGGTGTCTTTTGGAAGATGTGGTACTTACGCTAAAAATGCGAAGGACCTATAGGTGTAAGCCAATCAGAGTTTGCCATTAGATCACAGATGCATTAGCTCACATCTTCCTGCTGGTTCAGTGTCTGACATGTAAAATATAGGTTTTACCGTGGTGTCTTTTGGAAAGATGTAGCACTCACTCTAAAAGTCTTACGGAGATTTATAGGTCTAATCCGATCAGTTCTTGCTCTTAGCTCTCATTCTGAGGATTAGCTCACATCTATCATTCCCTGCTGGTTCGGTGTCTGACATATGTGACATATTGGTTTTGCTGTGGTGTCTTTTGGAAGATGTAGAGTTGGTCACCATAATCCTGTTCTGGGATTCACAAATTCAGAACTTCCAAGCAGGGAAAGCCGATGAATATAACACTACTCTTCCCAAATGCTGGCTGTTTACTCTGATTGCATCTCTCACCATCACCCCCTGCTAGATCTTCGTCTGACATATGTACAATGCTTGTTTGCTGTGGTGCCTCTGGAAGATGCAGCCATATGCGCAGTATAACGCGGCGCGTGGCTCGCCCCATTATACTGATTGTGGGGTAATAGTTCCAGAATTCCACTGAATACAACACGACCTTCCCAAAATCCCAGCGGCCGGTACTGCTGGCTGCCAGCACCTCTCCCTGGAGTCTGTGAGTCACGGATCTCAGGGAATTTCTATAGGCTGAGTCAATACATCCTGTCCTGTCGCTCTCGTGTGATTCCCGCCCTTATTTATTGGTCATCTTCACTCTCCCCCAATATCTTACATGACGACCGATCACTAGGATATGGATTATTGATTATATGGATATGGCCCCTCTCTCTTCCCACCGTTATAATGCACCGGGGCAGGTGCCGTCCACTGGTGACTGTGATCCCACAGTGCAGTAATTCCCTGTTACCCTAGGGGGCACTTACAGGCGACAGTGCTGGGATCTGCAGGGGCCGGCGGCCCCCCGCCAGCACCGCACACTGGCTATAAGGCTGCAATATTTTATTTTTATTGTTTATTTGGCAAGAAGACATTAGGAACAGACTGTAACGTTTCCTGACGTTCCGTACTTCACAAGCCAAGGGTCCCGGCAGGTGTCTAGGGGGCACTGAATGGTTATATACTCAATACACAAAGTAATAACATTGAGAAATGTTGCTACTTCCAGGATATCATATAATGCTACTGTAACATATGTGCAGTAATATTTATTACTACATTACAGCATTATACTGCGTGTAGTATTTATTACTAGGTTATATTATATTTATTTATTCCTACATTCTACCACCATGCTATATTTCAGATGATTAAATACCACAATATAATATTTCACATTGAATATTATATTATATATTACCCCACATTGTATCATTATGTGGTATTATATTATTTTATGCCTTTTATTCCATTATCTTATTACACAATATGTAATAATACAAAATAATATTATTTATTTAGTACAGCATTATGCCGTTGTATATATTATATGCAATATTACATGATGATAAATTATAGCAATCCTCAGAGCTCTTCACTGGTTATAAAGTATTTTGCGGAATATTTTAGCGCATTTTATCTATATTACATTCAGTTTTCTCTCTTAGATTAATAGTGTATGGTCTATAATATTTATCTTACATCTTTCTTAGATGAAGTTGCATTTTATCATATTTTATATTATTAATTATTAGATTTAGAAAACATTTAATCTAGTAATTTAAATGTACAAATATATTATATATATAGCTAAAAAAAATATATATATATATATGTTTTAATATATATATATATTTATTTCTATAAAAATGTTTATTGTAGAATAAATATATTATAATATATTGTAAAATAATATGGCGGAAAATAAAATAATTATTTGAAAAAATATATATACATATATATATATATATATATATATATATATATATATATATAAAATATTTTTTTATAACTTTCTATTTTACGGCATATTATTTTACCGTAAATGACGTAATATTTGCTTATTCTACAGTAAATATTTTTTTCTAGAAATATATTTTTAGATAATCTTGAAATATTATCCTATTACACATCCGCAATGAGAATAGCCCCAGAAGAGCAAAAAATTGCCTTAGGATGTTTGACACACACTAGGATAACGTGTTGAGCCATTAATTTTGCCTATTCCACAACTTTCCAGCCAGAATATCCCACCGATGGGCCGTTCCTCATTGAGTTGTAGTAGGTGGGTCACAACTTTTTATGATTTTCACTCCCTAAAAGTTGGAGGGAACTTTTGCCAGCGTGCCATTATTTGCATTGCAGTGAATGAAAAGAAAAAAAGGGAAAAAAAAGAAACAATAAAGTAATAATCGCACAGGTTCTGTCATCATTGCTATTAATTTTGTCCTAATTTATTAATTTTCCTACTTTTATTTGATGCAATGAAGAGAAACAGTTAAAGACAGGTTTATTGCTATGAGACAAGAATGTAAAAGAATATTACTAAACAAAAAAAAAAGTTGCATTAGTCGGACTGGAAGAAAACAGAACTTTGTAGGCCCAGCAACACTCACTGACCAGTACTGGACCGGGTTGAGGATGGGGGTGGGGCACTGCTTGTCGCCAAAACGCAGTGAAATTGTTAAAACCGTCAGTGATTTTCCTGGTTTTTCGGTAGGAATGCAGCTGGCATGGGATGAGACAGACCAACAAACTTTACACCGGACGACATCCACAATAAAGCAATAGAAGGAGGCTTACTGTGACTCGGGGCCTGCTGGGATCGATCGACACTTGGCAACGCCGAGGCCTGGACACGACACCGATGAGACAAAAATAAAATAAAAAAAGAATAATATAGTGACGGTCAACGTAAAAGCTGTAGGAAGCAACCAAAAATCAAAAAAAACTAGGCAAAAGTAGGATGAGAGTTGGGGAGGTGGGACCACGAGGAAGCTGATGGGGGTGGGGTACGGGCCCGGATCACTCCATGCAACCCGTTAAGTATGGCCTTTTCCTATTAACTATACTTCCCCTGCAGATTTTTTTCTCTCTCTTGGCTTGGCAATCGTCAGAATGCAAATGCTTGGAACGGAGTGAGACGTGAACGGCTGCCAGTTAAAAACTCCAAGTGATGGCTCCACATATTTTCCCACTCTCCGTACCGGCACCTTGTTAGTCGTGCCAAATCCGACACCCGCCGACGGCATCGGGATCTCTCGCCCAACTCTGGGCACATGTTACACTGATGTGAGTGCAGCGAGCGGTAAATTGCTAGCTCAGCACTACACGCTGCTGAAACCTCTCTGTCCTGTAGCCGTATGTCTCCCCGGGGAGGGGCAGTGGCACCCTGCATCCTGGACACCTGAAAGCCATGGATTCCCACCACTCACCGACGTGGTGGCGGTTGCTCCGCTTTCCATCCGGCGATGACGCTGCTAGCCACACTCGCAGCCTCCCGAGAGCGGCCGGCTCGGATTCTGATAATAGCTTCACGCTTTAACTCACTGATTTTTTTTTTTTTTTTAGTTCACAGTGTTCCAGAGTGCAGAGCTGGGAGGGGAGGAGGAGGAAAATTACTGGAGCCTCTTACGATTCAACTTCCACCAAACCGAGAGGAAATGTCTTATTAAACAAACAACCAACAACAACAAGACCAAAGAGAAAAAAAATGACATCTATACATAAAGGGTCTGCGTCGCCGTGCCAGAGGAATCTGGATCATTGTCTCCTGGAAACTTTACGCGGCAGAGCCAGCAGTGTCTCGGTGTATGCAGGCAGCAGTGTCTCGGTGTATGCAGGCAGCAGCGTCTCGGTATATGCAGGCAGCAGCGGCTCGGTATATGCAGGCAGCAGCGTCTCGGTATATACAGTGCATTGTGAAAGTATGTGGCCCCCTTGAACTTTTCTACCTTTTGCCACATTTCTGGCTTCAAACATAAAGATATAAAATTCTAATTTTTTTGGGAAGAATCAACAACAAGTGGGACACAATCGTGAAGTGGAACGAAATTTATTGAATATTTTAAACTTTTTTAACAAATTAAAAACTGAAAAGTGGGGCGTGCAATATTATTCGGCCCCCTTGAGTAAATACTTTGTAGCGCCACCTTTTGCTGCGATTACAGCTGCAAGTCTCTTGGGGTATGTCGCTATCAGTTTTGCACATCGAGAAGCTGAAATTCTTGCCCATTCTTCCTTGTAAAACAGCTCGAGCTCATTGAGGTTGGATGGAGGGCGTTTGTGAACAGCAGTTTTCAGCTCTTTCCACAGATTCTCGATTGGATTCAGGTCTGGACTTTGACTTGGCCATTCTAATACCTGGATACGTTTATTTTTGAACCATTCCATTATAGATTTTGCTTTATGTTTGGGATCATTGTCTTGTTGGAAGAAAAATCTCTGTCCCAGTCTCAGGTCTTTTGCAGACTCCAACAGGTTTTCTTCCAGAATGGTCCTGTATTTGGCTTCGTCCATCTTCCCATCAATTTTAACCATCTTCCCTGTCCCTGCTGAAGAAAAGCAGGCCCAAACCATGATTCAGCCACCACCATGTTTGACAGTGGGGATGGTGTTTTGAGGGTGATGAGCTGTGTTGCTTTTACGCCAAACATATCATTTTGCATTGTGGCCAAAAAGTTTGATTTTGGTTTCATCTGACCAGAGCACCTTATTCCACATGTTTGGTGTGTAGCCCAGGTGGCTTGTGGCAAACTTCAAACAGGACTTTTTATGGATATCTTTGAGAAATGGCTTTCTTCTTGCCACTCTTCCATAAAGGCCAGATTTGTGCAGTGTACGACTGATTGTTGTGCTATGGACAGACTCTCGCACCTCAGCTGTAGATCTCTGCAGTTCATCCAGAGTGATCATGGGCCTTTTGGCTGCATCTCTGATCAGTCTTCTCCTTGTTCGAGATGAAAGTTTAGAGGGACAGCCGGGTCTTGGTAGATTTGCAGTGGCCTGATACTCCTTCCATTTCAATATGATCGCTTGCACAGTGCTCCTTGAGAGGTTTAAAACTTGGGAAATCTTTTTGTATCCAAATCCGGCTTTAAACTTCGCCACAACAGTATCTCGGACCTGCCTGGTGTGTTCCTTGGTCTTCATGATGCTCTCGGCAGACCCCTGAGACTATCACAGAGCAGAGACCCCTGAGACTATCACAGAGCAGGTGCAATTATACAGAGACTGGATTACACACAGGTGGATCCTATTTATCATTACCAGTCATTTAGGACAACATTGGATCCTTCAGAGATCCTCACTGAACTGCTGCACTGAAAGTAAAGGGGCCGAATAATATTGCACGCCCCACTTTACAGTTTTGAATTTGTTAAAAAAGTTTAAAATATCCAATAAATTTCGTTCCACTTCACGATTGTGTCCCACTTGTTGTTGATTCTTCCCAAAAAAATTAGAATTTTATATCTTTATGTTTGAAGCCAGAAATGTTTCAAAAGGTAGAAAAGTTCAAGGGGGTCAAATACTTTCACAATGCACTGTATATGCCTGCAGAGAAAAGCTGACTTTCTCTTTTTTACGAGTGAATATTTATTTTCGGACGTCGTCTCCCAGCCGAGTCATTGAACGATCCAAATTCAACAGATTGTCCCATGGTCATGATTCTGCTGGGCGGATGATAGTGTTAGAGGGGTGATGTCTGCTCCACTTGGAGCGTCCAAGACCCCAGACACACTATAAGGGGTGGGCTCGCTTCTGAAGAATGGCCGGGGCAATATCATTACAGCATTAGCTGCTTGTACCCCTCCGAGCGCTCTGAATCTCTATGGGTTTCCTTGCTGTGGGTCAGAAGGATATAAAGGAGGGTGGGAACATTTTCTGAATTGGGGGCAACTTGTCAGAATGTGCTAAGGGCTGCAATAAAACTTAAAAGACAATATGTGCCATAAATGTCTAATGGGAGGGAGTTACAGAGATAAGGTATCTGGAAAATGGGGGTCTCCTTCTCCACCAAGGAGTTGGAGACAAGGAAGTCACAAGGAGCCCCCATTACAGCGCCATTGACACCCACTTAAGTAATGGTGACAATATGGGGGAGAATTCAATAACCCATCTATGCAGAAAAGGTGGCATCAAAACGTCCCAAATTTGTGGCACTTGCTACCTTTTGCCCCTTAGTGCCGGCGCTGAGACTTCTGTAAGAATACTGCAACTTAGGGGGCATTCCTAGGAACGCTCATACCTGATAAATGGCTAGCTTAACAATCATCGTTCTTGGCGGCTCATCATCCGGAGTAACCAGAATTGTGTTTCCGAGGACAATGGTTGTTCAGCATAAACAGATTATTAAGCGACTACAGATCAGCTTGCAAGTAGCCGATCGGATCGGCGGTCGTTTAGCAGCCTAGATCGGGCTGTGCAAATGCAGCCTCTTAAATTTCACGCTCCGGTGCAGGGACAGCGTTAGTGATCACATTATCCATATTGAGCCATATAGCGCCCATGTATAGTCCCAGACTGTCCATATTGAGGCTTGAAGTCCTCATATTGGGCCAAACAGAGCGGATGCCCACCCTATTGCTGCAGCCAGTAATAACTAGAATTATCTCATTGCCACCACTATGTTTCCTGTATAGTAGGTGAATCTGTCCAGATCTTCTCAGCTTTCAGGACTTTCAAGACATAGCAGAATAAAAGCACAATCAGGAGTATTTCACCCCTTTACCATCGGCCACTTGCATTTGCCTGCGGTCGTCCCCATCTAATTCACAGGTTTAGGATTATTGTAATCTATGGGAAAATATACATAGATAGCAGCATCAGGGTCTGTTTGTCATCAAAAATCATTGTGCTACATGAATCTGCATAGGAGCTGTATACACAAAACTGTGAGCTACTCTTAATCAAAAGTATTTGCAAAGTTGTTTTAAATAATTGCTGCTAATTGTTCGCTCAAGTTATGTAATCAGAAAATGAGAATGAGTCACAGCTTGCATTAACTTTTTAAAGTTAAACATATTTTTGTTTTATATTTATTTTTCATGTCCCTGTCTATATTATTAAAAAAAACTTGAAATCTTGCAGTTTTCACTCTGATCACTGAGATTCTTGTTCTGTAGAAATCACTTCTCAGAAGCCTCATTATCAGCACAGAGATCATTTATCAGAAGCCTCATTATCAGCACAGAGATCATTTATCAGAAGCCTCATTATCAGCACAGAGATCATTTATCAGAAGCCTCATTATCAGCACAGAGATCACTTGATAACACTCTCATTGTCAGCAGATATATCACTTCTCAGTCGTCTCATTATCAGACTAGAGAGAACTCAGGAATCTCATTATGAGCACGGAGATCACTTTTCAGCAGTCTCATTATCAGCACAGAGATCATTTCTCAGCAGTCTCATCAGACTAGAGAGAACTTCTCAGAAATCTCATTATCAGCACAAAGATCACTTTTCAGCAGTCTCATTGTCAGCACAGAGATCAATTCTCAGCAGTCTCATTATCAGCATAGTGATCAGTTCTCAGCAGTCTCATTATCAGCACAGAGATCACTTCTCAGCAGTCTCATTATCAGCAAAGAGATCACTTCATAACACTCTCATTGTCAGCACATGGATTGTTTCTCAGTAGTCTCATTATCAGAATAGAGAGAACTTCTCAGGAATCTCATTATCAGCACAGAGATCACTTCTCAGCAGTCTCATTATCAGCACAGATATTTCTCAGTAGTCTCGTTATCAGTATAGTGATCAGTTCTCACCAGTCTTATTATAAGCACAGAAATCACTTTTCAGCAGTCTCATTGTCAGCACAGAGATCAATTCTCAGTAGTCTCATTATCAGCACAGAGATCACTTCTCAACAGTCATTATCAGCAAAGAGATCACTTCTCAGTAGTCTCATTATCAGCACAGAGATCACTTCTCAGCAGTCTCATTATCAGCAGAGATCACTTCTCAACAGTCTCATTATCAGCACAGAGATCATTTCTCAGCAGTGTCATTATCAGCAGAGATCACTTCTCAGCAGTCTCAGTATCAGCATAGACAAAATTATAATGACACGTAATACCTGTATACAGATATAAAGGGATGCACTACTTATAATGGGTGATGTCACAGCTCATTATCTTCTGCCCTCCCTGCACAGTGACCCCTGCACACATCACAGAGCATGCCCACAACACAGCCCCATAGAAAGCAATGATTACCTACAATCTACACATTCCTATGAGCATTGTGGCTGCTGTAAAGTATATTTCTGAATACTAGGCACAGCAACTCAGGCAAGATGGCCGCACACATGTACAGAAAAAAGAGGAAAAAATGTACAAGCAAAATACAAAAGTAAAAAAGAATAAATAGCACTAAAATAGTTATTCTCCACCTTTAAGCTTCCCTTTTTTTCAAAGAATAAAATATAATATGCTAAATTATTTCACAAAAAGGTAAGTCTGCATCCTGAAGGAATTCCACAACACACTGGGAAAGCGTTATTACAGAGAACGCACCCTTGTTTGACCCCTCGGCGCTGCAGCCATTCTTCGCTTTTTCACGTTATTTTTTTCCTCCTCGCCTTCAAAGAATCCAAATCTGTTACACTTTCCGGTCGACAGATTCAGACTTGTTTTTTTCCCAGGACGAGTTGTATTTTTTTTAATTTCACCATTTCATTAAACATATAATATATTGAAAACGGAAATGAAAATTCTTTGTGAGGCGGAATAAAAAAAAACGAAAAACGCACTTCAGCCATCTAGAGAGGGCTGAGGGTGGAAGGGGTTAATGTTGATGGTGTTCACATCACCACTATCCTGCTGGGCAGAACAATGATGGAGACACACATTTTATACACTTGTTTAAAAAGTATAAAAAAAACTTAACAAAAATGTATGGTGAGACCCATAATTGTGTTACTTTTCTGTCGTTTGGGGTCTTGTTTATTGCTGTCGAGCTGTAGTTTATATTGGTACCATTTTGGGGTACTTACATTTAGATTTTAATTACAGCTTTTGTGGAGGGAGGGAGGGACCAAATAACAGCAATTCTGGCCTTTAAAATTCTTACGGTCTGTAATATTCTATCCGGTTGGATGGTTACACACAGGACAAAACGAAACATGTTTTTTATTTGTTATTCTCTTTTTATTTCTTACAAAAAAGGAGTGTTTAAAGCTAAAACAAAATGTAAACTTTCACTTTATTTTAATCTTACTAGGATACTTGAACCTTCGATTGTGTCATATTATACATGCACCCCCTAGTGGTGACTGCAGACAGGATCTTATCATGTATCTCTGTATACAGGGAACTCCCCCTAGTGGTGACTGCAGACAGAATCTTATCATGTATCTCTGTATACAGAGAGCTCCTCCTAGTGGTGGCTGCACACAGAATCTTGTCATGAATCTCTGTATACAGGGAACTCCCCCTAGTGGTGACTGCAGACAGAATCTTATCATGTATCTCTGTATACAGGGAGCTCCCCCTAGTGGTGGCTGCAGACAGAGAATCTTATCATGTATCTCTGTATACAGGGAGCTCCCCCTAGTGGTGACTGCAGACAGGATCTTATCATGTATCTCTGTATACAGGGAGCTCCCCCTAGTGGTGTCTGCAGACAGAATCTTATCATGTATCTCTGTATACAGGGAGCTCCCCCTAGTGGTGGCTGCAGACAGAGAATCTTATCATGTATCTCTGTATACAGGGAGCTCCCCCTAGTGGTGACTGCAGACAGGATCTTATCATGTATCTCTGTATACAGGGAGCTCCCCCTAGTGGTGACTGCAGACAGGATCTTATCATGTATCTCTGTATACAGGGAGCTCCCCCTAGTGGTGACTGCAGACAGGATCTTATCATGTATCTCTGTATACAGGGAGCTCCCCCTAGTGGTGACTGCAGACAGGATCTTATCATGTATCTCTGTATACAGGGAGCTCCCCCTAGTGGTGGCTGCAGACAGGATCTTATCATGTATCTCTGTATACAGGGAACTCCCTCTAGTGGTGGCTGCAGACAGAATCTTATCATGTATCTCTGTATACAGGGTGCTGCCCCTAGTGGTGGCTGCAGACAGGATCTTATCATGTATCTCTGTACACAGGGAACTCCCTCTAGTGGTGGCTGCAGACAGAATCTTATCATGTATCTCTGTATACAGGGAGCTCCCCCTAGTGGTGGCTGCAGACAGAATCTTATCATGTATCTCTGTATACAGGGAGCTCCCCCTAGTGGTGGCTGTAGACAGAATCTTATCATGTATCTCTGTATACAGGGAGCTCCCCCTAGTGGTGGCTGCAGACAGAATCTTATCATGTATCTCTGTATACAGGGAGCTCCCCCTAGTGGTGGCTGCAGACAGAATCTTATCATGTATCTCTGTATACAGGGAGCTCCCCCTAGTGGTGACTGCAGACAGGATCTTATCATGTATCTCTGTATACAGGGAGCTCCCCCTAGTGGTGGCTGCAGACAGAATCTTATCATGTATCTCTGTATACAGGGAGCTCCCCCTAGTGGTGACTGCAGACAGGATCTTATCATGTATCTCTGTATTCAGGGCGCTCCCCCTAGTGGTGGCTGCAGACAGGATCTCATCATGTATCTCTGTATACAGGGAGCTCCCCCTAGTGGTGACTGTAGACAGATTCTTATCATGTATCTCTGTATACAGGGAGCTCCCCCTAGTGGTGGCTGCAGACAGAATCTTATAATGTATCCCTGTATACAGGGAGCTCCCTCTAGTGGTGGCTGCAGACAGAATCTTATCATGTATCTCTGTATACAGGGAGCTCCCTCTAGTGGTGGCTGCAGACAGAATCTTATCATGTATCTCTGTATACAGGGAGCTCCCCCTAGTGGTGGCTGCAGACAGAATCTTATCATGTATCCCTGTATACAGGGAGCTCCCCCTAGTGGTGGCTGCAGACAGAATATTATCATGTATCTCTGTATACAGGGAGCTCCCCCTAGTGGTGGCTGCAGAAAGAATCTTATCATGTATCTCTGTATACAGGGAGCTCCCCCTAGTGGTGGCTGCAGACAGAATCTTATCATGTATCTCTGTATACAGGGCGCTCCCCCTAGTGGTGGCTGCAGACAGAATCTTATCATGTATCTATATGTTTATGCAGGTGATTTAAAGCTTTTATTAGAAAACTAGAGCCATTACAGTATTATTTATTATTGTATAACAGTAATTGCTATACTCTGCAGAGAATAAATGCATAAGTGTATATTACAGAACATTGGCACCACAGAAGTGGAAGAAAATATGCAGACTGTCAATCAAAAGTGCACAAAACCAAAACTATCACTGATCAGTCAAAATGTCGAATAGTTTGTGAATTTTTCCAATGAATTTTGACAGCTGGTTTCTTATTACATCCTTGATTTTTAAGCTCCCAGCAGCCCTCTGCTCACAACCATTAATAAGGTGAATACTCAGATGAACAGAATCAGTGTCATATAGTCCAGACTAGTTGACCCCAGAGCAGAGGTCTCTTCCGGAGTTTGACTGCAGCGGTGTATTATGGTCGTGGACACCATGAATAGTCAGGGGTTATGGTGATACAGACCCCCTGTATATTCATAGATATGTACAGAGTAGAGTGGTCCTCAAAGTCATTATGTATCATGAACGTTTAGGGCGCATGAATATCTAAGACAAATCTTAACCCCTTCCCGCCATGTCCAATTTTGGTTTTTAAACTTTAATTTTTTCCTCCTCTTCTACAAAGTGCAATAACTTTCTTATTTTTCCATCCACATCTCTGTTTTTATTTAAGTTGCAGTTTTTAATGGCGTCATTCACTTTACCGTACAATGTACTAAAAAAAAAAAAGAGGAAAAAATATCAAAGTGCACTGAAATGGTTAAAAAGCAATTCTACCATATGTTTTCATTGTGTGGTTAATATGACCTGGAGACAGGATTATCCAGGTCAGTGCGATTATGGTGATACCAAACTTATAAAAGTTTATTTATTTATTTTTTTTACAGAAAAAAATTTGGTAATTTGTTGAAAAAAAATGATTTTGCTTTGAGTCGCCATTTTCTGAGAGCCGTAACTTTTCCTTTATTTTTCCGCAGATGGAGCTACGTGAGGGCTCGCTTTGTGTGTTTCTATGTGGCGAGCCGACATTTTTATAGATACTATTTTGGGATACATGTGACGTTTTGATCGCTTTTTATGGGAAATGTGTGGTGACTAAAAAAAAATGTAAATTCTGGCATTTAGATTTTTTTTTTTTTTTACTGTTTACAGTATGGGATAAATAATTACATTTTTGGATAGATCAGAATGTTATAGACGAGAGAATTCTGAATATTAAATATTTTTATTTCTTTATTTGTACACTGGTAAAAGATTAGGTGCTTGGAAATGTTATACTTTTGTAAAACTTTTTTCTTTGCTTTATTTTTTAGTCTCTTTAGGCTATGTTCACACGTTGCATTTTTGCTGCGTTTTTTTTCTTTCCGCAGGCAAAACCTGCTCTTTTGGCAGTAAAGAAGCAGCGTCAAAAAAGGTTTCGCTGCATTTTTATTTTCTCTTGTGCATGCTGATAAAGTTTAGTGCGCCCCAAAAGTTTTTTTTTTCACCAAAAACGCAGCAAAACCTGATACTTGCCTTTTTTTGCTGTTTTTTTTTGCACTTACCCATTGCTTTCCATGAGTGAAAAAAAACACTGCAAAAACGCTGAAAGTGACATGCTGCAATTTGTGCATGAGATTTCTGAAATCTCAGCTTTTGCTGGTACTGTAAAACGCAACTTAAAATTTGCATTAAAAAAAACGCAGCAAAAACGCAACGTGTGAACATAGCCTTAGAGGTCTTACTTTTTTTGATTGTTCGTTCTACATACTGTAATATTGTTTTATGGCAGTAAATGGAGCTTCACAGTTATAGTAATCTCAATCCCGTCATGGGGGTCCATAAACAACAAAAATGTCACGTCTCCTCCCCAGGATTGCAACAGGATTTAACCCTTACCGCCTACTTTCCTCGTCCTGATCAGTCATCTAAATTTTTAAAATCTGACATGTGTCACTTTATGAAGTAATAACTCTGAAATGCTTACAGATACCACTGATTCGGAGAGTGTTTTTTTCATGACGCATTGTACTTTATGTCACTGGTAAATTTAGGTTGATAATGATTTGGGTTTATTTATGAATTTTGACAAAAAAAATGTAAAAAAATTCCCAGTTTTTGAACTTAGAATTTTTAGCCCTTAAAATAGATAATGATAGAAAAATAGTTAATACATAACATTGACTACTTGTCTACTTTAACATTTAAAAAAAAAAAAGAAAAGTTAAAAGTTTAGCAGCAGTTTTCTTTTTTTTCTTTTTTTTTTTTTTATGAAATTCACAAAAGTTATACTTTTAGGGACCACTTCACCTTTAAAGTGACTTTTAGGGACCTACATGTCAGAAAACCTGCATCCTTCAAAGTATTTCAAAACCATATTCAGAAAGTTTGTTAACCCTTCAGGTGCTTCACAGGAATTTAATGCAAGTTGGAAGAAAAAATAATTTATTTTTTTTTTACTAAAATGTTGCTTAAGTTCCACATTTTGCTTTTTTTTTTTTTTCACAAGGGTGAGAGAAAAAAAAAAAATTGATTCCACAATTTGTTGTGAAACTTCTCTCGACTTCATTGATGATCCGTATGTGGTCAGAAGCCGCTGTTTGGGCACACGGCAGGGCTGGGAAGGCAAGGGGCGCTATTTGATTTTTGGAGCGTAGATTCGGTGAAAGCATCCGCATGATGAACCGCCTGCACGGTTTGAAGCACACATCGTAACACTCTCCAGTTAGTTGGATGACTGTACATGATATAATGATGACACTTCCCAGAATGCAAAGCTCCGTGCAGACACTGAATGAGCAGGGGATGGCCAACGATTCAATACAAGAGAAATAAAACATTTATCGACTTAGAGAGATCTCCGGTGAATACACTTTATGGGCGACGTACGCTGCATTTCAGGCAGTGACTAATGGCTCCGACTACACATGTACAGTAATAACCATTAATAATAACAGAATATCCCAGGCGTCCGAGTAATG
Source organism: Phyllobates terribilis (assembly GCF_046119375.1). Lineage (NCBI taxonomy): Eukaryota > Metazoa > Chordata > Amphibia > Anura > Dendrobatidae > Phyllobates > Phyllobates terribilis. The sequence goes on along the minus strand of NW_027362762.1, from coordinate 962,765,200 downwards.
AAGGCATAGGAGAAAAAGAAATCAGCAAAGTCAGAGGATGGACGTGTGACCACAAGGAGGAGTGGGAACACCCTGCACTACACCCCCAGGACTCCATGGGGTCAATAAGAAGGAGACAACTCAATAAGAGTGGCCAGAGCCTACGGACCACGTCCTGACCCAACATTAATAAATGTCCCGAGGAGGAGAGTGTCCACCATCACTCACAGTGGCTCCTGTCGGAAGTTACCCTGGTACAAATGAGTTAGACGGTAAATGTGCCGAGTGAGCTTATGGCTTGTGCCAAAAGACTGCTGTGGGTTTTTCGGGAACTAGTGGAAGAGACTCTTCCTGTTGCATCTTGTAGTTTTATGCTTTAACTATAAAGTGCAACCTCCGAGCTCTGCATCATCATTGTGGTCTGTAACTATCAAGCTCTTCTTCACAATATTGGGTGTTACCGGCAAGATTACTATTTCATTGATAGACTGTGACCGTTGCACTAAATTGGCATGTGTTCAGTATTAAGTCATTCTATGTGAGGAGTGGTGTTAAGGGTGGTCGGCTTAAATATTCAAAACTGCCCTTCTTACATACCTACCAAAAGTGGTCCAAGGTACGACAACCTGTGACCAGGCTACAGGGTGATGGGTACACGTAGAATGAAGGCTGGTCCGTCAGGTCCAATCCCACAGATCGTCATAGCTGTGATATGAAAGGTTTGAGCATACGCAGAGCATGTGTCATAGAATGTAACGTACAGTATTTAGTGGTTAGATTATGAGGATGAATAGGCTGATGATGAATGGATGATTAAAAATAGTAAGGGTAATAAAGATACTGCTGATGAAGATAAGGAAGGATGATGAGAATAATAAAGATAAGAATGATGAGAAAAAGAATGATAACGATGAGAGTGATGACGATAAAGATGAGAAGGCTAAAAATGTTGATGGGAATGATGATGAATTTTAGAATGGCGAGAAAGACAAAGATAGTAAAAATAAGAATGAGAATGATCAAGATTAAAACAATAAAAATTATTAGAACTATATAAATGCCAATAAGCATGAGGATGATAAAAAACTGAATAAAAAAGTGATGAAGATGAGTAAAATAATGATGATCATAACAAAGAGGTGATAATGGTGATAAGAATGAGAATGGTGAGAATGAGAAAAAGTATCAGAATGCCGAAGATGAGAATGATTAAAATGATAGAGATGAGAATATGAATGAGAATGACAAAGATGAGTATGATAATGATGACAATGAGAATTGATGAGGAGGATGAAAAGTGATGAAGATGAGAATGATGAAAATCATAAATATAAGAAAAATAAGAATAATAATAAGAGAGCGATGAGAATGATGAAGATAAGAATCAGGATGATGAGAAGGATTCAAGTAGGCTGGTGATCAAAATAAAGAGCAGAATTTCTCATTTTTCAGCTTAATTCTTGCATTGTGAACAAATAAGGGTGGTCTCTCTGCAGTGTTGAGCGGGTCGTACATTTTAGGTTACGATCAGTCAGAATGTAGCGGTTCAATCGAGCATGAACAAGGTTTATACAGCGAGTGGGGTTTTATCATTGCCCGATCATACCATACATTTCCTGTTTCAGTTGATTATAGATGAAAATATCGAACACAATTGCTCAGTATTTTGGCGGACAGTAGTCTATCATTGGTCACTGCAGGCTATTTTAAAGCAGGTACCAGCTTAAAATGGTCAAAATAGACTTCTTCCTTCTCGTTAAAGCGACCGCTATCATTATTGCAGCAGAAGTGAATAACCACAAGCGGCACATTTGTTTTCCCACAGCCAACAACCAGTTTCCTTAAAAGAAGCCGTTCTCGCAAACCAATGTATCACTTGTATGAGAATCGGAGAGAACATTCCCCTAAATGAGTGCAGCACAGAACTGGTGAGAGCTATGATGGAAGGAACAGGGCAGGTGCGGGTGACCGGGCGCCTCGACCAGCACACTGTCATGGCGGCTGCTGAGGCTCGGTATCTCGGTATTCTGTACACAGAGGCCGGCAGAATGATCTTCAGAGCAGCATTTGTAGGACCGTGCGATGGATGGATGTTGTGGAAATCGCGGCCGGTAGTGAGTAATGCGTGGTGCTGAGGATGATGACTCACAGAGAGCGTCTGTATGAGTCTCCGCGGTGTCCTCTGTGCTTTATCTGACTACATCTAGTTGCTCACTTTGGTGTTGTGATTTGGGCACTCTGGGGCAAGGTGTTCACTCTATGGCATAATAATATTGCCTTACATTGAAGCCCTACTATTTGTGCATTTTAGGATGGTATTCATTAGTTTGATGAGAGTATTGTGTGGTGGTATTATGTCAGCACTGTATGGCGATATTAATTTGGAACTATGGCCCCAATTCATTAACACTGGCATTTTATACACCGGTCTTAATAAAGGGAGTCAGACATGTCTAATTCATTCACAGGCGTCGGCCTCTTAAGGAACATGGTGCATCTATCAACTTATACCAGGATTAAGAACGCAAGAGCGTTTGAAACATGTTATTTTTTGAGGGTTTTTCCCCATCTCTCCTTTGCGATGTGTGTATGTTTTTATCAATGAATTATGAATAAAGATTGTAACTTTTCCATGTTCTATCTAACCTTAGAAGCTGAACCTACCCTCTTTCTTTTCTCTGTGGCATGCATCTATTAACTGCCATGCGCCACCACCACCATTGACACACATGGCTGTAGTAATTTACACCAATTCTGGGACATAATTCATGATCATTTTCTCAAGAGCGTTAGGTTCCTTCCCGTATTGCCTGAGCTTTTGCTTCGCCTACTTTTCAAACAGAGGACAAAGATGGCTGAGATTGGAGTAAAAACTGGTAAAAGCTGCAAAACTTACGCACAACTTTTAGTTGTTCACTAATTTTGCAACGTGTGAAACAGTTTTACAGCAAAATTCAAATCATGTCTCGGCCCCCCAAAATGTTCAGACTTACAGAAATAATAGTCTACATTCCTGTAACTTTGAGAGAAGGATCCCCACAAACTGTGATCCAGTTTTGTAACGATAGAAGGGCTGAAAACATGAGCATAGCGTTTCATCATAAGAGCGGCTGCTCGCCATAAGACTTTTTTTTGGGGGGGGTTTAAAGTCAACCTCATATTGAGAGTTGCTGTGCACATGGCACAGAAGAGCTGTTGAAATCACGACTGGACTCATCCACGTTGGGGATCCACTAGCAGATCCATCGCTGTAACCAAGGTTGATTTCTGCCACCATTCTTTTAAAAAATTCAGGGTGGATTTTCTGAAGGAAAATCGGAATCATGTGAGCGTCGGGAAAGGATGTCCAACTAAGACCACTGTGCAAAGCCAAGTTCTATGAGGGTCAAGTAAAGCTTTTTTCTCACTCATTTTCTTCCATCTTACTAAAGATGTTAAGAAACAGACGTCACCAATGTTCCTATGGATGTGCAGGGGTCTTCCGGAGCTGTCCAGAACCCCCGGTGCTGAAGAGCAATGGAGAATGTGACTCTATTCCCACAGACTCTGAAGACCTGCAAATCACCCACTCGCCCCAAGACGTCACATTTACATTTTATCCATGTTCTATTATTTCCTTGGCATTTGTCTTCCGTCTCATTAACCCCTTCATGACAGGGTTAATTTTCCAATTCTGAGTTTTCGATTTTTCCTCGTCTGCTTCAAAAAGTCAATACATATATATATATAGATAGATAGATAGATATATATACATACATTTTTTTTCCATATTAGGGCTAGTTTTTTGCGGATGATTTGAAGTCTTGAAGCAAACCATTCATCTTATCAGATAATATTCAGAAAAGCAAAAAAAAAATTCCAAGTGCGATGGAACGGTGTAAAAACACCACAATCCCACCATTATTTTTTAACGCTTTGTTTTTGCAATTGTTCATTGTACAGTAAAACTGACCTGGTAACATTATCCTCCGGGTCAGGATGAGGATGGTGATAGGAAGATTGTTTCTTTGCTGTTTTTTTTTTTCTTTTTAATTTTAAGTAGTGAAAAAAGTAGATTTGTAAAAATATAACATAATTGTTTCTTGTCTCCATTGGCTGAGACCTGCAACTTTATTACTTTTCCATCAACGGAGTTGGTTTTTTGTTCCTTGTCAAGCTGATGTTTTTATTGATACCATTTTGGGGAATATACAATGTTTTGAATGTTTTTTTACTGCATTTTTTAACTCCTTCTTGACTTTCCATTTTTTTTTCGTTTTTTTTCTTCCTTTCTTCCATGAGCCATAACTTTTTCTTTTTATTTCTCCGTCAATTTACCTGTATGAGGGCTTGTTTTTTTGCGGGACGAGTTGTACTTTTGAATGACACTATTCATTCTACCACATAATAAACGGGAAAAAGGGGAAAAAATTCCAAGTGCATTAAAATTGCAAAAAAGTGTAATTCCACAAGAGTTTTTTTTTAATTTTTCCATTTACTACGTTCACTATATGGAAAAACTGATCTCTAAATATGATTCTCCGGGTCAGTACGAGTGTGTAGATACCAAACATGTATCGGTTTTTTTAAATTTAAGTGGTGAAATATTTTTATAAAATTTATTTGAAAAAAAGGGCTTTTGTTGCCATTTTCAGGATCTGGGGCTGTGTTTTTTCGCACACTGAGCTGATGTTTTTATTGATACCATTTTGGGGTAGATACGATGTTTTGATCGCGTCTTATTGTATTTTATTGGAATGTTGTGTCGGCCAAAACCAACGTAATTTTTGCGCTTTGATTTTTTCTCTCGTTACTCCGTTTAACGATCAGTTTAATTTATTATGTATTTTGATAGAACGTCCTTTTACGAATGCAGCGATTCCAAATATGTGTTTTTTTTTTGTTTTATTTTTAAGGGGGAAAGGGGGAATTTAAACTTTTGTGGGTTTTTTTTTCATACATATATGTTTTTAATTTTCACCTTTTACTGTATATAATAGTCCCCTCAGGGGACTTGAAGCTGCAATCATGTGATACGAGAATCAGCACTGCTATGTATAGTGAAAATCACAATCTCCTATGAACGCCAGCTAAAGGAGGATCAAAGTGAGAGGCATCGGGGTCATCAGAAGACCCCCGGCTGTCATGACACGTGTATTTGATGACGTGTTTCTACAATACTTTTTTCTCTGATTGTTCCACTCCTGATTTTGGCTTACAAATACTGATGTAAAATACTGACCGAATACTGAACGTGTGAACGTGGCTTTATAATGAGGCTTCACAGGTGACCTGAGCGCGCCTGCCGTGGTCTTCAAGTATTAGTGAAACAACAAGCCAAAGTATTGAGTGTAGATAGGCTCCACTGACGCGATGTGTCATCCAACTTATTAGAATATTCAGAATTCCAAGCAAAAAAAAACCGTGAACGTGACAGCGAGAAGACAACAGAAGACATGTCCGCCTCCCGGCACCGGCTCAGTCCTGTCCCCCATGTCCCCGGCTATGGCATGTCAGCTCCGCAGTAGGGGAAGATAATGAAGGCTGTTTCCAGATCCGGCCTCTCCTGTTGCTGCTGTTAATATTTCATCTGCCTTCCACAGTGAGGGCCACCGAGGACTCCCTCCTAACATTGTTTACGCGCCGGTCTTGGGATTTATCCTGCAGCCTTAGACTTGGGTTTGCTCATATCTAATTAGCTGCGAGTAATCAGCCCGGTATGACGGCATCTTCTCTGCATGTACTTTGTGTTCTGGCTCGGTCCCCTCGGAGACTCCCAGTTTAGGGCCTTGGCTTGTTGGTGCCAGGCTCCCCCTACAGACGTCTCACGCTGCATAATACCACGCTGGCCATGGCGAGCAGCCGCTCTCCCCCTTTATGCTGCTGTCTTATGGTAATTAATTAGAGCTAATTAGCTTCTGTCTTCCTGGAGGATTAACCCCTCTCCAGCTATCATTTCTGGATGGTGGGACGTAGCTCGGGAGATGAATTACATGGACGTGGGATACTCTGGATTCATATCCTTATCCAGATGGTGACTGGGTAGAGGCTTGGAAAAGAGAATTGGGAAATGGAGGGCGACCGGAAGAGACGTATATGGTAACATTAGATTCATCCCATGTCAGCCCTGAGCCCTTGGTGCATTCATTGTTTGGGTTGTGCTTCCCACTGTGACCACTTCTTGACATTAGTCATAAGTGTGCACTTTGTATCAGCCCCAGTCAGGGGTGGACGGACCCACTAGAGAACCAGAGAATCCTCGGGTGGGCCCTGGCTTCTCCTTCAGGAGAGTTCATAGTGCAAACCTTGCAGCTGCTATGGGGCTCTTTAGTGGGGGAGAAAGGTGGACCCTCAGAATCAAAGCCTCTGGTGGGCCCAATGTTCTTCAGTCTGGCACTGTCCCCAGTCCTGGCTCTGGATGATCGGTGTGTGGCCCTATGCCTAATGGCAACAACAGAGCTATCCATGGAGAGTCATAATTCGGGACGTGGTACAGATTTTGCATTGGGCACCAGAAAACCAACTCCAGTCATAAGGTGAAGACAATGTCACGCTCTTAGTTGGGCACCAAGACCAAGTGATGTAACTGATGCTCTTGTTGCACCAACTAACGTGCCCTTCACGGTCCTCCGCTGATCTCTACTCTTCTAATAGGAAGTCACACGAGAGCGACCAGTAGCTATTCACAAGGAACTATCTCTTCCTTCAATATAAAATCGGTCAGTTGATGATATAGGATATATGATAAGTGTGCCCCATTAAAGGTGTTATTCACTTTGGCAATGATAACTTGTAGAAAAGTTTCCTGACCACATAGTGTCCCACTTCTAGCAATAAGTGTTGATTTTCTCTGCAGAACCCCCAGTTAATAAATATAGCATTACACAACATCCATGTATATCAATGATACATGTGACGCAGGACAAGACAGGTTCTACTCAAAGAGACTCTGTGCAGCGGCTGTGCAAGAGATGGAGGCTCTGAACAGAGGACCTCTCTCCACTATTTCTCAGAAATTCTCCAACAGGGTAAATTACAATGGGTCTAGAAATTGGACAACACATCAAAAAATGTCCACCACTGCTCGTGTACCATCGTATATAGCCACAATGTGCTGAATTTTTCCAGGTTTATAATTAGACAGAAGTGTGCTGGATATCATCATATGGGGAGAACTGCACTAGGCAAAATCACATTGGGTATATAAGTAGTTGGTACAGTTATGATAGCATTCAAAGGAAGTGCAACGGGTAAATTAATGGGTAGAAATGTGCTGGGTGTAATGGTGCTGGGAGTAATGGTGCTGGGTATAATGGTGCTTGGTGTAATACCACTGGGTGTAAAGGTGCTGGATGTAATGGTGCTGGATGTAATGGTGCTGGATGTAATGGTGCTGGGTATAATGGTGCTTGGTGTAATACCACTGGGTGTAAAGGTGCTGGATGTAATGGTGCTGGATGTAATGGTGCTGGATGTAATGGTGCTGGATGTAATGGTGCTGGGTGTAATGGTGCTGGATGTAATGGTGCTGGGTGTAATGGTGCTGGGTGTAATGGTGCTGGGTGTAATGGTGCTGGATGTAATGGTGCTGGATGTAATGGTGCTGGATGTAATGGTGCTGGGAATAATGGTGCTGGGTGTAATGGTGCTGGATGTAATGGTGCTGGATGTAATGGTGCTGGGAATAATGGTGCTGGATGTAATGGTGCTGGATGTAATGGTGCTGGGAATAATGGTGCTGGGTGTAATGGTGCTGGATGTAATGGTGCTGGGAATAATGGTGCTGGGTGTAATGGTGCTGGGTGTAATGGTGCTGGGTGTAATGGTGCTGGGTGTAATGGTGCTGGGTGTAATGGTGCTGGGTGTAATGGTGCTGGATGTAATGGTGCTGGATGTAATGGTGCTGGATGTAATGGTGCTGGGAGTAATGGTGCTGGGTGTAATGGTGCTGGGTGTAATGGTGCTGGGTGTAATGGTGCTGGGTGTAATGGTGCTGGATGTAATGGTGCTGGGTGTAATGGTGCTGGATGTAATGGTGCTGGGTGTAATGGTGCTGGGTGTAATGGTGCTGGATGTAATGGTACTAGGTATAATGGTGCTGGATGTAATGGTGCTGGATGTAATGGTGCTGGGTATAATGGTGCTTGGTGTAATACCACTGGGTGTAAAGGTGCTGGATGTAATGGTGCTGGATGTAATGGTGCTGGATATAATGGTGCTGGATGTAATGGTGCTGGGTGTAATGGTGCTGGATGTAATGGTGCTGGATGTAATGGTGCTGGGAATAATGGTGCTGGATGTAATGGTGCTGGATGTAATGGTGCTGGGAATAATGGTGCTGGGTGTAATGGTGCTGGGTGTAATGGTGCTGGATGTAATGGTGCTGGGTGTAATGGTGCTGGATGTAATGGTGCTGGATGTAATGGTGCTGGATGTAATGGTGCTGGATGTAATGGTGCTGGATGTAATGGTGCTGGATGTAATGGTGCTGGGAGTAATGGTGCTGGATGTATTGGTGCTGGATGTAATGGTGCTGGATGTATTGGTGCTGGATGTAATGGTACTAGGTATAATGGTGCTGGATGTAATGGTGCTGGATGTAATGGTGCTGGATGTAATGGTGCTGAATGTAATGGTGCTGAATGTAATGGTGCTGAATGTAATAGTGCTGAATGTAATGGTGCTGGGTGTAATGGGGCTGGGAGTAGTGGGGCTGGGTATAATACCACTGGGTGTAATGGTGCTGGACGTAATGGTGCTGGATGTAATGGTGCTGAATGTAATGGTGCTGGACGTAATGGTGCTGGACGTAATGGTGCTGGACGTAATGGTGCTGGACGTAATGGTGCTGGACGTAATGGTGCTGGACGTAATGGTGCTGGACGTAATGGTGCTGGACGTAATGGTGCTGGACGTAATGGTGCTGGACGTAATGGTGCTGGACGTAATGGTGCTGGACGTAATGGTGCTGGACGTAATGGTGCTGGACGTAATGGTGCTGGATGTAATGGTGCTGAACGTAATGGTGCTGGACGTAATGGTGCTGGAAGTAATGGTGCTGGGTGTAATGGCGCTGGGTGTAATGGTGCTGGGTGTAATGGTGCTGGGTGTAATGGTGCTGGATGTAATGGTGCTGGATGTAATGGTGCTGGGAATAATGGTGCTGGATGTAATGGTGCTGGGTGTAATGGTGCTGGATGTAATGGTGCTGGGTGTAATGGTGCTGGATGTAATGGTGCTGGATGTAATGGTGCTGGATGTAATGGTGCTGGATGTAATGGTGCTGGATGTAATGGTGCTGGACGTAATGGTGCTGGAAGTAATGGTGCTGGGTGTAATGGCGCTGGGTGTAATGGTGCTGGGTGTAATAGCGCTGAGTGTGATGGTGCTGGGTGTATTAGCGCTGGGTGTGATGGTGCTGGGTGTAGTAGCACTGGATATGATGGTGCTGGGTGTATAGCGTTGTATTTAATGGTTCTGGATGTAATGGTGCTGGGTGTATTAGCGCTGGGTGTGATGGTGCTGGGTGTGGTAGCGCTGGGTGTGATAGTGCTTGGTGTAGTAGCGCTGGGTGTGATGGTGCTGGGTGTATTAGCGCTGGGTGTGATGGTGCTGGGTGTATTAGCGCTGGGTGTGATGGTGCTGGGTGTATTAGCGCTGGGTGTGATGGTGCTGGGTGTATTAGCGCTGGGTGTGATGGTGCTGGATGTAATGGTGCTGGACGTAATGGTGCTGGATGTAATGGTGCTGAATGTAATGGTGCTGGACGTAATGGTGCTGGAAGTAATGGTGCTGGGTGTAATGGCGCTGGGTGTAATGGTGCTGGGTGTATTAGCGCTGGGTGTGATGGTGCTGGGTGTAGTAGCACTGGATATGATGGTGCTGGGTGTATAGCGTTGTATTTAATGGTTCTGGATGTAATGGTGCTGGGTGTATTAGCGCTGGGTGTGATGGTGCTGGGTGTGGTAGCGCTGGGTGTGATGGTGCTTGGTGTAGTAGCGCTGGGTGTGATGGTGCTGGGTGTATTAGCGCTGGGTGTGATGGTGCTGGGTGTATTAGCGCTGGGTGTGATGGTGCTGGATGTATTAGCGCTGGGTGTGATGGTGCTGGGTGTATTAGCGCTGGGTGTGATGGAGCTGGGTGTATTAGCACTGGGTGTGATGGTGCTGGGTGTATTAGCGCTGGGTGTGATGGTGCTGGGTGTATTAGCGCTGGGTGTGATGGTGCTGGGTGTATTAGCGCTGGGTGTGATGGTGCTGGGTGTATTAGCGCTGGGTGTGATGGTGCTGGGTGTATTAGCACTGAGTGTGATGGTGCTGGGTGTATTAGCGCTGGGTGTGATGGTGCTGGGTGTATTAGTGCTGGGTGTGATGGTGCTGGGTGTAGTAGCGCTGGGTGTGATGGTGCTGGGTGTAGTAGCGCTGGGTGTGATGGTGCTGGGTGTAGTAGCGCTGGGTGTGATGGTGCTGGGTGTAGTAGCGCTGGGTGTGATGGTGCTGGGTGTATTAGCGCTGGGGGTGATGGTGCTGGGTGTAGTAGCGCTGGGTGTGATGGTGCTGGGTGTAGTAGCGCTGGGTGTGATGGTGCTGGGTGTAGTAGCGCTGGGTGTGATGGTGCTGGGTGTAGTAGCGCTGGGTGTAATGGTGCTGGTGTATTAGCGCTGGGTGTGATGGTGCTGGCTGTATTAACGCTGGGTGTGATGGTGCTGGGTGTATTAGCGCTGGGTGTGATGGTGCTGGGTGTATTAGCGCTGGGTGTGATGGTGCTGGGTGTATTAGCGCTGGGTGTGATGGTGCTGGGTGTGGTAGCGCTGGGTGTGATGGTGCTGGGTGTGGTAGCGCTGGGTGTGATGGTGCTGGGTGTGGTAGCGCTGGGTGTGATGGTGCTGGGTGTATTAGCGCTGGGTGTGATGGTGCTGGGTGTATTAGCGCTGGGTGTGATGGTGCTGGGTGTATTAGCGCTGGGTGTGATGGTGCTGGGTGTATTAGCGCTGGGTGTGATGGTGCTGGGTGTATTAGCACTGGGTGTGATGGTGCTGGGTGTATTAGCGCTGGGTGTGATGGTGCTGGGTGTATTAGCGCTGGGTGTGATGGTGCTGGGTGTGATGGTGCTGGGTGTATTAGCGCTGGGTGTGATGGTGCTGCGTGTAGTAGCGCTGGGTGTAATGGTGCTGGGTGTATTAGCGCTGGGTGTGATGGTGCTGGGTGTGGTAGCGCTGGGTGTGATGGTGCTGGGTGTGGTAGCGCTGGTTGTGATGGTGCTTGGTGTAGTAGCGCTGGGTGTGATGGTGCTGGGTGTATTAGCGCTGGGTGTGATGGTGCTGGGTGTATTAGCACTGGGTGTGATGGTGCTGGGTGTAGTAGTGCTGGGTGATGGTGCTGGGTGTAGTAGCACTGGGTGTGATGGTGCTGGGTGTAGTAGCGCTGGGTGTGATGGTGCTGGGTGTAGTAGCGCTGGGTGTGATGGTGCTGGGTGTAGTAGCGCTGGGTGTGATGGTGCTGGGTGTAGTAGCGCTGGGTGTGATGGTGCTGGGTGTAGTAGCGCTGGGTGTGATGGTGCTGGGTGTAGTAGCGCTGGGTGTGATGGTGCTGGGTGTAGTAGCGCTGGGTGTGATGGTGCTGGGTGTATTAGCGCTGGGTGTGATGGTGCTGGGTGTAGTAGCGCTGGGTGTGATGGTGCTGGGTGTAGTAGCGCTGGGTGTGATGGTGCTGGGTGTAGTAGCGCTGGGTGTGATGGTGCTGGGTGTAGTAGCGCTGGGTGTAATGGTGCTGGTGTATTAGCGCTGGGTGTAATGGTGCTGGGTGTATTAACGCTGGGTGTGATGGTGCTGGGTGTATTAGCGCTGGGTGTGATGGTGCTGGGTGTATTAGCGCTGGGTGTGATGGTGCTGGGTGTGGTAGCGCTGGGTGTGATGGTGCTGGGTGTGGTAGCGCTGGGTGTGATGGTGCTGGGTGTATTAGCGCTGGGTGTGATGGTGCTGGGTGTATTAGCGCTGGGTGTGATGGTGCTGGGTGTATTAGCGCTGGGTGTGATGGTGCTGGGTGTATTAGCGCTGGGTGTGATGGTGCTGGGTGTATTAGCGCTGGGTGTGATGGTGCTGGGTGTATTAGCGCTGGGTGTGATGGTGCTGGGTGTATTAGCGCTGGGTGTGATGGTGCTGGGTGTGATGGTGCTGGGTGTATTAGCGCTGGGTGTGATGGTGCTGCGTGTAGTAGCGCTGGGTGTAATGGTGCTGGGTGTATTAGCACTGGGTGTGATGGTGCTGGGTGTAGTAGTGCTGGGTGATGGTGCTGGGTGTAGTAGCGCTGGGTGTGATGGTGCTGGGTGTAGTAGCGCTGAGTGTGATGGTGCTGGGTGTAGTAGCGCTGGGTGTATTAGCGCTGGGTGTGATGGTGCTGGGTGTATTAGCGCTGGGTGTGATGGTGCTGGGTGTATTAGCGCTGGGTGTGATGGTGCTGGGTGTGGTAGCGCTGGGTGTGATGGTGCTGGGTGTGGTAGCGCTGGGTGTGATGGTGCTGGGTGTGGTAGCGCTGGGTGTGATGGTGCTGGGTGTATTAGCGCTGGGTGTGATGGTGCTGGGTGTATTAGCGCTGGGTGTGATGGTGCTGGGTGTATTAGAGCTGGGTGTGATGGTGCTGGGTGTAGTAGCGCTGGGTGTGATGGTGCTGGGTGTATTAGCGCTGGGTGTGATGGTGCTGGGTGTATTAGCGCTGGGTGTGATGGTGCTGGGTGTATTAGCGCTGGGTGTGATGGTGCTGGGTGTATTAGCGCTGGGTGTGATGGTGCTGGGTGTAGTAGCGCTGGGTGTGATGGTGCTGGGTGTATTAGCGCTGGGTGTGATGGTGCTGGGTGTATTAGCGCTGGGTGTGATGGTGCTGGGTGTATTAGCGCTGGGTGTATTAGCGCTGGGTGTGATGGTGCTGGGTGTATTAGCGCTGGGTGTGATGGTGCTGGGTGTATTAGCGCTGGGTGTGATGGTACTGGGTGTGATGGTGCTGGGTGTATTAGCGCTGGGTGTGATGGTGCTGGGTGTATTAGCGCTGGGTGTGATGGTGCTGGGTGTAGTAGCACTGGGTGTGATGGTGCTGGGTGTATTAGCGCTGGGTGTGATGGTACTGGGTGTGATGGTGCTGGGTGTATTAGCGCTGGGTGTGATGGTGCTGGGTGTATTAGCGCTGGGTGTGATGGTGCTGGGTGTAGTAGCACTGGGTGTGATGGTGCTGGGTGTAGTAGCACTGGGTGTGATGGTGCTGGGTGTAGTAGCGCTGGGTGTGATGGTGCTGGGTGTATAGCGTTGTATTTAATGGTGCCGGATGTAATGTTTCTGGGTGTTGCGGTGCCAGAAATATTCAGGCAGAGTAGAAACTTACATTTTTTTTGCTTTTTAAATTATTGGTTTAAAAAAAAAGTAAATTGAGGAGGAAGAATTCTGAAATGTGTCTTGTTTGGAGCCTTTACTGTCCTATACCTTCCTTGTGCTGAGTCCATAATATATATATATGCCTGTTGTCTGGAAGAGTAATTTCTTGGTACATATCAGTCCTCTTTAGCGGTTTTATGGCTTTATCCAGTCCCGGAGAAGCAGGGTGACATGTAATATGGCGGCTGTCTGTGGAATCACATGGGCATCACTCAGCTTTTCTTGAATCTAGATTGGAGAACCTTCAGTGTTTCAGATCAATATGGAAGTAGGAGGTGAAAGACGATAGAACTGGGCAGACACAGCTTATGAAAAGACTTGGCTGAAAGTCCACCAAGTTGCTTCCTGAGGCAGGGCAAACCTTTGGCGCACCCCCGGCACCCGGCAGTCGGGCACGTGCCCTTTCAGTGCCATAGCTAAGCCTCTGCCTGGTCTTCACCTTGCAGCTTTACAAGAGCTGAGGACGACGCGATACATATTACACAGGTAAATCAGCAGAGGAGGAAGTTGGCATGATCCGCGAGGAGGCAGTAAAGAGGCATTTATCTGTGCCAGTCACGTTGGCATACAACTTTATGAGCTCTTTGTTTATCATATACAATGGTTAACATATAACCAGCGCCCGCTCAGTACTATACAGCTCATAAATTTGCAAAGAATGGCTGAAAATCACACAATGTCCTGACCCGGCGGTGACCGCGCTTTCCGGAAATAACACAGTTAATCTTTACAGTATCTTAGGAGAAGATTTGCTGTATATTAAACCTTAACCCTTCTTTCCCCGCTCCATTTTCTCAGAAGCTCTAAATAGAAGGTGTGCGCGGCGCTGCAAGCTGTGAAGAAATGAGCGCTCCCTTATTATACCTTGTCGCCGCTCGCGGCCCGCCACGCTCTCCCCTGATTACAGTATTCCCGCTCTGTTTTGACTCGTTTGTAAAAATCCCTGCCGCTCCGCGGTGAAGAGCGCCGTTGGTGGAATTCAAGTGGGTGTGCATTAGAGTAGACGTGACCCTGTCGCTTTAAGAAATCTTCATAGTAAAAGTGGCTTACATATAACCTGAAATGGTTAAATAGCCGCTGTCGCTTCAATAAACTTCTCAAAAAAGAAAGAAACTTTGTACAGAGAGAGCAAAAAGATTCACAGGACCGTGGTCCGCTGTCCACGTCGGACGAGAGCCCTGGGAACCTCCTTCTACTCGCCGACATCCCAGGTCACGTCTTCTGATTGGTACGTCCGGCACGATGTAATGAGCGGGGGTCACATCACAAAGATCATGTCGCACCAGGTACATTAATCAGAGGAGGAGCTGGGGATGCCGATAGGTTGGAGGAGGTTTGCAGGGCTCTGCTCTGGTGACCATTGACCACCAAAGACGCTGCTTCACCAGGGTCCTGCCAATCACTTTGTCCAATATATCTTACCAGATAAATATAGTTCTTATTCTCTGGAGCTAATTATTCACTTTGAAAAAGTTTAATAGGCATCAGATTATAGTTCCCTATTAAAGTCTCTGCAGAGAGGATCAGAGAGAATCACAGGCCTAGACAAATGTATGCTGCAACTTTATAGTAAGTTCCATTGCTGGATTCACAGACACACTGCTCAGCGCTGCTATAAAAAGGTCCTCCATTCTGCTTCATTCTAATAAGTGTTTTATCTAACCTAGAGCTGGGATCACAGATACACTGCCCAGTACTGCTCTATAATGTCTTCCATACTGATGCTTTCTAGTAAGCATTTTATCTAACCTAGAGCTGGGATCACAGATACACTGCCCAGTACTGCTCTATAATGTCTTCCATACTGATGCTTTCTAGTAAGCATTTTATCTAACCTAGAGCTGGGATCACAGATACACTGCCCAGTACTGCTCTATAATGTCTTCCATACTGATGCTTTCTAGAAAGCATTTTATCTAACCTAGAGCTGGGTTCACAGGTACACTGCCCAGTACTGCTGTATAATGTCTTCCATTCTGATGCTTTCTAGAAAGCATTTTATCTAACCTAGAGCTGGGATCACAGATACACTGCCCAGTACTGCTGTATAATGTCTTCCATACTGATGCTTTCTAGTAAGCATTTTATCTAACCTAGAGCTGGGATCACAGATACACTGCCCAGTACTGCTCTATAATGTCTTCCATACTGATGCTTTCTAGTAAGCATTTTATCTAACCTAGAGCTGGGATCACAGATACACTGCCCAGTACTGCTCTATAATGTCTTCCATACTGATGCTTTCTAGAAAGCATTTTATCTAACCTAGAGCTGGGATCACAGATACACTGCCCAGTACTGCTGTATAATGTCTTCCATACTGATGCTTTCTAGTAAGCATTTTATCTAACCTAGAGCTGGGATCACAGATACATTGCCCAGTACTGCTGTATAATGTCTTCCATTCTGATGCTTTCTAGTAAGCATTTTATCTAACCTAGAGCTGAGATCACAGATACACTGCCCAGTACTGCTGTATAATGTCTTCCATTCTGATGCTTTCTAGTAAGCATTTTATCTAACCTAGAGCTGGGATCACAGATACACTGCCCAGTACTGCTGTATAATGTCTTCCATACTGATGCTTTCTAGTAAGCATTTTATCTAACCTAGAGCTGGGATCACAGATACACTGCCCAGTACTGCTCTATAATGTCTTCCATACTGATGCTTTCTAGTAAGCATTTTATCTAACCTAGAGCTGGGATCACAGATACACTGCCCAGTACTGCTGTATAATGTCTTCCATACTGATGCTTTCTAGTAAGCATTTTATCTAACCTAGAGCTGGGATCACAGATACACTGCCCAGTACTGCTCTATAATGTCTTCCATACTGATGCTTTCTAGTAAGCATTTTATCTAACCTAAAGCTGGTTTCACAGATACACTGCCCAGTACTGCTCTATAATGTCTTCCATACTGATGCTTTCTAGTAAGCATTTTATCTAACCTAGAGCTGGAATCACAGATACACTGCCCAGTACTGCTCTATAATGTCTTCCATACTAATGCTTTCTAGTAAGCATTTTATCTAACCTAGAGCTGGGATCACAGATACACTGCCCAGTACTGCTCTATAATGTCTGTTTTGACTCGTTTGTAAAAATCCCTGCCGCTCCGCGGTGAAGAGCGCCGTTGGTGGAATTCAAGTGGGTGTGCATTAGAGTAGACGTGACCCTGTCGCTTTAAGAAATCTTCATAGTAAAAGTGGCTTACATATAACCTGAAATGGTTAAATAGCCGCTGTCGCTTCAATAAACTTCTCAAAAAAGAAAGAAACTTTGTACAGAGAGAGCAAAAAGATTCACAGGACCGTGGTCCGCTGTCCACGTCGGACGAGAGCCCTGGGAACCTCCTTCTACTCGCCGACATCCCAGGTCACGTCTTCTGATTGGTACGTCCGGCACGATGTAATGAGCGGGGGTCACATCACAAAGATCATGTCGCACCAGGCACATTAATCAGAGGAGGAGCTGGGGATGCCGATAGGTTGGAGGAGGTTTGCAGGGCTCTGCTCTGGTGACCATTGACCACCAAAGACGCTGCTTCACCAGGGTCCTGCCAATCACTTTGTCCAATATATCTTACCAGATAAATATAGTTCTTATTCTCTGGAGCTAATTATTCACTTTGAAAAAGTTTAATAGGCATCAGATTATAGTTCCCTATTAAAGTCTCTGCAGAGAGGATCAGAGAGAATCACAGGCCTAGACAAATGTATGCTGCAACTTTATAGTAAGTTCCATTGCTGGATTCACAGACACACTGCTCAGCGCTGCTATAAAAAGGTCCTCCATTCTGCTTCATTCTAATAAGTGTTTTATCTAACCTAGAGCTGGGATCACAGATACACTGCCCAGTACTGCTCTATAATGTCTTCCATACTGATGCTTTCTAGTAAGCATTTTATCTAACCTAGAGCTGGGATCACAGATACACTGCCCAGTACTGCTCTATAATGTCTTCCATACTGATGCTTTCTAGTAAGCATTTTATCTAACCTAGAGCTGGGATCACAGATACACTGCCCAGTACTGCTCTATAATGTCTTCCATACTGATGCTTTCTAGAAAGCATTTTATCTAACCTAGAGCTGGGATCACAGATACACTGCCCAGTACTGCTGTATAATGTCTTCCATACTGATGCTTTCTAGTAAGCATTTTATCTAACCTAGAGCTGGGATCACAGATACATTGCCCAGTACTGCTGTATAATGTCTTCCATTCTGATGCTTTCTAGTAAGCATTTTATCTAACCTAGAGCTGAGATCACAGATACACTGCCCAGTACTGCTGTATAATGTCTTCCATTCTGATGCTTTCTAGTAAGCATTTTATCTAACCTAGAGCTGGGATCACAGATACACTGCCCAGTACTGCTGTATAATGTCTTCCATACTGATGCTTTCTAGTAAGCATTTTATCTAACCTAGAGCTGGGATCACAGATACACTGCCCAGTACTGCTCTATAATGTCTTCCATACTGATGCTTTCTAGTAAGCATTTTATCTAACCTAGAGCTGGGATCACAGATACACTGCCCAGTACTGCTCTATAATGTCTTCCATACTGATGCTTTCTAGAAAGCATTTTATCTAACCTAGAGCTGGGATCACAGATACACTGCCCAGTACTGCTCTATAATGTCTTCCATACTGATGCTTTCTAGTAAGCATTTTATCTAACCTAAAGCTGGTTTCACAGATACACTGCCCAGTACTGCTCTATAATGTCTTCCATACTAATGCTTTCTAGTAAGCATTTTATCTAACCTAGAGCTGGGATCACAGATACACTGCCCAGTACTGCTCTATAATGTCTTCCATACTGATGCTTTCTAGTAAGCATTTTATCTAACCTAGAGTTAGGTTCACAGATACAATGCCCAGTACTGCTCTATAATGTCTTCCATACTGATGCTTTCTAGTAAGCATTTTATCTAACCTAGAGCTGGGATCACAGATACACTGCCCAGTACTGCTCTATAATGTCTTCCATACTAATGCTTTCTAGTAAGCATTTTATCTAACCTAGAGCTGGGATCACAGATACACTGCCCAGTACTGCTCTATAATGTCTTCCATACTGATGCTTTCTAGTAAGCATTTTATCTAACCTAGAGTTAGGTTCACAGATACACTGCCCAGTACTGCTCTATAATGTCTTCCATACTGATGCTTTCTAGTAAGCATTTTATCTAACCTAAAGCTGGTTTCACAGATACACTGCCCAGTACTGCGCTATAATGTCTTCCATACTGATGCTTTCTATTAAGCATTTTATCTCACCCAGAGCTGGGTTCACAGCTACATTTCTCAGTACTGTTTTAAAATGTCTTCCACGCAGTTGCTTTCCACTATGCATTTTATCTCACCCAGAGCTGAATTCACAGCTACACTGCATTACAATATGATCAATGCTTTTGAACATGTATTATATAGAGACAGCAGAGCAGGAATCTCTCATGGCTGTGTATAGGAAACTTTACAGCAACTAGCCTCTACTCAATAGCTCAGAGACTATATAAAATTAGAAATGGTACCTGCAGAGGTAAAAAAAAAATGGTGAAAAATGCAGGATACAAGTCACATAAGTGTTATTCCTCACGCACACCCATACAACAGCTTATTCTGAAAAGTCACCTGGTATGATGTAAATAGATTATCTGACTCTTTACTTTTTAAAGTAGCCGTTAAAGGGGTATTCCCATCTTCAAGATGCTATAACAATATGTAGTAGGTGTAATAATAATAATAATAATATCAACAAATATCTCCAATTAGAAATGCAGTATAGTTCTTCTGATTTGCTATGTCTCTTCCCTCATGTGCAGGGCATTGCAGGACCTTAGGCATCCATGGTTATGACCACTAGCAACTAGCTAACTAACTGTCACTATATCAGTGGTCGTAACCATGAATAACTAAGGTCCTGCAATGTCTGCACATGGGGTAGCCATCATAGCAAATCAGAAGAACTATACTACATTTCTAATTGCAGGTATTTGCTGATATTATTATTATTACACCTATTACATATTGGGATAGCATCTTGGAGATGGGAATACCCCTTTAAAATTCACTGCCTTTCACATGTTGATGGTCTTGGGGACACTGGAGCACCAAATCAGGGGATTGAGGCAGCTGTGGTTCCAATGACATGTTGTCCAAAATTATATCATCATAATATCATAATGACCATTAATTGTGTCATGATGACGGTAAGAAGCGGCTGGTTGCTTTAGTGACCCATGAGGTGGGAATTTTGGAGAATTTAAAGATAAGAGATTTTTTTTTTTTTTACATGGATTAATGTAAACTTCGAGGGGCAAAGACTGACCGCCACCCGTTTAGGAAGACGATAGGGAAACCTAGACTGTATACAACAGGGGGATCGTGTGATTGCATCGAGACACAAAATGCAAGAGTGGGCAGACATGCGAGTTTTGTTGACCCATCAACCACGTGGACCACGTACATTTACATAGCGCCTAACTTCACTGCAGTATACACAGGTCAGGATAATCTTTAATTACTGGATTAATTACACATTCTTCCTATGTAGGTTCAATTGTCTTCCTTGAATGGTGGTAAAGTAACTCTGGTCATACTCCCATTATTTGCAAAGAGTTGTCAACTTCTGACCAAGTGATCAAGAGATATGGGATAGATCAGAACAATGAATGATAGACCAACCATTAATATTCTCACCCCAACTTACATGCACCATGTACAGCTCCCCCCCCCCCCCCCCAAGCCCGGAGAACGGAGACCCCCAACACCCACTTGACTCACCGGGGACGCAGGAGCGTCCAGCTGCCCGACTATGCCCTTAGGTGCCAGATCTACAGAATACAGAGAGCAAATAATGACAGATCATCAAAAATTGGAATATTCGTTGAAGTTTTTATGTTAAACATACTTTTCACATTCTTACAAGTTATTTTTTCATTTTACATATTAATTAAATAATGAAATTAAACTGTGAAATCTCGCGGCTCTTACTTTGCCCACTGAGCCCCAAAATAGACTGACCGTCCTGTTCTGTAGAGATCACTTCTCAGCAGCCTCCTCATTACCGTCACAGGCAGGTAACACCTATACCCAACAGTGGAACATTCACAATAGGTGACGTCACAGCTCACCTCCTCCTCCTCCAGTACAATGACTGATAACACAGGATCCACCATTCACAATAGGTGATGTCACAGCTCACCTCCTCCTCCTCCTCTACAATGACTGATAAAACCTCTATATACAGTAGATAACACAGGATCCACCATTCACAATAAGTGACGTCACAGCTCACCTCCTCCTCCTCCTGTACAATGACTGATAACACCTCTATATACAGTAGATAACACAGGATCCACCATTCACACTAGGTGCGTCACAGCTCACCTCCTCCTCCTGTACAATGACTGATAACACCTCTATATACAGTAGATAACACAGGATCCACCATTCACAATAGGTGATGTCACAGCTCACCTCCTCCTCCTGTACAATGACTGATAAAACCTCTATATACAGTAGATAACACAGGATCCACCATTCACAATAAGTGACGTCACAGCTCACCTCCTCCTCTTCCTGTACAATGACTGATAACACCTCTATATACAGTAGATAACACAGGATCCACCATTCACACTAGGTGCGTCACAGCTCACCTCTTCCTCCTGTACAATGACTGATAACACCTCTATATACAGTAGATAACACAGGATCCACCATTCACAGTAGGTGACATCACAGCTCACCTCCTCCTCCTCCTGTACAATGACTGATAACACCTCTATATACAGTAGATAACACAGGATCCTCCATTCACACTAGGTTATGTCACAGCTCACCTCCTCCTCCTGTACAATGACTGATAACACCTCTATATACAGTAGATAACACAGGATCCACCATTCACAATAAGTGACGTCACAGCTCACCTCCTCCTCCTCCTGTACAATGACTGATAACACTTCTATATACAGTAGATAATGCAGGCTCCACCATTCACAGTAGGTGATGTCACAGCTCTCCTCCTCCTGTATAATGACTGATAACACCTCTATATACAGTAGATAACACAGGATCCACCATTCACAGTAGGTGATGTCACAGCTCTCCTCCTCCTCCTCCTGTATAATGACTGATAACACCTTTATATACAGTAAATAACACAGGCTCCACCATTCACAGTAGGTGATGTCACAGCTCACCTCCTCCTCCTCCTGTATAATGACTGATAACACCTCTGTATACAGTAATAATAAACACAGATTAGAACAAAAGAAAATACAGCATATCACTATCTAGTTTTTGAGAAAACTCATGGGTGATACTTTCCCTTGATGGAGGGATAATATTTTAGATCATGCAAGTAACAATATCTCACCACATGCAAATTTTAGTCAAAACACAAGAGACCCAACACCAGACGACTCGCAGTCACGTGGACGTTCTGGAGGACAAGTGTCCGGCCGCAGAGGAGCAGAAGTTTCCAAAATAGAGTTCGGTGGAGTTATTCCTTCCTAGATATGGAAATCCACTACGTATGGAGGGGAAAGGGAGCTGGTGATGGTGGGACGCAGGGTTCTGGGCTTGTTATTTGCACACCATTGGCCTTGTATATACAGTATGTACTATGCAGCACGGTGGCCATACAATGCTCAAATAATATCACCATACAATGCTCAAATAATACAACCATACAGTGCTCAAATAATATCATCATACAATGCTCAAATAATATCACCATACAGTGCTCAAATAATATCATCATACAGTGCTCAAATAATACAACCATACAGTGCTCAAATAATATCACCATACAGTGCTCAAATAATATCATCATACAGTGCTCAAATAATACAACCATACAGTGCTCAAATAATATCACCATACAGTGCTCAAATAATACAACCATACAGTGCTCAAATAATATCACCATACAGTGCTCAAATAATACAACCATACAGTGCTCAAATAATACAACCATACAGTGCTCAAATAATATCACCATACAATGCTCAAATAATATCACCATATAGTGCTCAAATAATATCACCATACAGTGCTCAAACAATATCACCATACAGTGCTCAAATAATATCACCATACAGTGCTCAAACAATATCACCATACAGTGCTCAAATAATATCATCATACAGTGCTCAAACAATATCACCATACAGTGCTCAAATAATATCATACAGTGCTCAAATAATATCACCATACAGTGCTCAAATAATATCACCATACAGTGCTCAAATAATATCATCATACAATGCTCAAATAATATCACCATACAGTGCTCAAATAATATCATCATACAGTGCTCAAATAATACAACCATACAGTGCTCAAATAATATCACCATACAGTGCTCAAATAATATCATCATACAGTGCTCAAATAATACAACCATACAGTGCTCAAATAATATCACCATACAGTGCTCAAATAATACAACCATACAGTGCTCAAATAATATCATCATACAGTGCTCAAATAATACAACCATACAGTGCTCAAATAATATCACCATACAGTGCTCAAATAATATCATCATACAGTGCTCAAATAATACAACCATACAGTGCTCAAATAATATCACCATACAGTGCTCAAATAATATCACCATACAGTGCTCAAATAATACAACCATACAGTGCTCAAATAATATCACCATAGTGCTCAAATAATACAACCATACAGTGCTCAAATAATATCAATAATATCATCATACAGTGCTCAAATAATACAACCATACAGTGCTCAAATAATATCATCATACAGTGCTCAAATATCATCATACAGTGCTCAAATAATATCACAATACAGTGCTCAAATAATATCACCATACAATGCTCAAATAATATCACCATACAGTGCTCAAATAATATCACCATACAATGCTCAAATAATATCACCATACAGTGCTCAAATAATATCATCATACAGTGCTCAAATAATATCACAATACAGTGCTCAAATAATATCACCATACAATGCTCAAATAATATCACCATACAGTGCTCAAATAATATCACCATACAGTGCTCAAATAATATCACCATACAGTGCTCAAATAATATCATACAGTGCTCAAATAATATCACAATACAGTGCTCAAATAATATCCCCATACAGTGCTCAAATAATAAGCAAAATGTCCCTGATATATCCCATAATATCCGGAACGTATGAAGAACACTTATAGACAAGGCGGTTCACATCCTGATTATACACAAAACACATGTTGGTTATACCAAAGGAGGGTCAGAACCATAGCTCAATATCGCAAGTGCGGAGCATCGTAAGGCTATGTGCCCACGATGCAGAAATGCTCCGGATTTTTTCCTGAACATTTCTGCATCTCCCTGGCAGAAAAAAACGCATGCGGATTGTACATGCGGATTGTCCATGCGGATTGTACATGCGGATTGTCCATGCGGATTGTACATGCGGATTGTGCATGCGGATTGTACATGCGGATTGTGCATGCGGATTGTACATGCGGATTGTGCATGCGGATTGTACATGCGGATTGTGCATGCGGATTGTACATGCGGATTGTACATGCGGATTGTACATGCGGATTGTGCATGCGGATTGTACATGCGGATTGTACATGCGGATTGTACATGCGGATTGTACATGCGGATTGTACATGCGTTTTTCCTGCCAGGGACATGAGGATGTGAAGAGATTTTAGCATCACTTGGAAAGTGCTTGACAACTTGGTCACACTATATAACTCCATGCAACCAGCAACCAGCAACCAGCAACAGGCATATATCGTGTGACCGAGAGAATGGTAAAAAATAAATCTATACTTACCTACTGATGGCCCCCGGAGTCTTTATCCGATGCGTCTTGGCGTGCCGGCAGCTCGCGGTACACTGAAGGACCTGCCGACGTCAGCGGTCGTGTGACCCGTCACATGACTAAATGACATCAGTGCAGATCCTTCAGTCCACCGCGATCTGCCAGCATGCCAGGACAAAGACACCGGGGGCCATCAGAAGGTAAGTATAATGTATATTTTTTATTTTATCCTTTTTTTTACAGGTGCAGGTGCTATGGTACCCGGGTCCGGAGGAAAGTCTCCTGTCCTCCAGACCCGGGTACCATCCGCACATTGAAACGCCTGGATTCCGCATGTACAGATCCAGTGATGTGTATTCCATGCGTTCCATTGCAAGACAATGGCAGCGAAAACGCCGCGCTACCGCAAAATAATTGGTAGTGCTGCGTATTTTTCCGCAATGATAATCCGCAGCGGAAAATTCCGCAGCATGTGCACAGCACATGCGGATTATCACTGGGGAACATGGCAGA
Organism: Phyllobates terribilis; assembly: GCF_046119375.1. Lineage (NCBI taxonomy): Eukaryota > Metazoa > Chordata > Amphibia > Anura > Dendrobatidae > Phyllobates > Phyllobates terribilis. The sequence continues at coordinate 962,740,474 of NW_027362762.1, read as the reverse complement.
CCTTCTACCAAGCGTTTTTTAAGCGTTTCTGCAGCGGAATTGCCGCAGCAAAAACGCTTAAAAAACGTATCGTGGGCACACAGCCTAAGTCAAGTAAAGTGCAGTGATCCGGAACTAGCACCTCACCGTGCAAATCCGCACAGGAGGCGCCAGGAGTCAAAAGTGCAACTACCACCACTGAGGATGTTGCGTGGAGCAGTGCCGGAGCAGTGCTGCGTGGAGCAGTGCCGGAGCAGTGTTGTGTGGAGCAGTGCCGAAGCAGTGTTGTATGGAGCAGTGCCGAAGCAGTGTTGTGTGAAGCAGTGCCGGAGCAGTGTTGCGTGGAGCAGTGCCGGAGCAGTGTTGCGTGGAGCAGTGCCGGAGCAGTGTTGCGTGGAGCAGTGCCGAAGCAGTGTTGCGTGGAGCAGTGCCGAAGCAGTGTTGCGTGGAGCAGTGCCGAAGCAGTGTTGCGTGGAGCAGTGCCGAAGCAGTGTTGCGTGAAGCAGTGCCGGAGCAGTGTTGCGTGGAGCAGTGCCGGAGCAGTGTTGTGTGGAGCAGTGCCGGAGCAGTGTTGTGTGGAGCAGTGCCGGAGCAGTGTTGTGTGGAGCAGTGCCGGAGCAGTGTTGCGTGGAGCAGTGCCGAAGCAGTGTTGCGTGGAGCAGTGCCGAAGCAGTGTTGCGTGGAGCAGTGCCGAAGCAGTGTTGTGTGGAGCAGTGCCGAAGCAGTGTTGTGTGAAGCAGTGCCGAAGCAGTGTTGTGTGAAGCAGTGCCGGAGCAGTGTTGTGTGGAGCAGTGCCGGAGCAGTGTTGTGTGGAGCAGTGCCGGAGCAGTGTTGTGTGGAGCAGTGCCGGAGCAGTGTTGTGTGGAGCAGTGCCGGAGCAGTGTTGTGTGGAGCAGTGCCGGAGCAGTGTTGTGTGGAGCAGTGCCGGAGCAGTGTTGTGTGGAGCAGTGCCGGAGCAGTGCTGTGTGGAGCAGTGCCGGAGCAGTGCTGTGTGGAGCAGTGCCGGAGCAGTGTTGTGTGGAGCAGTGCCGGAGCAGTGTTGTGTGGAGCAGTGCCGGAGCAGTGTTGTGTGGAGCAGTGCCGGAGCAGTGTTGTGTGGAGCAGTGCCGGAGCAGTGCTGCGTGGAGCAGTGCCGGAGCAGTGTTGTGTGGAGAGGTGTTGTGTGGAGCAGTGCTGTGTGGAGCAGTGCCGGAGCAGTGTTGTGTGGAGCAGTGTTGTGTGAAGCAGTGCCGGAGCAGTGTTGTGTGGAGCAGTGCCGGAGCAGTGTTGTGTGGAGCAGTGCCGGAGCAGTGTTGTGTGGAGCAGTGCGGAGCAGTGTTGTGTGAAGCAGTGCCGGAGCAGTGTTGTGTGGAGCAGTGCCGGAGCAGTGTTGTGTGGAGCAGTGCCGGAGCAGTGTTGTGTGGAGCAGTGCCGAAGCAGTGTTGTGTGGAGCAGTGTTGTGTGGAGCAGTGTTGTGTGGAGCAGTGCCGAAGCAGTGTTGTGTGAAGCAGTGCTGGAGCAGTGTTGTGTGGAGCAGTGCCGGAGCAGTGTTGTGTGGAGCAGTGCCGGAGCAGTGTTGTGTGGAGCAGTGCCGGAGCAGTGTTGTGTGGAGCAGTGTTGTGTGGAGCAGTGGCGGAGCAGTGTTGTGTGGAGCAGTGGCGGAGCAGTGTTGTGTGGAGCAGTGCCGGAGCAGTGTTGTGTGGAGCAGTGCCGGAGCAGTGTTGTGTGGAGCAGTGCCGGAGCAGTGCTGCGTGGAGCAGTGCCGGAGCAGTGTTGTGTGGAGAGGTGTTGTGTGGAGCAGTGCCAGAGCAGTGTTGTGTGGAGCAGTGCCGGAGCAGTGTTGTGTGAAGCAGTGCCGGAGCAGTGTTGTGTGGAGCAGTGCCGGAGCAGTGCTGCGTGGAGCAGTGCCGGAGCAGTGTTGTGTGGAGAGGTGTTGTGTGGAGCAGTGCCAGAGCAGTGTTGTGTGGAGCAGTGCCGGAGCAGTGTTGTGTGAAGCAGTGCCGGAGCAGTGTTGTGTGGAGCAGTGGCGGAGCAGTGTTGTGTGGAGCAGTGCCGGAGCAGTGTTGTGTGGAGCAGTGCCGGAGCAGTGTTGTGTGGAGCAGTGCCGGAGCAGTGTTGTGTGGAGCAGTGCCAGAGCAGTGTTGTGTGGAGCAGTGCCGGAGCAGTGTTGTGTGAAGCAGTGCCGGAGCAGTGTTGTGTGGAGCAGTGCCGGAGCAGTGCTGCGTGGAGCAGTGCCGGAGCAGTGTTGTGTGGAGAGGTGTTGTGTGGAGCAGTGCCAGAGCAGTGTTGTGTGGAGCAGTGCCGGAGCAGTGTTGTGTGAAGCAGTGCCGGAGCAGTGTTGTGTGGAGCAGTGGCGGAGCAGTGTTGTGTGGAGCAGTGCCGGAGCAGTGTTGTGTGGAGCAGTGCCGGAGCAGTGTTGTGTGGAGCAGTGCCGGAGCAGTGTTGTGTGGAGCAGTGCCGGAGCAGTGCTGCGTGGAGCAGTGCCGGAGCAGTGTTGTGTGGAGCAGTGCCGGAGCAGTGTTGTGTGGAGCAGTGCCGCAGCAGTGTTGTGTGAAGCAGTGCCGGAGCAGTGTTGTGTGAAGCAGTGCCGAAGCAGTGTTGTGTGGAGCAGTGCCGAAGCAGTGTTGTGTGGAGCAGTGCCGAAGCAGTGTTGTGTGGAGCAGTGCCGAAGCAGTGTTGTGTGGAGCAGTGTTGTGTGGAGCAGTGCCGGAGCAGTGTTGTGTGGAGCAGTGCCGGAGCAGTGTTGTGTGGAGCAGTGCCGGAGCAGTGTTGTGTGGAGCAGTGGCGGAGCAGTGTTGTGTGGAGCAGTGCCGGAGCAGTGTTGTGTGGAGCAGTGCCGGAGCAGTGTTGTGTGGAGCAGTGTTGTGTGGAGCAGTGCCGGAGCAGTGTTGTGTGGAGCAGTGCCGGAGCAGTGTTGTGTGGAGCAGTGCCGGAGCAGTGTTGTGTGGAGCAGTGCCGGAGCAGTGCTGCGTGGAGCAGTGCCGGAGCAGTGTTGTGTGGAGCAGTGCCGGAGCAGTGTTGTGTGGAGCAGTGCCGGAGCAGTGTTGTGTGAAGCAGTGCCGGAGCAGTGTTGTGTGGAGCAGTGCCGAAGCAGTGTTGTGTGGAGCAGTGCCGAAGCAGTGTTGTGTGGAGCAGTGCCGAAGCAGTGTTGTGTGGAGCAGTGCCGAAGCAGTGTTGTGTGGAGCAGTGTTGTGTGGAGCAGTGCCGGAGCAGTGTTGTGTGGAGCAGTGCCGGAGCAGTGTTGTGTGGAGCAGTGCCGGAGCAGTGTTGTGTGGAGCAGTGGCGGAGCAGTGTTGTGTGGAGCAGTGGCGGAGCAGTGTTGTGTGGAGCAGTGCCGGAGCAGTGTTGTGTGGAGCAGTGTTGTGTGGAGCAGTGCCGGAGCAGTGCTGTGTGGAGCAGTGCCGGAGCAGTGTTGTGTGGAGCAGTGCCGGAGCAGTGTTGTGTGGAGCAGTGCCGGAGCAGTGTTGTGTGGAGCAGTGGCGGAGCAGTGTTGTGTGGAGCAGTGCCGGAGCAGTGTTGTGTGGAGCAGTGTTGTGTGGAGCAGTGCCGGAGCAGTGCTGTGTGGAGCAGTGCCGGAGCAGTGTTGTGTGGAGCAGTGCCGGAGCAGTGTTGTGTGGAGCAGTGCCGGAGCAGTGTTGTGTGGAGCAGTGCCGGAGCAGTGTTGTGTGGAGCAGTGCCGGAGCAGTGCTGTGTGGAGACTGTGTGTTCTAAGTTCTCTCTGCTTTATGATCACATTCATTTTAGGAGTTAGATGAAGGGTCTTAATGAGTTTGGTCTTCACATTGGGGGTCTGAATAAATTTAGTGACTGGTCCGGTCCCTGAATACATTTTAGTGTAGATTTTATCTGCTGTCTGAATCAGTGTTGTGGACTTTTCTGCAGGGTAAGGGTGGAATATTATATAGAGTATACACCTGTTTACCTATGAACCTGTGGAGTGGACACAGGTGCTGAGCTACAGGCACACAGCCAGTGCCCCCTGTGGACATTACTGTTATTACTGCTCAGTACCAATACTCATTCACTTGTAGAAATAGTGATCAAGCTAAAAACATGGACCAGAGAAAGGTGTCATAGTCAGTCCTATGCAAAACAATTCCTATGTCCTAGCAATTCTATGTAAACTGTACAATGAGTGAAATGATCCATCCTGTCCCAAGAGTCCAGATTCACGCTAACCCACCCAAATGTGGTCATTAATGCAGCCAGGATCCCGGGTTCATCTTTACGTTCACATTTCAGGTTTTACATTATTATTATTTTATCCATATTTTGAAAACGTGCACTGACCGTTCTGTGGCTTCCCAGCAGAGCCCATCAAACTTTCTGTAATAGACGGTTATTCCGTGCCCCTATAAGTTAATGATTTATTTTATAGAGATAAGGTATTTTTTATTTAGATCCTTTCTTATTTGATTTGGCAGCGGTGCAGTCATCGGGCAAAGGTCTGCATGGATGCACATGCATGGTATGTACACAGCTCACTGGGCGTCAACCGGCTGAGATTACACTATGGGGAAGTGGGTCTCGAGGTGGCACACATCTCCCTGAACAAAGGCATGGTCTTCCCAATATTCTCCAAGAACAGAAGCCAAACACAAGTGATGCGGCTTACCTAGGTGGTTGAGGTCAAACACAAGGGATGAGGTTCACCGAGCTGGTAGGGAACCAGACACAAGTGTTGCGGCTCACCCAGGTGGTTTGGAACCAGACACAAGTGTTGCGGCTCACCCAGGTGGTTTGGATCAGAAACAAGTGATGCTGCCCACCAAGGTGGATGGGGCTGGATAGAAGTGATGCGGCTCACCCAGGTGGCTGGGGTCAGACAAGTGTTGAGGCTCATCCAGGTTGTTGGGGCTGGATACAAGAGATGTGCCTCATCCAGGTGGTTGGGGTCAAATACAAGAGATGTGCCTCATCCAGGTGGTTGGGGTCAAATACAAGAGATGTGCCTCATCCAGGTGGTTGGGGTCAAATACAAGAGATGTGCCTCATCCAGGTGGTTGGGGTCAAATACAAGAGATGTGCCTCATCCAGGTGGTTGGAGTCAAATATAAGAGATGTGCCTCATCCAGGTGGTTGGAGTCAAATATAAGAGATGCGCCTCATCCAGGTGGTTGGGGTCAGATACAAGAGATGCAGCTCACCCAGACGTTTAGGGCCGAACACAAGTGATGCGGCCAACCCAGGTGGTTGGGGCCAGACACAAGTGATGCTGCTTACCCAGGTAGTTTCCTTCAGACACAAGTGATGTGGCTCATCCAGGGGGTTGGGGCCGAACACAAGTGATGTGGATCACCCAGGTAGTTTCTTCTAGTCACCAGTGATGTGGATCATCCAGGTGGTTGAGGCCAGGCACATGTGATGTGGTTTACCAAGGTAGTTTGCCCCAGACACAAGTGATGTGGCTCACCAGGTGGTTGGGGCCGCACACAAGTGATGTGCCTCACCCAGGGGGGTTGGGGCTGGACAGAAAATAAGCAGCTCACTCAGGTGGTTGGGGCTGGACACAAGAGATGCAGCTCACCCAAGTGGTTGAGCCAGACACAAGTGATGTCTCACCCAAGTGGTTGAGCCAGACACAAGTGATGTCTCACCCAAGTGGTTGAGCCAGACACAAGTGATGTCTCACCCAGGTGGTTGAGCCAGACACAACTGATGTCTCACCCAGGTGATTGGGCCAGACATAAGTGATGTGCTCACTCAGGTGGTTGGGTCAGACACAAGTGATGTGCTCACCCAGGTGTTTGTGTCAGACACAAGTGATGTCTCACCCAAGTGGTTGGGCCAGACACAAGTGATGTGCTCACTCAGGTGGTTGGGTCAGACACAAGTGATGTGCTCACCCAGGTGTTTGTGTCAGACACAAGTGATGTGCTCACCCAGGTGTTTGTGTCAGACACAAGTGATGTGCTCACCCAGGTGATTGGGCCAGACACAAGTGATGTGCTCACCCAGGTGTTTGTGTCAGACACAAGTGATGTGCTCACCCAGGTGTTTGTGTCAGACACAAGTGATGTGCTCACCCAGGTGATTGGGCCAGACACAAGTGATGTGCTCACCCAGGTGTTTGTGTCAGACACAAGTGATGTCTCACCCAGGTGGTTGGGTCAGACACAAGTGATGTCTCACCCAGGTGGTTGGGCCAGACACAAGTGATGTCTCACCCAGGTGCTTGGGTCAGACACAAGTGATGTGCTCACCCAGGTGATTGGGCCAGACACAAGTGATGTGCTCATTCAGGTGGTTGGGTCAGACACAAGTGATGTACTCACCCAGGTGGTTGGCCCAGACACAAGTGATGTGCTCACTCAGGTGGTTGGGTCAGACACAAGTGATGTGCTCACTCAGGTGGTTGGGTCAGACACAAGTGATGTCTCACCCAGGAGGTTGGGCCAGACACAAGTGATGTGCTCACTCAGGTGGTTGGGTCAGACACAAGTGATGTACTCACCCAGGTGGTTGGCCCAGACACAAGTGATGTACTCACCCAGGTGGTTGGCCCAGACACAAGTGATGTGCTCACTCAGGTGGTTGGGTCAGACACAAGTGATGTCTCACCCAGGAGGTTGGGCCAGACACAAGTGATGTGCTCACTCAGGTGGTCAGGTCAGACACAAGTGATGTCTCACTCAGGTGGTTGGGTCAGACACAAGTGATGTCTCACCCAGGTGATTGGGCCAGACACAAGTGATGTCTCACCCAGGTGGTTGGGCCAGACAGAAGTAATGCGGCTCACTCAGATGGTTTCCGTCAGATACTAGTGATGCGGCTCTCACAGGTGGTTGGGCCAGACACAAGTAATGCGGTTCACTCAGATGGATTCCGCTTGACACAAGAGAAGTGGCTCACCCAGGTAGTTGGGGTAGCATACAAGTGACGTGCTCACCCAGGTGGTTGGGGTAGCATACAAGTGACGTGCTCACTCAGGTGGTTGGGGCACAGTTGTTCCTTTTGCCGTTGATTACAGGAATCAGACATAACTAGAAGATCGGTACTCCAGCACCTCTCCGCCAAAAATATCACGTCAATGTATATAATCCAATCATGCCGCATATCCTACATATAATAATAATTCTATTTCTATAGTGCCATCATATTCTACAGCACTTTACAGTCATGAGGGGCCATGTAAAGACAATATCAGACTTTACAGAGTAACACATAATTCAACAGATACCAAAAGGAATGAGGGCCCTGCTCGCAAGCTACAATCTGTCAGGAAATAGGGGAGACATGAAAGGTAAATGGTAAAAAATGCTTATCATGTATAATATCATGCTGTGTACAATATAATTATATCATGTTGAATAGGAGCATAGATGAAAAACCTTTAATTACAAAGAAAAACATCCAACCCAGGGTATGTTTGGCCACAACCCACATCAAGTCTGCCAAAAGGATGAGGGAATTAGTGCTATGGTCCAATGAGACCAAGGAGGAACTTTTTGGCCATAATTCTAAAAGGTGCAAAACCAACTAGTGCATCATCAAAAGATCACCATTCCACAGTGAGGCATGGTGGAGGCAGCATTGTGCTTTGGGACTTTTTTTTCAGCAGCTGCAACTGGGACTTAAGTCAAAGTAGAGGGAATTATGAATAGTTCCATGTATGAGTCAATTTAACATCCAAACCTTCAGGATTGTGATAGTGAAGAGGAATTTTAACTCTCAGCACGACAACGACCCTAATTGACCTCCAAATCACCAAAAGAACGGCTTCTCCAGAAGATGAAAGTTCATTCTGAATCCTAGTGAAAATTTGTTTTGACCTGAAGGGGGTACTGTATACGGAAGATGCCTCCGCAATCTGACAGATGGGGAAATACTGCAAGAAGGAGTGGGCAAAGATTGCCCATAGGTACGTGATATTACCATGCCGTTTAGGATTCTACTGTATAGGATCCTATTTGATCATTTCATGCTGTATAGGTTCCTATATGATAATACTGTACTGTATAAGAACCTATGTGATAGTACCATGCCATATAGGATCTTATATGATAATACCAAGCCATATAAGATCCTATATGATAATACTATACCGTATAGGATCCAATATGATAATAATACCATGCCATACATGATACTATATGATAATACCATACTATATAAGATCCTATATGAAAATACCATGCAGTATAGGATCCCATATGATAATAACACCATGCCATATAGAATACTATATGATACTACCAAACTATATAGCATCCTATATGACAATACCATGCAGTATAGGATCCTATATGATAATACCATGCCAGGATCCTATATAATACCATGCTGTATAGGATCTATATAATACCATGACATATAAGATCCTATATGATAATACCATGTTGTATAAAATCCTATGATAGTGTCATGTTGTATAGTATTCTATATAATACCATGCCATATAAGATCCTATATGGCAATACCATGCTATACAGGATCCGATATGATAACACCATGCCATATAGGATCCAATATGATAATAATACCATGCCATACAGGATACTGTATGATAATACCATACTATATAATATCCTATATGATAATACCATGCCATATAACATTCTATATGATAATATCATGCCGTATAGGGTCCTATATGATAATACCATATCATATAAGATCCTATATGATAATACCATGCCAGGATCCTATATAATACCATGCTGTATAGGATCCTATATAATATCATGCCATACAGGATCCTATATGATAATACCATGCCGTATAGGATCCTATATGATAATACCATGCCTTATAGGATCCTATATGATAATACCATGCCTTATAGGATCCTATATGATAATACCATGCCATACAGGATCCTATATGATAATTCAATGCCGTATAAGATCCTATATGATAATAATATACCGTATAGGATCCTATATGATAATACCATGCCATACAGGATTCTATATGATATTACTATGCTGTATAAGATGCTATATGATAATATTATGATATATAAGATCTTATATGATAATACTATACTGTATAGGATCCTAGATGAGAATACTATGCTGTATAGGATCCTAGATGATAATACCATACTGTATAGGATCCTATATGGTTATACGGTGAAGAATTCATCTTTGCCCCTCAGCACTGACCACTTATAGGGCTGCCGTGCTCCTACCCAGTGACGGCCTCGCTGCCAATTGGTCTGGTGGTAGTTTCCACCTCTGCGGCCCCTGTTGCTATATTTGGGTACTGTATGGGCAGACGGGCACTATGGAGGGCAGGCCTCGGAGCAGGTACAAAGGTGACTGTATGTGGAAGGGACCCCGTGCGGTACCACCATCCCTGACTACACCGCCCCTTGCTGCGGCCCTGATCCATACGGTCATTTTACAACTTCATCACCACTTGTGACCGACCAAGTTGAGCATCTTCCAAGTAGTAACCGGCGACACAGCGGAGAAGGGGGGCACAGACATAACAGAGGAGAACGGCAGCGCTTTGTGCCATGTAGGAGCCACGTACCTATGACTGACTACTCCTAGGTCGCCCATGTCCACTGATGGGAGTCGTGCTGCTCTATCGGAATAGTCACTCCAAATATCTGAAACATCCCAGGAATGAAGTGGTTGCTGATTTGGCACAGCTGGTTGCTTCCTGCTGTTTCTCTGGCTGGCACCGGTGTACAATGGGCAGTATTGTTGTGCAACGAGAAAAAAAAAAATCCCCCCCCTTCTCTCTTTTTTTTTTTCCCCGGTGCCCACAAGAGGGAGGTTGAGTCATAAAGAAGTAAAACGAAAGAAGTGACTAAAGTAAGAAAAGTGAGCGGCACCCGGCAGCCTGGGCACACGACACCACATTACCTCGCCCGCTGGGTATTGGCCTCCATACAATTGCAAAAAAAAATACTAAAAATTGGCAGATGGACGTACCTGATGTGGAAGCGGCCTCGCTCCGAACTCTGGACTCACTAAGATTTCCATAAACTCGGCCACTCCCAGTTTATAATACATTATGCATTAATTCCAAGATTGGATTCTGCTGCCAGTAGGGGACATTATCGGCAGCAGGTTGTCAGACAGTCGCAGCGTATACTCCTGCTCTGCCAGCATGTGTGCTGCGCCCCACCCCCTCCATGTGGGCACGAGGCTACAACTTACAAGAGAAAAGATCTCTGCCCATCAGTTACATGACCGCAGGATGACGAGCAGCTGTAGGGGGCGCTATATTATTATGGATAAGGCTGCCTCATCTGGAATAACATCTTACCCGGCAGGCATACACTACCACCCAAAAAAAAAAGCGGATGTACTGGCACCCGCTCAGCCACATAAGAAGACCCCAATACTATGGAAAAGGATTTTCATTGGGGGTCACACATTACTACTACTACAATAAAAGGGAATGTGCCCCCGGGTTTTTGCTCCCCCACCTGAGAGCAGCAGGATGTAGGGGCAGAGAGCCTGATTCCAGCAATGTATCACTTACTGGGCTGCTTGCCACAGTTTCCATAAAATCCCTGTTTTCTCTTCTGCAGATGTATCAGTTCTGGAGCGCTGAGCTTTTTATAGCTCCACCCACACCACTGATTGGCAGCTTTCAGTGTACACTGTGCATAGGCAGAAAGCTGCCAATCAGTGATGGGGGGTGGAGTTAGACTACCTGGCAGCAGAATTGCTAGTCCTTTAGTGATAACCTCGTGCTGATTTTATCAAATCCACAGCAAACAGCCCAGTAAGTGACACATCACTGGAATCAGGGTCTCAGTCTGTACATTATGGTGGTCTCAGATTGGGTGGCAAAAATCTGATGACTGATTCCTTTTAAAGGGGTTATCTACTACTACTACTAAAAAAAAAAGGACCTTTGTGGTGTCATTATATATATATCCTCTGCCAGTCATTCCTCTGGCTAAAATAGTACATGATCGCTACAGCCATTTAGCAGCTGCCGATTGGCTGAATCGCTCTCCTGATGCCCCCCCCCCCCAGAACAGGAAGCAGTAAAGTAGCTACCAAGGGGGCAAAAGGGGCGGTGTCCCAGGGCCCCACGCTCTAAGGAGGCCCATCCGGATCTATGCCAGTGTAACTGTATCCAGCGGCTATGGGGCCCTTGAGCAGGAGGGGGGCCCCCGGTGCCAGCATCAGGCCCCCCCGCCCGTCACCGCCGCTAGTTTACTGATGAGAGAGAGGGAGAGCGATGTTCCCTATTCCATCAGTCCCCCTCTCTGTGATGGACGTCTCTGATGTCATCACTTGGCGCGCGGCCCGCTGTGCTGAAGATGCGTGTGGGCTGGGGGCTCGGAGCAGCGAGGGAACCAGGAGGAGAGGTGAGTACTGTGTTTATTTATTTTTTGCCAGGTGGGCGGCATTATATTACAGCCTCTGCCTATGGGGAGGGGGGAGAGCATTATACTAAAGAATCTGTCTATGGGGAGGGGGGAGCATTATACTAAAGACTCTGCCTATGGGGAGGGGGGGAGCATTATACTAAAGACTCTGCCTATGGGGAGGGGGGGAGCATTATACTAAAGACTCTGCCTATGGGGAGGGGGGAGCATTATACTAAAGACTCTGCCTATGGGGAGGGGGGAGCATTATACTAAAGACTCTGCCTATGGGGAGGGGGGAGCATTATACTAAAGACTCTGCCTATGGGGAGGGGGGAGCATTATACTAAAGACTCTGCCTATGGGGAGGGGGGAGAGCATTATACAAAAGACTCTGCCTATGGGGAGGGGGGAGCATTATACTAAAGACTCTGCCTATGGGGAGGGGGAGCATTATATTAAAGACTCTGCCTATGGGGAGGGGGGGAGAGCATTATACTAAAGACTCTGCCTATGGGGGGGAGCATTATACTATATTGAGGACTATCTGGTGCATTATACTATATGTAGGCTATTTATACAGTGTGGGAGATAATGTGGGGTCTTTGTATAGTGTGGGGGCCATCATACAGTGTGTGAGATAATGTGGGGTCTTTGTATATTGTGGGGGCCATCATACAGTGTGGGAGATAATGTGGGGTCTTTGTGCAGTGTGGCGGCCATCATACAGTGTGGGAGATAATGTGGGGTCTTTGCACAGTGTGGGGCCCATCATACAGTGTTGGAGATAATGTGGGGTCTTTGTATAGTGTGGGGCCCATCATACAGTGTTGGAGATAATGTGGGGTCTTTGTATAGTGTGGTGGCCATCATACAGTGTGGGAGATAATGTGGGGTCTTTGTATAGTGTGGTGGCCATCATACAGTGTGGGAGATAATGTGGGGTCTTTGTATAGTGTGGTGGCCATCATACAGTGTGGGAGATAATGTGGGGTCTTTGCACAGTGTGGGGCCATCATACAGTGTGGGAGATAATGTGAGGTCTTTGCACAGTGTTGGGGCCATCATACAGTGTGGGAGATAATGTGGGGTCTTTGCACAGTGTGGGGGCCATCATACAGTGTGGGAGATAATGTGGGGTCTTTGCACAGTGTTGGGGCCATCATACAGTGTGGGAGATAATGTGGGGTCTTTGCACAGTGTGGGGCCATCATACAGTGTGGGAGATAATGTGGGGTCTTTGCACAGTGTGGGGGCCATCATACAGTGTGGGAGATAATGTGAGGTCTTTGCACAGTGTTGGGGCCATCATACAGTGTGGGAGATAATGTGGGGTCTTTGCACAGTGTGGGGGCCATCATACAGTGTGGGAGATAATGTGGGGTCTTTGCACAGTGTGGGGGCCATCATACATTGTGGGAGAGAATGTGGGGTCTTTGCACAGTGTGGGGCCATCATACAGTGTGGGAGATAATGTGGGGTCTTTGCACAGTGTGGGGCCATCATACAGTGTGGGAGATAATGTGGGGTCTTTGCACAGTGTGGGGGCCATCATACAGTGTGGGAGATAATGTGGGGTCTTTGCACAGTGTGGGGCCATCATACAGTGTGGGAGATAATGTGGGGTCTTTGCACAGTGTGGGGGCCATCATACAGTGTGGAAGATAATGTGGGGTCTTTGCACAGTGTGGGGGCCATCATACAGTGTGGGAGATAATGTGGGGTCTTTGTATAGTGTGGGGGTCATCATACATTGTGGGAGATAATGTGGGGTCTTTGTATAGTGTGGGGGCCATCATACAGTGTGGGAGATAATGTGGGGTCTTTGCACAGTGTGGGGGCCATCATACAGTGTTGGAGATAATGTGGGGTCTTTGCACAGTGTGGGGGCCATCATACATTGTGGGAGATAATGTGGGGTCTTTGTATAGTGTGGGGGCCATCATACAGTGTGGGAGATAATGTGGGGTCTTTGCACAGTGTGGGGGCCATCATACAGTGTTGGAGATAATGTGGGGTCTTTGCACAGTGTTGGGGCCATCATACAATGTGGGAGATAATGTGGGGTCTTTGTATAGTGTGGGGGCCATCATACAGTGAGGGAGACAATGTGGGGTCTTTGCACAGTGTGAGGGCCATCATACAGTGTGGGAGATAATGTGGGGTCTTTGTATAGTGTGGGGGCCATCATACAGTGTGGGAGACAATGTGGGGTCTTTGCACAGTGTAGGGCCATCATACAGTGTGGGAGATAATGTGGGGTCTTTGTATAGTGTGGGGGCCATCATACAGTGTGGGAGATAATGTGGGGTCTTTGTATAGTGTGGGGGCCATCATACAGTGTGGGAGATAATGTGGGGTCTTTGTGCAGTGTGGGGCCATCATACAGTGTTGGAGATAATGTGGGGTCTTTGCACAGTGTGGGGCCATCATACATTGTGGGAGATAATGTGGGGTCTTTGTATAGTGTGAGGGCCATCATACATTGTGGGAGATAATGTGGGGTCTTTGTATAGTGTGAGGGCCATCATACAGTGTTGGAGATAATGTGGGGTCTTTGCACAGTGTGGGGCCATCATACATTGTGGGAGATAATGTGGGGTCTTTGTATAGTGTGAGGGCCATCATACATTGTGGGAGATAATGTGGGGTCTTTATATAGTGTGAGGGCCATCATACATTGTGGGAGATAATGTGGGGTCTTTGTGCAGTGTGGGGGCCATCATACAGTGTGGGAGATAATGTGGGGTCTTTGCACAGTGTGGGGCCATCATACATTGTGGGAGATAATGTGGGGTCTTTGCACAGTGTGGGGCCATCATACATTGTGGGAGATAATGTGGGGTCTTTGTATAGTGTGGGGCCATCATACATTGTGGGAGATAATGTGGGGTCTTTGTATAGTGTGAGGGCCATCATACATTGTGGGAGATAATGTGGGGTCTTTGTGCAGTGTGAGGGCCATCATACAGTGTGGGAGATAATGTGGGGTCTTTGCACAGTGTGGGGCCATCATACATTGTGGGAGATAATGTGGGGTCTTTGCACAGTGTGGGGCCATCATACATTGTGGGAGATAATGTGGGGTCTTTGCACAGTGTGGGGCCATCATACATTGTGGGAGATAATGTGGGGTCTTTGTATAGTGTGGGGGCCATCATACAGTGTTGGAGACATCAGTTTGGAGGCTACTTAAGGGGTCAGTATACTGTGTGGGGGGTACTATACAGTGAGGGGGCATTATACTGTGTATAGGAGAGCATCATACTGTGTATAGGAGAGCATCATACTGTGTATAGGGGAGCTGTACATGGGGGGAGACTCAGGTCATTATTAAATCTTAAGTGGGCACTTATTGTTAGAGAGGACACAGAGGGCATTATTACTTTCCAGGGGGCACAATGTGGGCACTTGCACATGGCATTACTATATTCTAGAAGTTTGTTTTACCATCTAGATAGCACACGGCAGGTGCAGTAATAGGGACACGTACAGCAGAGGCTCAGTATTGGGGTATCAGCAGGATGAGGGGATTGTTCAGGTTGGGAATAGATGGGGACGGTGTCTTTGTTGTGATCTCTGCATACCTGAGACTCTGAGCCCTGGCTGGAGAAGTTGTCGTGTCGGTCTGGGCCAGATGGAAAAGATGGAAAAGTGAACAATTTAATCAGAAAGAACATCAGCTGTAAGTTACTATATATAACTGAGCTGTGATCTCTTATATGTTCTGCAGGACTGGCTTGTATGAATATATGTCACCATATGGCGGTAGTATCTGTGCTGGTCTTTGTATAGAGATTATTTTCAGTAACAGCGCTGTCATCTGCTGAGGTTCTCCTACTTCAGCAAGAAGTCAGTACCTGGAAAGCTGATATGAAAGAAGATTATAAAGTACAAGCAACTAGATCAGCAGAGAAAAATTGTCAGAAGGGAGGAGCCCCTGGAAGGGGAGGAGCCTATATATCTAATTTATCTCTTAGAGGGGCTTTCCAGCACCGCTACATCGCCGATTTAGAGTCGTGAGCCCTGAGTGCCTTAAGTTCCCCAGGCTGCCGCTGAGCAGGGTAGACCCGGGAGGGCATGAGTCTCTAAACTGGTGCTGCAGCCCCTTTATGTCCCAGAGTTCAGACCCCCAGCAATCTTATCCTAGCGGAAGACCCCTTTAAGTCTGACTAAAACTACTCCACTGAATTCTGAACTTTTAAAAGTTGTGGGGGATGAGGTGTCCCTAGTACTGATTTTGCATCGGTGTCTTAGAAGCCAACACCACTATTTAAGAGCGGCTTGATGCCCCCCTAATATATCTATTTATCATTTCTATAAACCGATAATCCAGAATATTTGACAATCCGGCAATTTTACTGTATTTTCAGAATATATATCCGGTGAATTATCAGAATTTCTGGACAGACATAAATAGCGCCCCCTGTGGTGGCCGGCCATATTGGCGCTTTGTGTTCTTCATCTCTGTGTCTGTGGACTCGTTGCCAGGTCACACATGTGAACACAATATCTGCGGCACGCCCCGCTCTCCCCGGCACGGCTCGCTGTATGCAGGAAGGGAGGGAGCGCTGCCCGGGAACATCATGTCTCCTCTCTGCTCGCCTTTATAAATAGGCACAGTATTTTTATATACAGTCCGTCAGCTGGCACTTTCCCGGGCACCGCACTATATACATTGACACCATTTATATGTCCGCAGCTCGGAGGTTCCCTGTAAGTTTCCACGCGCCCCGGGCGGACAGCGCACCACACGCACTTTTATAGCTCCGATTAGTTGGCGTCTAAGGAGAGGGAAAGAAAATCCACGGAAAAACCTTGCGCCAGTCACTTCCTCCCCGCCTCAGGCTTTACCTGCAGTCCCATGTAATGTGACCTGAAAATGAGCAAATACAGCACTGCTTCGTCTAATAAATTGCCTTGCAGTCCCATGCAAATCAATAGATAACAAATTAGGATATCAAGGAAGGCTTGTGACAAATGACAAACACAGCCCTGCTACGTCTGTAAGAAAATAATGATCTACCTGCAGCCGGTGAATTGAACTATCTCAAACGATAAATTCAGCTCTGCTATACGTTTAACATGAGCAACGCTCAACGCAAAAGGACAAACCCAACTCTGCGTCAGGGTTACCTGCTCTCCTATGGAAATCCGCAAATGAAGAGTGCCACCTGACAAGCCCAGCTCTGCTAACTCAGAGATAAAGTGAGCTCTTCCCATATGAAGAGTGCCACCTGACAAGCCCAGCTCTGCTAACTCAGAGATAAAGTGAGCTCTTCCCATATGAAGAGTGCCACATGACAAGCCCAGCTCTGCTAACTCAGAGATAAAGTGAGCTCTTCCCATATGAAGAGTGCCACATGACAAGCCCAGCTCTGCTACATAATGCTTTACTTGCATTCTTATTAATTCCTATACAATAGAAAAGGTGTCCAAATACAAAAATAAAATCAGCCTTGGCCTCCTCTCCTCCGGTAATACCGCCATACCCCCCAGTCGTGGCAGTGCTCACAGGTCAGTGGTGCCTAAGGGCAGGGGATGACGCCGATATCAGCTGCCCCCAACCACGTCCATGACAGCTACAATGTGTGACCCCATATTGCTCCCACAGTAATGATATAATGGGCAGGTGGAGACCCCGGCAGTGCACAGGCGGCAGAATCTGGGGCAGCACTATGTCACCGAATGAGGTGGCGGACGACTTATCCTCCACGCCGAGCACCACGGCCTCATCCCATCACCAGACTTCTGCATCTTCCTCATATACCTTGTAATTCAGTTTGTCACCATTTTCCAGATCTCGGCTTTTGCCGTCATTGAATGGAAACATTCCTGTTTATATCAATCTTAATGTCCACATACAGAATAGGTCGTTCAGCCGGCAGCCATCTCGCCCGACTCTCAGTGTCTTCTGGCGTCAGCTTATCTGGCCACGAACAGAAGTGTCGGCCATGAGAAATCCAACGACATCATCTGATAGAGGCGAGCTGGGGGCCCCCATTAACTGTGGTCCGAGCCCCCCGACATCATGGTCTTAAGAGTTTGCTACCATTATATCCATATACTGATAGCACTTCTGTACTCAGTGTTACCTGCACTGGTACATTGTAACAAACTACCAAGACAGGAATAAATACTCCTGGTGCTGTAGGAACTCACAGACATTGGTCTGGACTAAACGAAGATCTCACCTGTCCGGAGGATTCGTTATAATGAAGGTAAAATCCACACAGTATGGATGAGAGAAATGTTTACAGCTGAGGGTTTGTTGCAATTCTATCTAGTCTATTGTATCCATTCTGTCTTACTATACAGTGTGTGATACAATGTATCTGTGCTGGTGACCTGTATCAGTCTGGAGTCCACACTGTATGCGGGTAATAACAAACTGTTAGGAGTAAATAAAATTGTAACAAATCCTCAGCTCTGAACAATTCTTACCAGAACTGATACACAGTGACAAACCTTAATGAGGGGCGCTACATGGTCCAGACAATATTCTCTGAGTTAATCAGCAGCTGAATTATCCTTCTCATCTTGCTAGTTTGTTTCAGTGTATTATTTATTTATTTTACTCACTGATATAGCGCCATCATATTCCGCAGCGCAATCACGCGGAGAACATACAAACTCCTGGCAGATGTTGTCCTTGGTTGGATTGGAACCCAGGACCCCAGAGCTGCAAAGCAACAGTGGTAACCACTGAGCCACCATAAAGTGCTAACCACTGGGCCACCATATAGTGCTAACTGCTGAGCCACCGTATAGTGCTAACCACTGAGCCGCCACACAGTGCTAACTGCTGAGCCACCGTACAGTGCTAACTGCTGAGCCACCGTACAGTGCTAACCGCTGACCCACCGTACAGTGCTAACTGCTGAGCCACCGTATAGTGCTAACTGCTGAGCCACCGTATAGTGCTAACCACTGAGCCGCCACACAGTGCTAACTGCTGAGCCACCGTACAGTGCTAACTGCTGAGCCACCGTACAGTGCTAACCGCTGAGCCACTGTACAGTGCTAACCGCTGAGCCACTGTACAGTGCTAAACGCTGGGCCACCATATAGTGCTAACTGCTGAGCCACCGTACAGTGCTAACCACTGAGCCGCCATACAGTGCTAACTGCTGAGCCACCGTACAGTGCTAACCACTGAGCCGCCATACAGTGCTAACCGCTGAGCCACCGTACAGTGCTAACCGCTGAGCCACCGTACAGTGCTAACCACTGAGCCATCGTACAGTGCTAACCGCTGAGCCACCGTACAGTGCTAACCACTGAGCCACCGTACAGTGCTAACCACTGAGCCACCGTACAGTGCTAACCACTGAGCCACTGTGCAGGAAAAATGCCCCATGGTCAAAGTGTTAATTTCCCAGAAGATTGGTGAAAGTGATTAGTAACAGACTCTCAGCTGTGAGAAGTAATACATTGCGATGAGATCTTGGCCTATGGATATAAAGAAGAAGGTTCCCGGTCACTGGCAGCAAGCAGAGATCTGTAACAATGTCGGCGAATTGACGCATCGAGTATGTCAGAAAGTTACAGAACTTCCTATTATTCAAAGACTGAGCTTAATTTACACAAAACTGGAAAACCCCTTTAAGAACAAGGAGGTGGCGGCAAGTCTGCGCGGAGAGCCAGAACCACGACTGGTGACTGCAAAAACAGGAAGTGGATGGATGCGCGTAGGAATAGGTGACGGTGCTGATCCCCGGGCGCACACTAGGTGTCACTGTCACAGCAGCGTCCACCTGCGCCGCCGGCTCTCCGGTGTCATGGCGGAGGAGCAGGTGACATGAAGACCCCTGGTCACATACAAGACACGCCTGGCAGAGGCCGCACTAACCTCAAACCACCCCAGTAACCGTGCAGGAGTGCCGGCCATGATGGGAGGCGTAGTGCCGGCCATGATGGGAGTCCAGCAGCGAGGGGGGCTCTGGATGTTATGTACACAGCTGCAGAGATATTTTTACATACAGAACACACGGCCCCTCCCTGCCCTCCCGGGGACACGCGGGGGGATACATATGGGGGCTTTATAGGGACGTCTCATGGAGAAGTTTCCAGGAGAAGCAGAACGTGTCGGGCTCCGTGCACATTGTGAGGATGGAGAGGAGAAGACGCGTGGCCATGATGGAGCAGGATCAGGAGGAAGCAGCAGCAGCAGCAGCAGGCGGCGGCACAATGTGGCGGATTGTTGTCATCTCACAAACACCCGGCTCATTACAATGCAAATATCTGGAAGAAAACCGCTCTATAGTATACGGACAGGCAAATGTACGGACAAAGGGGGTCTGTGCCCACCAGCACCCGGTCCACCAACCACCCACACCCAGGATGTCCGGAGAATGGGGGTCAGGGGAGGCGAGGAGGATGACAGATAGTACATGGATACAGATAGATAGATAATAGATAGATGATAAATAGATGATAGATAATAGATGATAGATAATAGATAGAAAATAGATAGATGATAAATAGATGATAGATAGATAATAGATAATAGATAAATAATAGATAGATAATAGATAGATAATAGATAGATAATAGATGATAGATGATAGATAGATAAATAATAGTTAGATAATAGATAATATATAGATAATAGATGATAGATAGATAATAGATGATAGAGAATAGATAGAAAATAATAGATAGATGATAGATAATAGATAGATAGATAATAGATGATAGATAATAGATAGATGATAGATAATAGATAGATAATAGATGATAGAGAATAGATAGAAAATAATAGATAGATGATAGATAATAGAGAATAGATAGAAAATAATAGATAGATGATAGATAATAGATAGATGATAGATAATAGATAGAAAATAGATGATAGATAATAGATAGATAGATAGATAGATGATAGATAATAGATAGATAGATAATAGATAGATAGATAATAGATAATATATAGATAATAGATGATAGATAGATAATAGATGATAGATAGATAATAAATAGATGATAGATAATAGATAGATAGATGATAGATAATAGATAGATAGATAATAGATGATAGATAATAGATAGATGATAGATAATAGATAGATAATAGATAGATGATAGATAATAGAGAATAGATAGAAAATAATAGATAGATGATAGATAATAGATAGATGATAGATAATAGATAATAAATAGATGATAGATAATAGATAGATAGATAGATAGATGATAGATAATAGATGATAGATAATAGATAGATAGATAGATTAATAGATAGATAGATGATAGATAATAGATAGATGATAGATAGATAATAGATAGATAATAGATTAATAGATAGATAGATAATAGATGATAGATAATAGATAGATAATAGATAGATAGATGATAGATAATAGATAGATGATAGATAATAGATAGATAATAGATTAATAGATAGATAATAGATAGAAAATAATAGATGATAGATAATAGATAGAAAATAATAGATAATAGATAGATAATAGATAGATGATAGATAATACATAGATAATAGATAGAAGATAGATAATAGATAATTAATAGATAGATGATAGATAATAGATAGATAATAGATAGATAGATGATAGATGTATAATAGATGATTGATAGAAAGACAGATAAAACTAAAGAAAGAATTGGAAAACAATAGACAAATAGATTTATAGATAGACTGGAGATTGAAATGAGATTCATAATAGATAAAAAAGAAATAAGAAAAAAGGATGATAAATAGACACATTTGTAGATAGACTGGAGATATATATGGGATAAATAGATAAACTGATAATAGAAAAATGATAGATAATAGAGAGATAATAGATAATAAATGGAAAGATCAGGAGATAAACAGACGATACAGGAATAATAGCTGCAGATTATGGAGAGATCTAATAGGAGACAGATCCCAGGAAGCTGCACAGATAAATAACATGGGATAAAGTCAGAGAATCAGCGGATGAAGGTGACGGACAACAAACACAGGAGAGCACAATATCTATGACTGAGGTGACACGGGTGTGATGCTGCAGTTTAGGGGGTCGGGTGGTCTCTGGGCACTTGCCGTGTGAGCTGGGGTCTCCGCAGTACGGCGTAGCACACTGGCTGCATTCTGCGCCTCTCATGCTTGTTTTTCTATAAGAAGCAGTGTGCTGGGTCACCTCAGGTCGAGTGGGACGCTTGCCCAGCTCTAGGTTTTAAAGGAAAAACATACAGAAAGACACAAAAACACAGCAGTTTCCTTCATTAAATTCCACTCTACCTGCCATGGGCTTCTGGCCATAATGGAATTTCCCACTCGGCCTCGAAGAGATGAACTGTTATATTTAGTTATGGAGAAATAAACATGTATATGATATGTAAAGAGGCCGGGCTGCAGGGCTCTGCCTTATTATCTCACCCAGGGCATGGGGGTCAGGCCAGGGAGCCCAGCTACTGTTTAACCCTTCACATAGTTCTCAGCCCTCATGAAAATGGACTTTGTCATAAAAACGTAAAGAAGAACCCCATCTCAATCCATAATCCATTTCTGTGTTATCAGTGTAAAGGGTAGAAAAAGCACAGAAGAGAACTCTACTAATACAACCCAACTGGGTAATGTCTTTATATAATATAGAAAAAAAAACTACATTGTGGTTTAAAGCATTTAATATTCTGTGCTGATTCATTTTCTTGTATATCTTTACAGTGATCAGACCTCCAAGTACAGAGTTCCAGTCCTCTGAATAGGCATAAGCTTACATGATAAAATTCTGTCTGCAGCCACCACTAGGGAGAGCTCCCTATATACAGAGATACATGATAAGATTCAGTCTGCAGCCACCACTAGGGGGAGCTCCCTGTATACAGAGATACATGATAAGATCCTGTCTGCAGCCACCACTAGGGGGAGCTCCCTGTATACAGAGATACATGATAAGATTCTGTCTGCAGCCACCACTAGGGGGAGCTCCCTGTATACAGAGATACATGATAAGATTCTGTCTGCAGCCACCACTAGGGGGAGCTCCCTGTATACAGAGATACATGATAAGATCCTGTCTGCAGCCACCACTAGGGGGAGCTCCCTGTATACAGAGATACATGATAAGATTCTGTCTGCAGCCACCACTAGGGGGAGCTCCCTGTATACAGAGATACATGATAAGATTCTGTCTGCAGCCACCACTAGGGGGAGCTCCCTGTATACAGAGATACATGATAAGATCCTGTCTGCAGCCACCACTAGGGGGAGCTCCCTGTATACAGAGATACATGATAAGATCCTGTCTGCAGCCACCACTAGGGGGAGCTCCCTGTATACAGAGATACATGATAAGATTCTGTCTGCAGCCACCACTAGGGGGAGCTCCCTGTATACAGAGATACATGATAAGATCCTGTCTGCAGCCACCACTAGGGGGAGCTCCCTGTATACAGAGATACATGATAAGATTCTGTCTGCAGCCACCACTAGGGGGAGCTCCCTGTATACAGAGATACATGATAAGATTCTGTCTGCAGTCACCACTAGGGGGAGCTCCCTGTATACAAAGATACATGATAAGATCCTGTCTGCAGCCACCACTAAGGGGGAGCTCCCTATATACAGAGATACATGATAATATCCTGTCTGCAGCCACCACTAGGGGGAGCTCCCTGTATACAGAGATACATGATAAGATTCTGTCTGCAGCCACTACTAGGGGGACCTCCCTGTATACAGAGATACATGATAAGATTCTGTCTGCAGCCACCACTAGGGGGAGCTCCCTGTATACATAGATACATGATTAGATCCTGTCTGCAGTCACCACTAGGGGGAGCTCCCTGTATACAGAGATACATGATAAGATTCTGTCTGCAGCCTCCACTAGGGGGAGCTCCCTGTATACAGAGATACATGATGAGACCCTGTCTGTAGCCACCACTAGGGGGAGCTCCCTGTATACTGAGATACATGATAAGACTCTGCCTGCAGCCACCACTAGGGGGAGCTCCCTGTATACAGAGATACATGATAAGATTCTGTCTGCAGCCACCACTAGAGGGAGCTCTCTGTATACAGAGATACATGATAAGATCCTGTCTACAGCCACCACTAGGGGGAGCCACCTGTATACAGAGATACATGATAAGATCCTGTCTGCAGCCACCACTAGGGGGAGCTCCCTGTATACAGAGATACATGATAAGATCCTGTCTGCAGCCACCACTAGGGGGAGCTCCCTGGATCCATACCACTCTCCAGTATGAGATAACCCGTGGCTATGCAAATAATGTCTAAGGTGGGCATAACCCAGTAAGGTCTCCGACCCTCCAAACGTTTACAAGTGTCTGAACCCCTGTGTAAATTGATGTAAGGCCGGTGTTCCTCCATATACATTACTGTATATTACAATTTACAGTCTACTTTCCCCCTCCGTATTATGGTATACGGTCTGTATACAATGTGTCCACATTATGATATACAGAATAGGTTTATGCTCCTCTACATAGTGTCTGGAAGCTTGGCGTCCCGCTCTATAATGATAGGTGGGTAGTGGGCACCCGTGGCTGGGCAGCGCCCGCTCTTGACATTAAATTTGTTTTCCAGAACAGGATTTGAATTTGCCACCAAAGAAAAGAAGACAAAAAATCCACATCCTTCCTGGAGAAAAGGGAGCAGCAGCTGATGCCAGGACCCGGCCCATAACATCTCCTTTCAGCAGCCGCCGCAGCCGTCCACAGCTGCACCATCTGCTGCCAATTATCTTAACCCTCTGACTGCCAGCCACCATGAGACATCTCCTGCTCCACTCCACACTGTATGTTACAGGAGCAGTGCAGGAAATCTCTATTAAAACCAATGTATAAGATGTGGTCTATCATCGGGAGACATCAGGATTGGGCAGGGCTTCAGATTCTACCGGCCTGGGCAATAACCACCACCGATTATGGGATCTCAGCATGTTATGGTTCCAGGCGAGAAATACAAGAATCCAATGGAACTGTTCCAAAATATTCTAGCATTGCTGCGAGAAGCGGTCATATATCAGGCGCCTGGGGTTGAACACAGTGGTGCTGTGCCCAAGAGTCTGGGTGGGTACTTCAACTCGGGGGGTCTTTCACTTTAACACGGCAGCATATTAGCAGGTATGTTGGGCAACCCTCTTAAAAGAGGTTCTTCACTTCCAAAAAATGTCTCTTTGGTAAAAGAGTCCCAACAGTAAGAAGATAACTGGTTTGCCTTGTCGTGTCTGGTGGGCACACACAAATTGGCCAATCTGTGCATTATGTACCTTGATTTTATAAATACAGTCTATATGGCAAAATATTTAGATTTGAGAGTCCTCAGTGGTTGTTACCTTTTAAAGGCTAACTGAAAAGATGGTAACAAATTGCAAGCTTTCGAGACTACTCAGGTTTCTTCATATATGGCAGTAATGCAGTTTGTTCAAAGTTTTCATATACATCTGGTCCCACACAGTGACTGCTGCACTTTCTGGTAAGTAGTCACTGCAGTCACAGCAGCTTGCACCTGTTCACACTTGCTTCATTCTGTCAGAAGGTGCTGGTCAGATTTGGTTTCCATGTAGCATACATTTGGAAGTATAGTGCTGGCCTACTTACTTGCCGTTGCTCTTTCCAATTTGTAGCCCTTGGCCCAAGAGAGGTAATTCTAATAGAGATGGAGTCTCATCAAAAAAAACAATCGCCTTGTGATGGCTGGTGGGCACACACAAATTGGCCAAGTATCTGAACTTTACAATTATTTTAAGAGGTGCTGATCACACCAGCAATCGGCCATAGTGGGAACATGACAATGAAGTACTAATAGGTTATTTAAAACTGGAATTCATGACCCAAAGACGCCCCTGAAGAGGTGTTGTCTGCACACGAACATACTAGTCATACATTGCTTCCGACGTGCCGACATGTTTCTCCATCTTTAATTAATTGTCAATCCTAACAAAGCGACAACTATTCAAAGATATAGTCTTGACTGAAGTTGTAAGCATGGGTGGGCTTGAAAAATGTGGACAAGGTATTCAGGGGTGGGGTTTACATTTGGAAAAAACATTATTGATTTCTATGGGTGTCTGTTTCATTCCCATCCCTAATATGGGAGGCAAAGTTGTAGAGGGTTATTCCATCTCTCCGCACCGGCCCCCCAGAGAGCGCAGCTCCAGAAGCAGCTGAGTGTGCCATGGCGCACTCACTGTGTAGTGAGGAGAGTTCAGGAAATTGAGTAGTGCCGCTAGCTTGGTAGTTTGTCCTTCTGTGACCCCTCCGATCAGGACTGCTTGAACCCTACATATGTGTATGGAAACAAGAATGTTTCCTTATGCTGACAGCATGCAGAGATCTTGAAAGTAATAAGGAATTAAAGCGCCAAGTTGCAGAACTTTTCCTCATGCTACAGCATCAGGGCCCGGGCACTTCTCAGCCATGCACTGAATGTAACAGCTTCATGGTAACAGTCGGAGAAGAATAAAGGAAAAAAAAATCACAATTACTACTGTAGATCCACAGCAGATTTACCCAAGAGATACATATTCTCAGCGCATCTCCTCTGGACTGACACAGGCAATTATAGCACTCAATACATTTAACTTATAATGATGCTGCCATTAAGATATATCAAGACGGCAGGGGAAGGTAAAAGCTGCGACACAGAGGAGGATCGGGAGCCCAGCCGGGCGCTCAGCAAGAGGAAGGGTAAAGGGAAACAGAGGCACAAAGAACAGAGTGATGACTATCTGTAGAGGAGTATTAATGTGCAGTGATGACTATCTGTAGAGGAGTAGTACTGTGCAGTGATGACTATCTGTAGAGGAGTATTAATGTGCAGTGATGACTATCTGTAGAGGAGTAGTACTGTGCAGTGATGACTATCTGTAGAGGAGTATTAATGTGCAGTGATGACTATCTGTAGAGGAGTAGTACTGTGCAGTGATGACTATCTGTAGAGTAGTAGTACTGTGTAGTGATGACTATCTGTAGAGGAGTAGTACTGTGTAGTGATGGCTATCTGTAGAGGAGTAGTACTGTGTAGTGATGTCTATCTGTAGAGGAGTAGTACTGTGTAGTGATGACTATCTGTAGAGGAGTAGTACTGTGCAGTGATGACTATCTGTAGAGGAGTAGTACTGTGCAGTGATGACTATCTGTAGAGGAGTAGTACTGTGCAGTGATGACTATCTGTAGAGGAGTAGTACTGTGCAGTGATGGCTATCTGTAGAGGAGTAGTACTGTGCAGTGATGGCTATCTGTAGAGGAGTAGTACTGTGCAGTGATGACTATCTGTAGAGGAGTAGTACTGTGTAGTGATGACTATCTGTAGAGGAGTAGTACTGTGCAGTGATGACTATCTGTAGAGGAGTAGTACTGTGCAGTGATGGCTATCTGTAGAGGAGTAGTACTGTGTAGTGATGACTATCTGTAGAGGAGTAGTACTGTGTAGTGATGACTATCTGTAGAGGAGTAGTACTGTGCAGTGATGGCTATCTGTAGAGGAGTAGTACTGTGCAGTGATGGCTATCTGTAGAGTAGTAGTACTGTGTAGTGATGGCTATCTGTAGAGGAGTAGTACTGTGTAGTGATGACTATCTGTAGAGGAGTAGTACGGTGCAGTGATGGCTATCTGTAGAGGAGTATTAATGTGCAGTGATGACTATCTGTAGAGGAGTAGTACTGTGCAGTGATGACTATCTGTAGAGGAGTAGTACTGTGCAGTGATGGCTATCTGTAGAGGAGTAGTACTGTGTAGTGATGACTATCTGTAGAGGAGTAGTACTGTGTAGTGATGACTATCTGTAGAGGAGTAGTACTGTGCAGTGATGGCTATCTGTAGAGGAGTAGTACTGTGCAGTGATGACTATCTGTAGAGGAGTAGTACTGTGCAGTGATGGCTATCTGTAGAGGAGTAGTACTGTGCAGTGATGGCTATCTGTAGAGGAGTAGTACTTTGCAGTGATGGCTATCTGTAGAGGAGTAGTACTGTGCAGTGATGACTATCTGTAGAGGAGTAGTACTGTGCAGTGATGACTATCTGTAGAGGAGTAGTACTGTGTAGTGATGACTATCTGTAGAGGAGTATTAATGTGCAGTGATGACTATCTGTAGAGGAGTAGTACTGTGCAGTGATGACTATCTGTAGAGGAGTAGTACTGTGCAGTGATGGCTATCTGTAGAGGAGTAGTACTGTGTAGTGATGACTATCTGTAGAGGAGTAGTACTGTGTAGTGATGACTATCTGTAGAGGAGTAGTACTGTGCAGTGATGGCTATCTGTAGAGGAGTAGTACTGTGCAGTGATGACTATCTGTAGAGGAGTAGTACTGTGCAGTGATGGCTATCTGTAGAGGAGTAGTACTGTGCAGTGATGGCTATCTGTAGAGGAGTAGTACTTTGCAGTGATGGCTATCTGTAGAGGAGTAGTACTGTGCAGTGATGACTATCTGTAGAGGAGTAGTACTGTGCAGTGATGACTATCTGTAGAGGAGTAGTACTGTGTAGTGATGACTATCTGTAGAGGAGTAGTACTGTGCAGTGATGACTATCTGTAGAGGAGTAGTACTGTGCAGTGATGGCTATCTGTAGAGGAGTAGTACTGTGTAGTGATGACTATCTGTAGAGGAGTAGTACTGTGTAGCGATGACTATCTGTAGAGGAGTAGTACTGTGCAGTGATGGCTATCTGTAGAGGAGTAGTACTGTGCAGTGATGGCTATCTGTAGAGTAGTAGTACTGTGTAGTGATGACTATCTGTAGAGGAGTAGTACTGTGTAGTGATGACTATCTGTAGAGGAGTAGTACTGTGCAGTGATGGCTATCTGTAGAGTAGTAGTACTGTGCAGTGATGGCTATCTGTAGAGTAGTAGTACTGTGCAGTGATGGCTATCTGTAGAGTAGTAGTACTGTGTAGTGATGACTATCTGTAGAGGAGTAGTACTGTGTAGTGATGACTATCTGTAGAGGAGTAGTACTGTGCAGTGATGGCTATCTCTGGAGTAGTAGTACTATGGCGATGGCTATCTCTGGAGTAGTAGTACTGTGGCGATGGCTATGTCTGGAGTAGTAGTACTGCGGCGATGGCTATCTCTGGAGTAGTAGTACTGTGGCGATGGCTATCTCTGGAGTAGTAGTACTGTGGCGATGGCTATCTCTGGAGTAGTAGTACTGTGGCGATGGCTATCTCTGGAGTAGTAGTACTGTGGCGATGGCTATCTTTGGAGTAGTAGTACTGTGGCGATGGCTATGTCTGGAGTAGTAGTACTGCGGCGATGGCTATCTCTGGAGTAGTAGTACTGTGGCGATGGCTATCTCTGGAGTAGTAGTACTATGGTGATGGCTATCTCTGGAGTAGTAGTACTGTGGCGATGGCTATCTTTGGAGTAGTAGTACTGCGGCGATGGCTATCTCTGGAGTAGTAGTACTGTGGCGATGGCTATCTTTGGAGTAGTAGTACTGTGGCGATGGTTATCTTTGGAGTAGTAGTACTGTGGCGATGGCTATGTCTGGAGTAGTAGTACTGCGGCGATGGCTATCTCTGGAGTAGTAGTACTGTGGCGATGGCTATCTCTGGAGTAGTAGTACTGTGGCGATGGCTATCTTTGGAGTAGTAGTACTGTGGCGATGGCTATCTTTGGAGTAGTAGTACTGCGGCGATGGCTATGTCTGGAGTAGTAGTACAGTGGCGATGGCAGACCTCTTGATCTTACATAACCATATTCGCCACTGCTTAGAACCGACCCCTTGCGCACATTTATATATGTAATGTAGGGAATGTACCATACGTGGAGAATGCGAATAAATGAGAAATAAAAAGTTTTCATTTTCGTCAAGATATGAAAACTACATTGAACTGTTACCCGCGCTCCGTCCCCCAATCCACGTGAGTGCTGAACATATATTCAAAAGCAGAAATATATCATCATTTCTTGCCTTTATGCCACATATACCGCCTCTTTAAATAATAGAAAAAACCTACAGTAAAAAAATAAAATGATTTTCCATTTCCTGTTCCCTGGGAGAGCTCGGTGACCAACAATATGGGCGTCAGACAGCATTTCCAGGCAACGAAAAATAATTTTGAACTTTTATTTTTAAAGGGTATTTGTCTTAACGGGCGGCCAGAGACTGCAGAGCGCTGGGCTCATGTCCGCACTCCCATTTGAATTAAAGGAGCGGCAGTGCATATGATCAGCCTCCGCTCCATTCATCCGGGCCTCTTCAGACCTCCAGTTCTCAGGATCGCTGGGGGGGGGGGGGTCTGATGGCCGTGGATAGGGGATAACTTTCAAACTGAGAATATCCCTTTAAGTTGATATTTTCAGCAGATATTTCTTTTGTTTTTGAAGGGGGAAAGGCTTTATTTAAAGTGGGGAAGTAAAAATATTTAAAGGGGAAGTATCATTTAAGGACTGAAATAAAACACAATGAATTGATCTGTTTCTGCAGGCTTGTTGCAGGGCTGTGTACTGTAACTTGGCAGATGCGTCTGTATTCACAATGCACCTGCTGAGGATTACAGTAACAGCGTGTTTATGAGCGAGCGGTGGGCAGGTGATTACAGGACGATGCGGTGATCACAGTCTTCACCAGTTACTCCGGGACAAGAGCTGCTAAGGAACGATCACAGGGATCCTTCATCTACAAATTAGGACGATTCTGACGCCCTGTCTCAACCTGTTGTAGGGATAGCGGTGGAAGCGATAAGAGCATAGCCCCCAGTGCTACATAGCTGTCTTCTAGAAAAAGTTGGCAACACTTTCTAAAACTGGATTTCAAAATGGTAACTAAGTGGCTCCTCCAGGCCTTGAGGAACAAGAACAGCCAGTTCTGCTTTTACTCAGCACATTCCAGGGCTCTTGGACGCAGCTGCGCTCATCATTTCCTTAACTCCTTTATTAAAGCAGCTAGCAACAAGCTGAGTATGAGAAGAGCTCGGAGAACGGCTCCGAACCACCTCTCTGTCCCGTCACTTTGTGCTTTGGGAGAGGAAACTGTTAATTGTGTGACTCAGCTGTAAAAATGACGCATTATTCCTTATTCTTACCGCCAAAGACATTCCAAAAGCAGAGAACGTTATAATCATTATGGTCAGAGATTGTCAAAGTCCAGCGGAGGTCAAGCCGAAGACCAAAGGGTTTGAGGGGTGACTCATTTCCGACAACCTAAACACCGTTACCAAAAAATTCCAGCTGAGGAACTGATACATCCCCCCCCCCAGTAATCTCTATAGGCTCTGTATATGTTCATGAAGCTACAGAGGCTGATATGGCGGCTCGTTGTATCTTCATCCTGCTAGATGCCACCAAGAACTAGCCTACTGTAAATACCATATGTCTACGTCAACGCTTCTTCCTCTACCTACCAGTCTACATTGATGCTAACCTGGTTAATGTTGTCAAGTCCCTTTTTTTCCAATGAGACCAATTCACCCTCAATATTCAAACTCCCATCATCCCAATAACTCACTTCTGGCTGGGTATGACGGTGTTGGAGGCACCATTGACCTAAGCCAATCAGAGCTCCAATGATTGGACAATGATTGGTCAAAAGGCCCCCATACACATCTGAATCCACTGATATGACAGGATTCGGCAACAATTTAATGTGTTTTGGGCCTTCTGACTCTACGCCAACAGATGATGTTGGGGTAAAGAAGGATCCGGCAAGTTGGATTTCTGATGGCCAATCTTTTTGTTCGCTGGCAGACAAGCCACCAACAAAGGTTTCTGGCCACAGCTCTCTCACAGAAAACATGAGCTTTTGTATATGGAGGGAGATAGAGGACGGCTGAATGTATGGGGGCGTAAATATAAAACCCACAGAGCTGTCCAATATAGCAAAACCTTCCTTAATGCAGCCATCTGCCTGACTCTTAGCCTTTCATTTATCTATAGATGTTGTGGAATCAGTTCTACATTTCACTGGTACCAACTTGGGGTGAAACTTTTTTTGGTGGGGCTACCAAAAGGGAACTCACTATAGGGGGGCTGAATAACATGTTTGCTTCATAGTATGACTAGGTTGTCCAACCCTGGTAAACTCTTCGGCAAGTTCTGTAGATTGCCACAGACTAATGGTGTGTAATGCACCTACTGTTAGGATTCAACTCCACTTGCTGGTTTCAGCGGTAGTCACGTGGCCGCAAGTGCACAATTTGCATACTTGCGGTCACCTGCCACCTACAGTGTTAGTCACGTCGCTCAGTTTACTGCGAGACGCAGCCGATAGTCTAGTCGGTGTGTGAATCGAAGTATCCAAATTGTACATTTGTGGCTACGTGTCCACCGTGTAGAGGTAAATCCTAATTCTTGACCAAGATTTCGCCAGGGGTGGACAACCCTTTAAAGTAATACCAATTTTGTGTACATTTAACATGTTTACATTTTTTCCTTTAGAACTTATTTTGTATTAGGTAAAAATATCTTTTTTTTTTTGTAGTTTAGCTTTTTTTTTTTTGTAATTGAACCTTATTCACATTTTTAAAGAGGCCAGATCCTGAAAATCACTTGATCACAAAAATACAGAATATTATTGTGTTGCAATCTTCATCTTACAGGGGTTCTCATATCTTCGTTCTTCAGGAGAGCCACTGCTCCTCTGCCTCCCGACTTCCTTGATGCTGGGGTGCGGTGCTCCCCTGATGAGTGACAGTTCAGACCAGTAGCTGGACCAAACTGTGCACTTACTGATGCTGCAAGCGGAGGCAGCTGCGCCTACGAAGCTCACGAGCAAAAGAGTTTGCAAACATTGGGCTCCTTCCCTGGGAAAGCGGTAGCATCTGACTCGGCGCAACGGTGGCCGATAACCTCGGCAACAAACTGTAAAATAAAAAAATACCTCCATTCTGGAGACCAAAGAGAATTTTTAAAGACAAGTAAATTGCAAAGTTGGTTGTTTTTTTTTCGCAAGAACTTTGCAATTACAAATATCATTGACGAAGATCAGACAATCACTTTAAACTATGATGCTAATGTGGTATTGCATGGTGTTAAGTGGAGTCCCTATGAGCCATAGGCACCCATGTGCTTGGGTTTGGCGTTTCTGCAGGATGCAACATTTCGGAGGTATTCTGCCTTAGCTGCGATACTTCTGGTGGAAGTTTGTTCTGTAATTCTGCATCCAAAAGAACACTGGTGGATGATTAATCATAATGCATCACTTTACAAAACTCCCACTTAATAGTCTCCTCTCCAAGAAAATTGTAAAAAAAAATAAAATTTCTCACATTGCTACCGAGTCTATCACCCTCCAAATTACTACTTTCTTAATTCAACCAGTCTGTCACGTTTCCAAATTTTGCATTCTTCCTTTATAGACCAATTAGGAGAAAATAATCACCACGGAGCTTCTCAGGACAAACTGAGAATATTATTGTAAGATGCTAAATAAATCGTTATGTCACGGTGTGGAAATGAATCGCTCAGCGAGCAAGAGACAAGAAAATAGGTGTCGCTGATATCATAGAGGTAGGAGAAATCCAGGGCTGAATGTGGAAGCGTTGATGTGAGAGGCAAAGAGGAGCTGGGTGTGGAGCGAGGCATCCAGCACCATAGTATAAGAAGTCCTGCTCCTGAATGACTCTATTAGGTGTACTGTGCCTTTAAATGGATATGGCGTAATAGTCATATTCTTACGTATCAGTCAGGGATCTGTCTTGGCCATGTGCTTAAATCACAGGTGCATGGCTTGGTTCAGTGACAATTATCAGAGTTAGGACTTGTAAGAAACCATCCATGCACCTGTGTGTCCAGGATATGATAACATATTTTCATCCCCTTTGGTGTTAACAGGAAAGGTTCCAATTATCTCATTAGGAAGCATTGACATCACTGAACCACGGCTAATTATCTCACTAGGAAGCAGTGACATCACTGAACCACGGCCAATTATCTCACTAGGAAGCAGTGACATCACTGAACCACGGCCAATTATCTCAATAGGAAGCAGTGACATCACTGAACCACAGCCAATTATCTCACTAGGAAGCATTGACATCACTGAACCACGGCCAATTATCTCACTAGGAAGCAGTGACATCACTGAACCACGGCCAATTATCTCAATAGGAAGCAGTGACATCACTGAACCACAGCCAATTATCTCACTAGGAAGCATTGACATCACTGAACCACGGCCAATTATCTCACTAGGAAGCAGTGACATCACTGAACCACGGCCAATTATCTCACTAGGAAGCAGTGACATCACTAAAAACGGCCAGTTATCTCACTAGGAAGCATTGACATCACTGAACCACGGCCAATTATCTCACTAGGAAGCATTTACATCACTGAACCACGGCCAATTATATCACTAGGAAGCAGTGACATCACTAAAAACGGCCAATTATCTCACTAGGAAGCATTGACATCACTGAACCACAGCCAATTATCTCACTAGGAAGCAGTGACATCACTAAAAACGGCCAGTTATCTCACTAGGAAGCAGTGACATCACTGAACCACAGCCAATTATCTCACTAGGAAGCATTGACATCACTAAAAACGGCCAGTTATCTCACTAGGAAGCATTGACATCACTGAACCACAGCCAATTATCTCACTAGGAAGCATTGACATCACTGAACCACGGCCAATTATCTCACTAGGAAGCATTGACATCACTGAACCACGGCCAATTATCTCACTAGGAAGCATTGACATCACTGAACCACGGCCAATTATCTCACTAGGAAGCAGTGACATCACTAAAAATGGCCAGTTATTTCACTAGGAAGCATTGACATCACTGAACCATGGCCAATTATCTCACTAGGAAGCAGTGACATCACTAAAAACGGCCAGTTATCTCACTAGGAAGCATTGACATCACTGAACCCCAGCCAATTATCTCACTAGGAAGCATTGACATCACTGAACCACGGCCAATTATATCACTAGGAAGCAGTGACATCACTAAAAACGGCCAGTTATCTCACTAGGAAGCAATGGCATCACTGAACCACAGCCAATTATCTCACTAGGAAGCAGTGACATCACTAAAAACGGCCAATTATCTCACTAGGAAGCAGTGACATCACTAAAAACGGCCAATTATCTCACTAGGAAGCATTGACATCACTGAACCACAGCCAATTATCTCACTAGGAAGCATTGACATCACTGAACCATGGCCAATTATCTCAGCAGGAAGAACTGACATCACAGAAAAAATGACCAATATTCTTACTAGGAAGCAATGACGTCACTACAAACAGCCAATTATCTAAATAAGAAGTGGTGACTTCACAAAAAAAAAACCTAATTATTGATATAAGAAGTGGTGACATCATAAAAAAACAGCCAATCATCTTACTAGGAAGCAGTGACATCAAAGAAAACATGACGAATCATCTTACAATGACATCACCGAAAGTGACAATCAAGGAGGCAGTGACGTCACTAAGCCCAGAATCTATCACTTCACTAAGAAAAGGTCTGGTAAAGTGAGGCATCAGTATGACACTGGGGCAATGGAGACTTTACGTATTTTTAGAATGGGCCCTCACCGTACCCCCATGTACCGATAATGGAGGAAATATGACAAACCTCATGGAATGCTGTCTTATGTAAGCAGTGTCTTATAGAAGCCTTGTCCTAGGGAGAAATATGGGGCCTCAAACTACAGCTCATAAAACCAAAACTGAAACCCCATAGGCCGCTATACAGGGTCTGAAGCAAAGCAAGACCCCATACTCCAACCTGAGTGTTTAATGCTAAGCTACTGTAGTGCAACTCGAGGTCACGGGGAATCGTCTTATACACATTACGTTGTGCCGAAGAAGCGGAGGGACAATAAACTGTTATATCTACGGTAAACATTGTCTCCAGCAGAACAGAGCGCTGGTTAAACACATGCAAATCATCATCTGGCGCGTGCTACACGATGCATCTCCGCTGTGCGTCCGGGGCACCGCGGTGAAGAGATCATCAGGGCCGTACAGCAGAGGGACAGCGATGACTGAAATCCTCCACCAACCACTGTAGGTACATCTATGTCCAGCCGTAATGGCTGCTGGGGTGGTATATCAGATCCCTGCTATATGGGCATCATGGAAGCCAATTCTGAATCTATGGTGCGATCTGAAGTCCAGGAGACTCCGGGATAAATATTGTAAAGCACGATGAGACGTCCAATGACGTTATCAGCGGCCTCATTTCTGGATGCAGATTCAGAACTCGTGTGAATGTTTAGAAGTGGAAAGTTCTACAAAAGTTTCTGCTGCTCTGGTTCCTGACTTCTAACCCCTTAGCACACATGGATGTAACCGTATAGGAGAGTAGGAGTGTAGAGGGGGCTCAGGAGCTGAACTCCCTCCACGCGTCTTAGACGTCAGCTGTGCCACATAGCCAGCATCAGGGTCCAACAGCTGCAGCCGGAGCTCAGCTCTGGTCGCTGCTGGGATCTACTTAGATGCCGTTTTCAATCTCTGAAAGGATAATGAAACATGTGCATCAGATCACATCGGCTGAGGGCCCCTGTGGCTGCCATCCTGGCACAACTGATACTGGACTTTATAATACACCGTGATTTACGCTATATACTGTAATACTGTGGCATTGCTATATACAGGCTAAGACTGGCCCTTGGGAGAACAGGAAAATCCTCCGGTGGGCCCCTGTGCTGGAGTGGGCCACCACCTTTTATAAGAGCAGTACTTGGCACAATACACTAGATTAACCATGTACAAAGGCGGCATCTTATATATTTATCAACTTAGTTTATTACTATAAAAAATTGTGAATGAGAAGCATGTAGCTGAAAAGTGGGGCTCTGGAGTTCATGTTACTGGTGGGCCCTTGGCATCCCAGTCCGACACTGGCTGTATAAAGATGTATACAAGAGAACCAGATGGTGATTAAAAAAAAAAAAAAAAAAGTAAATAAAAAGTTTTTCTTTAATTTATAAAGAAATTTTATTTTCGATTCAACACCCCCTTTCTCCCATTAAAAATGAAGAATTTTACGTCCCCCTCTTAACCACCCGCACCTTCCGTTCCAATCCAAACTTCGATTCATGCAGATATATTGGACAATACAAGTTATTTAACCTCTCAAAATAGAACGTTTCCAGCTTTTGACAACAACTTTGATTACTTACTGATTGTCCAATGCAATAACAATGTTATAATAGATCTCATTCTTTGCTGATTGTTATTATTATTGTAATTTTAAAAATGTAAAATAAAAGGTTTAGAAAAAAAAAAAAAAAGAATTCTAAATAAAAAAAAAGTTTGGTATCATTGCTTTTGTAGAAGTACAGTCTTTCAAAATCTAAAAACAATTAACCCCTGAGAATACTCCATGGATGGAAAAAATGCAAATGTTATGCGTCTTGGAATATGGCGACACAAAGCCCAATTATTTTATATTTTTTTTGCAAACTTCAGAATTTTTTTTTCACCAGTTAAATGAAGGAAAAAATCTTTGTCCAAGTTTGGTATTGCTGTAATTGTACTGACCTGGAGAACAAAACCCCCACCCCCTAATGTCCCTGCCACCCCCCCCCCCAAAAAAAAATACATAAAATGGTGGAATTGCATGTTTTTTGCAATTTCACCAAACTTTTCCAGTTTTTCAGTACATTATAGGGTAAAGTGAATGCCGTCACTCAAAACTACAACTCGCAAAATAAAAAAAAAACAAGCCTCATAGAGTTATGTCGATGGAATAATAAAACAGTTATGGCTCTTGGAAGAAAGTAAGAAGAAAGTGGAAAAACTTAAACATAGCTCGGTTGTTAAGGGGTTAAACTTGGTGCCTAAAGTCTCCTAAAGGTCTACCACAATACTAGCTATCAATGCCAGACGGCTGCATACAGCACTTTCTGAACTAAACGTGAAAGCAGGAAGCCATGGGCCAAATGAAGAGTCCAAGAGGAAGAGAAGAAGAGGAGTGATGTTTCATTTATGATACCAATGTCTTCTTGTATGATGGAAGAGGCTTTGGCAATGGGGTCCGGCCGTGAATGCTATGCCTGCCTCTGTGTTAGTGTTGAGCGAGTATGTTCTGTCCGAGTATGCTCGGGCCGAGCTCCGAGTATTTACAGCTGCTCGGTGATACGGTTGAATCGCTCCAGTGTGCATGATGAACTTTGTCATATTTGTGGCAATTTATGAAGAGCGCAGCAGACGACAAACTCATCTCCACTGCTGCGCTCTGCATAAGCAGCAACCAACATGACAGGAGATGAGCAGCTAATGAATGAAGATCGCGTTGAATTAAGTGCCGTGGACATGATTCAATACTGTATTCATTCATTACTAAGAGCTACTTTTACATTTTTACACTACTAATTTTAACCATAACTATGGTTATGACAAGGGACTGGTTTAGGGTTAGTTAGGGCTATGCTTAGGCTTAGAACTAGGGTTAGGTTTAGGAATAGGGTTAGACTTAGTTAGGGGAAGGGTTATATTTAGGTAGGGATAGGGTTAGGGTAATAATGATGGTAGATTTTGTGCAAATCAATTTTCAGGATTTGCAAAAATCACCTTCATTGCTGCTGGGATATCAGACTCCTCTTTTGATTAGTCGATCCGGCAGAACGTCATCCTTGCGGTCTGACACACATGTGACGTCAGCCTGGCTAATTAAAAGAAGCGCCGCGGGTGTCATCAGGCAATTCTTAGGGCTCCTTGTGCAACTGTTAGAACCCTCCTGTTAGTTTTTTCCATCTTGTGTTTTGCGGTCACGTGACCATCTGCCTTTATATTCCAGCTCCGCCCTTCTGGCTGTGCTGGACTTCAGTGTTGTTTGACTGTCTCTCTAGCCTGGTGCTTCGGTGCCTTTCTCTGTCAGTTCGCTTGGTCCTCTTGGACCTCTAGTACTTTTTGTCAGTTTGTCTTTTGTGTTCTACAACAATTTCTGTTTAGGAGATGTCCCATTTTTTGTTCCAGTTCTTAGTTCTTTTAGGGACCCCTCCCTTTATTCTATAGGTCTTCGTTCAGACTAGCCGAGGACGAAGGCGGGTCTGTTCAGAAGGAACAGGCAGCCCGCTCCATCGTAGGGATTCAGCTTAGTCTTACTGTAGGGACAGCTTTCCCCTATCTTTCCTTAGTTCTTGTTGCAGATCATAACAGCAGCGACCACAGATTACTGACATGATGGATTGGGTTTTACCAATCGATTCGCACCAACTCTAGAAATAATAGTTATCTTTAAAAATGTAATAGAAAAAATATATATATTTAAAAAATTTTTAACAAAAAGCAGACGAAAAAAACTTTAAGAATTGAAAGTACAAACTATAACTAGATCAGCATTGTCCTCATATTGTGCTTGGGGGATAAGTGGTCAAAAAGGGACTGGTTTAAAGGGACTCGGGAAGTCCTAACTGTTCACAGGCCAAGGGGCACAAGGCACCGGCACTGCTCGAGTGCTGGCAACCCACGGTCCGCCGGCAACCCACGGTCCACCGGCAACCCACGGTCCGCCACACCTGCTGTGCGTCTCCGCTGTGTGGTCCAGCACTCTGCCCATTAAACATAAGCTCAGTAATGTTATGTGAATTAGAGAGTGGTGCGCATGGCATGGCAGAAGGTAAAATTAGAGCCGCTGTTATCTTATTGCTGATGCCCCCTCTCTGAACTGTTGCTTTCCGCTGGATTACCTAAGGAAGTGAATTTCTGCTATTTAAATTGATGTCGTTTCTTCTCGCTGCCTCTCCCTGACCCCGTCTGACACCCCAGCAGCAATTCCAGAACTTCCACTAACGCCAAATTAAGAGTCCCCTGGACTCCTGAACTTGTGTCCAGACAATTAATCAGAACAATTTCCAGCAGCTCCCCGGAGCGGCCAATTATTTCCCAGAGCGCTTTGCCACAGGTGAAAAGTGTTAGCATTCATCTTGTAAAGAGGAGAGCATTATGCCGGTAATAATTCCAGGCAGCGCTATTAGGATATATTAAATATTTTCTCCGGTGAAGGGTCCCTCGTGTAACCCCCCTTCCGGTGCCGGTAGACTGGAGACACCGCCGCACCGGGATATGTACTCCGCTATGGACTAAGTCTAATGCTCAGAATCTTTGCATACATTACGGTCAGGCAGATGAAAAGAAGAATCCAGGGGAGCTCCTTAAAGGGGTTGTCCACTAACTTTGAAAGCTTTCTCAATTTCTCAGGTTTTAAAAAAAAAAAAAACACCATACCCACCAAAATGAAGCCGCTCTTCCGCTTTGCTGCCAGCATACATCACTGGGCTCCTCGCCTCTTTTTTCAGCAAGGAAAATCACGTGACAGCAGCAGTCCATCAGTGCCAGAAGAACGCTGTGGACGTCAGTGGCAGAAAGAAGTGGCGTCGGTTCGGGAGTATGTTGTTTTTTGTTCCGTTACTATAATGGCCCATTGAGCGTAACGCACAGGCCCTTTAATCTGTGCTTTCCATTCTCTAGCAGTGCCAGGTTAAAAATATTCTAGATTGTAGAAAATTCTCTAATTCCAGAAGAAACTTAAGTTCAGTCTGTAACTGTTTTCTGTAAAATAGTTTCCATTTTGAATGGATTTTTTGCGATAATGAATAGGCCGCTGCTTACCCCATAGGGGAATCACGACTCAGGGCAGAAGCCATATCCCACTGTAGAGCCCTAGTCTTAATTGGCCAAATTATCTTACGTTTTCCTCTGCTCTGTCTTTCACTTGCTTTGTGAATTGATAGTTTTATATAAAAAAAATGTGTTAAAGGGATTTTCTACTTATTAGATAATCCCTTGACAATAAGCAGATCACAAAGTGTCCTCCTGATGAGACCTCCAGCCATCAGCTGTTCAGGGTAGGAAAAACTGGCAGGAAATGTTCAGTTTCCCTGCAGTGCCTCCACAGGAAAATTGAAGTATTACATAGTGTCCACTCAGATCAACGGATTGTCTGCGTATTGCAGGATTGGACAGGTCTTCTAGGGCAAAAGACGC
The DNA here is from genome assembly GCF_046119375.1 of Phyllobates terribilis. Classification (NCBI taxonomy): domain Eukaryota; kingdom Metazoa; phylum Chordata; class Amphibia; order Anura; family Dendrobatidae; genus Phyllobates; species Phyllobates terribilis. The sequence continues at coordinate 962,700,364 of NW_027362762.1, read as the reverse complement.
TCTTTACAGCCTCTCTCCACTCTGTCCAATTGATGAGAATCCTGAGCAGTGGATCCCCCATTATTAACTCAGGATTACCCAATAGAGTATATGGAAATTAGGTGTTTTTTTTTGTTTATGCAAAAAAAAGTTCATAATTTTACAGAAAAGTTTTATACATTTTTAATAGATTTTGATGGAATTCGTCACGCCAGTTTCCTGCAATAATAAAAAAAAAAGAGCAATTTTTGACACGACATTTGGTGCATCTTACCCCTGCAAACTTTAATTAAGGATTAAAGTATGAAACGCCAGACTTGAGGAATCGGCCCTTTTTAAGTTCTAATTTCTAACTCTTTTTAAGATCTCTACTTGCTGTTAATGAGTGGAAACAATCTTGTTTCCCTTCAGGGGCTAAAAACCTGCACAGAAGGAGTTTTCATCAGAATTTTGGTGTAAAGCTCCATGAAAAAAAAAATTGGCACAAAAATTTGCGACTTTTGTCATTTTTTTTTACGCCAGCTCCAAATCTTTGACACGACAGGGCGTGGAGAAGCCCACCTGAAAAACTCTTCAAAATTTACACCAGAAATGTCCACCAGGTGCAGTTTGGAGTAACATTTCTGGGGGGTGGCGAACACCTCTTTAGGAATTTGGTACATCTTACGGCAACGCTCCCTCCGTACCAAATGCCACCTCTTAATGAATCGGGGGCCTTATTGCTTCTCACGTCCGAGGGTTTTTACACTTGCATCTAGAGCCCAGACAACGCTGAGGGTTCGCGTTCATAGGAGAGTACACAGAAAATGGTAGAAATGTTGACCTGTAATGTATGCCGCGTGTTTCCATATAAATGACCCCACATGGCTCTGGCACTTGCAGGACACCTGTTCTCACTTGTATTATGCCGGACCAAAAATTTTTCCACAGCCGCCTGCTGATTTAAAGAAATCCAGTCCCAATCTATAGCCACTCAGAAGGGAAACTTGAAGCTCCTGGACCACAATATTAGACCCACCTACCAGGGGCCATTCCCAATTCTTCCTACTCCGATATAAAACATAATGCTGATTGCTGGGAGTCCTTGCCTTTACACCCTCACTTGCCCTCTAACTGATTTGATCTTATTGACTTTCTATAGGTCGTGGCCGCTAAGTAGAACCATTGTCATCCATATTAGCTCAGCTGTGACTTTTTTTCTCTGTTGTATGGTGACCTAAATGGTCTTCTTCCAGCTCTTAAGTTCTTCCTGGAAGTCAATCTTAGTACTTAAAAAGTTTAAAAACCCTCCAAAATAACACATCATATCTCAGCCTCAAGGACCTCTGTGATGTAAAAGAAGAGAGACACTTGAGATAGTAGCAGTCACACTGGCATATTCAGGTGGCCTCATATGCCATGTGCCCAAGACCCATAGGTAGCCCTCGGACCATGGTCAGGTGTCTGAGGTTGAGCCGAGTCGATGGTGCTAGGATGTCATCATGTTGTTTCAGCAAAATGACCCCAAAACTCCTTCCAATCTGCAGAGCGACTTATACACAAAGTTCAATCTGAAGTAATGAAGGTGTTTAGTGGTGGAAGCCCTTGCGCTGTGCAAAGCACAAATAGTAGGACATGTAGCAGACCTCCCGGGAAAGCGGGACAGCACCTCAAGTCCAAGTAAGTCCTGCTGGACTCAAGATCATAAGGTATGCAATAGTGTTCTGTATTGATTGGCTGTAGGTTGACCTGGGTTGTCTACCTGGAGCACAGACGGGGGGTGGGGGGTACACTCAATGTATCTGGGGCAAACTATTTACTTGAGTAGAGGCTACTTGAATAAGCACTACATGAAATGATCCAATGCTTAGATTGGCTACAAGTGGAGCTTGATCTGTTCTAGAACTCTGCAAGATCTAATGCTCTGACTGGCTGAAGGTTGATGGTTGATCTACAGTAGGTATTTGAGTTTTTTCAATGTTCTGATTGGCTACACTTCATCAACACCTTTGAATTTTTCATTTCTCTGATTGCAGGGCTGTGGAGTCAGAGTCAAGAGTCGTGGAGTCGGAGCCCATTTTGGTGAAGTCTGTATAAAATGGACCGACTCAGACTCCTAAAATATATAATAAATTGGGTACAGTAGTTCAATGCAGTTTGTGGGGAATATTTTTTCATAAGAATTTGGGAAAGCTATGAAATGTCCTATAAATGTCCGTCCTATTCCTGATCTCAGGGTCTGGACTTTTAGCCGAGATGAATCTGTGCTGCAGTAAATTCATCACTTACACATGAGCCGAGTATGAGGGAGTCGGAGTCGTGGAGTCGGAGTCGTGGAAATCGAGGAGTCGGAGGTTTGGCTTACCGACTCCACAGCCCTGTCTGATTGGATACAGGTTGGTCTTCACCTCTCGACCTTCTAATATGCCGATTGGCTGCAGCAGTCATCTGACCTCTCCTCATCACTGAAAGTGGAAGCCAGGAGAGCAGCCAGCGACACCGGCAGTAGTATGGATGAAAGGCGAGGGTCTGGTAGGTGGCTATGTTTTTTTTTAATTTTAACACCTAAGCCCATTTCTACAGTTTATTAGTAGTTGATAGCACATTAAATAAAGTCTGGCCTAGTGATGGATTCCCCTGATTATCTAGAAGTAGTTTAGTAGAGTATGAGCGTCATTCCACTACAGCCCCACTGCAAAACTGCGTCGTTCTCACGGCTTTATCACAATCGCAGCCTTTGAGCTGTTATCGCATATGACATTTATGCTGCGTTACCCCCAAGATTTCTTGCTTTACACAGGAATATATGTGGCTGCCATTTTATATATATATAAAAAAAAAAAGCAAAATCTGCTAAAAAAAAAGAAGAGTTAACTGCTATGTAAGCGCATCATCCAGGATATAAGGGGGCACACAGGCTGAATCCAGGCATATGACTTTCCTAAGAGACGGGTGATAATGTCAGGACCGGCTACTCCCTGCACATATACCATGGGGGTTAACAAGCCGCTTCAGGTCTGTGCGTCACTTTCTATAACTCTCCTTCTAGAGGTGCCAAGATAATCATTGCGGCCTCCTGCAGAAGAACAGGAAGTGATCTTATCTAATCCTATTGAAATATCCTACATGGCGCGGTATAGGCGTTCACAATGCGGCTCCAATCTAAACTATTGTTCGCATTGTGGACCCAGCAAAAAAAAAAAAGTTCAGGGAACATTGTGCATTGATGGAACAGCAGACAAAGCCCCCTTATCTCCCATCTAAATATGTTCATTTTTATTTAGCTCTCAGTCCCGGAACTGCCTGAATTATATATAGCCGGAGCACGCCAAGAGCTGGTAAACAGCACCAGAAAAAGTACATTGAGTAACGGAATTATATTACACATGGCTCGGAGTCAGGAATCAGTATGCAGCTCCCGGCCTGCGTCCCTCCCAGGAACAAACCCTCGTACAGTCTGGGACAAGCGGGGAATGTGTCCCGGCACCCTATTTATTACTACGTGGGTCTATGTGACAGTGACGTGAGGATGTGACAAGCTCGCTTGTTGGCGATGTGCAGAAAGTGCACGCTGGCAGTCTCACCCGCGAATAGAACCATATGGTGAATGGCTCCGGAGTCGATATCATGCAACAATGTAGAAAAATGGCAGCGCCAAACTTCTGGCCAGCCTCCTCCATGCCACCGTGCGGGATGACTGGCAGTCGCCCATCTTGCTATCCTCGTCTGGGGGTCAGTTGGAGGAAGTGAAGAGAGCGTGGAGGTGAGCTGCCAGACGCCGCGTGTCCCTGCACAGCTCTTCACTCCCACATGCAGGGACACTTTGTGCCCAATGCCCTGGGCTCGCCGCCACCTTGGACTTTCTTCCCACTGGCTCCAAACACCCAGCAGTACACAGCAAATTGGAAAACCTGACAGCATGGTCTGCGCTGCTTCAGATAATTACACAGAATAATTTATTTTTTCTATGCAAAAATATAAACATGTTATGAAGTCATGATACTCATCCAAGGTCTCGGCGGCATTGACCCTACTCCTCTCATGCCTAGATTTCACAGGTGGTCACGGTATACTAGTGCGGCCGCTGGCTGGACCGGAGTCCTGCTAATGGATTTGCTAGTCTCTACCAGAGACCTTGTCATTTCTCTTAGTTACCGCAGTACAGACATTGATGGCATATAGCTAGAATATTCCATCCATTCTAATGTGCAGCTCGGCCCCTGTCAGCTCTGCTTCCCTTAATTTGCAGACACTAAGCTCAGCCATAGACTATAACGGGTTGACCAAGTGGCCACCAAATCAGTGCCAAAAAAAGCTCAATGCCTTAATGGTGCCGCTGTGTTTTCTGGGTCTCTTGGGGACATGGCGCAGGGACAGATCATGTTTTGTTTAAAACTAAATTCTACATTAAATCAGACCTCAGCGGGAAGTTTTACCAGTGGAGAAGGCAATATGCAGGGTAGACGGTGCCATGCACGTAAGGAGGTGACGCTGGGCTTCGTTGCCTTTTTCCCAGTGTTGGAGCAGAGCCCGCGTCTTCATGCTAAGTTGCTAACGCTTCATTTCCACATATTAGATGGACCTGTCAGTTTCCAGTGAAAGGAGAAGCCTGGAAGGATGGCAAGAGCCAAAACGACAAGGATGGTGTTATTTTAAAGGGAACAGGTGGCTGCGATGCTTTACCACTTTCCAAAGAAAGCTGGCTCTCGCTGGAGCTGACAGCAGGGACAAATGCAAAGCACTGTGATAAACAAATTCTACACCAGAGACGAGGGCGCTCCGTCGTACCCGCAGACTGGGGCTCACATTCCTGCCCTGTGTGGGGGGCTTAATATAAACCCTCCGGCAAGTGTTGTCAGGGATGATCTCTCTATTTACACACAGCGGGGGGGACACAGTGTAACATCTTTCTCTTGTCCGGAGAAGTGCCCACAGTTCTATCGGGTATTGGGGGGTTCGCACCAACTTTGATCAGAATTCTTTCCCTACTGCAAGGTGACGGCACAGTAATGAGATATTCTGCTTTCCTTACATTTAGTTGTACAGTGATGAAATATGTCATTCTTCAGGATTTTCACTGAAAGTGGACAGTCTCATTCATAACTATCTGAGAGGAGAATCCACTGTATGTAAGTAGGTTAATGGCCGCTGAGAAGTGAGGCCACAATACAGAACCGACCACCATCATCTACAGCCCCTCATGTCATCAGCTACTGAACCGCACTCCCCTAATCCGATGATTTACAGGACGGCCATTGCTAAACCATATTGATGACGGAGCTGCATTCAGCGATTGCCTGAGATGTATAAAATGTGACACATACGACTCAACACGCTACAATGTGACCAATGTAACCCTATTATAAACACATACTGAGTAAGAAGGATCTATCCGCCATTATCCAATGTGCAGAACTACGAAAATACAGGCACCAGATCTGTGTGGACATTGACAGGCCAGGGATTGCTGGGACATTTTAGTATTCACACAGCAGAATAGTGAGCGCAGCTCTGGAGTATAATACAGGATGTAACTCAGGATCAGTAATGTAATGTATGTACACAGTGACTACACCAGCAGAATAGTGAGTGCAGCTCTGGGGTATAATACAGGATGTAACTCAGGATCAGTAATGTAATGTATGTACACAGTGACTGCAGCAGCAGAATAGTGAGTGCAGCTCTGGAGTATAATACAGGATGTAACTCAGGATCAGTAATGTATGTACACAGTGACTACACCAGCAGAATAGTGAGTGCAGCTCTGGGGTATAATACAGGATGTAACTCAGGATCAGTAATGTATGTACACAGTGACTACACCAGCAGAATAGTGAGTGCAGCTCTGGGGTATAATACAGGATGTAACTCAGGATCAGTAATGTAATGTATGTACACAGTGACTGCACCAGCAGAATAGTGAGTGCAGCTCTGGAGTATAATACAGTATATCTCAAAATCAGCACAGGATAAGTAATATAATGAATGTTATGTTAATGTGCGGTACAAACTTCAGAATTTGATCTAGGATATGATACAAGGTAGCTGGAGGAAATCACATAGTCTGTGTGAGAGAGGCAGAGCATTCATCCATGTCACATGTAGCACAGAACACGGCCACCGCTAACTGCAGAGGAAGAAGCGCACTCAGGCAGAACGCACGGCCCAAACAAAACAGATTAACTCTTTCAGCTGCGCACTTGTACATGTGGGAACTGTCCTCGGTTCTAGTGAATGAGGAGCAGAATGTAACAGTGCAGTCCAGGGGCGTAGATAAAAATCATGGGGCCCCGTAGCAGAAGTTCTAATTGCTCTCTCCCCAACAACAACAGCAAAAAAACAATAATATTCAGTGGTGTCACAGAAGAGCCGATCTCACAACTTTGCAGCCTTTACAAAGTAATTTTCTTCTGAAGCCCTAGATTCCCCTATTATTGCACCCATAAAGTATGATGCCAACAAAAGTGCCCCAAAATAATGAATGATGCCCCACAGTGAATTCCTCCACAGTACGTATAGTGACCCTACTGTATCCCAATTCAAGTACCCCGGCAAAGTATGGTGACCCCAGCACAATATAATCCCCTGTGACCCTCACATAGCCCTCCATAAAGTATAATGGCCCCACACCTCACCACACTGTATAACTGCCCCCAGTAAACCTCAAAACAGTATAATGGCCCCCACACAGCCCACCACACAGTACGATCGAGCCTAAACAAACCTTCACAGTGTATAATTGCTTGTATACAGTATAATAACCCCCACATAGCCCTCCAAAAACTATAGAGCTTCCATATAGCCCTCCAAATAATACAATGGCCCCCACATAGTCCTCCAAATATTATAATGGCTACCACATAGTCCTCCAAATATTATAATGGCTACCACATAGCCCTCCATGTATTATATTGGGTCCCATAGTCCTCCATATAGTATAATGCACTCCCCATAGTCCTCAATATAATACAATACATTCCCCATAGTCCTCCATATAGTATAATGCACTCCCCATAGTCCTTCATATAGTATAATGAACTCCCCATAGTCCTCCATATAGTATAACACATGCCCCATAGTCCTTCATATAGTATAAAACACACCCCATAATTCTCCATATAGTATAATGCACTCCCCATAGTCCTCAATATAATACAATACATTCCCCATAGTACTCAATATAGTATAATGCACTCCCCATAGTCCTCCATATAGTATAATGCACTCCCCATAGTCCTCCATATAGTATAATGCACTCCCCATAGTCCTCAATATAATACAATACATTCCCCATAGTACTCAATATAGTATAATGCACTCCCCATAGTCCTCCATATAGTATAATGCACTCCCCATAGTCCTCCATATAGTATAATGCACTCCCCATAGTCCTCCATATAGTATAACACACTCCCCATAGTCCTCCATATAGTATAATGACCTCCCCATAGTCCTCCATATAGTATAATGCACTCCCCATAGTCCTTCATATAGTATAATGCACCCCATAGTCTTCCATATAGTATAATGCACTCACATAGTCCTCCATATATACTGCTCAAAAAAATAAAGGGAACACTCAAATAACCCCTCCTAGATCTGAATGAATGAAATCTTCTCATTGAATACTTTGTTCTGTATAAAGCTGAATGTGCTGACAACAAAATCACACAAAAATCATCAATGGAAATCACATTTATTAACCAATGGAGGCCTGGATTTGGAGTCACCCCCAAAATTAAAGTGGAAAAACACACTACAGGCTGATCCAACTTTGATGTAATGTCCTTAAAACAAGTCTAAGTGAGGCTCAGTATTGTGTGTGGCCTCCACGTGCCTGTATGACCTCCCTACAACGCCTGGGCATGCTCCTGATGAGGCTGAGCATTGTGTGTGGCCTCCACGTGACTGTATGACCTCCCTACAACGCCTGGGCATGCTCCTGATGAGGCTCAGTATTGTGTGTGGCCTCCACGTGCCTGTATGACCTCCCTACAACGCCTGGGCATGCTCCTGATGAGGCTGAGCATTGTGTGTGGCCTCCACGTGACTGTATGACCTCCCTACAACGCCTGGGCATGCTCCTGATGAGGCTCAGTATTGTGTGTGGCCTCCACGTGCCTGTATGACCTCCCTACAACGCCTGTGCATGCTCCAGATGAGGCTGAGTATTGTGTGTGGCCTCCACGTGCCTGTATGACCTCCCTACAACGCCTGGGCATGCTCCTGATGAGGCTGAGTATTGTGTGTGGCCTCCACGTGCCTGTATGACCTCCCTACAACGCCTGGGCATGCTCCTGATGAGGTTGCGGATGGTCTCCTGTGGGATCTCCTCCCAGACCTGGACTAAAGCATCCGCCAACTCCTGGACAGTCTGTGGTGCAACGTGACGTTGGTGGATGGAGCGAGACATGATGTCCCAGATGTGCTCAATCGGATTCAGGTCTGGGGAACGGGCGGGCCGGTCCATAGCTTCAATGCCTTCATCTTGCAGGAACTGCTGACACACTCCAGTCACATGAGGTCTGGCATTGTCCTGCATTAGGAGGAACCCAGGGCCAACCGCACCAGCATATGGTCTCACAAGGGGTCTGAGGATCTCATTGCGGTACCTAATGGCAGTCAGGCTACCTCTGGCGAGCACATGGAGGGCTGTGCGGCCCTCCAAAGCAATGTCACCCCCCACCATTACTGACCCACTGCCAAACTGGTCATGCTGAAGGATGTTGCAGGCAGCAGATCGCTCTGGCAGTGCTCCTCCTGTTCCTCCTTGCACAAAGGCGGAGGTAGCGGATGTGCTGCTGGGTTGTTGCCCTCCTATGGCCCCCTCCACGTCTCCTGGTGTACTGGCCTGTCTCCTGGTAGCGCCTCCAGTCTCTGGACACTACGCTGACAGACACAGCAAACCTTCTTGCCACAGCTCGCATTGATGTGCCATCCTGGATGAGCTGCACTACCTGAGCAACTTCTGTGGTCCCCACCTGCAGAACCACTCCTTTATTGAGGGTGTCTTGATAATTGCCAATAATTTCCATTTATTGTCTTTTCCATTTGCACAACAGCATGTGAAATTGATTGTCAATCAGTGTTGCTTCCTAAGTGGACAGTCTGATTTCACAGAAGTTTGATTTACTTGGAGTTATATTCTGTTGTTTAAGTGCTCCCTTTATTTTTTTGAGCAGTGTAGTATAATGCATTCCCCATAGTCCTCCATATACACACGTGGTCAAAATTGTTGGTACCCCTCGTTTAATGAAAGAAAAACCCACAATGGTCACAGAATTAACTTGAATCTGACAAAAGTAATAATAAAATAAAAATCTATGAAAATGAACAGATGAAAGTCAGACATTGCTTTTCTGCTTCCACAGAATAAAAAAAAAATTAAACTCATGAAATAGACCTGGACAGAAATGATGGTACCCCTGAAAATTAAGTGACAAAAGGGACATGTTAAATCAAGTTGTGCCCACTAATTATCATCACAGGTGTCTACAATCTTGTAATCAGTCAGTGGGCCTTTATATAGGGCTACAGATACTCACTGTGCTGTTTGGTGACATGGTGTGTACCACACTCAACATGGACCAGAGGAAGCAAAGGAAAGAGTTGTCTCAGGAGATTAGAAAGAAAATTATAGACAAGCATGTTAAAGGTAAAGGTTATAAGACCATCTCCAACAGCTTGATGTTCCTGTGACTACAGTTGCACATATTATTCAGAAATTTAAGATTCATGGGACTGTAGCCAACCTCCCTGGACGTGGCCGCAGGAGGAAGACTGATGACAAATCAAGGAGACGGATAATACGAATGGTAACAAAAGAGCCCAGGAAAACTGCTAAAGAGATTAAAGGTGAACTTCAAGCTCAAGGAACATCAGTGTCAAATCGCACCATCCGTCGTTGTTTGATCCAAAGTGGATTTCATGAGAGATGACCAAAGAGAACACCATTGTTGAAAAAAAATCATAAAAAAGCCAGACTGGAATTCGCCAAACTACATGTTGACAAGCCACAAAGCTTCTGGGAGAATGTCCTATGGACAGATGAGACAAAAATGGAAGTTTTTGGCAAGGCACATCAGCTGTATGTTCACAGACGGAAAAATGAAGCATATCAAGAAAAGAACACTGTCCCTTCTGTGAAACATGGTGGAGGCTCTGTTATGTTCTGGGGTGGCTTTGCTGCATCTGGCACAGGGTGTCTTGAATCTGTGCAGGGTACAATGAAATCTCAAGACTATCAAGGGATTCTAGAGAGAAATGTGCTGCCCAGTGTCAGAAAGCTTGGTCTCAGTCACAGGTCATGGGTCTTGCAACAGGATAATGACCCAAAACACATAGCTAAAAACACCCAAGAATGGCCAAGAGGAAAATATTGGACTATTCTGAAGTGGCTTCTATGAGCCCTGACCTAAATCCTATTGAGCATCTTTGGAAAGAGCTGAAACATGCCGTCTGGAAAAGGCAACCTTCAACCACGAGACAACTGGAGCAGTTTGCTCATGAGGAGTCTCCAAAATACCTGTTGAGAGGTGCAGAAGTCTCATTGACAGTTACAGGAATCGTTTGATTGCAGTGATTGCCGCAAAAGGTCGTTCAACAAAATATTAAGTTAAGAAGAAGAACCATCATTTCTGTCCAGGCCGATTTCAGGAGTTTAATTTTTTTTTAAATTCTGTGGAAGCAGAAAAGCAATGTCTGACCTTCATTTGTTCATTTTCATAGATTTTCAATTTATTATTACTTTTGGCAGATTCAAGTTATTTCTGTGACCACTGTGGGTTTTTCTTTCATTAAACGAGGGGTACCAACAATTTTGACCACGTGTGTAGTATAATACATTCCCCATAGTCCTCCACATAGTATAATGCACTCCCCATAGTCCTCCATATAGTATAATGAACTCCCATAGTCCTCAATATAGTATGATGCACACCCCATAGTCCTTCATATAGTATAATGCACTCCCATAGTCCTCCATACAGTATAATGCACTCCCCATAGTCCTCCACACAGTATAATGCACTCCATAGTCCTCCATATAGTATAATACACACTCCATAGTCCTCCATATAGTATAATACACACCCCATAGTCCTCAATGTAGTATAATGCACACCCCATAGTCCTCCATATAGTATAATGCACTCCCATAGTCCTCCATACAGTATAATGCACTCCCCATAGTCCTCCAAATAGTATAATGCACTCCCATAGTCCTCAATATAGTATAATGCACTCCCCATAGTCCTCCATACAGTATAATGCACTCCCCATAGTCCTCCATATAGTATAATGCACTCCCATAGTCCTCAATATAGTATAATGCACTCCCCATAGTCCTCCACACAGTATAATGCACTCCATAGTCCTCCATATAGTATAATACACACCCCATAGTCCTCAATGTAGTATAATGCATTCCCAATAATCTTGTTCCCCATATGGGAAAAAAATAATTTTATATTGAATCGGAGTGAGAAGGTTTCAATAACTCAAATTATCTTAATAAAAATGTTTGCACACAGTGATCCAATATTATCTAATATTTCTGTATTAACTCCTTCCCAACATAGGATGTGACCTCTGGGCCCACACCATACCGGCAGATGCCAGTCGTAGTACACAGCCAGCACCTGCTTGTAACAGCAATGACCAGAGATTGCAGTGATCGCGGCAGTTTAATGATTAAAATGCTTGTTCATCACTGACAGCGGCTTTTAAACAGCGTGACTGCTAATGTGCATGTGCACCAGCTCTCATCAGCCCCCTGCAACGTGATTGTGGGTTACTGATAGTTTGTCGTGGCAGCCGGGGAACTAGAGAATGTACGATAATTTTATTTATACACTGCAATACTCTGGTATTGCAATATACAGAGTTTCTTAAGGGAACTAAAAAGTACAGTACAAAAAAATAAAAAAAAATTAAATTTAAAAACAAAAAATATGAAAATCTGAATGATCTTGCTTTTATCAGTTTAAAAAAATAAATATTGGTATTGCTGCATCTGTAGAAGTTCGATCAAAAAAATAAAATTATATATCGTAAAGAAAAATACCAGAATTGTGGTTGTGCCTCTATAAAAAAAATAAGGAAATGCAATAATAAAATATCAAAATATTATATGTAACCTTAAAATGCGGTCAATAAAAAGGAAAAAAGTTACGAGTCTCTGAAAATGGTGAAAAAAGCCATGTTTTGCTTTCTTTAATCCAAATTTAATTTTTTTTTCATCACTTAAATAAAACATTTTTTTAATAAAAAATAAAAAATCTATGAAAATAAAAGTACATAATACACATATAAACCAAGTAGATAAATTGTGAGCCCTCGCGGGCAGGGTCCTCGCTCCTCCTGTACCGGTCACTGACTCGTTTTGTTCAAGATTATTGTAATTGTTTTTGTATGTATACCCCTTTTTCACAAGTAAAGCGCCATGGAATAAATGGCGCTATAACAATAAATAATAAATAATAATAATAATAATAATAAATAAGACACAAGGAAATAATAAAGCAATATACAACAGGTGTCAGGAAATAATATGAATCTAAAATGAAATGTAAAACACAGAAAAGGAGAAAACATTTTTTAACGCAAATATTTTATATGAAATAAATCTAAAATAACATAAAAAATACTATAAAAACAGGTAAAAGAAGATAAAGGGCTGAGATCCTGCAGCAGCCGTATTCCGGTGGGTAGTATGAGGGCAGAGAATAGCAGAGCGCTCTGGCTCAGAGGTGGATGTGTGGATGGAAGGGTGAGGCCGCATGACTCACGGATGACTCACGGATGACTCACGGATGACTCAGGAGTGCACATTTTTATGAATGAACGGTGCTGGGTCACGACTCCTCGCTCGCTGCCTCTGAGCATGTCGCCTGCACACAGTGGGGGGTTGCTGCACTGAACTTGGGGTGTTAATAGACATTGCTGCTAGATGCGGACCCCCTCCTGGCTGTGCGTGAAATTGGGCGTCACCCTGGAAATGGGTCTGACTATTGTTTCCAATAAAGATGAATTATTATTAATGGTTCCGCCGATGGTCTGATGTACGTTCTCCTGTACTTCTGTCTTACCTCACTTGCTCCTGACCTTGACGCTTTCTGCAAATTATACAAGGACGTGCGAGTCACTCGGGAGGGTACATTTCATCAGAGATGGGCATTCAGTTACTATTACGCATTTTTATTCTTTTTTTTATGTCAAGGGTTGAAGAGTGTGGAAGATATGAGAAAAGCCAGACTACGGAGGAACTCTCTGTTCAGTGTGATGGGGGTGTTAGGAAGTTAGCCAGGTGGTATCGCGGCACCCTCTGCACTTAGGTTTTCCTCCATCGCTACTTACTGTACCAGGAAACATTATTACTTTTGTTTCTACTAATATTCCAGGCAATTATAAGTAAACCTCCATGTATTAAAGAGGTTGTCCACTACTTTTACATTGATGCCGTATCCTTAGGACAGGTCATCAGTGTCCGACACCCGGCACCTCCACAGATCAGCTGTTATCGGTGGCGGCCGGGAGTACTCACTCGCCGAGCTGCTCCGTATTCTGGTAGTGGCCGGGCTTGGTACTGCATACCCACTTCTTATTGATCTGAATAGGAGGCGGATGTGCAGTACCAAGCCCTGCCACTACCAGAATACGGAGCAGCTCGGCGAGTGAGTACTCCCGGCCGCCACCGATAACAGCTGATCAGCGGAGGTGCCGGGTGTCGGACCCCGGCCGATCAGACAGTGATGACCAATAATAATGAATAATAATAATTTTTATTTCTATAGCGCCAACATATTCCGCAGCACTTTACATCTTAAAGGGGACTTGTACAGACAATAAAAGACATTAAAGAATAACAATAATCACATAAATCAACAGATCCCAGGAGGAGCGAGGGCCCTGCTGCTCGCAAGCTACAATCTATGAACCTAAGGATAAGCCATCAATGTAAACGCAGTCTTTAAAGGTTTTGCTCAGGATTTATTGATGACCCATTCCCAGGTCAGTATGGGGCTGACACCCGACCAGCTTATGGCGGCCATGGGACCAGCAAACAATGTATGAAGCTGGGACATCACAACTCCATACACCATGTAGTGGGCATTCGCGGTACTGCAGCTCAGATTGCATTCACTTCCATAAGAGCAGAACTGCAATACCCAAGAACGGCCACTACATGGAGTACAGAGCTGTGGTCTTCCATCTTTGTACACCTTGTCAGAAACCCCTGACCGGAAATTGATTACTTCCTAGACAATCCCTTTAATTCTTATCTGGGTAGAGTATATAAGAGTCTGTTCACATTTGCATCTAAGAAGCTTCCATCTCACCGAAACAATATTGATCCATAAAAACCTGGATAAAATTATTCAAATTCCTATGAAAATTGATGGGATCTGTCAACAGTATTACCCCTTGTATGATGACTTTTTACTGAGCTTTATGGTTCATGAACACAATTCCACAAGTACAGTGAAGACTGACACTGACAGAGAATACTAGAGAGAGTCTGCAGGCAATAAGGGTAATGCTACTCCCTTATCAAGACTGTGTATATCTTGGTGACACTATGGTCGCTGCTCTCTGTCTACAACCCGGTAGAAGCCAAAATGACTCAAAAACCACAAGAAAATATCTCAATGTCTCCAATTTCAATTTTTTTTTTCAGATTCATTCAATGTTGCTGTTAGTATTACAAAATGTAACCAAAATTACACAGAACCTTCTCTGTATCTGCCGCCATCATCTTTTAATTTCCTCCTTCAACATATGGTGGTAATTTGCCTTGATTATATGTTACTACACAAAAAATGTGATATCAGCGGCGCCGGCCATTACAATGGTAATTAGTGCATTACGTCCCCATTCGTTAGTGGCGGCCATTGCGTGACATTATATATGGTCCATTCTATATAAGACTGGATACATCAGCTCTAAAGATCCAGCCATCTGGTGGGAAGGTCTCCCATGCGCACCCTTATAATGACCATGGCAGTAATAACAAGGGATCTCTTGGTTAGCCATCTATATATGAACCAGTGAAAAGGTTCACTGTAACCGTAACTGGCCACAGACTGGAGGTTTCACACAACTGGGGTTTTAGATAATAAAATTATCTGAAATGCCAATCCCAGCCATGCTCCTAGATAAGCAGACAAGGGTCCATACATTTCCTATTTACTTCACAAAAAGTTAGAAATCTCTTGAAATTTCCAGTGTTCGTAGAAAGGTTATCAGCGACTATTTTCTCCGGTCTACCACATGAAATACACTATATAGAAACAAGAATTGGCCACCATCTTAATAATTGAATTTCGGTTCCTCATTCAGCCCCATTGTCCAGGTCTATAACATCTGTCCCCAATGCCCCCGTGCATAACATCCAGCCCAATTGCCCCCGGTAAATAAAATCCAGCCCAACTGCCCAAAGTGTACAACATCCAGCCCCATTGTTCTCATAGTATAACATCCGGCCCCATTGTTCTCATAGTATAACATCCGGCCCCATTGTTCTCATAGTATAACATCCGGCCCCATTGTTCTCATAGTATAACATCCGGCCCCATCGTCCTCAGTATATAACATCCGGCCCCATTGTCCTCAGTATATAACATCCGGCCCCACTGTCCTCAGTATATAACATCCGGCCCCACTGTCCTCAGTATATAACATCCGGCCCCATTGTCCTCAGTATATAACATCCGGCCCCACTGTCCTCATAGTATAATATCCTGTCCCATTGTCCTCAGTATATAACATCCGGCCCCACTGTCCTCAGTATATAACATCCGGCCCCACTGTCCTCATAGTATAATATCCTGTCCCACTGTCCTCAGTATATAACATCCGGCCCCATTGTTCTCATAGTATAACATCCGGCCCCATCGTCCTCAGTATATAACATCCGGCCCCATTGTCCTCAATATATAACATCCGGCCCCATTGTCCTCAGTATATAACATCCGGCCCCACTGTCCTCAGTATATAACATCCGGCCCCACTGTCCTCATAGTATAATATCCTGTCCCATTGTCCTCAGTATATAACATCCGGCCCCATTGTCCTCAGTATATAACATCCGGCCCCACTGTCCTCAATATATAACATCCGGCCCCACTGTCCTCATAGTATAATATCCTGTCCCATTGTCCTCAGTATATAACATCCGGCCCCACTGTCCTCATAGTATAATATCCTGTCCCATTGTCCTCAGTATATAACATCCGGCCCCATTGTCCTCAGTATATAACATCCGGCCCCACTGTCCTCAGTATATAACATCCGGCCCCACTGTCCTCAGTATATAACATCCGGCCCCACAGTCCTCATAGTATAATATCCTGTCCCATTGTCCTCAGTATATAACATCCGGCCCCACTGTCCTCATAGTATAATATCCTGTCCCATTGTCCTCAGTATATAACATCCTGCCCCACTGTCCTCAGTATATAACATCCGGCCCCACTGTCCTCAGTATATAACATCCGGCCCCATTGTCCTCAGTATATAACATCCGGCCCCACTGTCCTCAATATATAACATCCGGCCCCACTGTCCTCATAGTATAACATCCGGCCCCACTGTCCTCAGTATATAACATCCGGCCCCACTGTCCTCATAGTATAATATCCTGTCCCATTGTCCTCAGTATATAACATCCTGCCCCACTGTCCTCAGTATATAACATCCGGCCCCACTGTCCTCAGTATATAACATCCGGCCCCACTGTCCTCAGTATATAACATCCGGCCCCACTGTCCTCAGTATATAACATCCGGCCCCACTGTCCTCAGTATATAACATCCGGCCCCACTGTCCTCAGTATATAACATCCGGCCCCACTGTCCTCAGTATATAACATCCGGCCCCACTGTCCTCAGTATATAACATCCGGCCCCACTGTCCTCAGTATATAACATCCGGCCCCACTGTCCTCAGTATATAACATCCGGCCCCACTGTCCTCAGTATATAACATCCGGCCCCACTGTCCTCAGTATATAACATCCTGCCCCACTGTCCTCAGTATATAACATCCTGCCCCACTGTCCTCAGTATATAACATCCAGCCCCACTGTCCTCAGTATATAACATCCGGCCCCACTGTCCTCAGTATATAACATCCGGCCCCACTGTCCTCAGTATATAACATCCGGCCCCACTGTCCTCAGTATATAACATCCGGCCCCACTGTCCTCAGTATATAACATCCGGCCCCACTGTCCTCAGTATATAACATCCGGCCCCACTGTCCTCAGTATATAACATCCGGCCCCACTGTCCTCAGTATATAACATCCGGCCCCACTGTCCTCAGTATATAACATCCGGCCCCACTGTCCTCAGTATATAACATCCGGCCCCACTGTCCTCAGTATATAACATCCGGCCCCACTGTCCTCAGTATATAACATCCGGCCCCACTGTCCTCAGTATATAACATCCGGCCCCACTGTCCTCAGTATATAACATCCGGCCCCACTGTCCTCAGTATATAACATCCGGCCCCACTGTCCTCAGTATATAACATCCAGCCCCACTGTCCTCAGTATATAACATCCGGCCCCACTGTCCTCAGTATATAACATCCGGCCCCACTGTCCTCAGTATATAACATCCGGCCCCACTGTCCTCAGTATATAACATCCGGCCCCACTGTCCTCAGTATATAACATCCGGCCCCACTGTCCTCAGTATATAACATCCGGCCCCACTGTCCTCAGTATATAACATCCGGCCCCACTGTCCTCAGTATATAACATCCTGCCCCACTGTCCTCAGTATATAACATCCTGCCCCACTGTCCTCAGTATATAACATCCAGCCCCACTGTCCTCAGTATATAACATCCGGCCCCACTGTCCTCAGTATATAACATCCGGCCCCACTGTCCTCAGTATATAACATCCGGCCCCACTGTCCTCAGTATATAACATCCGGCCCCACTGTCCTCAGTATATAACATCCGGCCCCACTGTCCTCAGTATATAACATCCGGCCCCACTGTCCTCAGTATATAACATCCGGCCCCACTGTCCTCAGTATATAACATCCGGCCCCACTGTCCTCAGTATATAACATCCGGCCCCACTGTCCTCAGTATATAACATCCGGCCCCACTGTCCTCAGTATATAACATCCGGCCCCACTGTCCTCAGTATATAACATCCGGCCCCACTGTCCTCAGTATATAACATCCGGCCCCACTGTCCTCAGTATATAACATCCGGCCCCACTGTCCTCAGTATATAACATCCGGCCCCACTGTCCTCAGTATATAACATCCGGCCCCACTGTCCTCAGTATATAACATCCGGCCCCACTGTCCTCAGTATATAACATCCGGCCCCACTGTCCTCAGTATATAACATCCGGCCCCACTGTCCTCAGTATATAACATCCGGCCCCACTGTCCTCAGTATATAACATCCTGCCCCACTGTCCTCAGTATATAACATCCGGCCCCACTGTCCTCAGTATATAACATCCGGTCCCACTGTCCTCAGTATATAACATCCGGCCCCACTGTCCTCAGTATATAACATCCGGCCCCACTGTCCTCAGTATATAACATCCGGCCCCACTGTCCTCAGTATATAACATCCTGCCCCACTGTCCTCAGTATATAACATCCTGCCCCACTGTCCTCAGTATATAACATCCGGCCCCACTGTCCTCAGTATATAACATCCGGCCCCACTGTCCTCAGTATATAACATCCGGCCCCACTGTCCTCAGTATATAACATCCGGCCCCACTGTCCTCAGTATATAACATCCGGCCCCACTGTCCTCAGTATATAACATCCGGCCCCACTGTCCTCAGTAAATAACATCCGGCCCCACTGTCCTCAGTATATAACATCCGGTCCCACTGTCCTCAGTATATAACATCCGGACCCACTGTCCTCAGTATATAACATCCGGCCCCACTGTCCTCAGTATATAACATCCGGCCCCACTGTCCTCAGTATATAACATCCGGCCCCACTGTCCTCAGTATATAACATCCTGCCCCACTGTCCTCAGTATATAACATCCGGCCCCACTGTCCTCAGTATATAACATCCGGCCCCACTGTCCTCAGTATATAACATCCGGCCCCACTGTCCTCAGTATATAACATCCGGCCCCACTGTCCTCAGTATATAACATCCGGCCCCACTGTCCTCAGTATATAACATCAGGCCCCACTGTCCTCAGTATATAACATCCGGCCCCACTGTCCTCAGTATATAACATCCGGCCCCACTGTCCTCAGTATATAACATCCGGCCCCACTGTCCTCAGTATATAACATCCGGCCCCACTGTCCTCAGTATATAACATCCGGCCCCACTGTCCTCAGTATATAACATCAGGCCCCACTGTCCTCAGTATATAACATCCAGCCCCACTGTCCTCAGTATATAACATCCGGCCCCACTGTCCTCAGTATATAACATCCGGCCCCACTGTCCTCAGTATATAACATCCGGCCCCACTGTCCTCAGTATATAACATCCGGACCCACTGTCCTCAGTATATAACATCCGGCCCCACTGTCCTCAGTATATAACATCCGGCCCCACTGTCCTCAGTATATAACATCCTGCCCCACTGTCCTCAGTATATAACATCAGGCCCCACTGTCCTCAGTATATAACATCCGGCCCTACTGTCCTCAGTATATAACATCCGGCCCCACTGTCCTCAGTATATAACATCCGGCCCCACTGTCCTCAGTATATAACATCAGGCCCCACTGTCCTCAGTATATAACATCCGGCCCCACTGTCCTCAGTATATAACATCCGGCCCCACTGTCCTCAGTATATAACATCCGGCCCCACTGTCCTCAGTATATAACATCCGGCCCCACTGTCCTCAGTATATAACATCCGGCCCCACTGTCCTCAGTATATAACATCCGGCCCCACTGTCCTCAGTATATAACATCCGGCCCCACTGTCCTCAGTATATAACATCCGGCCCCACTGTCCTCAGTATATAACATCCGGCCCCACTGTCCTCAGTATATAACATCCGGCCCCACTGTCCTCAGTATATAACATCCGGCCCCACTGTCCTCAGTATATAACATCCGGCCCCACTGTCCTCAGTATATAACATCCGGCCCCACTGTCCTCAGTATATAACATCCGGCCCCACTTTCCTCAGTATATAACATCCGGCCCCACTGTCCTCAGTATATAACATCCGGCCCCACTGTCCTCAGTATATAACATCCGGCCCCACTGTCCTCAGTATATAACATCCGGCCCCACTGTCCTCAGTATATAACATCCGGCCCCACTGTCCTCAGTATATAACATCCTGCCCCACTGTCCTCAGTATATAACATCCGGCCCCACTGTCCTCAGTATATAACATCCGGCCCCACTGTCCTCAGTATATAACATCCGGCCCCACTGTCCTCAGTATATAACATCCGGCCCCACTGTCCTCAGTATATAACATCCTGCCCCACTGTCCTCAGTATATAACATCCTGCCCCACTGTCCTCAGTATATAACATCCGGCCCCACTGTCCTCAGTATATAACATCCAGCCCCACTGTCCTCAGTATATAACATCCGGTCCCACTGTCCTCAGTATATAACATCCGGCCCCACTGTCCTCAGTATATAACATCCGGCCCCACTGTCCTCAGTATATAACATCCGGCCCCACTGTCCTCAGTATATAACATCCGGCCCCACTGTCCTCAGTATATAACATCCGGCCCCACTGTCCTCAGTATATAACATCCTGCCCCACTGTCCTCAGTATATAACATCCGGCCCCACTGTCCTCAGTATATAACATCCGGCCCCACTGTCCTCAGTATATAACATCCGGCCCCACTGTCCTCAGTATATAACATCCTGCCCCACTGTCCTCAGTATATAACATCCTGCCCCACTGTCCTCAGTATATAACATCCGGCCCCACTGTCCTCAGTATATAACATCCGGCCCCACTGTCCTCAGTATATAACATCCGGCCCCACTGTCCTCAGTATATAACATCCGGCCCCACTGTCCTCAGTATATAACATCCGGCCCCACTGTCCTCAGTATATAACATCCGGCCCCACTGTCCTCAGTATATAACATCCGGCCCCATTGTCCTCAGTATATAACATCCGGCCCCACTGTCCTCAGTATATAACATCCGGCCCCACTGTCCTCAGTATATAACATCCGGCCCCACTGTCCTCAGTATATAACATCCGGCCCCACTGTCCTCAGTATATAACATCCGGCCCCACTGTCCTCAGTATATAACATCCGGCCCCATTGTCCTCAGTATATAACATCCGGCCCCACTGTCCTCAGTATATAACATCCGGCCCCACTGTCCTCAGTATATAACATCCGGCCCCACTGTCCTCAGTATATAACATCCTGCCCCACTGTCCTCAGTATATAACATCCGGCCCCACTGTCCTCAGTATATAACATCCGGCCCCACTGTCCTCAGTATATAACATCCGGCCCCACTGTCCTCAGTATATAACATCCGGCCCCACTGTCCTCAGTATATAACATCCGGCCCCACTGTCCTCAGTATATAACATCCTGCCCCACTGTCCTCAGTATATAACATCCGGCCCCACTGTCCTCAGTATATAACATCCGGCCCCACTGTCCTCAGTATATAACATCCGGCCCCACTGTCCTCAGTATATAACATCCGGCCCCATTGTCCTCAGTATATAACATCCGGCCCCACTGTCCTCAGTATATAACATCCGGCCCCACTGTCCTCAGTATATAACATCCGGCCCCACTGTCCTCAGTATATAACATCCGGCCCCACTGTCCTCAGTATATAACATCCGGCCCCACTGTCCTCAGTATATAACATCCGGCCCCACTGTCCTCAGTATATAACATCCGGCCCCACTGTCCTCAGTATATAACATCCGGCCCCACTGTCCTCAGTATATAACATCCGGCCCCACTGTCCTCAGTATATAACATCCTGCCCCACTGTCCTCAGTATATAACATCCGGCCCCACTGTCCTCAGTATATAACATCCGGCTCCACTGTCCTCAGTATATAACATCCGGCCCCACTGTCCTCAGTATATAACATCCTGCCCCACTGTCCTCAGTATATAACATCCGGCCCCACTGTCCTCAGTATATAACATCTGGTCCCACTGTCCTCAGTATATAACATCCGGCCCCACTGTCCTCAGTATATAACATCCGGCCCCACTGTCCTCAGTATATAACATCCGGCCCCACTGTCCTCAGTATATAACATCCGGCCCCACTGTCCTCAGTATATAACATCCTGCCCCATTGTCCTCAGTATATAACATCCGGCCCCACTGTCCTCAGTATATAACATCCGGCCCCACTGTCCTCAGTATATAACATCCGGCCCCACTGTCCTCAGTATATAACATCCGGCCCCACTGTCCTCAGTATATAACATCCGGCCCCACTGTCCTCAGTATATAACATCCGGCCCCACTGTCCTCAGTATATAACATCCGGCTCCACTGTCCTCAGTATATAACATCCGGCCCCACTGTCCTCAGTATATAACATCCTGCCCCACTGTCCTCAGTATATAACATCCGGCCCCACTGTCCTCAGTATATAACATCTGGTCCCACTGTCCTCAGTATATAACATCCGGCCCCACTGTCCTCAGTATATAACATCCGGCCCCACTGTCCTCAGTATATAACATCCGGCCCCACTGTCCTCAGTATATAACATCCGGCCCCACTGTCCTCAGTATATAACATCCTGCCCCACTGTCCTCAGTATATAACATCCGGCCCCACTGTCCTCAGTATATAACATCCGGCCCCACTGTCCTCAGTATATAACATCCGGCCCCACTGTCCTCAGTATATAACATCCGGCCCCACTGTCCTCAGTATATAACATCCGGCCCCACTGTCCTCAGTATATAACATCCGGCCCCACTGTCCTCAGTATATAACATTCTGCCCCACTGTCCTCAGTATATAACATCCGGCCCCACTGTCCTCAGTATATAACATCCGGCCCTACTGTCCTCAGTATATAACATCCGGCCCCACTGTCCTCAGTATATAACATCCGGCCCCACTGTCCTCAGTATATAACATCCGGCCCCACTGTCCTCAGTATATAACATCCGGCCCCACTGTCCTCAGTATATAACATCCGGCCCCACTGTCCTCAGTATATAACATCCGGCCCCACTGTCCTCAGTATATAACATCCGGCCCCACTGTCCTCAGTATATAACATCCGGTCCCACTGTCCTCAGTATATAACATCCGGCCCCACTGTCCTCAGTATATAACATCCGGCCCCACTGTCCTCAGTATATAACATCCGGCCCCACTGTCCTCAGTATATAACATCCGGCCCCACTGTCCTCAGTATATAACATCCGGCCCCACTGTCCTCAGTATATAACATCCGGCCCCACTGTCCTCAGTATATAACATCCGGCTCCACTGTCCTCAGTATATAACATCCGGCCCCACTGTCCTCAGTATATAACATCCGGTCCCACTGTCCTCAGTATATAACATCCGGCCCCACTGTCCTCAGTATATAACATCCGGCCCCACTGTCCTCAGTATATAACATCCGGCCCCACTGTCCTCAGTATATAACATCCGGCCCCACTGTCCTCAGTATATAACATCCGGCCCCACTGTCCTCAGTATATAACATCCGGCTCCACTGTCCTCAGTATATAACATCCGGCCCCACTGTCCTCAGTATATAACATCCGGCCCCACTGTCCTCAGTATATAACATCCGGCCCCACTGTCCTCAGTATATAACATCAGGCCCCACTGTCCTCAGTATATAACATCTGGACCCATTGTCCTCAGTATATAACATCCGGCCCCACTGTCTTCAGTATATAACATCAGGCCCCACTGTCCTCAGTATATAACATCTGGACCCATTGTCCTCAGTATATAACATCCTGCCCCATTGTCCTCAGTATATAACATCCGACCCCATTGTCCTCAGTATATAACATCCGGTCCCTCTGTCCTCAGTATATAGAATCCGGCCCCTCTGTCCTCAGTATATAACATCCGGCCCCACTGTCCTCAGTATATAACATCCGGTCCCTCTGTCCTCAGTATATAGAATCCGGCCCCTCTGTCCTCAGTATATAACATCCTGCCCCATTGTCCTCAGTATATAACATCCGGCCCCACTGTCCTCAGTATATAACATCCGGCCCCATCGTCCTCAGTATATAACATCCGGCCCCACTGTCCTCAGTATATAACATCCGGCCCCACTGTCCTCAGTATATAACATCCGGCCCCACTGTCCTCAGTATATAACATCCGGCCCCTCTGTCCTCAGTATATAACATCCGGCCCCACTGTCCTCAGTATATAACATCCGGCCCCACAGTCCTCAGTATATAACATCCGGCCCCACTGTCCTCAGTATATAACATCCGGCCCCACAGTCCTCAGTATATAACATCCGGCCCCACTGTCCTCAGTATATAACATCCGGCCCCACAGTCCTCAGTATATAACATCCGGCCCCTCTGTCCTCAGTATATAACATCCGGCCCCACTGTCCTCAGTATATAACATCCGGCCCCACAGTCCTCAGTATATAACCCTCCCCAGTGTAAATGTATTAATATATTTATCTATTGCCGTCTTCTCCAGGTTCCAGCGCCTCTTTGGTCCTCTTCCCCTCTCACGTGACTTCTATTCCGACGTGCCGGGTCACACTGAGGTTTATGTTTTAGCCGGAAGTCGCTTTTACAATGTAAGTCATTGGAGCAACAGAAGGAAGCTGCATACGCTTACATTGTAAAGGCAAAGTCTGGCTTAGAGAGCATACAGGGATCTAACGAATCAGAATAAAAGTCAAGTGATAGAAGAAGAGGAGCGGAGCCGCGCTGGAAACTGGAGAAAACAGCGACCGATAAGAATATCACAACACTTACAATACATTACATATACATTTACACAGGTTTAGCTAGTATTGGGTGTACTTCTTTAAAGGGAATTTGTCAGCAGGTTTTTGCTATGTAATCTGAGGACAGCAAGAGCAAACACTGAATTCAACAATGTGTCACTTGTCAGGCTGTGTACTTTTTTCTTACAATTAAGGTTTTATTACAAGGACATTATCATTGCTGTAACTAGATGCCAAGTGGCCAACCACGCCTGCTTTTGTGATAAGCGGGTCACTATCAATAGACAATGTACATAGAGGGCCTCTAGGCTCTCCATAAAGTATTGGGCAGCTGAATGTTAATGCCCGATCTTTTTGTTTCTAGGAAGGACACGCCACCACCAGATCGGTCTGGCAGCACCTAACTCCCCTCTCCCCATTTAAAACACATGGACGCTCAGTAGAAAGTGGATCTGTATGGGTGGTGGTGAGATATGGCTGTTGTCAGCTCTCTGATGTGCATGGCCGTCTCGACTTCACTCATCGTGACCTTCATCTCTCCGTAACCTAGTGGTCAATGCCTTCTACCAAGGCTTTTTATTTTTTTTGGACCATGATGATATAGTACTAGGGAGAAAAACACTGTACACCATCCATGGAGACATCCCATATTTTCATCCTGCAAAAACTGACTTTGAACCTCATCCTTCATCTATGAGCCATCAGATTTCTGGGATTTATGGATTCCTACCCGCAGCTTGCGGAGCCTTTCCCAAGTTCTGTGGGAACAGCTTGTTATGAATGTCTTCCTTTGATGCAAACAGGTTTTTAATACATTTTATACATTGAGGGGCACGGTGCCATGCTGTGCCCATCAGAAGATGCATCCTACAGTCGGTATCTCTACAGATCTGGGTTATACATTGAGGGGCACGGTGCCATGCTGTGCCCAGCAGAAGATGCATCCTACAGTCGGTATCTCTACAGATCTGGGTTATACATTGAGGGGCACAGTGCCATGTTCTGCCCAGCAGAAGATGCATCCTACAGTCGGTATCTCTACAGATCTGGGTTATACATTGAGGGGCACAGTGCCATGTTCTGCCCAGCAGAAGATGCATCCTACAGTCGGTATCTCTACAGATCTGGGTTATACATTGAGGGGCACGGTGCCATGCTGTGCCCAGCAGAAGATGCATCCTACAGTCGGTATCTCTGCAGATCTGGGTTATACATTGAGGGGCACGGTGCCATGTTCTGCCCAGCAGAAGATGCATCCTACAGTCGGTATCTCTACAGATCTGGGTTATACATTGAGGGGCACGGTGCCATGCTGTGCCCAGCAGAAGATGCATCCTACAGTCGGTATCTCTGCAGATCTGGGTTATACATTGAGGGGCACGGTGCCATGTTCTGCCCAGCAGAAGATGCATCCTACAGTCGGTATCTCTGCAGATCTGGGTTATACATTGAGGGGCACGGTGCCATGCTCTGCCCAGCAGAAGATGCATCCTACAGTCGGTATCTCTGCAGATCTGGGTTATACATTGAGGGGCACGGTGCCATGTTCTGCCCAGCAGAAGATGCATCCTACAGTCGGTATTTCTTCAGATCTGGGTTATACATTGAGGGGCACGGTGCCATGCTCTGCCCAGCAGAAGATGCATCCTACAGTTGGTATCTGGGCTGCGGCGCTGTACATTGTGCATCGTCTACGGGCATTACAGACGGCGCTGGCGACGCAGACGACTAAACATCTCGTTAAATCGTCTGAACCCTTTTCCCTCCGCGAAGTGTCACAGTTAAATCCTGAACGCTGCTACGCGTTTGTTTGCGTTTTGTCTTGGCGTGTCACATTAAATGCATTAAGAACAAGGATATGAAACAAATGTCTGAGTGAGACTCGATGATGCCACTAGAAACAAGTTGCTTTGTACATTGGTTTGACAAGTGCATTAAAAGAAGTGTATGTCAAGGAGGAGAACAGAATCTGTGCTTCACGAGCGTTCCCGGAGGTGACACTTCTGCAGGCTGAGGTGCAATTTGTCTTTCATGCCGGGCTCAGACTTGTCTGCCTCTATTGTTGCTACCTGCCTCAGTCAGAGGAGGGAAAGTCAAGCTCTTCCTTGGCGTGTTCACTCGCTGTGACATCTGCTTCCTTTTATTTACTACCTACATTGGGGAAAGGAACATTTTCTGAGTTCAGAGAGACTCCTGATGTACCGGGAATCATAACATTAGAAATGGACCTCCCGCGCCTAGAAATTACCGCCAGGAACAATGACTTGTAGGGGAAGGTATGGCCGTCCACACACATTAGGGTCAAACCTGCCGATATCCACACTACTGGCAGACCATCTAATGGGTGTAGGGACTCTCGATTCTTCCTTTGCGAATGATGTCAGGGCTAAAAAGAATCAGGCTTTAAAACTCAACATTCCCGCGAGAGATAAGCTGCCTTCTGGCAGCGGGTAAGGCTGGCCACCAATACTGGCAGCGGGTAAGGCTGGCCACCAATACTGGCAGCGGGTAAGGCTGGCCACCAATACTGGCAGCGGGTAAGGCTGGCCACCAATACTGGCAGCGGGTAAGGCTGGCCACCAATACTGGCAGCGGGTAAGGCTGGCCACCAATACTGGCAGCGGGTAAGGCTGGCCACCAATACTGGCAGCGGGTAAGGCTGGCCACCAATACTGGCAGCGGGTAAGGCTGGCCACCAATACTGGCAGCGGGTAAGGCTGGCCACCAATACTGGCAGCGGGTAAGGCTGGCCACCAATACTGGCAGCGGGTAAGGCTGGCCACCAATACTGGCAGCGGGTAAGGCTGGCCACCAATACTGGCAGCGGGTAAGGCTGGCCACCAATACTGGCAGTGGGTAAGGCTGGCCACCAATACTGGCAGCGGGTAAGGCTGGCCACCGATACTGTCAGCGGGTAAGGCTGGCCACCAATACTGGCAGTGGGTAAGGCTGGCCACCAATACTGGCAGTGGGTAAGGCTGGCCACCAATACTGGCAGCGGGTAAGGCTGGCCACCAATAATGGCAGTGGGTAAGGCTGGCCACCAATACTGTCACCCATCAGCTGAAATCCAACTGCAGGATCTTTCTTTTCCCAGACATCTGGCATCGAAGAAGAATACAGAGGCCTCCAACCCCATTATATGGTCATCCATAAGGTTTGGCTGATGTTGATCCAAGCAGTATGACCAGTTTGTCTCTTATCTCTCCATTCAGAACATATACTGGTGCATCTCAATAAATTAGAATATCAAAAAGTTCATCTATTTAAGTTCTTCAACACGAAAAGTGAAACTCCTATATTATATAGTCATTACACACAGAGGGATCTATTATATAGAGTCATTACACACAGAGGGATCTATTATATAGAGTCATTACACACAGAGGGATCTATTATATAGTCATTACACACAGAGGGATCTATTATATAGTCATTACACACAGAGGGATCTATTATATAGAGTCATTACACGCAGAGGGATCTATTATATAGAGTCATTACACGCAGAGGGATCTATTATATAGAGTCATTACACGCAGAGCGATCTATTATATAGAGTCATTACACACAGGGATCTATTATATAGAGTCATTACATGCAGAGGGATCTATTATATAGAGTCATTACACACAGAGGTATCTATTATATAGAGTCATTACACACAGAGGGATCTATTATATAGAGTCATTACACACAGAGGGATCTATTATATAGAGTCATTACACACAGAGGGATCTATTATATAGAGTCATTACACACAGAGGGATCTATTATATAGAGTCATCACACACAGAGGGATCTATTATATAGAGTCATTACACACAGAGGGATCTATTATATAGAGTCATTACACACAGAGGTATCTATTATATAGAGTCATTACACGCAGAGGGATCTATTATATAGAGTCATTACACACAGAGTGATCTATTATATAGAGTCATTACACGCAGAGGGATTTATTATATAGAGTCATTACACGCAGAGGGATTTATTATATAGAGTCATTACACGCAGAGGGATCTATTATATAGAGTCATTACACGCAGAGGGATCTATTATATAGAGTCATTACACAGAGGGATCTATTATATAGAGTCATTACACACAGAGGGATCTATTATATAGAGTCATTACACGCAGAGGGATCTATTATATAGAGTCATTACACGCAGAGTGATCTATTATATAGAGTCATTACACACAGAGGGATCTATTATATAGAGTCATTATACGCAGAGGGATCTATTATATAGAGTCATTACACGCAGAGGGATCTATTATATAGAGTCATTACAGACAGAGGGATCTATTATATAGAGTCATTACACACAGAGGGATCTATTGCAAGTGTTTATTTCTGTTAATGTTGATGATTATGTACTGATGAACTGAAATAAATTAACTTTTTGATGATATTCTAATTAATTGAGGTGCACCTGTACATGCTTGGCCAAGTCATTCTTTACCTCCTTCACAATCAGCTATTTTTTTCTTTTTGGTACGTTTCTTTTTTTCTCCTCTTCTTCCAATAGTCATAACTGTTTTATTTTTCTGTCGACATTCCCGTATGATGGGATTTTTTGCAGGACGAGTTATAGTCTTAAAAGACATCGCACATTTTACCATGCAATGTACTGAAAAATTGTAAAAAAATGTTGGAAAAAATGTAATTTTTAAGTTTATTGTGTTGGGTTTCTGTTTTGGAAGAATGACCTGGTAGGTTAGTGAGTGGCTGTCTGCATCAGTATTCTGCACATGTGCGGCCCCCGCCTTTATCATGGAGGTTTGCTGCATCCTGCAGTGCATTGTTAACCTATGAGCCCACGATGCAGAAATGCTCCGGATTTTTTCCTGAGCGTTTCTGCATCTCCCTGGCAGAAAAAATGCATGCAGATTGTACATGCGGATTGTACATGCGGATTGTACATGCGTTTTTCCTGCCAGGGACATGCGGATGTGAAGCGTTCTTCACTTGCATTTCCGCATGCGGGTTGACAAGAGATTTTAGCATCACTTGGAAAGTGCTTGACAACTTGGTCACACTATATAAATCCATGCAACCTGCATATATAGTGTGACCGTAAAAGAATGGTAAAAAATAAATATTATACTTACCTTCTGATGGCCCCCGCTCTCTTTGTCTCGGCTTGCCGACAACTTGCGGTAGACTAAAGGACCTGACGGCGTCAGCAGTCACGTGACCCGTCACATGACTAAATGACGTCACCACAGGTCCTTCAGTCCACCGCGATCTGCCGGCAAGCCGAGACAAAGAGAGCGGGGGCCATCAGAAGGTAAGTATAATATTTATTTTTTATTTTATTCTTTTTTTTACAGGTACTATGGTACTTGGGTCCGGAGGAGGAGAGTCTCCTGTCCTCCACACCTGGGTATCATCCGCACATTGAAACGCATGGATTCTGGATGTACAGATGCAGTGATGCTGATTCCATGCGTTCCAATGCAAGTCAATGGCGGCCAAAACGCAGCACTTCCGCAAAATAATTGGTAGTGCTGCTTATTTTTCCGCAATGATAATCCGCAGCGGAAATTTCCGCAGCATGTCCACAGCACATGCGGATTATCATTGGGGAACATGGCAGACCTTCTACCAAGCGTTTTTTAAGCTTTTCAAGCGGAATTGCTTAAAAAACGCATCGTGGTCAGCTCTGCTGAATCTTCTCAAAACAGTTTTATTTGCAGTGAAATTAAACTTGAAAGCCCCTAATTGCCCAGAAAATACATGTATAACACTGAGGTATCCTAAGACTGTATTCAATGCATTTTTGAGCTCTTCAATGCAAAAATGTAGTAATGTCCAAGTGACCTCAACCTATCTGGGAAAAGCCAGGTAATAAGCGGTGGTTACCAGCAGCCTATTTAGCCACACACAGCACTATCTGACTTTTCAGGCTACTTAAATTGTACATTTTTTTTAACCCTATGTGGAATGAGCTGACGGCTCTGACCTCTATTCCTACAATGTACAGGTATAAAATGGCGCTCTTTGGCTAGCCCCCATCTTTTATACTGGCTGCGATAGCTCCCTGTGATTGACTGGGCTAAGACCATGTGATGTGAAAGCTGCAACACCTTAAGGGGAAGCCTTATGTCATTAGCGCACGCTTTCTGGCCGCTGCAATCTTCAGCAGTTTGTGAAATGGCACTGGACATCATTTTTACATTTTTTGAGATCCTTGCAAATCAAATTGCAAATTGTTCGAATTCATGAGAATTTCAGGAAATTTTGACTTTCAAGTCGATCGACAGCAAGATCCAGAAGTAGAATCGACCATCGTAGCCCTTGGACCAGGCTGTCTCTTCTTTACAGGATCACACACCATCCATGGGGAAAAAAGCGTGAGGACCACTGGATTCCTCAGCAGCGGGGTCTGCCTGTCCTGTAATATTGAGCTATACAGATCTGCAGTTTTGATGTGATACAGAAATTAGCAAAAAGGCGAGTGCAGGAGCGTCAGCTGCAAAAAGGCTACAGAAATTCTTTTTATTTTTTCCCAAGCTTTTATGTCTCCTCTGAGTTTTCCGCCTTTGATCCTATGTGATCTTCTAGGAGTAAAAAAAAAACCTGAAGCTAGCTGTACTTATTAATACTTCCAATGTGGAAAAGGGGGTCATTAAAGGA
Organism: Phyllobates terribilis; assembly: GCF_046119375.1. Taxonomy (NCBI): domain Eukaryota; kingdom Metazoa; phylum Chordata; class Amphibia; order Anura; family Dendrobatidae; genus Phyllobates; species Phyllobates terribilis. The sequence goes on along the minus strand of NW_027362762.1, from coordinate 962,668,839 downwards.
CGAATGCTGCAGCACACCCAAATCCCCATCCAGGGAGAAGTGCACTAGAGACCCCTTAAGAAGTTCAGTTATCGCTGAAAGTGACTGACCCCAGGGGGGCAAGAGGTGAAGGCTCCACAACTGCTCCCAGGTGGTATTGTGGCCCCCCGGCACCAGACGCTTCATACCGGCACGTGTCACCAGATTCAGAACCATATCATTAGTGCAGGGCCCATGGGTTACTATTATAGAAGCATGGACCATGGTAGAAATAGCCTGCATAAACACTGTATGATGGGGACATAGATAGATAGATAGATAGATAGATAGATAGATAGATAGATAGATAGATAGATAGATAGATAGATAGATAGATAGATAGGATATAGATAGATAGATGATAGATAATAGATAGATGATAGATAATAGATGATAGATAATAGATAGATGATAGATAATAGATAGGATATAGATAGATAGATAGATAGATAGATACATAAAAGGAAAGAAAGAAAGAACAGAAGGAAAGGAGTGATAAAGAAAAAGTGAAATATAAAAAAAGAAAACAAGAGAAGGAAATAAGTAGAAATCGAGAGGGAAAAAAAGAAAAACCGTAGAAAAAATGAATAAAGGTTAGAAAGAAGGGAAAGAAAAATAAGGAAGGAAATTAAAGGAGGAAAAGGAAGGAAAGATGGAGTGATAAACAAAAAAGGAGAGAAAGAAAAAAGGAGAAGGAAATAAGGAGGAAGAGATACAGAAAAAATGTATAAGATAAGAGAGAAAGAAAAAAAGAAAGAAAGGAAGGAGAGAAGGAAAGGTGGAAGAAAGGAGAGATAAAAAGAATGAAAGGATTGATGTAAAAGAGTAAAATTAAAAACAAAATCAGAAAAGAGAGAAAAAAAGAAAGTGGTAAAAAAGAAAAACAATAAAAAAAAAAAGAATAAAGGAATGAAGTAAAGGAAGAAAGGAAAGGAAGCAAACAAAGAAGGAGTGATAACGAAAAATGTAAAAAGAAAAAAAAAGGAAAGAGAAAAAAAAAGAAGGAAATAAGGAGGACTGGAGAAAGAAAAAGGAAAGGTAGTATAGAAAGAAAGAAAGAGAAACAAAAGTAAGAAAGAAATATGGAATGAAAGAATGATAAAAATATATATATATCAATGACAAAGAAGGAATGGGTAAGAAAAAGGGAGAAGGGAAAAAGGAAAAGAAAAAAAAACAGATAAAGAAAAATGAGAGGACAAAAAAATTAGAAAAATAGAGAAAAAGAAAACTGAAGAAAGAAAAAGAAAAAATGAGAGAATGTTCTTCACAGTCTCTGATAATCCAGCACTTTCCAGATTAGGGGAAGTTTCTCCATACAGAAGTAGATAGTGTCTCGCTCGCTGAGCTGCCTCACGTTTAACCAGCCCTCGCTCTCGGCCTCCTACAGATGTTGCTGAGCGCGCCGTCCTTTCTGGAAGAGCTATATGTGATAAGTGCCCTCCGCAGGAACACCGAAGTGTTTCTGATTGCTTATCTAAAGCAACGCGGATGTTTAATTGCCCTATTGCTGCAACAAAAGTATGTAAACATACATAATCATCTGCTTGAGGTTCCAGAATATCCGAGCTGCAAAATAGATGATCAGAGTAATAAGCGGGGAAAGCGGCGTTAATAATTGATGGGAATAAACATTCTTGTCAATAATTCATCCTAGTAATAAGCGCGCTATTGTTTTTCCTTTCTACGTTTAGCTCTATACATCACGGTTTCAGAGAGTTCGGAATTGGTCAAAGCTCCAGCGAAACCAGAAAAATGCAGGATGTCTGTGGGCCGGGTAGGACACCCCTCCAGGAGGGTCGGGTAGGACACCCCTCCAGGAGGGCCGGGTAGGACACCCCTCCAGGAGGGCCGGGTAGGGCACCCCTCCAGGAGGGCCGGGTAGGACACCCCTCCAGGAGGGCCAGGTAGGACACCCCTCCAGGAGGGCCGGGTAGGACACCCCTCCAGGAGGGCCGGGTAGGACACCGGTCCAGGAGGGCCGGGTAGGACACCCCTCCAGGAGGGCCGGGTAGGACACCCCTCCAGGAGGGCCGGGTAGGACACCGGTCCAGGAGGGCCGGGTAGGACACCCCTCCAGGAGGGCCGGGTAGGACACCCTTCCAGGAGGGCCGGGTAGGACACCCCTCCAGGAGGGCCGGGTAGGACACCCCTTCAGGAGGGCCGGGTAGGACACCCTTCCAGGAGGGCCGGGTAGGACACCCCTCCAGGAGGGTCGGGTAGGACACCCCTCCAGGAGGGCCGGGTAGGACACCCCTCCAGGAGGGCCGGGTAGGACACCCCTCCAGGAGGGCCGGGTAGGACACCCCTCCAGAAGGGCCGGGTAGGACACCCCTCCAGGAGGGCCGGGTAGGACACCGGTCCAGGAGGGCCGGGTAGGACACCCCTCCAGGAGGGCCGGGTAGGACACCCTTCCAGGAGGGCCGAGTAGGACACCCCTCCAGTAGGGCCGTGTAGGACACCCCTCCAGGAGGGCCGGGTAGGACACCCTTCCAGGAGGGCCGGGTAGGACACCCCTCCAGGAGGGTCGGGTAGGACACCCCTCCAGGAGGGCCGGGTAGGACACCCCTCCAGGAGGGCCGGGTAGGACACCCCTCCAGGAGGGCTTTATAGGAGGCGCACACATCATTACAGATCAGTAATATCCGGTGATGAAGGTCCAGGGGGCTCCACTACAACACATCTGCTATTTATGCTTTTGTAATGAGGGTCTGCTGCTGATCATGAACCTCAACCACAAGGAGTAAAAGGTGGTCATTACTTTGATGAGATCGCTGCAAAAAATCAAAGTGTACAATATAATTATACCCTAGTTACATTCAGAGCAGCATTCACAATTCTGCTATTAATGCATATCTCTACCTCAATCACCTGTAATCACTGCAGTCACATTCAGAGCTGAATTCACAATTCTGCTATTAAGGCATATCTCTACCTCGATCACCTGTAATCACTGCAGTCACATTCAGAGCTGAATTCACAATTCTGCTATGAGTTCATATTTTGCTGCACATTTCTGTCTGACGCCCCTGTTAAGATTTTGTGATGTGGCAGCTATGACAGTGACCTAAGTGTCGCCATACACAGAAGGGGCGCACCAACATTTTTGGTCTGAGGCCAAATCATCAGTCTGATCTACACCCAACAGCCAAAGGAAAACTTAAAGGGTATTCCCATCTGAGTCAATTATGTTGTACGGACTGTGTCTAGTCCACATTTATGATAGGTGGGGGTTCTTCTTCTAGGACTCCCACCAATTGGGACAATGGGGACCTCCTGCTCCTATTTGGACTTCCACGCCGAGGAAAAACCAAAAACTTCAATGTTGAGGGCTGCGAGCATGTACAACAACCTAATCTCCCCCCCCAACCCCCGTGCAATAATAAGCAGGGGATCGGGGGACTCAGTGATACCTATTTAATGGATAATGTAGGCAATGTTTTGTGGCCTGAATGTGCCACGTGGTGTTGGGAATTACAATGCGTGCCCGCTGGGCTCTCCTTATTGAGTAGTTTCTACAGGTGCCAGTTCCTGGTGCTCCCTGTCTGCGGGCACAGACCTGCAATGTCTCCTGGGCTCTCTGTCATGAGAAGGCAAGGTGGTGTCTGGCCAATGTCCCAGTGTGTCAGACGTCTCCTGATATCAGCCGCCCGTGCTGCTGCTCCTGCCCGGGGCACATCCCAAATCCGACTCTGCTTACTCTGTTGGACGCTCAATGCCATGCACTGCTCACAGACACACACGGCAGGTGTCAGGGCATCGTGCACTGGAGTATATTCATCCAGGGACAACCAGGCAAGAAGTGGAAAGTGTATAATATGGCTGCATGTCATCTTACTCTGCTGACCTCTAACTATAATGAAATGACTCTGGTGACTCTATCATTTGATGGTAAAGTCATTACTCGACTCATCCCACCCTTCAACATTGCATTAGTGATCATGCCTTTCAATAATAATAAAAAAAAAACTTACTGACCTGCCCAAAGGATAAAAAGATGACTCTGCTGTCCCTGCCTCGAAATGAGAAAATTCTACTGATCCCACCCCTTACTGATGAGATAATTCAGATAATCCTTTCCTCTAATGACAATTAAGATGACTCTGCTTATACCACCTTCTAATGATGAGATGACTCTGCCTCCCAATAATAATGACATGACTCTGCTGAGCCGCCCTTTAATGATGAGATGCCTCTGCTGACCCCGTCCTCAAATAATGAAAATAATGAGATGACTCTGCTGACCCCGCCATCTAATAATAATGAGATGTCTCTGCCTTCCAATAATAATGAAATGACTCTGCTGAGCCGCCCTTTAATGATGAGATGACTTTACTGACCCCGTCCTCAAATAATAATGAAAATAATGAGATGACTCTGCTGACCCCGCCGTCTAATAATAATGAGATGTCTCTGCCTTCCAATAATAATGAAATGACTCTGCTGAGCCGCCCTTTAATGATGAGATGACTTTACTGACCCCGTCCTCAAATAATAATGAAAATAATGAGATGACTCTGCTGACCCCGCCGTCTAATAATAATGAGATGACTCTGCCTTCCAATAATAATGAAATGACTCTGCTGAGCCACCATTTAAAGATGAGATGACTCTGCTGACCCCATCCTCTAATGATGAGATGACTCTGTCTTCTAATAATAAGATGACTCTGCTGACCCCACCTTCTAATAATAATAAGACTCTTCTGACCTCGCCCTCTAATAATAATAATGAGATGACTCTGCTAACCCCGTTCTTTAATGAAAATGACTCTGCTGACCCCACTTTCTAATAATGAGATGATTCTTCTGACCTTGCCCTCTAATGATAATGAGATGACTCTATTGACCCCACCCACTGTTATGAAATGACACTGCTGAGCCACCCTTTAATGATGAGATGACTCTGCAGATCCCATCCTCTAATAATGAGATGACTATGCTGACCCCAACCTCAAATAATGAGAAGAGTCTTCTGACCTTACCCTCTAATAATTATGAGATGACTGCTGAACCCGCTATTTAATGAAGATGAATTTGTTGACCCCACCTTTTAATTATGACTGCTGACCCCGCCCTTTAATAAGATGACTCTGCTGACATCGCTTTCTAATAAAAATGAGATGACTCTTCTGATCCCACCCACTATGAAATTACTTTGCTGACCTTGCCCTCTAATGATAGTGAGCTGACTCTTCTGACACTGCCCTCTAATGAGATAACGCTACTGCCCCTGATAATAAGATGACACTGCTGACCCTTCCCTCTAACGATAAGGAGATCACTCTACTGACCCTGCTCTCTAATGATAAGTAGATGACTCTACTGATCCTCCCTCTGATAAGTAGATGACTCTACTGACCCCTTCCTCTAATTATAAGAAAGTCACTCTACTGACCCTGCCCGCTAATGATAAGTAGATGACTCTACTGACCCCTCTACTGATAAGAGCCGTGAGCTGCTACAATGTAGAGATCATAGGGCACAGTAGGCAGAAATTGGGGTTGTTTTTACATACATTCTTTTTTCCCCCAGTTGTTCTGCATAAATTTCTGTATCAGAAAAAAAATATGTTAAAAAGTGGAAGATAAAAAAAATCTTGTGTTTTACCAAATAAGATTTTTTTTTTTTGTATTTTAATTGGTTTTATTCATTATAGAAAAAGAAAATTATCAGGATCCGGAATGAAGCTCTCGTGTCATGAATTAATTTGTCACAGAATCAATCTAATTTGATACAGAAAGCCGCCGTTTGTGTAGCTACAGGAATTTTTTGTTTTATAAAATGTAATGGTGGAAGATAATTAATAAGAATGCATTTTTTCCAACATCTAATAATACACCCAAAATATAATTCCTGACTATAAAGCCGATAATATATCCACCGGAAACTTCAAAGTGGCGCAGTAATACTCCAGTAGTGACCAGATTCATTGACGGGAGCAAGAGGTAATTGCTGTACAGGAATCGGCCATCCTCAAGATGCTCCATATTGTGGTATTATGTAGATGGTGGAGATCATCAAATCGATGGCACCCAGGGGGCAGTTCACATGGCCCCAGAATACTGACGTGGCCCCCGGACCTGGGTCCTGCAAATGGACTGGATCATCTCAAGTGGATGATGTATAGCAGTATTATCTACACTGTATAACTGCAGCATATCCCAACCTTACTGCAGAGGTAGATGGCAGTATAACTATATTTGCACTCATTGGTAATTTTATATAAGCTCTATATGGCAGGATAACTTCAGCTTTATCGAGCAGGAACGTCAATGTAGTATGGCAGTATTATTTTCGCTGTGTTACAGCTTCTCTTTATGGCTATAATATGCTAATGCTGTCTTGCTATTTGGGCATCTAATAATAAAAAGAATTTGCAAAGAAGTCTCCAAAGAGCTTAATTTGGCCTTAATAGAAATTCACTGATGGCAAGCAGAGGTCTTGAAACACAAAATCGGAAAGTTGTACATCTTTTCACTTTATGGTTATTTGAGAATGGACGAGCCACTAAACCTGGCAAAACACAAAAACCCAGCAAATCCCATGAAATCAAACTGGGTCACATAAAGGTCTTTGCACAAAACTTTTTCAGAGCCATATGGACCTTGCGAAGACCCATAAGATATACTCGATGTTCAGCCCAGTACATCCATTAATGTACAGCATATCCAATATAGTCATTGCTGGTATACTGGTGAGCATAGCTGCCTTATAGTGGGGAGCATAGTCACTTTATAGTGGTTACTATAGCTGCCTTATATTGGTAAGCATAGCCACCTTGTAGTGGAGAGCATAGCCGCCTTGTAGTGGTGAGCATAGCCGTCTTGTAGTGGTGAGCATAGCCGCCTTGTAGTGGTGAGCATAGCCGTCTTGTAGTGGTAAGCATAGCCGCCTTGTAGTGGAGAGCATAGCCGTCTTGTAGTGGAGAGCATAGCCGTCTTGTAGTGGTGAGCATAGCCGCCTTATAGTGGGGAGCATAGTCACTTTATAGTGGTTACTGTAGCTGCCTTATATTGGTAAGCATAGCCGCCTTGTATTGGTGAGCATAGCCATCTTATAGTGGTGAGCATAGTCACCTTATATATTCAATATTGTCAATGGTGGTATACTGGTGAGCATAGCTGCCTTATTGTGTTGAGCAAAGCTGCCTTATATACCAATATAGTCGTTGGTGGTATACTGGTGAGCATATCGGCCTTATAGTGGTGAGGATAGCTGTCTTCTAGAAGTGAGCATAGTAGCCTTATAATGGTGAGCATAGCCGCCTTATAATGTTCAGCATAGCAGCCTTATAGAGGCGAGTATAGCAGCCTTATAATGGTGAGCATAGCCGCCTTATAGTGGTGAGCATAGCCGCCTTATAGTGTTCAGCATAGCAGCCTTATAGAGGTGAGTATAGCAGCCTTATAGTGGTGAGCATAGCTGCCTTATAGTGGTGAGCATAGCTGCCTTATAGTGTTCAGCATAGCTGCCTTATAGAGGTGAGTATAGCAGCCTTATAGAGGTGAGTATAGCAGCCTTATAATGGTGAGCATAGCCGCCTTATAGTGGTGAGCATAGCCGCCTTATAGTGTTCAGCATAGCTGCCTTATAGAGGTGAGTATAGCAGCCTTATAATGGTGAGCATAGCTGCCTTATAGTGGTGAGCATAGCAGCCTTATAATGGTGAGCATAGCCGCCTTATAGTGGTGAGCATAGCCGCCTTATAGTGTTCAGCATAGCAGCCTTATAGAGGTGAGTATAGCAGCCTTATAGTGGTGAACATAGCCGCCTTATAGTGGTGAGCATAGCCGCCTTATAGTGTTGAGCATAGTCACCTTATAGTGTTGAGCATAGCCGCCTTATAGTGGTGAGCATAGCAGCCTTATAGTGGTGAACATAGCCGCCTTATAGTGGTAAGCATAGCCGCCTTATAGTGGTGAGCATAGCTGCCTTATAGTGGTGAGCATAGCTGCCTTATAGTGGTGAGCATAGCAGCCTTATAGTGGTGAACATAGCCGCCTTATAGTGTTGAGCATAGCAGCCTTATAGTGGTGAGCATAGCTGCCTTATAGTGTTGAGCATAGCCGCCTTATAGTGTTGAGCATAGCCGCCTTATAGTGTTGAGCATAGCAGCCTTATAGTGGTGAGCATAGCTGCCTTATAATGGTGAGCATAGCAGCCTTATAGTGTTCAGCATAGCAGCCTTATAGTGTTGAGCATAGCCGCCTTATAGTGTTGAGCATAGCAGCCTTATAGTGGTGAGCATAGCTGCCTTATAATGGTGAGCATAGCAGCCTTATAGTGTTCAGCATAGCAGCCTTATAGTGTTGAGCATAGCTGCCTTATAGTGGTGAGTATAGCATCCCTATAGAGGTAAGCATGGCCGCCTTGTTGTGGTGAGCATAGCTGCCTTATAGTGGTGAGCATAGCCACCTTATAGTGTTGAGCATAGCCGCCTTATAGAGGTGAGTATAGCAGCCTTATAGTGTTGAGCATAGCCACCTTATAGTGGTGAGCATAGCCACCTTATAGTGTTGAGCATAGCCGCCTTATAGTGTTGAGCATAGCCGCCTTATAGTGTTGAGCATAGCCACCTTATAGTGTTGAGCATAGCCACCTTATAGTGTTGAGTATAGCTGCCATCCCAACAGTTGACCCATATTTAGTAGCTAGCATCCTTCAGCACATCCAGCAGTGATGCTGAGGCACAGGAGAGCGGGCCACTTACTGCAAAGATGGTACTGTCCTGGTGCTGTTTCTCTCATGACTTTCTTACCTACCTGGCGATATCAGTCACCACTTCATACCTTTTAGGAGACGGTATAATCTTCTAGTTGTTATGCTGGTAGAGAGGGAGAGCCCTGCACAGATTCACGGGAGGAAATGAGGCCAACTGTGATCTCAAGGGCCTCATATGAGCCGTTGAAGCTCTCAGACATCACTGGGAAAAGTTTCACCAATGTTTTAGAAAGCCAAGACCCTTACATTGTTACATCACCAAAATTAACGTATTCACCCAAATGGGTAACTCCACAATCATATTGTAACATCACCATTGAAGACACCATAGCAAGTGACACACTAATCTCTTCTACATATTGTCCAGACCGGGAGATCAGACCTGGAAACGAGCATCCGACAACACACGTAGATAGCGTTCAGCTTCAACATAACAATGACATCACTTGTGCTACATCGAGGGCTACTACATCTGCAAAAATATACATATAGCAGAAATACAAAAGCTCTCTTATTTTACGCCATGGATTGCAATGACATTCCTACGGCATGCCAACCAATAGGTCTACTTACCCAACCACCACCAATGCCCCACATGTAGTGCCTCGTTCTGTAGCCCCCGGACCAGATTCGAGCTGAAACACAAAAGCACAATATATAAATATAGAGAATTAATATATAAATTGTATAACTACATTATATCATTTCATACATGGAGGATACCCCCCTGAGGGGGCGACAAAAGTTACTAAGAAGATCTACACCGCGTGGAACCACATTCGTCATCATATTATGGTCTTCTTTGTTCACGTTTATATGAAATGCTGTTTTTGAAATCTCCTTGTGTCGGACATTGGGTATTACCAGGGTAAAGGGATGAAGCCTGAGCTCAGAATTCAGGATATGTGAGAAGACACCACAGATCTGTCCAGCAATGTCTTTATTTCATGCCAGGGATTAAGGCTTAATTAGGGTGGTGCAGGATGCATCACAAAGAATGTGACTGTCTCACTCACTTCAAAGGGTGTAAAGGCAGCAGAGCATGTGGTGAACGCATGGCATGTTCTACCAGATAGGACTGCCCTCAATGGGTTAAGCATCATACTCTGGCCGGGGACACACCAGATCTTCTCCTGGTCAGGGCTGGCTGGATGGGTTCACATATAATTAAAATCATCTTGGAACATGCACCTAAAATTGACACCTTACCAATCGTACAAACTAAGAGTGAAGACACTTCAAGTTTCCAACCACTCCAAATCGTTACTAAACTACACATCTGGCTACATGTACCATCATCTTCTAAAAAGCTAAATTTCCAGCCTAAATTCAGGACACAGTGGACCTCCTGATAGATCATCACCATCCCATGCTAAAGGACTAAACCTTAAGACATCTTCTGAAAAACAACACTGCCAAGAAAGGCCAAAACTGAATACTTTCTTGCCCTAGTCAATCATCCGGTAACCAACATCTGGTGTGCCGCAATCTCAACCAACCAGTCTAGCCTTCAAACCATGTTCTGGGAGGAGATACTCAAAACCATCTTCCGAGGGCTGCTCTCCAAACCACGTCTTAGAAGCCTACATCCCAAACCACAGTGTATAAGGCTTTAGTATCATAGTAGCATTGTTGTTTTGTAGTGCTTGGGTCCTGGTTTAAAATCCAACCAAAAGCAACATTTGCATGGTCGGATTCAAACCTGTGTTCTTCCTCATTTCTAATGGGTTTTCCACCAGTTACTCCAGTTTCCTTACACTCTCCAAACACATATAGATAGGTTGATTGGCTTTCCTTAAAACTGTTTATTACATAATAAATCTATTGGCCACAAGTCTACAAAGTTACAGAATGAGAAATCTTATATCTCTAGCAATTTTTCTTATAAAATATTATTCTTTACAAGCTCAGTCCTATAGAATATTACAACCTCATTCATATAAAAGTCTTCCACAACCAAAGTTTGCTCAATTTCCAGATTTCCAACCATTTTTGGTTCTCAAACTTGTAGATTATGCAAGATCGCCTTAAACAAGGGGGGGGGACAATCAAACACTTTTGGAGTATCTAAAATTTCCAGTTTTCCTTTTGAAGAATACTATCTTAGGTCAATGGTTAGACATTTAGAACTTTACATCTTTGTTAAGAAGTCATCATCCGGAAGTCTTCCATTATCAATCTAGATTTAAAAAAAGTGTAGACTTCCAACCATTGTCTTTAAAGTTCTCCATCCAGAATCTTCCTGGAGACCTCCATAATCATTTTTTAAGGGCAGGATATGCCTCAATACCTAGTTTTACATAGAGCTTGATCCTACCTGCCCATACAATTGTAGGCTTTTAGCTCGGGAAAGGTATCATGCTAGTTCAGGGTCCCAACAAAGGGGTACGCCTTGTCGCTGGCTATTGGGCTCACATGAATTGGCCAATTTATGCGCTAAGTACCTTCATTTTTTTTACTTATTTTCTACAGCAGTAATTCAATTTTAATTTCATATATTCAATGTTTACATACTATAACATTTCAGACTACAGCTTTAATTTGTTAGTTCCATAACTAAAGGGCAAATGTCCAACCATCGTCCTGAAGGTTCTCAATCCGCTTTCTAGAAGACTTCTGTAATCACTTGTGGGGTGGAAGGGAGAACCAATACTTTGGAAGTATATGAAGAACATAAGCAAACCTATGAGAAAGGGTTCAATCTTCTTCCGTTTCTGGAAGCCGTTCATATTTAAAACTCAAAGGCCAAACTTCCAACCACTGTCTCGAAGGTTTTCAATCTGACAGCATCTGGAGGGACCTCTGTGATTACTGGAGGGCAATATTTTAGAAGGCATAACAAAACTACGAGGAAATATTCAATCTCAATTACCTTGTGGAAGTCTTCCATATCTAAATCTCAAAGCCCAGCCATAGTCTTAAAGGTTCTTCAATCCAACATTATCTAGAAAACTGTTGTGACTGTTGTGGAGAAGAAACACCTTGGAATGCTTTGAAGTACCTAACAATCTCATTCTCCTTCTGGAAGACTTCCATATCTAAAGCTCAAAAGCCAATGTTCCAACCGTTGTCTTGAAGGTTTTCAATCTGGAAGGCCGCCTTGATCACATGAGAGGGCAATACTTTGGGATGGCTATGAAGTATCTAACAAACCTATGGGAAAATGTTCAAACTCATTCCCTTTCTAGAAGCTTCACATAGCTAAAGCTCAAAGACCAAACTTTCAACCATTGTCTCGAAGGTTCTCAAGCCAACTTTTTCTGGAAGGACCTCCGTGATCACTGGGGGAAGGTCAACATTTTGAAAGGCTAGGAAGAACATAGCAAATCTACGAGGAAAGTTCCGCTCTCATTCATCTTTTAGAAGCCTTCCATATCTGAACTCAAAGCCCAAAAATTGCCTTTTCAGTCCAACATCATCTAGAAGACCTCAGCGATCGTTTCTAGAGAAAGCAGCACCCTACAAACCCTGCTGTGGGTGGGTACTTTTTTTGCAGTCGTGCATCATTATTGCCGTCATTATATAATGTTCTTGTAAGTGCTACAAACATAAATGTTGATATTGAATGAAGCGAAAGTAGTTTGTGGAAAAAAAATGTCAACTATATATAGAGAAAATCAACGGAAACCATTGCGTGGTGGCTGTCACGAAAGCATGAGATCTGCATAAATGAATGCCATTATCTATACTGGGTGCGTTTTGCATGTTATTTGAATACAGTTATATACTGTTCTTTGTATCTGAGTGAAAAGCGGCTTTAAGAAGGGTAAATATTATTATGGAAATACCGCGTAATGCCGCTCGCCGTTTCCGCATACTGCAAACAGGTTTCATTTCTCTCTGTCTTTATTCCCAGTGAAGGAATAAAATACATATTGAGTGTCGTGTTACTCTCGTGAATAATTTCCTTTTGCATAATAAAGGAAAAGTCCTCGAATTCTTTGTCGCCGGCCGATGAGCGGGGAGGGGGGGGAGATTGTATATCCCAGTGAATGGGGATATAATGTATGTGTATAATGCATTAAAGACATTTACATTACGCTCGTCTAGGTCAAGTGATGTGAAGTGCTGTCTTTTATGGGCTGTGCAGTAACATATACGGCAGATGAAGGGCCGGGGAGTGTTATGGTTTTGTATTAAATGTAATCCTCGCCGCTCCTCTGACTCCACAAGAGAAACATCTGGTCGTTTTCAGATTCCCCTCGGATTCCCGACTTCAAAGAGAGTTATAAAGAATAACAAATACATGTACTGGCATTGAGGGGAAGAAATGGAACAGCAGGAGTGACTGGTAAAAAGTGTCCTTATTTGACTGCTAGTGACAAGCGCCGCGGGCTGCGCGGTGAGAAGAGCCGAGAGGTTGAGCGAGCGATGAGTCCTTATCAATCGGGGCTCCAGGTGTCGCGGAAAGACATCGCTGGGAAAGGGTAACATTGGGGATTAGAGGACTGCTGCGGCTACAGAGAGGGGGAGCGGACCCCCGAAGAAAGGAGTCCGCACAAATAAGAAACCTTCAGCTGATATCGGCTGGGATGTAAGATGCGCATTTAAAGCATATTAAAGGGCACCCCCTGCTAGAACGCACAGAAGTATCTGGAAATGTCCGCCGCAGGCACCGGCGGCTGTTGTGACGCCGCACAGAGGGGCGGCCAGACAGCGATCAGACCTTTAATGGCTTATATATACAGATAATCTTATGTTACACCCGTCTCCAATCCTTCACTCTGTCATGTGAACCTGGAAGCTTAGGATGAGCACTGCAATAGAATAGCAGGAAGGTGGATAGATATGAGATCGATAAATAGATAGATGATAGGTAAGTAACAGATATGAGATAGATAGATAATAGCTAGATGTATAAGTAACAGATGATAGATAATAGATAATAGATAAATAATAGCTAAATAATAGATAGATAATAGATAATAGATAGATAATAGATAATAGATAATAGAGAATAGCTAAATAATAGCTAAATAATAGATAGATAATAGATAATAGATAGATAATAGATAATAGATAGATAATAGAGAATAGATAGATAATAGATAAATAATAGATGAATAATAGATGATAGATAATAGATAGATAGATGATAGATAATAGATAGATAATAAATAGATGATAGATAGATAAATAATAGATAAATAATAGATAATAATAGATAATAGATAGATAATAGATACATAGAGAATAGATAGATAATAGATAATAGATAAATAATAGATGAATAATAGATAGATAATAGATAGATAATAGATAGATAGAGAGATGGATAATAGATAGATAATAGATAGATAATAGATAGATAACAGATATATAGATAATAGATGATAGATAATAGATAGATGATAGATAATAGATAGATGATAATAGATAGATGATAGATAGATAGATAATAGATAATAGATAGATAATAGATGATAGATAATAGATAGATGATAGATAATAGATAGATGATAGATAATAGATAGATGATAGATAAATAGATAATAGTCAGTCCTTGCGCACTTGTGACCTCCACTTTATTCACCGTAGTCTATGGGAGTGACGGTCATGGATGCGCACTACTACACTTACAGAAGCAGAGTGGTCAATGGGGGGGTGGTGGGACCCCTATACTCAGGATTTGTGTGGCCTCCAACAATCATTAACCATGTCAGTTTCATGGCGCTGCGAACGTCCATGGCTGGAACTTGACAAATCATTGCAGGGGGCCACGAATCACAAGAGGTGCTCGGGATGCCAGAGAAGAGGAATCTTGTTTACGGGACAACCCCTTTAATAAAGGCTCTTCCATGTGACCCATTGGACGGTAGGGAGCGACCACTGGACTCCTTGCTTGTCGGGCCCCTGCTATGTGCACATACAGAATTCTCCACAGATATATACTCTGCTCCATTAGGATCCGCTCTCTCAGACATATTTCCCTTCTGCATGCCCATGTACCGCACACTGACCAACATATGTCACCACGCACATGAGCACACGCCACACGGAGATAAATCCCAGAATCGGCAGGTCTCGTCTGCACACAGAGAAGTGTATGGACTTTGGAAAAATGAGGAGACCTCGGAGACACCCGTGTGCTCCAGAAGCCCCCTCAAGGTTTTCGTTACTGTGATGCTAAGCCCCATTGTCCAGAGGCACATCCAGCATGAGGAAACATGGCGCATGGGGCAACGCCAGCCAGAAAGAGCACAGTGGCCGATGTGGCCCACCATGACCCATGGGGTGTCCCCTTTGTATGTGTGAAGACCTCGTGATCCCTGGGTGTAGATTTGAGATGAAGGTTGAGGACAGCTGGTGCCGAGGATCCACAGTCCACGGGTCGAATAGCAGCCTCTATGATATATCTGGCCTGGTCCACTTAATATTATTAAAGGCCTTTTGGCCCTGTGATTGGGCGCTGCATCACCCCATATAGCCCTGCCAACACTCATGGTGGGAAGGACATAGTTAAGTCCCACACCTGCGCGAGTGCACAAAGAGTGGAGGAAAGCAGCCTTGAAACGCAGTCTAAAGAGCCTGGGCAGGGCTCGTTCCAGGAGAAGCGATGCTTTTAAGGCCGTTTCTAGAGATCGCAGCTGCCCTGTTTGAAACTCGCTGCCAAAAATGTGTTCTGACAAATGTGACACAGTCGTATGAGAGCAGCGCAATCTCATTCACGAGTCAAAACAAGAGGGGGATTGAAACGCGTCTGTGCCGATACTAAAAGGTATCAAAGCAACACGTGTGCCCCTCTTATGTGGAGATGATGGGCTCCAGGCGCGAGCAATGTGCCAGCTTGTGCTGTGTGCCCGCCGCCTGCTCTGGGGGGGCGCTGTGATGGCATGCCCATTGCCTAAACTGCACGTCTGCTGCAGGGATGAACCCTGCCCTGGATGACCCGCTTTATCAGCCCCTTCCTGGCATCTCTCCTGCCCTTCAAGACCCCGGGAAGAATTATCTTATTACAAGATTTATTATATTACTTTTGATTTATATGAAACTTTCCGTCCATTCTCCAGAATGCCATTCACATATCCATTGCCAGGATTCTTATTGATACCTGTTTCTGGGAAAGCTGGGTGATATATATCCGGTCCAGCAGACGGTGCCATCCAGCTTTCCAAGACTCCTGAACTGCAAAACTTCCTAGATATAAAGGGATTGTGGTCCAGTGTCCCCATCTGTAGTCCTGGGCAGCGCGAACCTTCACGGCCATCACTCGAATCACCACATCATGACGTGTAATCACAGGAGGCCAAGAAGGTTCACACGGCCCTGGCCCGACTGACACCAAGAAGAAACATGGACGTTGAACCAGAGTCCGGTAAATATTTTTGCCCAGCTTTAGAAGGGATGCAGTCCCTCATTGTACAACTGTCTGGAATCAAAGAAAGTTGAGCGTCAACCATTCTTACCAACTTTACAAGACTGGCATTTGTTAGATGTAAAATTACGCATACACTCCATATCCATTCTACTCCCATTCCCAATGGGAGGTGGAGAAAGAGGTCTACAGTCTACACCTCTTTCTCCACCTCCCAAGGGAACCTAAAACAACTTACAAAATCTCTGGATTCCAGGAGGTTTTTGCAGGGCACAGTGACAACCCCTGTAGGAGCTGATATGGGGGTTATATTGGTAGTCGACCAATAGTTACAGAAAAAAATAAGGCTGCATTCACAAAAGCAGACTGTGATGCATAGAGTGTCCGCGGGTCTCCTCACCCAAACTTGACAGGCCCAAAACCATATATTAGTCTGATAAGTTGGAGTCAGGAGACCAACAGTCAATCCATGCATTACAGTCTGCACTCGGGCTGTTACACACCAATGTGTGAATGTGGCCTTACACTGCTACTGGTGAAGTGTCCTAGCCACGTGTAATGTGCATTTTATGACCATGGGTTAATTGGGGAGGTCGGGATGGAGGTACATGTAAGACAAGTCGGTGTCAGCTCTCATAGGTACCTGCTCTGATCATCACTGTTCTGAGCATCACTGCTCTGATTATCACTGCTCTGATTATCACTGCTCTGATCATCACTGCTCTGATTATCATTGCTCTGATGATGATCATCACTGCTCTGATGATGATCATCACTGCTCTGATTATCACTGCTCTGATGATGATCATCACTGCTCTGATCATCACTGCTGATTATCATCACTGCTCTGATCATCACTACACTGATCATCACTGCCCTGATCATCACTGCTCTGATTATCATCACTGCTCTGATTATCATCACTACACTCATCATCACTACACTGATCATCACTGCCCTGATCATCACTGCTCTGATTATCATCACTACACTCATCATCACTACACTGATCATCACTGCTCTGATTATCACTGCTCTGATAATCACTGCTCTGATTATCACTGCTCTGATTATCACTGCTCTGATTATCATTGCTCTGATGATGATCATCACTGCTCTGATTATCACTGCTCTGATTATCACTGCTCTGATTATCACTGCTCTGATGATGATCATCACTGCTCTGATTATCACAGTTCTGATGATGATCATCACTGCTCTGATGATGATCATCACTGCTCTGATCATCACTGCTCTGATCATCACTGCTGATTATCATCACTGCTCTGATTATCATCACTGCTCTGATTATCATCACTGCACTGATCATCTCTGATCTGATCATCACTACACTGATCATCACTGCCCTGATCATCACTGCTGATTATCATCACTACACTCATCATCACTACACTGATCATCACTGCCCTGATTATCATCACTGCTCTGATTATCATCACTACACTCATCATCACTGCCCTAATCATCACTGCTCTGATTATCATCACTACACTCATCATCACTACACTGATCATCACTGCTCTGATTATCACTGCTCTGATTATCATCACTGCTCTGATTATCACTGCTCTGATGATCATCACTGCTCTGATTATCACTGCTCTGATTATCACTGCTCTGATTATCACTGCTCTGATGATGATCATCACTGCTCTGATTATCACAGTTCTGATGATGATCATCATTGCTCTGATGATGATCATCACTGCTCTGATCATCACTGCTCTGATCATCACTGCTGATTATCATCACTGCTCTGATTATCATCACTGCTCTGATTATCATCACTGCACTGATCATCTCTGATCTGATCATCACTACACTGATCATCACTGCCCTGATCATCACTGCTGATTATCATCACTACACTCATCATCACTACACTGATCATCACTGCCCTGATTATCATCACTGCTCTGATTATCATCACTACACTCATCATCACTGCCCTAATCATCACTGCTCTGATTATCATCACTACACTCATCATCACTACACTGATCATCACTGCTCTGATTATCACTGCTCTGATTATCATCACTGCTCTGATTATCACTGCTCTGATGATCATCACTGCTCTGATTATCACTGCTCTGATTATCACTGCTCTGATTATCACTGCTCTGATGATGATCATCACTGCTCTGATTATCACAGTTCTGATGATGATCATCACTGCTCTGATGATGATCATCACTGCTCTGATCATCACTGCTCTGATCATCACTGCTGATTATCATCACTGCTCTGATTATCATCACTGCTCTGATTATCATCACTGCACTGATCATCTCTGATCTGATCATCACTACACTGATCATCACTGCCCTGATCATCACTGCTGATTATCATCACTACACTCATCATCACTACACTGATCATCACTGCCCTGATTATCATCACTGCTCTGATTATCATCACTACACTCATCATCACTGCCCTAATCATCACTGCTCTGATTATCATCACTACACTCATCATCACTACACTGATCATCACTGCTCTGATTATCACTGCTCTGATTATCACTGCTCTGATTATCATCACTGCTCTGATTATCACTGCTCTGATGATCATCACTGCTCTGATTATCACTGCTCTGATTATCACTGCTCTGATTATCACTGCTCTGATGATGATCATCACTGCTCTGATTATCACAGTTCTGATGATGATCATCACTGCTCTGATGATGATCATCACTGCTCTGATCATCACTGCTCTGATCATCACTGCTGATTATCATCACTGCTCTGATTATCATCACTGCTCTGATTATCATCACTGCACTGATCATCTCTGATCTGATCATCACTACACTGATCATCACTGCCCTGATCATCACTGCTGATTATCATCACTACACTCATCATCACTACACTGATCATCACTGCCCTGATTATCATCACTGCTCTGATTATAATCACTGCTCTGATTATCATCACTACACTCATCATCACTGCCCTGATCATCACTGCTCTGATTATCATCACTACACTCATCATCACTACACTGATCATCACTGCTCTGATTATCACTGCTCTGATTATCACTGCTCTGATTATCACTGCTCTGATTATCATCACTGCTCTGATTATCACTGCTCTGATGATCATCACTGCTCTGATTATCATCACTGCTCTGATCATCACTACACTGATCATCACTGCTTTGATGATCATCACTGCTCTGATCATCACTGCTCTGATCATCATCACTGCTCTGATCATCACTGCTCTGATTATCACTGCTCTGATCATCACTGCTCTGATCATCACTGCTCTGATTATCACTGCTCTGATCATCACTGCTCTGATGATGATCATCACTGCTCTGATCATCACTGCTCTGATCATCACTGCTCTGATCATCACTCAGTTTTTCTAGAAACAGAAATAACTTTTTATAACCTAGCAGGATGATGCAGAGATTTCTATCCGTCCCCATGTCTACATCAGTTCTGTGTGTATATGGGTTGATGTTGATCTAGATGGTGATTTGGCGTCTATGACATCACTGCAGCTGGCAGTAAGGAATTATGATGTCATCAGAAGCTTTCAGTAGTGCAGACTCAGAAATAAAACTGATCACATTTCCTCCTAAATGGTCAATTCCTTCTGGAGGGTGTAAGCCGTATGTGGTCCCACCGGTTGGGGCCCGGTGTTGCTCTGCAGCGGGTAGTGATGGCAGTGTTAGGCCTCAGATTAGCACTACAATGAGCCTCCGCTCGGCCCACGGATCCGCTTCCCCAGTGACTTGAGCTGGTGTATGAATGCTTTAAATAGATGATAGGAGTTTTCTGAGGTCACGGCACTCCAGCAGCGAGGCAGGAATGCGGCTCTGGATGCTTTCAGCCTTGTATGCAAATACTGTATAAGTTGAGCTACTATGTATAGACGGGAAATAGGAAACATGTGCTACTGCGGGGATGAATGAAAGCGTAACTGCTGAGGATTACCAGGCCTGGGAAGTGCCGCGTATAACATGAAGCGCGGGTAAACTGAGGACGGGGAACACTTTCTCCGCGTTACGACGCATTTCCTGCAGATCTGAGGAC
The DNA here is from genome assembly GCF_046119375.1 of Phyllobates terribilis. Taxonomy (NCBI): domain Eukaryota; kingdom Metazoa; phylum Chordata; class Amphibia; order Anura; family Dendrobatidae; genus Phyllobates; species Phyllobates terribilis. The sequence continues at coordinate 962,648,705 of NW_027362762.1, read as the reverse complement.
TGCGCAGCGTGACATCATCGCCTAATCTCTGCTAAACCTCATTTTATCACCACGTGCTGTACTTTATGACTATACTTAATGGTTTGCTACAAGTGTGATTTCAGCTGGGCCTCACTGCGCTCATAGGCCGCGTTCACATATAGCGTTTTTTACACTCTGTTTTTTTTTTGTGCAGAAAATCCGCTGTGTTTTAACGTCGTAGCAAAGTGGGTGTGATTTCATGAAAACTCACGACATCTGTGCGTCTACTGTGCGGTTTAGGAGCTTTTTATTTTCCTCTAGAGGCGTCCAAAAAAAAAAAAAACGAATGGAAAAATAAAAGAAGTTGCATTTTTAAATTCACTAATGAAACTTTTCTGTACTAAAAAAAAACTAAGTAAAAAACGTTCAAATCTGCGCCTAAAACGCATAAAAATAAAGAAGTAAAAGCAATAATCCGAGAAGATTCGTATCGTGTATTACAGTGCCGGACCTGCAGAAATCATTCAGATAAAAAACAGCAGAAAAGAACGCAGCGTTAATGCCATGTGTGAATGCGGAAGTAGCACTTCGCCTGCATCCAAATATACCGGATGATCTGACCGACGAGAGATCGGCATAACTCTACCTGTGCGTTCATCAAACTGAATAAGGAAACAATGTGAACCATTACATTGCTATAATTACCGTATGGTAATAATCCCGTGGGGCGGGCGGTCGTGTAGGCGTCCTGCTGCTACATACAATATCTGCCGGATTCATTATTACATTTGCGTCTATTTTTTGTCTAGTTTTCCCCATTTTAAGGCTGAGTGACGACATTTTTTTCTTTTAAACTGCGCCTATTTTGAAGTCTCTTTTTCTACATATTTGTGTGTTGTTGTTTTTTTCTCTGTTCTCCTTTCATTCTCTACGGGGCCTGACTGCACTGCAAAGCCTCTTCCTTAGGATCGGTGGGGCTCATCCTGCAAGACTGCACTGCAGAGCCCCTTTCTTAGTATTGGTGGGGCTCATCCTGTGGATACCTGACTACACTGCAGAGCCCCTTTCTTAGGATCGGTGGGGCTCATCCTGTGGATACCTGACTACACTGCAGAGCCCCTTTCTTAGGATCGGTGGGGCTCATCCTGTGGATACCTGACTACACTGCAGAGCCCCTTTCTTAGGATCGGTGGGGCTCATCCTGTGGATACCTGACTGCACTCCAGAGCCCCTTTCTTAGGATCGGTGGGGCTCATCCTGTGGATACCTGACTGCACTCCAGAGCCCCTTTCTTAGGATCGGTGGGGCTCATCCTGTGGATACCTGACTGCACTCCAGAGCCCCTTTCTTAGTATTGGTGGGGCTCATCCTGTGGATAACTGACTGCACTCCAGAGCCCCTTTCTTAGGATCGGTGGGGCTCATCCTGTGGATACCTGACTGCACTGCAGAGCCCCTTTCTTAGTATTGGTGGGGCTCATCCTGTGGATACCTGACTGCACTCCAGAGCCCCTTTCTTAGTATTGGTGGGGCTCATCCTGTGGATACCTGACTGCACTGCAGAGCCCCTTTCTTAGGATCGGTGGGGCTCATCCTGTGGATACCTGACTGCACTCCAGAGCCCCTTTCTTAGGATCGGTGGGGCTCATCCTGTGGATACCTGACTGCACTTCAGAGCCCCTTTCTTAGTATTGGTGGGGCTCATCCTGTGGATACCTGACTGCACTCCAGAGCCCCTTTCTTAGTATTGGTGGGGCTCATCCTGTGGATACCTGACTGCACTGCAGAGCCCCTTCCTTAGGATTGGTGGGACTCATCCTGTGGATACCTGACTGCACTGCAGAGCCCCTTTCTTAGGATTGGTGGGACTCATCCTGTGGATACCTGACTGCACTGCAGAGCCCCTTTCTTAGGATCGGTGGGTCTCATTATGTGGATACCTGACTGCACTCCAGAGCCTCTTCCTTAGGATTGGAGGGGCTCATCCTGTGGATGCCTGACTGCACTGCAGAGCACCTGTCTTAGGATCAGTGGGGCTCATCCTGTGGATACCTGACTGCACTCCAGAGCCCCTTTCTTGGGATCGGTTGCGATCATCCTGTGGATACCTGACTGCACTCCAGAGCCCCTTTCTTGGGATCAGTGGCGCTCATCCTGTGGATGCCTGACTGCACTGTAGGAGCCCCTTTCTTAGGATCGGTGGGTCTCATTATGTGGATACCTGACTGCACTGCAGAGCCCCTTTCTTGGGATCGGTGGCGCTCATCCTGTGGATACCTGACTGCACTGCAGAGCCCCTTTCTTGGTATCGGTGGCGTTCATCCTGTGGATACCTGACTGCACTGCAGAGCCCCTTTCTTAGGATCGGTGGCGCTCATCCTGTAGATACCTGACTGCGCTGCAGAGCCCCTTTCTTGGGATCAGTGGCACTCATCCTGTGGATGCCTGACTGCACTGTAGGAGCCCCTTTCTTAGGATCGGTGGGTCTCATTATGTGGATACCTGACTGCGCTGCAGAGCCCCTTTCTTGGTATCGGTAGGTCTCATTATGTGGGTACCTGACTGCATTGCAGAGCCCCTTTCTTGGGATCGGTGGCGCTCATCCTGTGGATTCATGATAAATTGCTAACTTGGTGCAGACGCTTTAACTGTGTGAAATGTTGGCTATTAGGGGGATTTCCATGCCTATGGGAGTTATGGGGGCTGCAGAGTTCAGAGGTAATAATTTACTATCATTGTATATATACTTTATTACAGCTGGTCGGGGCCGTCTCACCCCGTCTATCTCACCAGCTCTCACTCCACATTACGGAGGGTATTGTGCTGAAGCAGCCGCGGCTGGCAGAACGCATCTCGAGAGCCATCCCTGTTGGACCATCCAGCCGCTCTCCTCGTCGTACAAGAGATCATTTACATCTTGATGATGCAGCTTAAGATAATTATAATGGCAATTCATGTGCATCAGGGTGTCTTTTCATGAGAAACGATAATAAGAATTCAGATTTCCATGGCTCCTTATGGGGTTGCAGCGAGCCACGATTGCACTGCCAGGAGCTGAGGCGGCTGCCACCTGGGTGGCATATGAGCTCAGTGTAACCTGTCTCCTAAGTAGTGAGAGGGTACAAGACAGAGTACACATATTACAGCTTTAATGACCAATTACACAGAGATGAATAGAGGAGGAAACATCAGCTCACAAGCGTAACTTTCTGCAGAGTCTTGTCCTCCAGTGATGGAGGGGCCACATTCATCAGGACTCATATACTGTAATCATCTGTGCTCATCTCAAGCCCACCAGAGTACTGACCCCGAAAGAAGCATCTGATACCAGAGCGTGAACAAGAAAGAAATACAGTACTGAAGTATGGATCCTGAGTTACATTCTGTATTATACTCCAGAGCTGCACTCACTATTCTGCTGGTGCAGTCACTGTGTACATACATTACATTACTGATCCTGAGTTACATCCTGTATTATACTACAGAGCTGTACTCACTATTCTGCTGGTGCAGTCACTGTGTACATACATTACATTACTGATCCTGAGTTACATCCTGTATTATCCTCCAGAGCTGCACTCACTATTCTGCTGGTGCAGTCACTGTGTACATACATTACATTACTGATCCTGAGTTACATCCTGTATTATACTCCAGAGCTGCACTCACTATTCTGCTGGTGCAGTCACTGTGTACATACATTACATTACTGATCCTGAGTTACATCCTGTATTATACTCCAGAGCTGCACTCACTATTCTGCTGGTGCAGTCACTGTGTACATACATTACATTACTGATCCTGAGTTACATCCTGTATTATCCTCCAGAGCTGCACTCACTATTCTGCTGGTGCAGTCACTGTGTACATACATTACATTACTGATCCTGAGTTACATCCTGTATTATACTCCAGAGCTGCACTCACTATTCTGCTGGTGGAGTCACTGTGTACATACATTACATTACTGATCCTGGGTTACCTCCTGTATTATACTCCAGAGCTGCACTCACTATTCTGCTGGTGGAGTCACTGTGTACATACATTACATTACTGATCCTGGGTTACATCCTGTATTATACTCCAGAGCTGCACTCACTATTCTGCTGGTGCAGTCACTGTGTACATGCATTACATTACTGATCCTGAGTTACCTCCTGTATTATACTCCAGAGCTGCACTGACTATTCTGCTGGTGCAGTCACTGTGTACATACATTACATTACTGATCCTGAGTTACATCCTGTATTATACTCCAGAGCTGCACTCACTATTCTGCTGGTGCAGTCACTGTGTACATACATTACATTACTGATCCTGAGTTACATCCTGTATTATACTCCAGAGCTGCGCTCACTATTCTGCTGGTGCAGTCACTGTGTACATACATTACATTACTGATCCTGAGTTACATCCTGTATTATACCCCAGAGCTGCACTCACTACTCTGCTGGTGCAGTCACTGTGTACATACATTACATTACTGATCCGGAGTTACATCCTGTATTATAATCCAGAGCTGCACTCACTATTCTGCTGGTGCAGTCACTGTGTACATACATTACACTACTGATCCTGTACTGATCCTGAGTTACATCCTGTATTATACTCCAGAGCTGCACTCACTATTCTGCTGGTGCAGTCACTGTGTACATACATTACATTACTGATCCTGAGTTACATCCTGTATTATACCCCAGAGCTGCACTCACTATTCTGCTGGTGCAGTCACTGTGTACATACATTACATTACTGATCCTGAGTTACATCCTGTATTATACTCCAGAGCTGCACTCACTATTCTGCTGGTGCAGTCACTGTGTACATACATTACATTACTGATCCTGAGTTACATCCTGTATTATACTCCAGAGCTGCACTCACTATTCTGCTGGTGCAGGCACTGTGTACATACACTACATTACTGATCCTGAGTTACATCCTGTATTATACTCCAGAGCTGCACTCACTATTCTGCTGGTGCAGTCACTGTGTACATACATTACATTACTGATCCTGAGTTACATCCTGTATTATACTCCAGAGCTGCACTCACTATTCTGCTGGTGCAGTCACTGTGTACATACATTACATTACTGATCCTGAGTTACATCCTGTATTATACCCCAGAGCTGCACTCACTATTCTGCTGGTGCAGTCACTGTGTACATACATTACATTACTGATCCTGAGTTACATCCTGTATTATACTCCAGAGCTGCACTCACTATTCTGCTGGTGCAGTCACTGTGTACATACATTACATTACTGATCCTGAGTTACATCCTGTATTATACTCCAGAGCTGCACTCACTATTCTGCTGGTGCAGTCACTGTGTACATACATTACATTACAGATCCTGAGTTACATCCTGTATTATACCCCAGAGCTGCACTCACTATTCTGCTGGTGCAGTCACTGTGTACATACATTACATTACTGATCCTGAGTTACATCCTGTATTATACTCCAGAGCTGCACTCACTACTCTGCTGGTGCAGTCACTGTGTACATACATTACATTACTGATCCTGAGTTACATCCTGTATTATAATCCAGAGCTGCACTCACTATTCTGCTGGTGCAGTCACTGTGTACATACATTACACTACTGATCCTGTACTGATCCTGAGTTACATCCTGTATTATACTCCAGAGCTGCACTCACTATTCTGCTAGTGCAGTCACTGTGTACATACATTACACTACTGATCCTGTACTGATCCTGAGTTACATCCTGTATTATACTCCAGAGCTGCACTCACTATTCTGCTGGTGCAGTCACTGTGTACATACATTACACTACTGATCCTGTACTGATCCTGAGTTACATCCTGTATTATACTCCAGAGCTGCACTCACTATTCTGCTGGTGCAGTCACTGTGTACATACATTACATTACTGATCCTGGGTTACATCCTGTATTATACCCCAGAGCTGCACTCACTATTCTGCTGGTGCAGTCACTGTGTACATACATTACTGATCCTGAGTTACATCCTGTATTATACTCCAGAGCTGCACTCACTATTCTGCTGGTGCAGTCACTGTGTACATACATTACTGATCCTGAGTTACATCCTGTATTATACTCCAGAGCTGCACTCACTATTCTGCTGGTGCAGTCACTGTATACATACATTACATTACTGATCCTGGGTTACATCCTGTATTATACTGCCGAGCTGCACTCACTATTCTGCTGGTGCAGTTACTGTGTACATACATTACATTACTGATCCTGGGTTACATCCTGTATTATACTCCAGAGCTGCACTCACTATTCTGCTGGTGCAGTCACTGTGTACATACATTACATTACTGATCCTGGGTTACATCCTGTATTATACTCCAGAGCTGCACTCACTATTCTGCTGGTGCAGTCACTGTGTACATACATTACATTACTGATCCTGAGTTACATCCTGTATTATACTCCAGAGCTGCACTCACTATTCTGCTGGTGCAGTCACTGTGTACATACATTACATTACTGATCCTGAGTTACATCCTGTATTATACTCCAGAGCTGCACTCACTATTCTGCTGGTGCAGTCACTGTGTACATACATTACATTACTGATCCTGGGTTACATCCTGTATTATACTGCCGAGCTGCACTCACTATTCTGCTGGTGCAGTTACTGTGTACATACATTACATTACTGATCCTGGGTTACATCCTGTATTATACTGCAGAGCTGCACTCACTATTCTGCTGGTGCAGTCACTGTGTACATACATTACATTACTGATCCTGAGTTACATCCTGTATTATACTCCAGAGCTGCACTCACTATTCTGCTGGTGCAGTCACTGTGTACATACATTACATTACTGATCCTGAGTTACATCCTGTATTACACCCCAGATCTCCTGATCTCAGACTGCACACCGCCCCCTGCTGGTTCAGGAGATCACAAGGTCGCTCTGCACAGATGGTGCAGGTATAGCAGAGGTGGTGAGGAGGAAGCAGGAGATGCCGCTGTCTGCACCCACCACTCCTTGTAGATGACATATTGCGCTCTGATCCTTTCAGTGAGGAGCCGGGCTGCGTTATTTAGATGTAGCAGGGGAGCGGCTAATATGGGGGTAAATTAGATTATCCAGCATCATTATGGCTGCTGCGTATTACTGGAATCATTAATTGATGGATTGTGTGAGATCATAAACCGCAGGGTTGAGCCGTGGTGGTCGGGGTGTTGTAACAAAGCCGGTGAGAGCAGCATTTCCCGGGAAGGAGCGGTACAATATGGCAGTAATGTAAAGCAATAGGCCGGGCGCGCTAGCTCTGCTGCGACCACATAATCGCAGGGTGGACGCTCCGGTGACGTCATTAATTCATTAATTACCTTTCATCTCCTCGAACTGTTGTCATTTGCATTTATCTAAATCTTTGGCGCTTTTTATCACCTGGTTACGGGCGGCATTGAAATTTGGGAAACAGCTTTTTGGAAGGAAGTAATTAGTAAATCTGTAATGCAAAAACTACGCCACGACCTGAATGCCAGGGCACGGATATCATTGGGGCCGCCTCGTGGACAGGGGGACATGTTTATTTCTACGTAGATGCATGTATTTAGGACTAAATATAATTTTTGCAATAAGGATTCATTAACACTGTTGCACCTTTTGACTTTTAAAGGCCCTTTATTTAGTACATATTCAACTTTGATGAGGTCTGTGGTCATAAATCAGCTGAGAGGAGCTCAGAAAAAGACAGATAAGAGTCACAATCTCCCCATCGGAACAAGCTCACTTATGGATCCTCAGGGAACTCATTCTGCAGTCAGCAATAGACTTGCAGCACAAATGGTGCAACATCTGTTATAAAATCCAATTCCAAAAATTATTTGTAGCCACAAATTCATGCATTTAAGTAAAAGCAAAAAGTGCCCACAAAACTGGACAACCCCTTTAACCTCCTACCGATTGCAGAGATATTATACAAAGTAGAGAAGAAAAACCGGTCAGGAATTGGAGGGTTTAGTGTTTATAAACTGGCAACCAGCTGTTGGCTCCGCATCAGGCCGTTCTTTTCTAGGAAGGGGGCAATGACATTTTGAGAAGTGGTGCAATTTCTGGCTATGGTACTGTAACCCCACTATTCTATATATTAAGTCTCTGCCCTAGGCTCACCACCTTACCACCAATGGTGCCGTGATCTTCATGTTACCTTGATATAATAGGTGAGGGTGGATCTACAAGTACCAGTCCCTGCCCTCAAAACTTAGGGAAGGTAATAACATTCACCTACACAAAGATGGGTCCCAATTTGACTTTTGCTACCAGGTCCCAATACTTCTACTCCTTTACAATCAGTGAGGCTTGCCACGTTCTCCTTCCTTGTGATGGGGAGCTTATTATTACTAAGAGTATCCCGGCTAATAAGAGGATAAAGAAGGACCACAATCGTCATTAAAGCCATGCCACCATCTGAGGTTGCCACCCTCCTGTCACAGGTGTGTCAGAGGTGACAGACAGTCGCCCTGCAGTGGGTTGCAGGAGATCTCCACGTTTGGCATTACAGACATCTTCTTAGAGGCTGTCTTTAGGACCGAGCGGCTACCACTCTCTTGCTAATTAGCTCCCTGGCCTGGGAGTCTATATACCTGGTGTGTCTGAGAGGGAGTCGCCGGCTATATCCATTTCTACTTGTGAAGCATAGCAGGAGCAGTACCTTGTCCTCTCTTGAGCTTGAGGCCGTGTGCTAGAAGGTCTCCACTTCCCCCCCTTTCCCTAGTGTCTGGGCTCCCTTTCCCTTTGTGCTGCACTAAGTCTTTCCCACACCTGGCGTGACACCTCCTTTCCTACAGCATGTAATGGAAAATGAGATCTAGTCCCTTGTCTCTGGATGATGATGACTTGAAGCTACTGGAATATTTTTTATTCTTTGCTAAGGGTCCCGGGGCTCCCCACCAATGATGCCATGACCTATGGTGTTCTCTGAACTGGAGACGGAGAGCTGAGAATATCCAGGCTTGGAGAAATGATCTGACGCCAATTCTTGTCAATCCCTTACCAACCATGAGGCCATAATAAAGGGCTCCTCCTCCACAACTGGAAACATACCAGACATGTACAACATAGTTCACTAATTAACTGCTCCTAATTTATCTTCCACCTTACCTGGGGTCTCCACCATCCCAGAAATTATGTCAGGACATGACCCAATGTTAGCTGTCAGATTCCTTCATGCAGGCTGATCCCATTACCACCAGTGACATCAAGACTTCTTCCATGGGGTTTTGAGGGAGAAGTGAATGGGTGGGAATAAGAATATTAGGAAGTTCTGGGACTTCACTCCTTTACATACGTTCCTGACCTGGAGCTTTCTGAAGTCACCGGATGACACCACAGCTCGTATGTGCATCAGTTATTTTACAGGTATTATTAAGCCGAGCAGTGCTGACATAGGTGATGGGATGGAGATGATTATAGCACAGAGGTCCTGTGCAGGTGCCGCGCTGGTTCAGCGAGGCTTTGCAGCGGTTGCCGCCATGTTTGGCTCTGATGTATGCAGTTTAGCACATGTACTATGTATTGGAAGAGCTTCATTGCTTGTAGACAATGTGTGCAGTAGTCTGATGAATCCATCCTTCAGTCCTCGTCATGATTTCCTAAGACGGCGTATGGTTGTGAGTAGGGTTGAGCGAGTATGTTCTGTTCCGAGTATGCTCGGGCCGAGCTCCGAGTATTTACAGCTGCTCGGTGATAGGGTTGAATCGCTCCCCGTGTGCATGATTTGCAACTGTTTGACAGTTTTAATACACGTGAGGAATGTCTATTTCTTACACATTCCTCACATGTAATAAAGCTGTCAAACAGTCGCAAATCATGCACACGGGGAGCGATTCAAGCATATCACCGAGCAGCTATAAATACTCGGAGCTCGGCCCGAGCATACTCGGACAGAACATACTCGCTCAACCCTAGTTTTTATATATTACATGGTATTGGATGTGGTCGTTTTGGGTCAGATTTGCCTCGTTATTCTGGCATACACCCCTCACAACGATGCAGGTAATCCATACAAGAGCCTATGAAAGCTGTGAGACAACCTCCACACCAAAAGTTATGTATCTCAGGTAGAAATGATATCCGTCCGCTGCTGATTGGGAGCGGTTCAGCCCAGATATATCATTACCCTGTATACCATAGGGGGGGTGATTGGCAGGTCCTCCTGTAACTGCCTTCATTTACCGACCTCCCGATGCTTCGTTACGAGCGCGGACATTGTGCGGTGCGATTCTGGGTTGCATCTACGGTCTATTCTTGCAAATGTTTAAATGATATATTTTCAATAGTATCGGCAAATGTCACTGTAGGACGTTATTATGAAACACATAGTTTAGCGATCCCACACTAATTGCTGCGGGAGCTGTCTGCGGAGGTTATATTACCGCCTTGCGTGTGCCTTCTGCAGTCCGACGCTGTCATTCAGCCAGTAATTTCAATGTCACTTACTGTTTTTCAATTATTTTCTGACACGCACAATTCCCAGTCACAATGAGACAGCGCTCAGCCGCTTTCTCGCCTGTTTGTGGTGTCTGCGTCGCTGTATTGAGCCTGGTTTACATGTATCTGTCGGCTTCTGTTTCTCAAACACAGTCATATACATTTACTCTTATATGCACACACACATACAGTGTTTATACATAAATACACCCGCCCACGCAGGAGAACTCCCGTATCCAGGCTGATGTGCTTTCCTTGGCATTGGACTGATGCATAGAAAGCTATAGATCTCCGGGATATGAGCACAAATCACTGCAGACGAAATTACCGTCGTCTCGGATACATAAAGAGTACAGAATAAAGAACACCTGCGGAGGTACTCCTATGATAGGCAGTGCCGATAGGACCACTCCAGTGAGGTGACCACCCAAGAACATCATTGGTACATTGGTATGATGAACCGCTACCCCCTGGTATAAGGTCCAACATCACATACAGGACACCAGAAGGTCCACGCGAGACTTAAGTCAGCCAAAGTCCAATAGGCCAACTAAAAGAGCAGAGGGTGATAAGGCTGGTCCAAATAAATCCCTTAAGGTCCAGCAGAAGACAACCCCATGTGCAGGTGACTTGTAGGATGATTGACAAATAACCTGTTCAATCTTAGGTATGCCCTTATGAAAGAAGCAAAGACTATGATGCAATGAAACGTTCACTCACAGAATCACTGCTGTTGGTGGATCCAAGGATCCAGGGTCTAACTCCCTGATCCATCCATTATTTCCATGCTGTGTTGATCCACAAGACAATAAAAACTTGTAAAGTGGAGCTTCATGTTGAGGGAGACTCACATATATTTCCTTTTCATGGCCATCTTTAGAGCGTGTCCATAATGAGCGAGAAATGTTCAGGTTCTCTCTTGGTGCTGAGGAATGAACCGGTGGGACATGAAAGGTATTGGCGCTTTTGAACTGTTGTCTTGATGGAAGACCAATGTAAGCCAACAAGTAAATCCTCAACTATGGAGCCGGAGAATGCCAAGACGTTGGCGTGTTTTACTAAGATTTGCTCTTTACTGGTGGAACCACAATATCCAGATGAACCTGGTTAAAGAAGCGTCTGTGTCATCCGTCGCCTAATGCATGGAGTGAATAAAGAGGAGCATATTCCAAAGAAAAGAGTCTAAATCGACAGATGGTTCAAAGAGTAAATTCATCATAGCCCAAAATAATGTAGACATTCTAGGAAAAGGCCAATGATACGGAGTCCAAATAAAGTAGAGCTGGAGTTCAGCCATGGGCTACTTGTACCATATGGCCATCGCAAACCGGTGGAGGAGAAAAAGAATTGGAGTGGTAGCCGCCACCTCACAATCTCCATCTCATAGGCTGGGGGCAGACTGGGCTCTACCACAAAGACAGATTATTTTTACATCAAGCACAATGATGAAACATATATATTTATATCCCATGTTTTATTACAGGGGTGCTGATTTTTTGTATCCACTTGTTAAGGCGGAAGTTGACCCCGAAGAGTAAAGAGCAAGATAGCCCTTGAGAAGTATAACTTATTGACGTCTGAACACCTCCCTACGGAGCGTTGTATAAGAGGAGATAACTATACCGTCGCCAACAGATCCGGAGACTCGGCACGTCTGCTCTTCTATTTATGTGAAATCGATTACTTCGCTGCTGTTATTAAACGCTCTCCTCATAACTAGCCATTAACAAGTGCAAAGGCTGGCAATGGATGTATGTGATTCACTGGTCCCCGAGGGGCCGACAGCCCTAAAGAAACTGGTTACTGGAGACAAGTGCACACTGCTCAGTGATGAGTCCAGCCCGCGGACATACAACCAGAGCAATGCAAGGATAGTAGATACATACAACATGGCTATCGGTGGATACCATATATGAGTAAGGCCCATGTGAATGAGACTATAATAATTGGATTTGGGGGGCCACATATGCACACTTATCAATATATTAATCTCATATTGCAACACATTGTAAGTGCTGCTCCTCTTCCATACAGGAGTGGCTAGAAACACCCCTTTAATGCAGAAATTCTGCCCCTATGGGGTTGGGATCATGGGCCAGTCCCATGTAAACTGGGACCTCACAGCCGTGAAAGGCGACGTACTGCTCATTGTGTGTCCATTTTAACCAGGTTGTCAAAGGGTAATAATCCAGTCCTGGGATCATCAGCAAGAGACCAGTGACTGCTAAATCAGTTTCAGGCCCTTAATAGGGTAAGTAAAATATATACAGTGCCTACAAGTAGTATTCAACCCCCTGCAGATTTAGCTGGTTTGATAAGATGCAAATAAGTTAGAGCCTTCAAACTGCAAACGAGAGTAGGTTTTATGAACAGAAGCATAAATCTTACAAACCAAAAAGTTATGTTGCTCAGTTGAATTTTATTAAATTTTAAACATAAAAGTGTGGGTCAATTATTATTCAACCCCTATGTTTAATATTTTGTGGAATAACCCTTGTTTGCAATTACAGCTAATAATCGTCTTTTATAAGACCTGATCAGGCCGGCACAGGTCTGTGGAGTTATCTTGGCCCACTCCTCCATGCAGATCTTCTCCAAGTTATCTAGGTTCTTTGGGTGTCTCATGTGGACTTTATTCTTGAGCTCCTTCCACAAGTTTTCAATTGGGTTAAGGTCAGGAGACTGACTAGGCCACTCCAACACCTTGACTTTTTCCCTATTGAACCAGGCCTTGGTTTTCTTGGCTGTGTGCTTTGGGTCGTTGTCTTGTTGGAAGATGAAATTACGACCCATCTTAAGATCCTTGATGGAGGAGCGGAGGTTCTTGGCTAAAATCTCCAGGTAGGCCGTGCTTTCCTTCTTCCCATGGATGCGGACCAGATGGCCAGGCCCCTTGGCAGAGAAACAGCCCCAGAGCATGATGCTGCCACCACCATGCTTGACTGTAGGGATGGTATTCTTGGGGTCGTATGCAGTGCCATCCAGTCTCCAAACGTCACGTGTGTGGTTGGCACCAAAGATCTCGATCTTGGTCTCATCAGACCATAGAACCTTGAACCAGTCTGTCTCAGAGTCCTCCAAGTGATCATGAGCAAACTGTAGACGAGCCTTGACATGACGCTTTGAAAGTAAAGGTACCTTACGGGCTCGTCTGGAACGGAGACCATTGCGGTGGAGTACGTTACTTATGGTATTGACTGAAACCAATGTCCCCACTGCCATGAGATCTTCCCGGAGCTCCTTCCTTGTTGTCCTTGGGTTAGCCTTGACTCTTCGGACAAGCCTGGCCTCGGCACGGGAGGACACTTTCAAAGGCTGTCCTGACCGTGGAAGGCTAACAGTAGTTCCATAAGCCTTCCACTTACGGATGATGCTCCCAACAGTGGAGACAGGTAGGCCCAACTCCTTGGAAAGGGTTTTGTACCCCTTGCCAGCCTTGTGACCCTCCACGATCTTGTCTCTGATGGCCTTGGAATGCTCCTTTGTCTTTCCCATGTTGACCATGTCTGAGTGCTGTTCACAAGTTTGGGGAGGGTCTTAAATAGTCTGAAAAGGCTGGCAAAAGAGATCTTTAATCCACACATGTGAAGCTCATTATTCTTGGTGCCTGAACTACTTCTTAATACTTTAGGGGGACCAAACAGAATTCTTGTGGTTTGAGGGGTTGAATAATAAATGACACTCTGAATTAACTTTTAACGTTTTAAAAAAAAAAAAAAAAAATTTGCTGCACTGCATTTCCCACTTCCAGGCTGATCTACAGTACAAATGTCACAATGCCAAGTTAATTCCGCATGTGTCAACCAGCAAAATCTGCAGGGGGTTGAATACTACTTGTAGGCACTGTATATTTTTTTGGGAAAGATCAGAATGGAAGTAAGAATATACAACGTACCTGTTCCTTCTCGTGTTCTAACGCTGCCCGTTCACCCGCCAGTCTCTACTTCCTGCTGCAGTGATGGTGCCCCAACAAAGGGATGTGACCACTGCAGCTGATCACTGACCGATCACCTGTACTTGCACCACCTGAGGCTTCCAAATCTCAATATTATTTTATTTTACAAAAATTAAAACCTATTCACAAATTTTTAAATAATTCTTGTGAAAAGAGAATTCTAACGCTGGTGTGACACCCCAGGGGTCTGGTTGCCACAGTGATAGAGATATTACGTCTGAGAGCAGGTGGGAGGTCCTTTGGTCAGGGATCTTGTGCATGCCACACCTCCTGCCCAGTCTTGGGAGGGGAAGGACTTCCCCTATATAAACCCGGGGCTGAGGCAGAGTGAGTGAGAAAGAAGACAGAACAAGAGTAGAGAAGAGAAGCAGCATAGCAAGAAACATCAGGAGCTCTGTGGGGAGCAGTGTTACAACGAGTCAGGGGCTGGCAGCTACAGAGCTCGCCCTGACTGAGAAGATTTCTAACCGGACCCGGAGTCCGAGGCTGTGGGGACTAACTCCTACCCAGCAGCAGAAACCGTCCGGCAGAGGATTTCAGGTCCTCTGGCCCAGAAGCCCGAAGGCACGGTCACACGCGTGGGACCAGCACCGCCATCGTGGAGCGGAAGCCATTAGAAGGCCCCGAGTCACCGGCCATACGGGTGAGCACCACACGGTACACTCAGGGACGTGGGCTACTTATTCCCGCCTCTAGCAAGGTAGCCAGAAGAGTACAGTTAGTTGGGAAGGCCTACAACTCCGCCTGGCCAGGGGAAATCCCATCTGCTCAAGGACTGACCAGGCCCCTATCACTAGCAAGTACTCCGGGAGGGTCTATCTTTGTCACCAGTAAAGACCCTGAACTACACCGCACCGTCTCTGAGTGGTTCCTGCTACCCCCATCATCCACGTCGGCTGCCCTGAGGCCATACCCCTCCCGTTGGGGGTTATACCATCCACGCTGCACCATCCTTCCACCGGCCTCAGCGGTCTGCCCCGCAGCGGCAGCTCCATAGCTGCATTCAACGGGTGGCGTAGTCACCAACCATCTACTGCTAGTACATCGCCGCTCAGTTTGACTCCATGGGCACGGACCGGGTCGCCGCCACGAGACTACCACCCTCAAGAGATCCGGCTCCGGGTAAGCTCCCGCGTGCGCATCGCAGCGCGACACAGGCCCAGGGGCGCGTCAACTTTGGCGTAGTCGGCAGGATCTCGTGCCCGCAACCACCGGGTACTGCGTGCCTGAAAAGCAAAGACTGTTCAAACTTACCAGTGGTGAAGATTCCCGCTATCCGTGGAGGTTTCCCGCCATCCGGCGCCATCTTCTACCTTCTTCCCGCCATCCGCGAAGTTTTCCCGCCATCCGGCGCCATCTTCGACCTTCTTCCCGCCATCCGTGGAGTTTTCCCGCCATTGGACGCCATCTTGAGGACGCCGCGCGGGAAGAAGAGGGGCGTGGACTCCGAAAGCGCGCGAGAACTGAAGCCCCGCCTCACGTCCGGACGTTGCGTAAGGTCCTGGAAGGAGCCCAGCAGACGCCGACGTCACCGGAGCGCGACGGAAGGTCCTCAACCCTGACGATCCACTGCGGAGCCGCGGCCTACGGAACAGGATCATCGCAAGGTAGGCCACGGTCCACTAGGGGGGATGAAGATGTCGGATACGGAGGAGAGCTTCACTGCCTCAACCCCCGCCAGCGCCACCGCTGCTGCAGTTATGCCCTTCACCATGCCCTATATCCCGGGAGCAGCTTGGCTACCCCAGTACTCAGGGGAGTCACATACCCTGCATGACTTTAGAGAAAAGCTGGATAGCCTCTTCCAGGTGTACCCCCTCACAGAAGAGCAAAAAGTGAGCATCCTGGTGGCCCAACTAACTGGGGCAGCCAAAAGGGAAGTAAAATCCTGGCCACCTGGGAGGAAGACTGTCGCAGGGATACTAACCCGGCTGAAGGACACCTTTGATACCCGCACCTCAGCCGAGATTAAGCTTAGATTCTACGGGTGCAAGCAGCGAGCGCATGAGAGTATAAGGGACTATGCACTAAACCTACAAGAGGCCCTGAGGGCCATAAAGCAGACCGACCCTGATGGGGTGGGAAACGAGGACAGGCTGTTGACTGAACAATTTATAGAGGGTTTATATTGCAATGCCCACCGAACCCAGTTGCGGGCAATGGCCTTACAGGATCCCCATCTGGACTTTGCACAGTTCAAGGACAGAGCCATCCGGGTGCTCCGAGAACCGGCACCGGGTGGCGTTGTGACCCACAGGCGCCCAGCTATCACTTACCACCAGGAGGCGGCGCCCTTGTCGGCAGGGCCTGTGGGAGCTGATGCGCAGGCTTTGGACAATGACCCGGCTCCAGACCTACGCCATCAGGTCCAAGAGCTAGCTAAGAGCGTTGCTGCGCTAACCCGAACTGTGCAGTCTTTACAGGTTTCCACCCCAGGGAAGATCCAGCTGGCATCCGGACCGGAGGACATCCCGTGGCGTCGACCAAGGAGGACCCCACCGGCCAGAGGAAGACCCAGTGACCGATACAGCGAGGACGGACGACCCATCTGCCGCCGCTGCAATCAACCCGGACATATGGAAAGGTACTGTTCTTTAAACGGGCACAACCTGGGGTAGAGGGCCAACCCCCAGGAAAAAGATCACCAGGCCCATCGAACTGGCGCGACAGATATGTGGGAGGACGTCCAGTCTTGCCTGTGGTACTGGATGGCATTCCCATGAGTGCCCTACTGGACACCGGGTCACAGGTCACCACTATCCCGTACGTGCTCTTTAAGCAGTACTGGAATGACTCGGATATTACCCGCTACCCTGACGACGACTTGAGTATCATCGCCAGCAATGGCCAGCCCGTGCCACAGATCGGATTTAAAGAGGTGACCATCAAAATCGGTAGAGTCGAACTGGCAGCACAGGGACTGATCATTGTAGACATTGACAAACATGAGAGCCACCCAAAAATAACTCTAGGAACTAATGTAATTGAGAATTGTCTTGCAGAGGTGATTTTCCTTCTACAGCAGGTTGCCAAGAACGCCAGCTCCGGCGAGCAGCGAGTGCTCCAGAAAGAGATCCGGGCACTGATGCGACGGCAACAGGTGGAACTCTCCGGCGGTGTGATTGGTAGCGTAAGAATGTGTGACCCTTTCCCTATTGCCATGCCCCCAAAAAGCGAAATGATGATTTGGTGCCGGGCAGCTATTGGTCTGAGAGGTAGAGATTACCAGGCAATGGTAGAACCAGTTTACTCAGACAGTAGGCCCACCATTTTGACAGCACGGGGGGGTGGTCAATGTACGCCATGGGAGGGTGCCCGTTCGCATAATCAATATCGGGGAGAGGGAAGTGTACCTGCCCCGGTATGCCACGCTAGCAAAATTATATACCATCAACCAAAACTCTATACAGTCTGTGGAACCCTTGCCTCCATCTCACCCGGAGGAAGGTAACGGCTCTAAGAAAGTAATGGAGGATTGGTGTCAGCAACTACACTTGGGAACTGACTCCACTCCCTCCCACCAGAAACAGGGAGTCTACCGGGTGGTTCAAGAGTATGAGAGAGTGTTTAGTAAACACCCGTTAGACTTCGGGCGAGTCAAGGGGGTAGAGCACCGCATCCCCACGGGAGATCATCCTCCCATAAAAGAGAGGTATCGACCCGTACCCCCTGCACATCACCAACACGCCAAGGGGATGCTTAGAGACATGAAGGAGGCTGGGGTAATCCGGGATAGCTGTAGCCCCTGGGCAGCCCCGCTAGTTTTAGTCAAAAAGAAAGACAACACCATGAGGATGTGTGTAGATTACCGGAAAATCAACCGTATCACACACAAGGATGCGTACCCCTTACCAAGGATAGAGGAGTCATTGGCTGCTTTAAGATCTGCTAACTTCTTCTCTACCTTGGATCTCACTAGCGGGTACTGGCAGGTTCCTGTAGCAGAGGCGGACCGGGAGAAGACCGCATTCACCACCCCGATGGGACTTAGTGAGTTCACCTGCATGCCGTTCGGACTCTGCAACGCCCCAGGAACCTTCCAACGATTAATGGAGTGCTGTCTGGGCCACAGAAACTTCGAGACGGTCCTGTTGTACCTGGACGATGTCATCGTATACTCCAAAACTTATGAGGACCACCTGAAACACCTGGCGGAGGTGTTCGAAGCTCTGGCGAGTTACGGCCTAAAGGTGAAACCCTCCAAGTGTCACCTCCTGAAACCAAAGGTGCAGTACCTGGGACACGTGGTGAGCGCTGACGGAGTGGCTCCCGACCCCGATAAGATCACCGCAATTAAGGGATGGCCAAGCCCCTCCAGCGTAAAAGAAGTGCGGCAGTTCCTCGGGTTGGTAGGCTACTACCGAAGGTTTATTCCCGGTTTCACCAAAAAGGCAGCGCCTATGCAGGACCTCCTGATAGGCCAGTCCCGGAAGGCCAAGAACCAGAAGCCGCCCTTCAAATGGGAAGAGCTAGAAGAAGAGTCCTTCCGCCAGCTGAAGATGGCCCTCACGGGGGATGAAATCTTGGCGTACCCGGATTATAGCCAGCCCTTCATCCTCTACACCGACGCCAGTAACATCGGGCTAGGAGCCGTACTGTCCCAGATCCAGCAGGGGAAAGAACGAGTAATCGCCTACGCCAGCCGAAAACTGCGACCCACCGAAAGGAACCCCGAGAATTATAGCTCATTTAAGCTAGAGTTCCTGGCCGTGGTATGGGCAGTCACTGAGCGCTTTAAGCATTACCTTGCTTCTTCCCGGTTCACCGTGTACACGGATAACAACCCGTTGACACACCTGGACACGGCAAGACTCGGTGCCCTGGAGCAGAGGTGGATGGCCCGTCTGTCCAACTACGAGTTCATAATCAAATACCGGGCAGGGCGCTCCAATACTAACGCGGACGCCCTGTCCAGGATGCCCAACCTGCCGGACGAAGGAGAAGATCCGGAGGGACTGGAGGAAATTGAACTCCCTGCGTTCCACCGTCATGGGACTATCCAGTATTCCCACCGGGTAAGGAGTAAGCAGGCTACTACGTTGAACCCCTTACCTCACTACAACTGGGCGGAAACGCAAGACAGCGACCCTGCCGTCCGACTGGTGAAGGAGATGCTGACTCGGCCGGAAGCTCGCCTTGAACCAGACGCTCCGGAGGAAGCCAAACAACTATGGGCAGAGAAGAGTCGACTGTTCCTTTACAAAGGGAAGTTGTGCCACAGAATGGTTAACTCCCGGACGCATGAATTACTCTGGCAAGTAGTGGTGCCACGAAGAGACGCAGCCATGGTGATGGAGGCATACCACGACGGAGCTGGACACTTCGGGTGGAAGAAGCTGGAGTTCCTGCTGCGCGAGCGATTCCACTGGGTAGGCATGAGGGGAACCATTGAGAAGTGGTGCAGAGACTGTGGCCCGTGCAACCTGAGAAGGAAGGACCGCGCCAGCCAGAAGACTCCCCTGCAGTCCATCGTCACCCGGCAACCGTTGGAACTGGTAGCCTTGGATCATGTAAAACTGACCCCAAGCAGAAGTGGCTACGTCTACGCGTTAACCATCGTGGATCATTACTCCCGGTTTCTGGTTGTCGTCCCCGTCAAGGACTTAACGGCTCAAACAGCAGCTAGAGCCTTCCAGCAGCACTTTTGCCGTCCACACGGGTACCCGGACCAAGTGCTGACGGACCAGGGACCTGCCTTTGAAGCGGAGGTCTTCCAGGAATTCTGCAATCTGTATGGCTGCCGGAAGATAAGGACGACACCCTACCATCCGCAGACTAATGGACTTTGTGAAAAAATGAACCAGGTGGTGATGGATCTTCTAAAAACGTTGCCCCTGGAAGAACGCAGTCTGTGGCCTGAAAAGTTGCCTGATCTGGTGGACCTATACAACCACATCCCGGTAGGTTCCACCAACTGTACCCCGGCTTACCTAATGAGGGCAAGACCTGGTAAGTTACCTGTTGACCTGGAAATGGGAGTCCTGACACCCGAGGACACTTCACCAGAAACAGACTGGGACACAGAGAGGCAGCAGCAGTACCGGAGAGTACAGGAGAGCGTGGAGCGAAGTCTCTGTCAGGCTAGGGAAAGACAAGAGAAAACTTATAACCAGTATGCTCCCGCTGTTCCCCTGGTACCCGGAGAGCAGGTCTTGAAGAGGAAGAGACGGCTCCACAAGTTGGACGACCAGTGGGAGAAGGACCCGTACACCGTACTGCCCTCAAGCCACGAAAACCCGAAGGTCTGTACCATCAGTAAAGACGGAGGGGAAACCACAGCCATTGTATCCCGGGACCACCTGAAGAAGTGTCCCGAACAACTGAGGAACCCTGAAGAGGAACAAGAAGACCATCGACCCGTAGAGGAAAGGGAAGATATGGTTAGTACCGTGCTCGGGGACTTCCCTCGGTCTTGGACTCAAGTCAATGGTGCAGTTGTGGTACCCGTACTCACCTTCCTCCAACCATCATCCCAAGAACCTACGGAGCAACCGGTAGAGCTGGAAGAACAGCCGGTCCAGGAGGCAGAAGACTCTACACAAGCAGACCCGGAAAGTCAACCCTCTGCTTATAGTGAGCCTGCCATACCCCTAGTGAGCCAGAGGGCCCATAGACAGCTGCCCAGTTTACCCTTGACAGCTCCTACACCCTGTAGTTCAGGGCCAGACAGTCAGCTCCGTAGGTCCACTAGGGCCACTAGAGGCCAGCTACCCGCACGTTGGAGGATCTAAATGTTTAAGCTATCTTATAATGTTTACTTGTTTATAGTTGCTTGTGTATAATTTTGTGTTTCTAGTTCTTTTTAGGAGTCCTTGGTGGATTTACCGGGAATCCTTGTACATAGTTGGAGCGTAACCCAGGATGGACTAAAGACTGTTAAGGACTCGGGGCAGGACAGGCCCCTACCTGGTTACGTCTCCCTGTTTTGGTGAAATGGACACCTTGCTTTTCAAAACTGCACCCGGTTGCGGACACGCCGTAACCATCTTATGTGTTTTTCTTGTTGTATTGTTATTGCTATACCTTGTTATGTTTTTCTAAAAAATATGTTTAGTCCCGGAGTACTAAATTTCACTAGGGGGGAATGTGACACCCCAGGGGTCTGGTTGCCACAGTGATAGAGATATTACGTCTGAGAGCAGGTGGGAGGTCCTTTGGTCAGGGATCTTGTGCATGCCACACCTCCTGCCCAGTCTTGGGAGGGGAAGGACTTCCCCTATATAAACCCGGGGCTGAGGCAGAGTGAGTGAGAAAGAAGACAGAACAAGAGTAGAGAAGAGAAGCAGCATAGCAAGAAACATCAGGAGCTCTGTGGGGAGCAGTGTTACAACGAGTCAGGGGCTGGCAGCTACAGAGCTCGCCCTGACTGAGAAGATTTCTAACCGGACCCGGAGTCCGAGGCTGTGGGGACTAACTCCTACCCAGCAGCAGAAACCGTCCGGCAGAGGATTTCAGGTCCTCTGGCCCAGAAGCCCGAAGGCACGGTCACACGCGTGGGACCAGCACCGCCATCGTGGAGCGGAAGCCATTAGAAGGCCCCGAGTCACCGGCCATACGGGTGAGCACCACACGGTACACTCAGGGACGTGGGCTACTTATTCCCGCCTCTAGCAAGGTAGCCAGAAGAGTACAGTTAGTTGGGAAGGCCTACAACTCCGCCTGGCCAGGGGAAATCCCATCTGCTCAAGGACTGACCAGGCCCCTATCACTAGCAAGTACTCCGGGAGGGTCTATCTTTGTCACCAGTAAAGACCCTGAACTACACCGCACCGTCTCTGAGTGGTTCCTGCTACCCCCATCATCCACGTCGGCTGCCCTGAGGCCATACCCCTCCCGTTGGGGGTTATACCATCCACGCTGCACCATCCTTCCACCGGCCTCAGCGGTCTGCCCCGCAGCGGCAGCTCCATAGCTGCATTCAACGGGTGGCGTAGTCACCAACCATCTACTGCTAGTACATCGCCGCTCAGTTTGACTCCCTGGGCACGGACCGGGTCGCCGCCACGAGACTACCACCCTCAAGAGATCCGGCTCCGGGTAAGCTCCCGCGTGCGCATCGCAGCGCGACACAGGCCCAGGGGCGCGTCACTGGCACCTAAAGACTCGGGAACACTATGAGGGAGGTATAATACGGCTGCACTGACAGTATATATGGAAGGGTGCAGAATACACCGACCGTGGCGGAGCGACCCTGCTCCACGACTCTGGGATCCGGACATAAAAGCCGCCTTGTTACGTATTCCACTCATGGCTCGGCACTCAGCATTCAGGCACTACGCTCCTCGTTCCAGGTGTGAGACAAGTTTATAGCCCTTTATATCAATGGCAGAGGAGGAATAAATCTCCAACTGGAGCAAAATCTTCTGATATCTCAAATGAAAAACAACAGGTTGTGGAAACGAAATTATAGTCAAGGATTTCTCGAAAAATGAGGCGGGAAGGGACAGAGCCTTGTGCGCTTCATAGATTGAAAATTGAACAGTGGGAAGTGAGGACGGTGAGGGCAGAAGATCGGTAGGACAGCGTCACTCACATAAAATGTTCTCCTACACTTTCCAAAAAGCAATTACGATGGAGTACAACTTTTTAACATTGTCTTCCCTACTCCAATGGTCAGATCTATGAGAGGCGTAGAGGTCATGTACATGCCACATCTCCACCATCAAGCTAAAAATGAGATGCCTCGGACATGTTCTTGGTGGATCTCATCTCTCAAAGCTAGTAGGCGTGGTAGGAAAGCCACAGGGTGGAGAGCGCGGATTTACAAAAAGCAAAAATTGCTGTCATTAGATGTTTTTTGCTGTATCCTCCGCCTCATATCTACATAACCCTCCTCACCCTGCCCTATAGCTGCGTGACCCTCCTCACCCCCACCTCATATCTACGTGACCCCATCCCTTGTAGATTGTGAGCCCTCGCGGGCAGGGTCCTCGCTCCTCCTGTACCAGTCGCCATCACGTTTTGTTCAAGATTATTGTAATTGTTTTTGCATGTATACCCCTTTTACATGTAAAGCGCCATGGAATAAATGGCGCTATAATAATAAATAATAATAATTCTCCTCTCCCCTGCCTCATATCTATGTGAACCTCCTCACTCCACCTCAAATCTACGTGACCCTCCTCATCCCACCTCATATCTACATGACTCTCCTCTCCCCGCCTCATATCTAAGTGACTCTCTTGATCCTCGCCTCATATCTACGTGTCCCTCCTCTCTCCCGCCTCATATCTACGTGACCCTCCTCACTCCACATCATATCTACATGACCCTCCTCACCTCGCCTCATAGCTACATGACCCTCCTCACCCCTACCTCATATCTACATGACCCTCGTCACCCTGCCTCATATTTACATGACCCTCCTCACCCCCACCTCATATCTACATAACCCTCCTCACCCTGCCTCATATTTACATGACCCTCCTCACCCCCACCTCATAGCTACATAACCCTCCTCACCTCGCCTCATATCTACATGACCCTCCTCACCCTGCCTCATATCTACATGACCCTCCTCACCCCTACCTCATATCTACATGACCCTCGTCACCCTGCCTCATATTTACATGACCCTCCTCACCCCCACCTCATATCTACATAACCCTCCTCACCCTGCCTCATATCTACATGACCCTCCTCACCCCCACCTCATATCTACATGACCCTCCTCACCTCGCCTCATAGCTACATGACCCTCCTCACCCTGCCTCATATCTACATGACCCTCCTCACCTCGCCTCATAGCTACATGACCCTCCTCACCCTGCCTCATATCTACGTGACCCTCCTCACCCCTACCTCATATCTACATGACCCTCCTCACCCTGCCTCATATCTACATGACCCTTTTTTCACACCCCACCGATCCACCTGTGCAGCGCTGACACCTATAAAATGCTTTTGTTCTCCAAATTCTATTATACAAGGTACATTCTGTATTAGTAGGGCCTAAAAATATCAACAACTGCATTAGGAATCCAATAATTAATGACAGGCATTATGCAAATGACAACGTTCCGCCCTGTAAAATAATGACATTTCTTCATTTTCGGCGTTGTTATGC
This sequence comes from Phyllobates terribilis, assembly GCF_046119375.1. Lineage (NCBI taxonomy): Eukaryota > Metazoa > Chordata > Amphibia > Anura > Dendrobatidae > Phyllobates > Phyllobates terribilis. The sequence goes on along the minus strand of NW_027362762.1, from coordinate 962,624,264 downwards.
AAAACAATGAATTTAAGGAGATAAATCATTCTGGGGATTTAAAGAAGCCGCAAAAGAAAAGAGTCTGCAGCAGCAGCAGCAGCAGCAGAGAAGAGGCTGGGGGCGAGCGGGCCGCCATGCAACCTGTGATGGACGGGGAGGGGAGCGACAGCTCGTAAAGACGCATGAGATTCAGAAATGTGAGCGCAAGTTCAAAATGCAAAGTGTGATCAGCTTCATAATTTGTGGGTTTGCATATTCCCTACGTGGAGCAAAGTATAGCGCTCATGTCTAAATCACTGAATACCAGCTATTTATTCAACCCCATTGCCACCTAAGGTATAAAATCCCATCGCTCCTGGTGTATAACATCCAGCCCTCTCGCAACACCGTGTATAACCTCCGGCCCCACTACCCCTTAGTGCATAACATTTGGCCCTATTGCCCCTGGTGGATAACATCGGGCAATCTCCCCCAGTGTATAACTGTGTAATGCAGGATGGGTCCTCCACAGAGAGAAACGCTCTTTATGACCGCTCCTGATGCCAAAAAATGAGACTCTCCCTCTATTAAATCAAAATGACTTAATGGCTATCCACATCTTCATAAATGGCTCCTGTCCATAGTTCTTGTAAATACGAGCAATTCTGCAGTTTCCTACTCCGCTCCGGTCCGCTGCAGCATCACGTGACCACATTTGTGACCTGCCGGCTCATGCAGCATCTTCTCTGTGGACCGGAAGTCACTGTCTCAATGTAAGTCTATGGACTCAGCAGCCATTCTGTCACGTTAGTAAAGGAAGACGGCATGGAGTGCGGCCGGTTTTATACGTCGGGGGTGTATAACCTCTGACCTACCCCAACATATAACCTCCAGTCCCCCCATCACTGGTGTATATCCTCTAGCCCCCCCATCCCTGGTGTATAACCTCCAGACCCTCATCCCTGGTGTATAACCTACAGCCCCCTATCCCTGGTGTATAACCTCCAGACCCTCATCCCTGGTGTATAACCTCCAGCCCCCTATCCCTGGTGTATAACCTCCAGCCCCCCATCCCTGGTGTATAACCTCCAGCCCCCCCATCCCTGGTGTATAACCTCCAGTCCCCCCATCCCTGGTGTATAACCTCCAGCCCTCCATCCCTGGTGTATAACCTCCAGCCCCCTATCCCTGGTGTATAACCTCCAGCCCCCCATCCCTGGGGTATAACCTCCAGCCCCCCATCCCTGGTGTATAACCTCCAGCCCCCCCCATCCCTGGGGTATAACCTCCAGACCCTCATCCCTGGGGTATAACCTCCAGCCCTCCATCCCTGGTGTATAACCTCCAGCCCCCTATCCCTGGTGTATAACCTCCAGACCCTCATCCCTGGTGTATAACCTCCAGCCCCCTATCCCTGGGGTATAACCTCCAGACCCCCATCCCTGGTGTATAACCTCCAGCCCCCCCATCCCTGGTGTACAACCTCCAGCCCCCCCATCCCTGGTGTATAACCTTCAGCCCTCCATCCCTGGTGTATAACCTCCAGCCCCCCATCCCTGGGGTATAACCTCCAGCCCCCCATCCCTGGGGTATAACCTCCAGCCCCCCATCCCTGGTGTATAACCTCCAGCCCCCCCCCCCCCATCCCTGGGGTATAACCTCCAGCCCCCCTATCCCTGGTGTATAACCTCCAGCCCCCCATCCCTGGTGTATAACCTCCAGCCCCCCCCCCCATCCCTGGGGTATAACCTCCAGCCCCCCATCCCTGGTGTATAACCTCCAGCCGCCCCATCCCTGGTGTATAACCTCCAGCCCCCCCCCCATCCCTGGGGTATAACCTCCAGCCCCCCATCCCTGGTGTATAACCTCCAGCCCCCCCCCCCCCATCCCTGGGGTATAACCTCCAGCCCCCCATCCCTGGTGTATAACCTCCAGCCGCCCCATCCCTGGTATATAACCTCCAGCCCCCTATCCCTGGTGTATAACCTCCAGACCCCCATCCCTGGTGTATAACCTCCAGCCCCCCATCCCTGGTGTATAACCTCCAGCCCCCCATCCCTGGTGTATAACCTCCAGCCCCCCATCCCTGGTGTATAACCTCCAGCCCCCCATCCCTGGTGTATAACCTCCAGCCCCCCATCCCTGGGGTATAACCTCCAGCCCCCCATCCCTGGGGTATAACCTCCAGCCCCCCCATCCCTGGGGTATAACCTCCAGCCCCCCCATCCCTGGTGTACAACCTCCAGCCCCCCCCATCCCTGGGGTATAACCTCCAGCCCCCCATCCCAGGTGTATAACCTCCAGACCCTCATCCCTGGTGTATAACCTCCAGCCCCCCATCCCTGGGGTATAACCTCCAGCCCCCCATCCCTGGGGTATAACCTCCAGCCCCCCATCCCTGAGGTATAACCTCCAGTCCCCACCATCCCTGGTGTATATCCTCTAGCCCCCCATCCCTAGTCTATAACCTCCGCCCTCCCACTCCATTTGATATAACAGAGGCCGGTCCTCATTTTTCTGGCGTGAGGAGCGGTCATAAAGAGCGTTTCTCTCGGTGGAGGACCCGTTCTGCATTACACAGACAGGCACTGAGGTGACTGTGTAATACTTCATTTCACCTGTGGGGGTGCTACAGGGAGACCGAACACTTACTGCCAGTATTCCCTACAGATGTTTTTGGTGCAAATTTGAAAAAGTTTTGTTAATATGTTCTTAGGGCTGAAACTCTGGAATTATACAGTTAAAAACAAAAACTGCATTTCTTTCAGGTTCCCCATAGACACCTATGAGGAAAAAAAACACACACCGAGAACCGCACCATTCAACAGCATCTTTAAACCCACAGTGGGCACGAGTTTCCATGAAGTCACATCGGATTTGCTTAAACTGTTAAAAGAAGAGGATTATTTTGCCAAAAAACAGAGGCTGCAAAAAAAAAAAATGCAACTTTTATGCAACGTGACCAAAAAAAAGGAAAAAAAACAGCAAAAAAGCAATAATCAAGGTATATTGTTATAGCAAGATCAGGTGTAGACACCGGCAGAGGAATGCACGTTCATGGATTACTGCTTCTCACACCTGAGGGTTTGTTACAGTTGTATACAGCTTCGAAAATCAGCCTGATGTTACGGACAATGTTACACTGTAGCAAACTATTAGAACAGCAGAGAGATTTGTGCTGCTGGATACAATAGTAGCGCAATAAGTAATAGGCCTATATGGGTTTCCCGTCGCTACAGATCTTGAAAAAAAAACTTAAGAATTTGCAAAAAAACCCAAACAAACAGGAAATCCAAAATATGCAACAGCTGAGGCAGATTTATTTCTATGCTTTGCAGAATGTGAACTGCAAGTCCCAGCATGCCATGAGACGGGACCAGTCCTTGCATGCACGACCCCCCGTCATGCGGCCCCTCCGTGGGTTAAACAGGCCATTTGATGAGATTGGACAATTGGGTTTTTTTTTTTCAGCTTTCACACCTCTGTACAAATTCTCCTCGCAGGCGGCGCTGGAGGAGGAGGCGGCGGCGGAGGGGGGATAATAATCGGGCAGGCGCAGACGGGGACGAGGACGACATTAAACTGCTGTAAAAGTGCAGATAATAAGCGCCATCCCCGAGCCATCGGATGCACATTAGCCGGATGGTTATGCAAATATCACAATTTACAGTGCAGAAATTAGAACCTTTAGAAGGGCGTCCGTCCTCCATTGATTTTATTGCTTTTCTTCCCGGCCACGTCCCACGGTAATTTTATTTTTTTTTTATTTTAGATGACTTGAGCGATAATGAAGAAGGATTGTGCCCGGTGCAGCAGTCACTACGGGTCTGACCTCCTTAACATTTCATGTACAAATGGGGCTAAGAAAGGCTGCTGCCAAATTAGCCATTACCTCCCACGGAGTCAGCGCTCCTGTCCCATTATTTACTGGGACCCTACTGGGAGCAGCTGAGGCCGGGACTGGATGTGAGAGACGACCACTAAAGCATGTACTTGTTAACTGCTTCAGACCCATACAACGCGCCCTCCGGCATGGCTGGGAATGGGAGAAATCCCACATTCCCATTATTTGGGTGAAAGAAAGCGGAGATGGCGGGAGGGGGCCGGGGATTGACGTCCCAATTACACTTATACCTGTAATTTCTCTATAACAGATGATTGGACGTAAAGTTTTTCCAGCTGTCCTGTGTAATGACATCTCGGCGGCGGCACGAGATAATACAAGAGGCACATTACCATCGGCAGCACCATGAGAATGACTAATATATACAGTAGACGGGAGGACAATGAGTCCACCACAAAGCAAGCTCTACCCAGGCAGACGCATTACCGGCACAGGCGCTCGTTTTCTAACTAATGGGCCTAAAACATTTCAGACGTAAAATAAATAATGAATGAATGTCTGGAGGGGCACAGAGTAAAATACAAATAAGGCTGGGTCCATCACATCCCACAGTCTGGATCTTGAGGGCTCGGTGCTCTTCAGTCGCCACCTCCTCATCCACTTTCCCATCATTGGGCCAGTTCTTGTCTGTTATGGAAAAGGGGAGACCTGTGAAATGTTCACAGCCCCATAAAAAAGAATGGAAAGAGCCTACAACAATATGGCATTGCCGCACTTGGTACCGTAGTCTTGATGTGGCTAATGATGGCTCCTTTACTGGATTAATAGTTAGAGACCTTCACATGACTTGACTTTCCTCCACCATAGAGGTCAACACCTATGTCCCTCGATCTTTATGGCCGTAGCAAAGTTTATCCTACTCACTGTTCTCCTATGGATTCAAGCACTTGGGAGAGGTCCTTGCCTGAGATACCTCAAGGTCTTCATCGTCAGGTGTGACCAAGCCAGGGCCATGATATTCGACATGAAGACCTCAGCAGTAGATGATCAATCCACCATGTAAGGTGTAGATAATGGAAGCAGTAGGTGTCCCCAGCTTGTGACAGGAACGTGTCTTGGACACATCTCCACCATTTACTATGTACTGTGAAAAATCCTCAGAGAACCAAGAAGTAATTACACCCTGCTGCCTTTAAGAAGCATATGAAAACCTGGGTGCCCTCCACAAGCCTGCCAGCCCTGGCCGGGATGCGGCATGGCACCGTGGTATCAGCCATCGTCTTCATCCCCAGCAGCAATAAGAAATGTTGGACACAGATTACATAGAAGTCTTTTCTGCGGCTGGCAGCACATCAGATGATTCTCCTATCTGCAGATCTCGGGGTCTCAGAAAATGAGCATCAAATGTTAAACGGCGCTTTACACGAGCGTATTCCTGGACACATAATCCCATTTATTATAGCACTTATTACTGAGTGTAGAGTTACCAGAGAAATCCCCACCCTGACACCACGATAACCCCCCGGCCCGACATAGTGAGGACATCTAATCTATCATCTATCTATCATCTATTATCTATCTATCATTTATTATCTATCTATCATCTATCTATTATCTATCATCTATCTATTATATATTATCTATCTATTATCTATCATCTATCTATTATCTATCTATTTATTATCTATCATCTATCTATTATCTATCTATTATCTATCATCTATCTATTATCTATTTATTATCTATCATCTATCTATCATCTATCTATTATTTATCTATCTATCTATCATCTATCTATCATCTATTATCTATCTATCATTTATTATCTATCTATCATCTATCTATCATCTATTATCTATCTATCATTTATTATCTATCTATCATCTATCTATTATCTATCATCTATCTATCATCTATCTATCATCTATTATCTATCTATCATTTATTATCTATCTATCATCTATCTATTATCTATCATCTATCTATTATCTATTATCTATATATTATCTATTATCTATCATCTATCTATTATCTATCTATTATCTATCATCTATCTATTATCTATTTATTATCTATCTATCATCTATCTATTATTTATCTATCTATCTATTATCTATCTATTATCTATCTATTATATATTATCTATCATCTATCTATCATCTATCTATTATCTATCTATCATCTATTATCTATCTATCATCTATCTATTATCTATTATCTATCTATCATCTATTATCTATCTATCATCTATCTATTATCTATCTATTATCTATCTATTTATCTATTATCTACAGTACAGACCGAAAGTTTGGACACACCTTCTCATTTAAAGATTTTTTTGTATTTTCATGACTATGAAAATTGTACATTCACACTGAAGGCATCAAAACTATGAATTAACACATGTGGAATTATATACTTAACAAAAAAGTGTGAAACAACTGAAAATATGTCTTATATTCTAGGTTCTTCAAAGTAGCCACCTTTTGCTTTGATGACTGCTTTGCACACTCTTGGCATTCTCCTGATGAGCTTCAAGAGGTAGTCACCGGAAATGGTCTTCACTTCACAGGTGTGCCCTGTCAGGTTTAATAAGTGGGATTTCTTGCCTTATAAATGGGGTTGGGACCATCAGTTGTGTTGTGCAGAAGTCAGGTGGATACACAGCTGATAGTCCTACTGAATAGACTGTTAGAATTTGTATTATGGCAAGAAAAAAGCAGCTAAGTAAAGAAAAACGAGTGGCCATCATTATTTTAAGAAATGGTCAGTCAGTCCAAAAAATTGGGCAAACTTTGAAAGTGTCCCCAAGTGCAGTTGCAAAAACCATCAAACACTACAAAGAAACTGGCTCACATGAGGACCGCCCCAGGAAAGGAAGACCAAGAGTCACCTCTGCTTCTGAGGATAAGTTTATCCGAGTCACCAGCCTCAGAAATCGCAGGTTAACAGCAGCTCAGATTAGAGACCAGGTCAATGCCACACAGAGTTCTAGCAGCAGACACATCTCTACAACAACTGTTAAGAGGAGACTTTGTGCAGCAGGCCTTCATGGTAAAATAGCTGCTAGGAAACCACTGCTAAGGACAGGCAACAAGCAGAAGAGACTTGTTTGGGCTAAAGAACACAAGGAAAGGACATTAGACCAGTGGAAATCTGTGCTTTGGTCTGATGAGTCCAAATTTGAGATCTTTGGTTTCTGCGATGCAGAAAAGGTGAACGGATGGACTCTACATGCCTGGTTCCCACCGTGAAGCATGGAGGAGGAGGTGTGATGGTGTGGGGGGGCTTTGCTGGTGACACTGTTGGGGATTTATTCAAAATTGAAGGCATACTGAACCAGCATGGCTACCACAGCATCTTGCAGCGGCATGCTCTTCCAACCGGTTTGCGTTTAGTTGGACCATCATTTATTTTTCAACAGGACAATGACCCCAAACACACCTCCAGGCTGTGTAAGGGCTATTTGACCAAGAAGGAGAGTGATGGGGTGCTACGCCAGATGACCTGGCCTCCACAGTCACCAGACCTGAACCCAATCGAGATGGTTTGGGGTGAGCTGGACCGCAGAGTGAAGGCAAAAGGGCCAACAAGTACTAAGCATCTCTGGGAACTCCTTCAAGATTGTTGGAAGACCATTTCCGGTGACTACCTCTTGAAGCTCATCAAGAGAATGCCAAGAGTGTGCAAAGCCGTCATCAAAGCAAAAGGTGGCTACTTTGAAGAACCTAGAATATAAGACATATTTTCAGTTGATTCGCACTTTTTTGTTAAGTATATAATTCCACATGTGTTAATTCATAGTTTTGATGCCTTCAGTGTGAATGTACAATTTTCATAGTCGTGAAAATACAGAAAAATCTTTAAATGAGAAGGTGTGTCCAAACTTTTGGTCTGTACTGTATCTATTATCTATATATTATTTATATGTCTATCATATATCTATTATCTATCTACCGTATCTATTATCTATCTATTATCTATCTGTTATCTATCATACAGTATCATCTATTATCTATCTATCATCTATTATCTATCTATCTATTATCTATCTGTTATCTATCATACAGTATCATCTATTATCTATCATCTGTCTATTATCTATCTATTATCTATCTATTATCTATCTATCTATCATCTATTATCTATCATCTATCTATTATTTATCTATTATCTATCTTATCATCTATCTATTATCTATCCATTATCTATTATCTATCTATTATTTATCTATTATCTATCTATTATCTATCTATTATCTATCTTATCATCTATTATCTATCTTATCATCTATTATCTATTATCTATCTATTATCTATCTATTATCTATCCATTATCTATCTATTATTTATCTATTATCTATCTTATCATCTATTATCTATCTTATCATCTATCTATTATCTATTATCTATCTATTTATCTATTATCTATCTATTATCTATATATTATTTATATGTCTATCATATATCTATTTACCGTATCTATTATCTATCCATTCATCTATCAATCATACAGTATCATCTATCTGTTATCTATTCTATCTATCAATCTAAATGGAAATGGGAAACATGTGGGAGTCACAGACTGAAGCCCCCCACCATATAGAGTAGATAGCTGCCAGCTGAACCTTCAGGCGAAAAGATTGTTCTGCCAAAAGCTATCTCCCTGGATCCTCCATACACAGGGGCACTCGGCATGGCTGTGCACTCCCGTGCTCTCTTAGAGAGCGCTGCGATCAGTCTCCTCCTTATTATTATTTATTGTTATAGCGCCATTTATTCCATGGTGCTTTACATGTGAAAAAGGGGTATAATACAAGAACAATTACAATAATCTTGAACACAATGTGACAGCGACTGGTACAGGAGGAGCGAGGACCCTGCCCGCGAGGATTCATAGTCTACAAGGGATGGGTGAGGATACAGTAGCTGGGGGTAGAGCTGGTCGTGCAGCGGTATGGTGGAGCGAGGACCCTGCCCGCGAGGGTTCACAGTCTACAAGGGATGGGTGAGGATACAGTAGGTGAGGGTAGAGCTGGTCGTGCAGCGGTATGGTGGAGCGGTGGTTACGGCAGGTTGTAGGCTTGTCGGAAGAGGTCGGTCTTCAGGTTCCTTTTGAAGGTTTCCATGGTAGGCGAGAGTCTGATGTGTTGGGGTAGAGAGTTCCAGAGTAGGGGGGGAAGCACGGGAGAAATCTTGTATGTGATTGTGGGAAGAAGAGATAAGAGGGGAGTAGAGCTGGAGATCTTGTGAGGATCGGAGGCTGCATGCAGGTATGTACCGGGAGACTAGGTCACAGATGTATGGAGGAGACAGGTTGTGGATGGCTTTGTATGCCGTGGTTAGGGTTTTGAACTGGAGTCTCTGGGTAATGGGGAGCCAGTGAAGGGATTGACAGAGGGGAGAGGCCGGGGAATAGCGGGGGGACAGGTTGATTAGTCGAGCAGCAGAGTTTAGGATAGATTGGAGGGGTGTGAGAGTGTTAGAGGGTGGGCCACAGAGCAGTAGGTTGCAGTAGTCGAGGCGGGAGATGATGAGGGCGTACACTAGTGTTTTTGCAGATTCGTGGTTGAGGAATGTGCGGATACGGGAGATATTGTTGAGTTGGAGTCAGCAGGAAGTGGAAAGGGCTTGGATATGTGGTGTGAAGGAGAGATCAGAGTCCAGGGTTACCCCAAGGCAGCGAGATTGCAGGACTGGGGAGAGTGGGCAGCCATTGACGTTGATAGATAGGTCAGATGGGGGGGCTGAGTGAGATGAGGCAAAGATGATGAATTCTGTTTTATCCATGTTAAGTTTTAGAAATCTAGCAGAGAAGGATGAGATGGCGGACAGACATTGTGGGATTTTGGTTAGCAGGGAGGAGATATCGGGTCCAGAGAGGTAGATCTGTGTCATCAGCATAGAGGTGATACTGAAAGCCGTGAGACTCTATGAGCTGTCCCAGGCCTAAGGTGTAGATGGAGAAGAGCAGAGGTCCTAGGACTGAACCTTGGGGGACACCAACAGATAGGGGGTGAGATGAGGAGGTGGTGTGTGAGTGGGAGACGCTGAATGTCCGGTCTGTTAGGTATGATGAGATCCAGGATAGGGCCAAGTCTGTGATGCCGAGAGATGAGAGAGTCTGTAGTAAGAGGGAATGGTCCACTGTGTTGAAGGCAGATGACAGGTCTAGGAGGAGGAGGATGGAGTAGTGTCGCTTGGATTTGGCGGTTAGTAGGTCGTTGGTGACTTTAGTCAGTGCAGTTTCAGTAGATTGGTGCGGTCGGAAGCCAGATTGTAGGCGATCAAAGAGGGAGCAGGAGGAGAGGTGGGAGGACAGCTCAGAATGGACGTGTTGTTCGAATAGTTTTGAGGCATAGGGGAGAAGTGATATGGGGAGGTAGCTTGTCAGAGAGGATGGGTCAAGGGAGGGCTTTTTGAGTATGGGTGTGATGGAGGCATGTTTGAAAAATCAGTTGAAGACACCATTTGTTAGTGACAGGTTGAAAAGGTGGGTTAGGGTTGGGATGAAGCAAGTGGTAAGGTTGGGGATGAGATGGGACGGGATTGGGTCAAGTTCACAGGTGGTGAGGTGTGATTTGGAAAGTAAAGAGGAAAGTTGATCTTCCGTAATTGTGGAAAAGCAGGTTTTGGAGGAGGAGGATTGAGTAGGTGTGAGGCAACCTTAAGAATTACAGTACATAGTAGGTAAAACCAAAGTTCACATAAGTGAAACAATGCCCAATTATCCAATTCAGACATAAAGCTCTTCATATACAGAAGATCAAAATGGCCAATTTTTGGTCATTTCGCAACACACTGCCGAAAAATCTTATGTAAATTCATGTATCTCTCACGGTGGCCGTCGAAAATATCACCTACTAAGCAGGGAAATTTTAGCCGTGGACAGATAAAACTGCTTACTTTTGTCATGATAGGTGAAATTTGGCGAATTATTTGCCACTTTACATGGGCCACATTGTTCAGATTTTTTAGGTGGGAACGATCCAATGGACGATTAGCTACACTGCAGCCGAGCATCATCTACTTTGTGTGGCCAGCTTATGAATACGCAAAAAGTCGCTCATAGAGGAAAAGAGCAGGGTCTGTAGTGTCAGCGATTGGGGGTAGCAATCTTTCAATGCTGACCCTATAGAGACCACTGCCACCCGAGCTAGGATGTAAGGCCAAACCGAAAAACTCCATTTGCAGATAGCTTTTTGAGGGGTCATCCTTCCTCATCAGTTCAAAGTTGGAGACTGGTCGGCCGGGTCTGAGACCTTCGATGGGGATTCTAAAAGTTAATGGTTCTGCTTAAAGGGGCTGTATGAATTAAACAGAATAGGTTAGATTGATGGCTGCCACTCCATTCATTCTGCCGAAAAAGCTGAATACACCTTTCTGGCAATCCCGTAGAGAACGAATGGAGCGGCCGATAGAGTATGTGCACCGCCACTATAATCTAAACGGGAATAAAAGGGTCCTTTCTGGCCATTAGTGGGGATTTCAGCAGTCGGACCCCCCCATCGATCTGGATGATTTCACTTATTCTGATGGATATGTAATAACTTGTTCTGAGCGGAGAACATCTTAAAGGAAACTTCTGTCTTAAAAAGACGCATCAGCGCCCCCCCGACAGATACGACTGCGGGTGACAGAATCCGGTGTTACATTGTCACAACTCATCATGTAAAACCCGTCGCTGCTGTTAATAACCCGCTGCATTGGGGGAAAAAAAAAAATCAAAAACAAATAAAAATACAAATCTTCCTAAAAAAAAAATAAAAAAAAAATGTTGCCTTGAAAGAGGCATCCCCTTGTTTTCTGCTCCTCGGCTGCCGACTGTTAATAGTGTTTTGCCGCTCTCCTTAAATAAAAATCCAGCTCATGCTGGATCAATAAAAATGATGCCCATTTCCCTAATGGCAGCCGATTGCCATTTGCTATTCAAATCAGACTAGATAAATTACAGAACATGCCAGGGAACAGGCCAGTGAATTAAGATAAGCCTCCCGAGGACCGGCAGTATTATTAATCTTTTAAGACACTATCATATTTCTTCTTGACAGCGTGCGTAGACTCTCAGTCATGCTGCACCCAGATTGAAATATCAGCTGCTGCTGCAAAAAAAATCAATAGCGCCAGAAACACAATCATATTCGGTCTCCAAAGACCCTCGCTAAGCAGCACTTGTGTCCTCGATCCCCCCCCCTGGCCCAAAATGATAGCGCACCGCAAACACGCAACAAAGGATGGGCAGATTGTCACAGACGCGTCCCCCCTAACAAACAGATGCTAACATCCTCGGCTAAAAAGCCCAGACATCCTCGCAATCCGCGCCCATTGTCTTAAGAGTCTTCCGAAAAGGTTTGGAACAATCCCTCCAAATTCTGCGCCGTCACCATGGCAACGTCAGGTGTTTCCTCTTTTTTTTTTCCGTTTGTAATATATTCATCTTAAATCCTTTCAAGTGATTCTTCAGTTCACCTCGCCCAGAGAGAACAACGCCGTCGCCCATGTATTTGATCGACGGGGAAGGTTAACGGCGAGGACGGATACATGGGCGGAGGCGGCGGGAGGGAGTAATCACATTGTATCGGAAATCTACATTTATATGCGTCTGACATCTAATTGTAACATTCTTCCATTGTTCTGTTCATCCTGATCCTCTTGGTTCTTGCATCAAATGGTAAGACCGCTGGTGAAAATTAAGGCCAAAGTAGGCATAAAATTGGCGTTTGTCCCATCCATAAGGCGGGTAGGAGAAAGCCGGATGCCTCTGACACCACTTATTTCCAAGTAAACAAAAGGATCAGGAAGGAAAAAAAACAATTCTGTTCATGTTTCCAATAATCGCAGTTTTTGTCAAGAGCCTGTTGAGCCTCATAATGAGCCCATTAGAAGGTGGATAAATCAATGGGCTCTGGAGCCAGAGCTGTAGAGACACCAGCACTCTATGATCGGTGGAGGGGTTTCGTCTACACCTTCTACTCCCCCATACACAGGCATTCCTGGCTTTATGGCTTTAGTCCAGCCTCAATGTCAGATGTCTCTGTCCCCTCCAGACTACTCTGTTTCTCTACAGAGCCTTATTTCCCCTCCAAATTCCTCTGTCCTCGCCTCTGTCCCCTCCAACATATACATTAGTTCTTCTTCAGACTAATCTGTCTTCTCCAAATGTTTCTGTCCCCCTCCCCTCTGTCTCCTCGCCTCTGTCTCCTCCAAAAGTTTCTGCCCTCCTCTCCTTGAAATTCCCAGACTCCTCAGTCCCCTCCAGACTCGTTTGTTCCATCTTCTACCTTCTCCAGACTCTTTTGTTCCTCCAAACACTTTTACCCCCTTCTAGACTCTTCAGTCTACTCCAGACTTCTCGGTCTACTCAAGATCCTCTGTTCCCGTTTCGTCCTACTCCAGAATCTTTTGAACCTCCAAACACTTCTGCCCCACCTCTAGGCTCCTCAGTCTCCAGACTCTCTTCCTTATTCAGATTCCTCTGCCCCTTACAGATTTTCCAGTCATCTCCAGACTCCTCAGTTCACTCCAGACATTTCAGTCCCCTTCAAACTCTCTCTATGATACAGATTCCTCTGCCCCTTCCAGATTTTCCAGTCCCCTCCAGACTTCTGTTCTCCCTTTGTCCCCCTCTAGACTCTTTTGCCGTTCCAAACACCTTTGCTCTCCTCAAGGCTACTCAGTCTCTTCCAGACTCCTCAGTCCCCTCCAGACTCTCTACCTCATTCAGATTCCTCTGCCTCTTCCAGATTTTTCAGTCCTCTCCAGACTCCTTAGTTTTCCCTTTTTCCCTCTCCTGACTCTTATTTCAAACTTTGTCCACATCCAAACTTATCTGCCTTCCTCTCCAAACTCCTCTCACCCCCTGCATACTTCTCAGTCCCCTACAAACTCCTTTGCCTCACTCCAGACTCTACACCCACCTATGTCCTCCTAAAGACTCCTCGGCTTCCCTGACGAGACTCCCTTCTCCCTCTGAAGACTCCTCCGTCCCCTCCAGACTGCTCTGCAAGTGGCCAATCTCCTATGGGAATAAAAGTTACAGAATCTTGAAATCCAACAGTTGAATGTTGACCAGAAGTTGATGTGATGTGAGTAGGGGAGCTTTCGTGGGTTCTCAAGGTGGAAAATGATCATAAAAAGCCTATGGAGATCATACAACACCTGGTCCAGCAATTGAAGCAGTGTGATTAGATAGTTATATATGATGGGTCTATGTTGTTGTCATTTTGCCCATTACATGACGTTTGAGGAACACAATGTCTCCGAACAGACAATGCATGTGAATGTGCGAGAGCTGAATGAATCCGCAGGCTTAGAGAATAATTCACGTCTTATTTTAAAATATCCTGCTTCACTTCCATAGAACTTGGAGCCACATCACTTGCGTGAATGGAAAATATTATGCATCTAGTTGCTATTGGCGTAAAAACAGGAGGAACATCTGCTGAAGTTCACAGGACTCGATTCTGGAACGGAGCTGCTAAGATCCCCACCAGTTATGTAGCTAAACTTAAACAATAGAACAGAGAGCGGAGTCACACGAAGTCTGTATGTCTGCTAAGATGCTCTTCTTAAAGTTGTAGGACTCCAAAGGAGGAAAGTATATCGCATCAACGCGCTTCGAGGGAGGATAGAATGGCAGATGGTGTCACAGGCTGAGAGCGGCGACTTTCAATTCAGTAATTGATGAGACTAGGCCACTGATGAGAATCATAAATGTAACCCGTCTCAACGGAGGTCTATATGTGTATTCGATTCACCAAACTAACCACCTAAATTTCTTCTCTCTTGATAAGTGAATCCTCTACCATAAAATCCACACATCGAATATTCCTAGACTTCTAAACTTGACTATTCTATTGCTTCAACCAAAGTTTAACATAACTACTGAGAAGTGGAATAAGTGGGCAGGCTTTCCAGCAGGACTTGAGAGCTTGGTGGGAACCATGACCCGTTTCTTCACCACATGAGAACCACAATCTATAACTGTCCAGAATTCTGTGGTCTACTGGTTGAGTGTCTTACCTTCAAGAGATTTTCCACTCAAAGTCTAAAAACATAGACTTTGGTCATGGTCATTTAGTTTGGTTTTCATAGCAAACTATCTTTCCAAGAAGTTGTCTCATGAAGCCCTCAGCAATCAACTGAGTAAGTCCAGTTATGAGAAGTTTCTTTTGGCTGTACATTCACAGCAGGAGAAATGTAGTGTTCCATGCCAACCATTAAATACATGACTGACCTCATAATGTAAGGAAGGAAGGCTGTCTACTGTTTCACTAGACCAGGCCATCGCCTCAGGACTAACCATCGACACAGCTTCGGTATGTTACTGTCTCATCATCAGTACCACAGTTTTCTTTAAATTAGATCTTAGTTGGATCCAATGGAGAAGAAATCCATCATAAAACAATTTTTCGTCAAATCTTAAACCCTAGGCTTCCAGTGACTCCCAAAGCAAAGGTTCACGTGAAGATGCCTAAGCCCCATTGGAGATTTAGAGGTCTATCAGTAGCACTGATCGCTTTTGAATTAGCCAACTAGGAAATTCGGAATTGAAAGAGTGGGGTTCCCGATTTGTACACTGTCCCCCCTGCCGGTTTCCTAGTTTCTTCTTCACTGATTGGTTGAAGTGATCACGTCACGACCCATGCCAGGAGAAACACAAAAGAGATCGGTGAGGAACAAAGTGTGGAGGAGGAGCGAGGGAGTATTTTCCCGCCACTCTGAGCCAATTTGGGTGTTTTAAAATAGAACAGAACCCTTTAACCAGACAAGATGTCTGCTACAAAGAGTGAAAAAGGACCCAACGCAACTGTGGTGGTGACTGGCACCGTTGTTTTTCAGCACTGGGATCCACGGTTCCAACCTAACCAAGGGCAACATCTGCATGTTGTTTTTTTTTCTTCTCGCCTTTGTGTGAGTTTCCTCCAAATACTTTGTTTTCCCCCCAAAGTCAATTAAGATTTTGTGAGCCCCACTGTGGACCGTTAGTGATGATGACACTTATAAGGCACTACAGAATATGTTGGCTCTTTGCAAGTGACAAACATAAGTAATTAAATAAAATAAATGTTTACGTACCCTATTTAATTATACTGGTGGTCCAAGCTCCAGGGTAATCATGTTACTTTTGAGAGATCATTCTAACCAACCCATTTAGGTCATTTTTTTTTTTGAGGAGTCTGATTTCTATGGCTGCTCTCTAGACTGAGCTGTTTTGTTGTAATCGGTCCTATTACATTTGACGGTGACTTGTCCGGTTATCTGCTTTTCTTTATTTTCTTTGTCGTTGTTTGCAATAGCAAAAAAAAAACAACTAAGAATCTATAAATACATGAGATTACTGCACTAAGAAGATTTTATAGAGTATAAATATATACTCCCCTGGAAGATCATAAGACACAGCTTGTACATTACACCTCCTAAAAACATATAACATGGGTATGAGTGTTCTGTGCCGGCAGCTCGGTGGGGCATCGGGGTCCGGGCCTGAGCACCTTCGTCTCATTGAGAATTCGCTTCATTTTCTCTTCTAAAGTTGTATTTTCATTGCTCTCTCGACAATCACAATAATAAAGAAGGAGGGGTGCAGACAAGTTAATTCTCCCAAAATGAGACTCGGCCGCCGTGTCGGACGGGATCCGGCCATGATTAAAATGTATAGGCCGACAGATCAGCCAAAGTGGATTTGTTTTCAGTAATTAAACTGCGGCTTCTTCCTCCTCTAAAGTCCGACGTTGGATTAATGAGTTGGTACAGAGCTGTTCTTCATCACGGAGATTAGCGCGGAGATTCAAGAGAGAATTTGCTGTTCCCCGGTCGCAGGGTTGGACAGGGGTACGGAGAGAACAGCAGGAGAACATCTGTCCAGCATTACACCAAATGCTGCCGTCAGCTTCTTTTCACGACTACCTAAAAATCTACCTTCGGCAGCTGTAATAGTCCAAATGAAACCCAATTTTCCATAATTTTGCACACCTCCAGTCAAAAAGGAGGACGTGCATGTGGTCCGGACTGCAGTACAATGTCTTCATCTTGTAAGTCCAGCTGTGCATCCTTCATCTCCATTCTTTTCAGACACAGGAAGTAGCTGCCTGACACCATCACCGGCCATATTAGCTCTCATGGAGTCACTTTTCTGTTACTCGATCACCAGCAGTTTCCCTCTCTGACGCTGCCTGGCCTAAAACCACAGAGGCAGAATCTTCTCCTAACAATATAGGAGACATGTTTGATTTACTCTCTGCCTATAGAAGGTGATAAGCATATTTGCCAAAATTGCAGTTTTGCAGGGACAATCTTGAAAAAGATAAATCTTCCCAAAAGTGGGCATTCCTGTGCAATTTGGGGTGGATGCCATCGATTGTAAAGATGGTGTATTCATACATATTCTCCAAACTCATTCATCTGATAATACTACATAGCCGGGCAAAACTTTCTCCAGAAAAGTCAACTGTTTTCAGAGGGTCTCAGATTAAAAGGTGTCATGCATCTGGGTTCAAACCCTTGAGCCCGTGCTTTGTGGTCGGCTTCTCTGTCCGCTGAGCCACAGCAGATACACCTTTTCTCCAGGTGTTTTGTTTCTGTTATCCTTGCTGCAGTCTTTTTAGGGTAACAGGTATTTTTATTTACTCATTTGTCTGCCCTATCCCCTTTCGGGTGCGGCTTTATATACTTTCCCCCTGCTGGTATTTTCTGCTGGTGATTGTCTCATTTGGGAGTCCAGCCATACTGCTGTAGTTTTATCCAGTCAGTGAAAGGCCAGCTAGGGTTTATCTCTTTGCTGTTTATGTTCTATACCTGCACCTATCTTCTGTGTACTTTTAGAAAGTAGGCGGCATATTCTCTAACAGTACGTACTTACAGTAATCCTTTATTTTGTATTTCGTGGTTTGTTTTACTCACTCTGAGATCTCTTTCTATTTCAGCACACTTTCCCTTCTGTAGGTAATTTACACTCTGTTCTGCCCTCCGGTTCTTTAGGAGGAACATGAAGCACTCGACGGTCTTTCAGGCAGCACAGATCCAAGTTGCGATTGTGTATTCTGTGGTTAGGGCTATCTCAGCTTACGCGGGAACCATTAGGGACTGCGGGATCAGGCTCTTTAGTTTGAACAAGAACCGGCAGGGTCAGTTGCAGTTTTTAGTGTGTAACCTATTTTCCCGAGTGAGTTGCTACGCTTCATAACAGTTGGTCTGTGATGAAACAACGCCTTTAAAGCCTTCACTCTCATTTTGTGCCCCTTGTAGACTTCAAGCAGAATGCGAGCCTACTCTCCATTTACTCTTCTCCTAGGTGCAGCCACAAGACCGCGAGCCCATGGAGAGGTGGGAATCCTCCATACCATCCGGGTTAGTAGTGAGTCCGCTCCATTCGTTCTTTGTTTTTTTTTAATGGTAGCACAGATGTCAAGTTTGGATGGTGCCATACTCCGGCCATTGGGCGCAATGTTGAAAACGATGTATAGCCTGAATTTTATATGTTTCTTTGCAAGGAGAAACCCAAGGGCAATTTCTCCCTTATGGAAGATGGAGAAGGTCCAGGTGGACTGGTGATAATTTTTTGAGATTGGACTTTATTTGCAGAATATGCTCAATTTGATTTCTAGATGTCAGTCTTGAAGGGGGTCCCTGGACCCCAGTCCCACATGTAAAGCTGTCCACTAACGGCTGAATACAGGCAAAGAGTGAAGGCGGCTGCGTACATGCTGTCCACGACTCTCTCAGTGGTATAATGACTGCCTTATTACAAGGTGATACGAGGATATAACACAATATCCTATTAGGGAACGTACGGGAATATTAGTGGAGTGGCGCAGGACTGGCGTTCTGTATGTCGGGCAATTCAGAGTAAAATACCGTCTGATTGCGAGATCTGAGCGTTATTTCAGCACTACATCAATGGCAATCTTGTGAGGGAGGTTTGATGTGCTCAGGACACTGGAGACTCGTGCCTTCCAGGTAGAACATTTTCAAAGCTGTTTTTTAACTACCATTAATGTCTGACAATCCGACACAAAAAAAGCCTCGGCGGGTGCGGACGGTCTGAGGTGTGAGCGTTTGAATCGCCTCCAAAGAGACAAGGTTTGATGATCTATAGCTTAAGAGAAATCTGACTTATTGAATGGAAAGTCACACGACTGCCATAACTATAGACATATGAGAAAAAAGGGAGAAACGATGTCCTGCGGCGAGGTGGCGGCGCACAACGAGACACTGCACTGGGGGGGGGGGAGATAGACCAATGGTGACAGCTGGGTAAAGGCACAATGGGGTATACCACGGCCCCTATTTAGGCTATTATAACTCTGGAGGTCCGGCATCTAGTATCGACTCACCCCTAGAAAAAGGGTCCAAGATACCTCTGGTTACCTCCCCACAATGCCTGTTGCATTTAAAGGGTTGTTCCAATCTCAGCAGTTTCTTGATGGGAGTCCGACCACTTGGACCCCCACCGATCATGCGAATGGGGCTCTGAAATACCCCATAAGAATGCGCCATAACATTGTCTATACGACTGTTAGAGGTAGCAGGTCCATACACAATAAATGGACCGGGGGAGCACATGTGCAGCCGTCGCACTTCAGAACTCTGTCCTTGGGAATGGTGGGGGTCCCAGTGGTTGGACCCCCCAGTAATCAGAAAGTTATCACCTATTCTTTACATAAGTGATAACTTGCCGGTACAGTGAAGTGATACAGTTGCACAGGTTAAGGGATAACTTTCTTATTGCTGGGGGTCCAACCACTGGGATCCCCCATTATTCCCAAGGACAGAGTTCTGAAGTGCCCCCGTAATAACGGAGAGATGGCCGCACCTGCTGTACGCACCACCGCTCTGTGAAAAAGCCCCTCTTTAGCAGATGACGGGGTCCCAGCTTTTGGATTCCCGCAGGTCAGGCAGTGATGGCATATTCCGGCGTTACTCCGTCATTTTTTAAAGACCTGTGGTGAATAATGTCGTTATTGTCCTGTCGTTGCTTTTATATTGTCTCCTTATACAGCGGCTTCTCGCTCTCGGAGAAGGTGGAATTGCCGATACTGAGGGCAGGTGGGATGCGGACATGTACCGCGGGTATTCTAGTGATGGGGGGCACAAACGCCCCCCTGGGTCCTGGGTGATGAATCCTGTGGGTTTCAGTCATTTTGCTCTTTCTTTATTTTCTGCTGAGACAGCAAAACATGCGTCTTGCCCGAGCCAGCTGGCATTTGACATCTTTCTCACAGCGTCGGAGCTGCCAAGATACACAAATGGTGAACTCTGGCCCCAATTTGCTTGTTTCCATCCGAAATCAATGTACGGAGATGACTACAATGGCCGCGGCCACAATCATTAACGGGATATTATCCGCGGATTCACAAAACCTTCTACCCGCTTTTTACGGATGATTCCTAAAAGTATCGAGAGATTGCAAAAGTCGTCCTAAATCAGCGGTCGGATCCAAATCATGGTATAGGTTTCTGGGAAGTGCATTCGATGCATGGAGTTGGCTTTACGTAAGAATTAAAGGGGTTGTCCAGTTTGTGTCTCTCCGAAATTAGCAGATTACAGGTGGTCACAGGTGGTCAGTAACTCTCTTACAGCGCCCCCGCAGGTGAAAAATGAGAATTACACCATAATATTGAAACAACCGGGCTGTCTATGCAATGCATGGAGGTGCCAGGTCCTCCCAAGAGAGAAGGGGGACTAACTCCCTAACATAAGCTTGTCAACAGAAATCATATAAAGGCATTAGAGAAAGGTCAGGATGTCTTAAAAGCGTTGCCATGACTAAGATATTAATGACCTTTCCTTCGGTCATTAATTTCAGAACTCAAGGGGCCCGACATCCGGGACCCCCGCTAATCAGCAGTTACCAGGTCCTACGGCTGCCGGAAATTTGAAGTGTTTGGTGCTTGAACAGCATCGCTCTGTACACCATGTAGTGGCCGTTCTCAGGTACTGCAGCAGCTCGGCTCCTATCGAAATGAATGTGATGTGAGCTGCAGTACCGAGAATGACCACTAGGCAGTAAACAGGATCTGTGATGTTCCAGCTCAATACACTGAACTTTCCGGCACCAGACTAGTAGGGGGTGCCCGGGTATGCGACCCCTCCACTGATCTATCCTAACAAAAGACCTATCCTTTTTTATCTCCATTAGTAAACTTTTTTAACCCATGAAGGGGGCCAGTATCAACTCCAAGAAAGAAGGGGCAGTGTTTTTTTTTTTTTGTACCATGCCCAAATCCATCATGCACATGTTGGATATTTCCATGCTTTCCAGTGTAGGGCGGAGTGTAACGACGTACAAAATTATAGATAAAAGTGGAATTTTGCTTTAATTGCAGATGTTATAAAATAGCAGCCTGCCGCCTTTCCATCCCTAGATAATCACCGCCACAGCGAAAAACCCATTATTGATGGCCAATCTGACATAAATGAACCATATGGAACAGAAACAACGCTCAATGAAGTTACTGGACAAATGCAACCAGAGGAAACAAAACAATCACGAGCGACCGGCACGTTGGACGAGAGCTCTAACGAGTCCCCGGCCCATTGTGATTAGCCCCTTGGTCTGATTACATCAGTCGAGGCCGTGTGAGGATACTCCAGCATTGTAAATGGGTAAAAAAAAACTAAACTGAACTGAACTGGTCTCACTGATTGTAAATTGACATAGCGAGGGGACGGCACAGAAAGAGCCCGATTCTCTGGCTAAACAGGCATATTTCTCAGATGTCATCAGAATGGCCTATGGAAACCCAAGGCACTTCACCCTGACAATACGCCCTATTCTTCCACTGCCGTCTTATGTCAGCAACCCTGTCCTGCCTCCTGCCGGCTTCCCGAATCAATTTCCACACTGTGCTATGGCCTGAATCTAATCTCTTATAATATAGCAGAGGGATGCAGAATGCTCAGCTAACTGGGATCAACGGGCGAAACGCGCCGCACCGAGAATACCCAAACTGCCAGCAGGTCAACACACGACGAAGAAATCCTTCTTATATAATGACCTCCTTCGAGGTCTTCAGTTCCTCTGCTGTTGCCGATACAAAAAAATGGGCAGTGGGTTTGTCAATTCTGTCACAAATTATTAGGTGGACAAGACTTGCTCCCTGCAAGATTTCACCATAAACCAGCCACGATCAGGTGCTCCCCGCAAGATTTCACCATAAACCGGCCACGACCAGGTGCTCCCCGCAAGATTTCACCATAACCCGGCCATGACAAGGTGCTCCCTGCAAGATTTCACCATAAACCAGCCACGACCAGGTACTCCCCGCAAGATTTCACCATAACCCAGCCATGAGAAGTTGCTCCCTGCAAGATTTCACCATAAACCGGCCACGACCAGGTGCTCCCCGCAAGATTTCACCATAAACTGGCCACGACCAGGTGCTCCCCGCAAGATTTCACCATAAACCGGCCACGACAAGGTGCTCCCTGCAAGATTTCACAATAAACTGGCCACGACCAGGTGCTCCCTGCAAGATTTCACCATAAACCGGCCACGACAAGGTGCTCCGTGCAAGATTTCACAATAAACTGGCCACGACCAGGTGCTCCCTGCAAGATTTCACCATAAACCGGCCACGACCAGGTGCTCCCCGCAAGATTTCACTATAAACCGGCCATGACCAGGTGCTCCCCGCAAGATTTCACCATAAACCGGCCACGACCAGGTGCTCCCCGCAAGATTTCACCATAAACTGGCCACGACGAGGTGCTCCCTGCAAGATTTCACCATAAACCGGCCACGACCAGGTGCTCCGTGCAAGATTTCACCATAAACCGGCCACGACCAGGTGCTCCCTGCAAGATTTCACCATAAACCGGCCACGACCAGGTACTCCCCGCAAGATTTCACCATAACCCAGCCATGAGAAGTTGCTCCCTGCAAGATTTCACCATAAACCGGCCACGACCAGGTGCTCCCCGCAAGATTTCACCATAAACTGGCCACGACCAGGTGCTCCCCGCAAGATTTCACCATAAACCGGCCACGACAAGGTGCTCCCTGCAAGATTTCACAATAAACTGGCCACGACCAGGTGCTCCCTGCAAGATTTCACCATAAACCGGCCACGACCAGGTGCTCCCCGCAAGATTTCACTATAAACCGGCCATGACCAGGTGCTCCCCGCAAGATTTCACCATAAACCGGCCACGACCAGGTGCTCCCCGCAAGATTTCACCATAAACTAGCCATAACCAGGTGCTCCCTGCAAGATTTCACCATAAACCGGCCACGACCAGGTGCTCCGTGCAAGATTTCACCATAAACCGGCCACGACCAGGTGCTCCCTGCAAGATTTCACCATAAACCGGCCACGACCAGGTGCTCCCTGCAAGATTTCACCATAAACCGGCCGCGACCAGGTGCTCCCTGTAGGATTTCACCATAAATCGGCCACGACCAGGTGCTCCCTGCAAGATTTCACCATAAACTGGCCACGACCAGGTGCTCCCTGCAAGATTTCACCATAAAATGGCCACAACCAGGTGCTCCCTGCAAGATTTCACCATAAAATGGCCACAACCAGGTGCACCCTGCAAGATTTCACCATAAAATGGCCACAACCAGGTGCACCCTGCAAGATTTCACCATAAAATGGCCACAACCAGGTGCTCCCTGCAAGATTTCACCATAAAACGGCCACGACCAGGTGCTCCCTGCAAGATTTCACCATAAACCGGCCACGACCAGGTGCTCCCTGCAAGATTTCACCATAAAACGGCCACGACCAGGTGCTCCCTGCAAGATTTCACCATAAACCGGCCACGACCAGGTGCTCCCTGCAAGATTTCACTATAAACCGGCCACGACCAGGTTTTCACACAGAAGAGTGAATATAATTATCAGAAGAATTGTCCAAGAAGCACCTGTGGAGAGCGACAGAAAGACCTGGAATCATAGTCCAATTGTTAGGGGTTTTGATGTTTTATGTGGTAATGTAATTTTTTTGGGGGGGGGAAACTATTTAAAATAAAAAAAATAATTTCTTATGAAAAATTTATATATTTATTTCAACGTGGGAATCTTTTTATGCAAACTTTATTAAATATCCACTCTGCAAAAACAACTTATTTACAGCACCTTAGATGCTGCTTGTATCAGAACACACTGAGCCCAGACATCTAGAAAGTTACGACCGAATATTTGCCAACTTTGCATCTATGAAGGGTAACCTGCAAATTTCTGCACCCACTCCACGTAGTTATCCTGCCTTTCTTTGCTCAGTTTCTCCCTTCTCTCCCTGCTCCATTTAGCCTCCCTGAATGAATACATCTCCAGAATATCAAATAGCTGATTTCTAGTAGGATTCAGGTAGGTTCACCTGGGCCATGGAGGACCCCTTCTTATTCCGGGAACTTAAATGACACGGGACGGGCAGCTCCCTTACCAGATGTGACGGGATGACTGACACTGTGGAGCTCTGTTTATTATTTTACCTATTCAAGTGAATTTCGGGACCTTACTAGTTTCACCAAAATGCCAAGTCTACCGATAGGGTCTTCAGTTGGCAAAAATGTGCACACTACCCGGATTGTTTGAAATATTACGGTCATTTTTTACACAATTCTTCCATTAAACTGTGTGGTTCAAACCATCTTGACATCCCAAATTACATTCTCTAATGTGAGAGGAGAGTCCTTATAGTACATCAAGCTCTGCCGGCTCGAATGCCAATTGTGTATTCCATCCGGTTATCGGATCTGTCTGGTTAATTTGTTCCAATGATTACCATCATATCAGTTATCAGTAATAAAATCCATCAACCTGTCTTATGCTGGACTTACATTTGGGATTTTGGACGTCTGTTCTCTACGTGCCATGTCATTCACAGTTGGTCTATGAAGATCAAGGAAGCTCTCTGCCATGATCTGTGACCCGGTCTGTGCTTTCATGGATGAGATGCAGATCTTATATTCATGGTTGGTCTTCTCTGATCTAGGCTTCAAATGATGGGATGCAGATCTGTCGATCATGCTCAGTTTCTGTTGATATTTGTGACATTGCGTTTCCATTGATGGAATGATCATGCAGATCTGTCGTTCATACTCAGTCTGCTGTGATCTGTGACTTGGTCTGGGCTTCCATTGATGGGATGTAGATCTGTCGTTCATACTCAGTCTGCTGTGATCTGTGACTTGGTCTGGGCTTCCATTGATGGGATGTAGATCTGTCGCTCATACTCAGTCTGCTGTGATCTGAGGCTTGGTCTTGGCTTCTATTGATGGAAAACAGATCTATTGTTTATGGTCAACCTCTGACTTAACCTATTGCTTGGTCTGGGCTTCCATTGATGGGATGTAGATCTGTCGCTCATACTCAGTCTGCTGTGATCTGAGGCTTGGTCTTGGCTTCTATTGAGGGGAAACAGGTCTATTATTTCTTTATTTCTGGTGAACCTCTCACCTAACCTATCGCTTGGTCTGGACTTCCATTGATGGGATGCAGATCTGTCGCTCATACTCAGTCTGCTGTGATCTGAGGTTGGTCTTGGCTTCTATCAATGGGTTACAGATCTATTGTTTATAGTCAATCTCTGAGCTGATCTGAGGTTGGTCTTGGCTTCTATTGATGGGATGCAGATCTGTTGTTTACGGTCAATCCCTGATCTGATCTGTGACATGGTCTGGGTTTCTACTGATGGGATACAGATCTGTCGCTCATGCACAGTCTACTGTGATCTGAGGCTTGGTCTCGGCTTCCATTGAGGGGAAACAGGTCTATTATTTCTGGTGAACCTCTCCCCTAACCTATCACTTGGTCTGGGTTTCTACTGATGGGATGCAGATCTGTCGCACATACTCAGTCTGCTGTGATCTGAGGTTGGTCTTGGCTTCTATAGATGGGATACAGATCTGTCGCTCATACTCAGTCTGCTGTGATCTGAGGTTGGTCTTGGCTTCTATAGATGGGATACAGATCTGTCGCTCATACTCAGTCTGCTGTGATCTGAGGTTGGTCTTGGCTTCTATAGATGGGATACAGATCTGTCGCTCATACTCAGTCTGCTGTGATCTGAGGTTGGTCTTGGCTTCTATAGATGGGATACAGATCTCTCGCTCATACTCAGTCTGCTGTGATCTGAGGCTTGGTCTTGGCTTCTATCGATGGTAAACAAATCTATTGTTTACAGTCAACCTCTGACCTAACCCATCGCTTGGTCTGGGCATCTAGTTATGGGATTCAGATCTGCTGTGATCTGGTTTTGACTTCAATGGATGGGATGATGTTCTATCATTCATGATCAATCTCTGCTGTGATCTGTGGCCTGGACTCGTTTACCATTGATTGTATGCAGCTTTCTGGTTCAAGATGAACCACTTTTCAGCTAAAGCATTGAATGAAACCCAAAAATCCAATACAGCAGATCAACTTTTCTTTTATTCGACTTCTATTACACTCATTTGTTTCCCAAATAGACACCCATAGGCAGCATAAATATGGTCTAAATATGACTATGCGACTGTCCAAAATCACAAGGCAGCTATAGACTGCTCCAACCGTAAACTGAATTTCGTCTGTAACTTATGGAGGAACCTAACAGCAAATGCTTAATTTCCATGCAGTGCCCCCCACAGGAAAGATGAAGCACTACACAATTGTCACTGAAATCAATGGACTGTCCGTGTGATACATGAACACGTCAGGTCCTCCAGAGTTAAGGATGTTCTTTGAAGCCACTTTCATCTCTCTTTTTAATAACAGAGAACCCTCAAAGTGGCAGAACCCTTCCAAAATATTTCTCCAAACATGTCTTCAGATGACTCGATGACGTCTTCAGATGATTCGATGACGTCTTCATGATTTCCTCGACCATCGTTATTCATCTTGATGGCCATTCTCTTCCGAGAAGAAGTATATTTTCCAACAGAGCCTTGGTCTTAGCTCCCGAATAGGATTAACCTCCGGTCTGGCCATTTGTGCTTCAAGTAGAGGAAACATTTTGATTTGGTTTTCCTTTCAAGTTGTTTTTTAGTCAGTCCTAAAGTTTTTGTGCTTTTTTTTTTTACAGTTTTATGTTATTTTTTACAGTTTAGCACCTTGTGGATGATCATTGTCTTTCCCGTCTTCTCTCTGAAGCCTCGCTGTATTTCCTAATGAACTGTATCTCCCGATAACATAACATGCTGTAGACCAGGAGGACGCCGGCACGGTGAGGGTTAACAACGTCTGTGTCACGTCAAGATGTGTTAATGTAAGTATGCATTGCTCAGCCACATTATTATTATCAAGTTGTTTCTTTTGACCTGACTTCCAGAAAGGCACAAGTCTTAGCTCTCAATAGCTACAATTATCTACTATTTAAAGCTGCTGAGATAGTTACAGGTTTTCACTTCGTGTAATGTACAAGTTACGGCGTCTACATATAATAAAATTCCAGGGTCCGAATAGTTGTGACTCTGCGTCTAATCTAGTTCCCAGGTATAGTTCTCTGTAGGGAGGTCAATCGGAGAAGCTGGATATAATGGAGCTTCATTAGTGGTGGGTGTGGGATTCCGCGCGGAGGTCCAGGGAGGTCGGAGGGATCCTCACTGTATTCACATTAGTCTTTTATAGGAAGCTCTCCAGCCGTCTATCCACGATGAATGGAGATGTCCCCCCTCTAAATCCTGACTATACTAAAGAAAATATAACCTGTATATTAAGAGGAAAAGGTACCAAGAACACAACATAAGAAACCTAAAAAACCTGAGTACTGAAGACCTGAAGGGCTTCTCAATCTTTTTCTGCTACTGCCTGGGCCTCACAATTGGCCATTGTCCATGACCAATTTTTTTTTTTAAATTAGGCCTCAGTTTGCCTAAAGGGCTCAATACACAAAGTGGGCTCATATCAGTAAGACTAGCCAGCCACCTGACATGTAAGGGGGCTTCCCGACTCTTAGACTAGCCAACCACCTGACATGTAAGGGGGCTTCCCGACTCTTAGACTAGCCAACCACCTGACATGTAAGGGGGCTTCCCGACTCTTAGACTAGCCAACCACCTGACATGTAAGGGGGCTTCCCAACTCTTAGACTAGCCAACCACCTGACATGTAAGGGGGCTTCCCGACTCTTAGACTAGCCAACCACCTGACATGTAAGGGGGCTTCCCAACTCTTAGACTAGCCAACCACCTGACATGTAAGGGGGCTTCCCGACTCTTAGACTAGCCAACCACCTGACATGTAAGGGGGCTTCCCGACTCTTAGACTAGCCAACCACCTGACATGTAAGGGGGCTTCCCAACTCTTAGACTAGCCAACCACCTGACATGTAAGGGGGCTTCCCGACTCTTAGACTAGCCAACCACCTGACATGTAAGGGGGCTTCCCGACTCTTAGACTAGCCAACCACCTGACATGTAAGGGGGCTTCCCAACTCTTAGACTAGCCAACCACCTGACATGTAAGGGGGCTTCCCGACTCTTAGACTAGCCAACCACCTGACATGTAAGGGGGCTTCCCGACTCTTAGACTAGCCAACCACCTGACATGTAAGGGGGCTTCCCAACTCTTAGACTAGCCAACCACCTGACATGTAAGGGGGCTTCCCGACTCTTAGACTAGCCAACCACCTGACATGTAAGGGGGCTTCCCGACTCTTAGACTAGCCAACCACCTGACATGTAAGGGGGCTTCCCAACTCTTAGACTAGCCAACCACCTGACATGTAAGGGGGCTTCCTGACTCTTAGACTAGCCAACCACCTGACATGTAAGGGGGCTTCTCGACTCTTAGACTAGCCAACCACCTGACATGTAAGGGGGCTTCCTGACTCTTAGACTAGCCAACCACCTGACATGTAAGGGGGCTTCCCGACTCTTAGACTAGCCAACCACCTGACATGTAAGGGGGCTTCCCGACTCTTAGACTAGCCAACCACCTGACATGTAAGGGGGCTTCCTGACTCTTAGACTAGCCAACCACCTGACATGTAAGGGGGCTTCCCGACTCTTAGACTAGCCAACCACCTGACATGTAAGGGGGCTTCCCAACTCTTAGACTAGCCAACCACCTGACATGTAAGGGGGCTTCCTGACTCTTAGACTAGCCAACCACCTGACATGTAAGGGGGCTTCTCGACTCTTAGACTAGCCAACCACCTGACATGTAAGGGGGCTTCCCGACTCTTAGACTAGCCAACCACCTGACATGTAAGGGGGCTTCCTGACTCTTCCCAGGGAGGAGATGTCGGAAGAGACACAGAATGGGCACTTAGGATTTCAGAGTCTAATCGTTTTGCTTCTGGGGGGAAGATAAGCAGCGGCTTTCTCCCCTCTCCCCATTGAAAACACACAAACGTCGAGTGCTCGTGTGCATGTCGGGTTCAGAAGACATGGCTGTTCTGCCGACAAGTCTAAGGCCAAGACAAGGCTCCATTCACATTATGTCAGAGCCTTGAGAGGGAATTATGTATGTCAGGAGTATTTCCCCATGTACAATATATCTGTGACTTATAATGTGACATTTGTTGCCCATTGTAAAAAAAAAAAAAAAAAAAAGAAAATGTGCATAGTGCTGTACTTTCACTCAATGCCCCTCAGCATAGTCCATTAAGCAATAGAAGAATGCCTATTCCTATCTGCCAGGCAGAAGGTCAATGGGGTCCTACAGATGTGCCGAGCTTGGAGGTGTTCTTGCTCAAATACCAAAGTAGCCATAAGTACAAAGCCTTACAATGTGTCTCCCAAAAGCACAAATGGGTCATCCAGAGAAAGTCCCATGCAACAGATCATCACTTCTGCCGTAACGGACCTCCTACTTACACCACAACGACAGCTGGGCACTGCTGCAGATGGTCGCTCGCTCCGCAGCCGGAGAGGGTATGATCATACTGTGCTCTTCTGTCTCGTTGGCTGAACTCTGCTTTATTCAGGATACAACATTTATTCTATAAACCAACCTTGTGTCCCCAATGGGACAGTGCAGGGAATGGAAGGACAGCTCTACTGAAAGGAATGGGTCCAGCAGCAACCCCCTGCACGGCCGGGCAGCCGGGAGGGCTGCTGTGCAGGAAAAACTTAGAAGAGAATGCAGTGTTAAATATGTATGTGGCCCCTTTATTCTGCAGATTAGTAGGGGGTCCTACTTATCTTAAAGTAATGGCATATGATAGCAATTCTCCAACCACATTCAGAGCTGCTATTGAAAATAAGCCAATTACCTCTAAGTGTCCATACATTACACTCCAGAATTAAGTAGCAGCTTTGGATGTGACTGGAGCGTAAGACAGGATATAAGTGATGGAGTAGAAAGTTGCGCCTTTCCTTTTCGAACAGTCGGTGCAATGAGTTTTCCGCACCGTTGACAGTAACCAGTGGTGTCGTCCAGAGAGAAGTCTGGTACTATGGAGGTGTCCGGGACCACGGTGCCCCTTCCCCCACGGTGCCCCTGGTCCGGATCTGTATTTCTGGATGGCTGCTCTTTGATCCTATCTGTCAGCAGATCGGTAGTTTATGTTCTAGGTTATGAATTAGGATCTGTGCACTCGGGAGGAGGTGGGGGGGTGGATGGCGATGACGCAAGCTGCCAGATTTACTGCTTCATACATTACTTTTTTTTCATTATTATTATTCTAATCTGCTCTTGATACTCTCGCTTTTATTGTGCACATTGTGATACAAGCAGTGTATATAGCATGCATCACAATTAACTACAAGTGACCCCTGGGCCGTGTTCCCAGGAAGGGAGTGAACGCAGCGGTGATCTTCGCTCTTATTGTACCGTTGCTGGGTTATATGCTGCATATGATACATCCCCCCCTCCCCCGGCCTCAGGACTCATTGTAAAGAGCAGGTTCTGTTCACACTGTAATTATTTACAGCAAATTAGCCATCGGCTCGTGTGATTGGCATCTTCTGACGAACGCACCGAATGCGGATGATAGGACTGATAAGTCACCGACAGAAGCGTGAGACGGAGCGGCGCGCACACAGCAGACACATACGACTCTGTAGGACGTGTCCATGGGGCCCCACCGGAAACAGAGCCCCCCACTCCACCATGACCACATCAGCGTCCGTCCTTTCTCCATCACTTGTGTCCTTCGCCCTCACCTATGGCCCTTTAAGACTCCGCATTGCATTGACCATGGTCTATATGTTCCGTGCTCCTCTACCCCAGGGGACGTGGGCTGGCTCAGGCGCTGGACATCTCAGGCTTTGTTCAGACAACGTTTTTTTTTTTAAGGTGGATTTGGAGCAGTTTGGAAAAGTTGCTTGGAAAATGCTCAAAAGAATGAACAGAATAATAACGGTGTAAAAACGGCTCGCTCTGCAGATGTTCAGGCTTTTAACTGCTTCAGGTTTCCAAAAAAACGCCTAAAGCGGCTAAAAGAAGCGACAGGACCGTTTTTCTGGCATTTCCCGCTCAGAAAATGCTCTGTACTTTATAATACAAGTCAGCAGGAAGACTCAAAAAACATTTGATCGTTTTGTTTAGAGTTTTTGATCCAGGAACATCTGTAAAAGACACTGAAAAAATGCTAAAAAAACACCACAAATGTCAAAAAGGTAACGACTAGTGATGAGCGAGTAGGTTCTGTTAACCCTTTCGGTGAGCATGCTCGGGTGCTCGCCGAGTATCTTCAGCGTGCTCGGGTGATATGTTTGAGTCACTCCGTGTGACTGTTTGACAGCTTTAATAAATGTGAGGAATGCCTAAGAAACAGGCATTCCTCATATGTACTGAAGCTATAAAACAGTCGCAAATCATGCACACGGGAGTGACTCAAACATAACACCCCGAGCACGCTGAAGATACTTGGAAAACAACCAAGCATGCTCGTAAATCTCGAGTAACGCGCATGCTCACCCATCACTAGTAACGACCACAGAACGCTAAAACAAAGCTTAAAAAAATAAATTCTGCCGGCATTTCCTGCAGTGCTTTCCACTTGAAAACTTTATCGAGTTTGACTTTCTGGAAACAACGTCGCATGTATGTACTCTTTGGGTATGTTCACACAAAATTTGATGGCAGGGGTGAAAAACAACGCATGTCCTTGTGGAACCTGCTTCACAAAACGCTCTTTATTTGGAGAATTCTATTTTACAAGTTTTTTTGTTTCCTGAAGTAGTTTTTGAAGAGTTTTTCAAGCGCCTTTGCCGCCTTCTGATTGGAGCAGATTCCACTAGGAGCCGCTTCATGCAAGTGACGTGCACTTTCTTTTCTCCCACCAGGCTTATTAAAAAACTTGAAGAGGAAGAAAAATGCTCAAAAAACGGAAGCTATGGCCAGTAAAGTGGTTTAACAAAATAAATTAATTCTTTCAAGCGTGTTGTGAGCAATTTTTCAGTTCTTTTCAGGCTTTCCTGACTTGAACAACCTCTACTAATGAAAACAGTCTCTCGCTAGTCATAAAGTGTCCCCCTTATGAGACCCCGACGTTCAATTGTAACGTGTGGGGAGATCTGAAAAAAAGTGTTCAATTTTCCCTGCAGCGCCTCTAGAGGGGAAGTGAAGTATTGCATGGTGTTGATCAGTGGTCATGGTGCGTGTTCTCCCCTCTGGCCAAGAGTTGAGGATCCTAAGTAGAGGACCCCTCGCTATGTACTCAGAAAAACCCCTTATAACACACAGACGTCTGTACCTGCGGCATTTATATGGTGCGAGCAGGCCGACAAGGCAGTGTCCTTCCATGCTGTATGGAGGCGTGACAACCAGTAAGACCACCGAAGCGATTGTCAGCCTCCCTGAACTGATCAGCCCGGGACGTTGCCGGCATTGCTCCTACCTATAAATTGAATATTACAGGCAGTCTCAGAATCCGGTGCCTCCATTATTCGGCTTTCTCATTCTTCACTAATGCTTGTATTTTACACGTATCCTTTTTTTTCGTCGGCCCATTTAATATTCCATATGCAATACACTTATGTTTTAGCTCTAAACAGATTAAAATGGTCCCCCTGCACTCCAGAGTGAATAGGATTACAACATAAGCCGCAGAAGGAAGAAAATGGAAAATATATTTAAAGGTAATAGAAAATACATTCTTCTTAGAATGCGGCTCTGTTTTCATCCCTTAATTGATATCCCGGATATATCGCGGCGTGCGCCCAGTCCGCCGACATTTTGGTTGTTTCATTTGTAATTTGTGAAAAGGAGTTTAATGGCAGAAAATCAACCCCCACCAGACGCACCACAACTCCCAATATGTACCGACTGCTCGTCTTGTAAAGAAAGCCCAGTCTAATATAGCGCATATATATCCAGTATAGTATCTGTCTGTACAAT
Source organism: Phyllobates terribilis (assembly GCF_046119375.1). NCBI lineage: Eukaryota > Metazoa > Chordata > Amphibia > Anura > Dendrobatidae > Phyllobates > Phyllobates terribilis. Next base: position 962,591,242 of record NW_027362762.1, on the reverse strand, counting down.
GCCTGCTCATCAATCAGTCTATCTTCTATCTATATAATATCTATCTATCTTCCATCCATCCATTTGTCTATTGATATCCATTTATCATTTATCTCATATCTTTCTCATCTATCTATATCATATCTCTCATATATATATCATCTGTCTCTCAAATTTATTATAGACTTGGAAAACGCTCTGTGGAGCCTAAACGTTGCCTGTTACACTTATGGGTTATTAAAAGTTTCACTGGACTTTTGATAGTTTCCCATTTTTGAGTGCCGTCTGCTTTCTTTATTATTCTCACATGTATCTACAACATACGTATCTATCCAGCAGATACAAAAATTGGCAAGAAAATGTGACTTTTTAGCTCTGCATAAAACTTTTCCCAAGCTGCAATATGGTGTCACCTGTGGATAAGAATAAGGGGTCCCACATATTGCTGCTTGAGAAAGGCCCCAAATGGAGCTGGAAAATTGTGTTTTATAATGAGTGGGGGGGCACTTTTTGTATCCACTGGATAGTAATGAGACAAATATGAAGAAATATGGGATAGATAGATAATAGATAGATGATAGATAATAGATAGATAGATAATAGATAGATAATAGATAGATAGATAGATAATAGATAGATAATAGATGATAGATAGATAATAGATAGATAATAGATAGATGATAGATAATAGATAGATAGATAATAGATGGATAATAGATGATAAATAGATGATAGATAGATGATAGATAGATAATAGATAGATAATAGATGATAGATAATAGATAGATAGATAATAGATAATAGATGATAGATAATAGATAGATAGATAATAGATAGAGAATAGATAGATGATAGATAGATAATAGATAATAGATAGATAATAGATAGAGAATAGATAGATAATAGATAGATGATAGATAGATAATATATAGATAATAGATAGATGATAGATGGATAATAGATAGATAATAGATAGATGATAGATAGATAATAGATAGATAGATAATAGATAGATGATAGATAATAGATAGATGATAGATAGATAATAGATAGATGATAGATAATAGATAGATAATAGATAGATGATAGATAATAGATAGATAATAGATAGATGATAGATAGATGATAGATAATAGATAGATGATAGATAGATAATAGATAGATGATAGATAGATGATAGATAGATGATAGATGATAGAAAGATAATAGATAGATAATAGATAGATGATAGATAATAGATAGATGATAGATAGATAATAGATAGATGATAGATAATAGATAGATAATAGATAGATGATAGATAATAGATAGATAATAGATAGATGATAGATAGATAATAGATAGATGATAGATAGATAATAGATAGATAGATGATAAATATATAATAGATAGATGATAGATAATATATAATAGATAGATAATAGATAGATAATAGATATATAGTAGATAGATAATAGATATATAATAGATAGATGGATAGATGATAGATAATTGATAGATAGATAATAGATAGATAATAGATAGATAGATGATAGATAGATAATAGATAGATAATAGATAGATGATAGATAGATAATAGATAGATAATAGATAGATAATAGATAGATAATAGATGATAGATAATAGATAGATGATAGATAATAGATAGATGATAGATAGATAATAGATGATAGATAATAGATGATAGATAATAGATGATAGATAATAGATAATAGATAGATAATAGATAGATAGATAATAGATAGATGATAGAGAGATAATAGAAAGATAGATAATGGATACGCTTACATTTTTTGTAAGTACATTTTATTTAGCAGCAATGTAGTTTAGATCTCATGTTTCCAGTGTTTGCATATATCTTGACCCATATAGGGTGCGGCTGTGTCCTCTTTTTCTAGATGGATAGATAATAGATAGATAGATAGATAGATAGATAGATAGATAGATAGATAGATAGATGGACCTTGTATTCCTTCTGATATACTGAAGTACTGGCTAATTCTGAGATGTGAATACGTGCAAGAAGTGAATGTGGTTCACCTAAGTGGCCAGTCACATTCTGTACATGCTCCGCTCCCGCACTGGATACCTGCCACACAGCGATGGAAACATTAACCGTTCCTTAAAGTGCATGAAATAAATTGCAAAATTAAAAGGAGTGTGTAACACAACTGCACACAGATTTTTTTTATTCTCTCGATTCCTTCACACCAATTTGCATGCCATTTTCCAAACCTAATCAGTGCATGCATTCACCTCTAATAGTGTGTGATTAAGTGGAACAGCGATGGGAACGACCATCACCCCTGAATGTGCATCAAGCACTTCAAGTGAAACAGCAATTGAGTATTTTACCTCCCACTCATTTATTATGACACAGGCTTTTTCCATGAATTCCCAGGACCTTTCCATGTATGTATATAATATGCTTATAAGCCCAGCGGACTGACTGATTTGCCAGCGAGCGTGTGAGGCCGGCTGCCCCTTTTTATTTAGATGCAGTATTTTCCTGCCTTGTAGTTCCTTGGCTTCTATACGAGAACGAGATGTACTAAAACCCTGTAAAATGCTGAATTAAACGGATGTCCTGAAAGCACATCTGCCACATTTAACCCATTATTCACCAGTACATGGAGTTTTGAGATATAAAGATAAACATAATCTGCCGTGAAAATATTGATTTGTAAGCGTGTGCGGCCGCGCCGAAAAGTGGTAGTACATTCTGAGCAATGAGCTGCCCGGTGACAAGAATCATTTTCTATGGTATTGATTTCAGAGAAGCTGCGGCTGGACACTGGCTGCGAGGAGAATACTAAATCTACGCTGCTTTGAAGTCACTTTGCTGTCCTCCTAATGATATGGTTAGAACATTTTTGGCTGACCTAAATTCAGTGGATGCGTCTGAGCCACATTCAAACAGAAAGAGTAAAAAAGAAGGTTTTGTTCCTCTATGTAAATGACTGTAACTGGAGAGCAAGCGGAAGACAAGCTACACAATTTCCTGGAGAAGAGCGACTATATAATATCGCACACATTTCACATTAATTTGGTGAAAGTCAAAATACCGGGAGATTCCTGATGTCCAGAACTGAGGCAGCCCCATAAAGCAACCGACAACCTTCAAAACCTTTTTTAAAAGAATGAAATTCTGCCTGTGCGCAGTCACCACTAGAGAGAGCTCAAGAGCCTACTGAATACTGTTTTAGCATTAGGTTCAATGCACAACCAGTACACGGCATGGGACATGGTCTCCATACTTAAGAAAGGTGCTGCCCACAGAGGAGGGACCAGAATCCATTGATCCGAGTCTGAGATGGAGATACCCCTTTAAGCTTTTCTGTGTGTGCTATTATTTTTCTGTGATTTTCAGTAACTCTATAGACAGGATATAAAGTCCCGTGATCCCTCTGACTGCGGTCCCTGTCCCGGTGTAGACAGACTTCGCTGGTCATCCCGGGGAATGTAATGGGCGAGACGGCACGTTCTCTGCCATGTAGGCTTTTAGATGACAATTTAGCACGATATGTGCAACGTAAACCACAACCTCTGGACTCGCAGGAAGGAAAAAGCATAAATCCAGTGTAATATGGAAAGAAAGCCAGGAATTAACTGTACCCCGATCCTCTGCACAGCTTAAACTACGAAAACTCACAATCTAGAAAAGATCAGGTGGAAAATGAGGAAATGTTAAAGCCGTGATCAAGAAATGGCAAGATGAGAATATAATAATGTCTCTGCGCTGTTATATTGTTGCAACCAACTTATCCATTGTTTCTTTACTCCAGGCCTGAAGAAGAAAGAGAAGGGGGTCAAGGAGGGGATTTCAACAATTCTATCAGGACACTGGACTGGGCTGATACATTGTACCAAACTATCACTATGGCTGGTGATTGATTGCCTAGATCGGATACAATTGTATCAAAACCTCAGCTGTGAAAAAATACTGTATAAGATCAGGAAAGATTCACATTCACTGACAACAAGCAGAAATCTTATTATATAAATGATTTCTAACGGAGACACAAATGATAGCAGATGTTCTGATTATACAACTAGTTGCATGAACCGTGCTGTGTATTTGTCGAGTGACCATTGTTGGTTGTTAGCAGGATTATTTTTAAACTTTTCAGCATATACAGTAATTGGGTATAGGTCGGACGACCATTAAACAAGTTGAACACATGTAAGGTCATTTGAACACCCAATATCCGGATATTGGGTGTGACATTGGAGAAAAGGAGTGTATGAGTTGATCACTCTTTTATTGTATTTATGTCAGTCTGTGAGCACTTGCACATTCATTTTATAAATATCTGATTAAAAGTTACTTTTTAATTGATACACAGCTATTTCAGTTATCAGACATTGTATCATTACTAATAAGCCCAATAGCTACTTTGTAGTTGCATGAACCCAATAGGACTTGATTCATGCAGATCGGCGTTCTGAACGGCAGCGATGGAGTGGGATGCGACAAGTCCATTAATGCACCTTCTTGGTGAATTGACGCGTCTTTTAGCTGCTGTGCGTCACCGCCCAGAATATTACTCTAAATGATGGCGTAAATTACGTAGAATTTGACTTCGGCTCTGTTAACTTTTCAAAAAGTTGTAGGGGCTGACGGGAACTGGTCTGAGAACACAAAAAGTCACTAAGTGACAAATTACAAGTTGCACAAAAATTTTGCAACATTTCAAACAGTTTTATGGCAGAATTCTGGGGGACACATGGCCCGGTGCCCAGTCCACCTCTTATATATAGGTACGGAGAACGCCCGATGACATTTACGAAGACGGACATGTTGGTGAAAAGAGCGCTGGGGTAAAATGTGCCATATGTGTTAGGAGGTCCACCCCTCAGAATAAACGTGGTGCATCTTGAACTGTTTGTGCAACAGAAAATGAAGCTGTCGCCAACTGTTATGTTAGTTGCAAATTTCTGGAGCAAATTCTAGTAAATTCACCCCGTCCTTGGTTGCTGCCCAAAAAAGCGCAATGTAAAAGAAGTGCAAAAAGTCAGATATTTTTAAAGCATGCCTGTGATTTTGGAAATGCCATAGGGGTTAATTGAAAAGAAGAAGAGAACAGTCATAATGACATGTAAATTGCCGTTATTGTAAATATGATTAGGGCGAGATACGGCGCATGTGACTGCGTGGGAGTGACACCCATCCTACGTTCTTATGGGAGTTAATGGTCAGCAATAAAGGTCTCGCTCCCGCTCTGCATACAGTACATGCCTGGGAAGAATAAAGCCCATGTCAGAGCTTTGTGCGGGATAAAGATGGGGGGCCGTAGGAGGACGGGATTAGAGGAGCTCACAATTACCAGTGCAATTAATGGCTCGGCAATTTAAATATATGAGGGTATTTACTGGGAAGATATTCTTATGCGCATAGTAGATTAATTCTAATCGCTTTGCATCCGTTTTCTGCGGTTTCTAATGATTGATTCTGGGGAGATTAATGTGTAAAAACATAGGAGGTGTGCGGCGGTGGCGGCAGCAGCGGCCTGACTTGTCCTGGATTGAACTTGCACAGGAATTTTCCCACTGACTCCAGGCCTGGAAATATCTGCGAGTATCTGAAGCATGGGATAGGATATGGAGGCAGGAGATGACAATGGATTGTAAATGTTACAATGTTTCCTGTTTCGTGGTCTTTACATTTCAGGATGCTGTTTCCTATCAAGCTACTGACAAAAGACATGATTTATTGCGCGCGCTCACTTTGGGGAGGCCGGGGGGCCTCAGAGTGGAGCCATCGACGTGGATTTATCTACCACGACACAAGAGAAGGAAGGAACGTGAATGTGTAGTATAGATATTAGTATATATATATATATATATATATTGCATGGAGTAAAGTAGGGGTCAGCAACCTGCAGCACTCCAGCTGTTGGGAAACTACAACTCTCAGCATGCCCTGACAACCTGATGATAAGTGTATCCTAAGCACATCATGATTGTCAGGCGGTGGCTACAATGGCGGAGCGGCACAGGGGAGGTTACCCCGGGTGCCAAATTTGATGGAGAAACTAAATTTTGCACGCCCCCTACTACAACTAACAGCACCAACAAGTGCAGCTTCTTCCAGCTGGAAAAGAACAGCTGCTTTGTCATCTCAGTGGCCAATGCCAGTTCCTATGCAGAGCGCAGCAGGTTGAGATGAGTTTATCGCCGGTTGCGGTGCTCTGCATAGGCAGCAATCAAGATGACAAAGATCTTGGTATAAGGAATTGAGATTTGTGATCTTGGTTGCTGCCTCAGCAGAGTACAGTAGCCAATGACAAACTCATCTCGACTGCTGCGCTCTGCATAGGCAGCGGCCGAGGCGACAGAGGCTGAGCATCTAATAGGGTTAGGGCTAGAATAATAAAACAGTTATAAAACACAATAAAATAATAACAAATAACAAGTAAATAATAGCAATATATGACTATTTATTTTTCAATTTTATGCTAGATTTGAGCAAAAAGCAGGAAAAAATAGTAGGTGAAAGGGGAAACTGTAATGACATCCGACATACGGTACATGTGCTCGGGGGCAAGGGGCTCAATACTGGACTGGTAGAAGGAAGAATGATCCACGGGTTAGATCACACATGTCCAACTCTGGCCTGTGGACCAAATTTGATCCTCAGGGTGACTATTTTTGGCTCGCGACACCATATGGAAGAATATGCATTCTGTATGAAGCACTATGTGGTGCCATTATACTGTATGAAGCACTATATGGGGCCATTATTCTGTATGAAGCACTATGTGGTGCCATTATTCTGTATGAAGCACTATATGGCACCATTATTCTGTATGAAGGACTATGTGGTGCCATTATACTGTATGAAGCACTATGTGGCGCTATTATTCTGTATGAAGGACTATGTGGGGCCATTATTCTGTATGAAGCACTATGTGGCGCCATTATTCTGTATGAAGCACTATGTGGCGCCATTATTCTGTATGAAGCACTATGTGGCGCCATTATTCTGTATGAAGCACTATGTGGCGCCATTATTCTGTATGAAGCACTATGTGGGGCCATTATTCTGTATGGAGAGCTGTGTGTGGGTCACAGTTGGGAGATCATACTGTGTTGGGGTCACCGTACTTTTCTAGGGGACTTGAGGCGGGGTACAGTAGGGTCATTATACTGTGCATGTGGAGGAATTCAATGTGGGGGTATCGTACTTTGTTTGGGGGGCACTTTTGTTGGCATCATACTTTATAGGGGCAATAAAAGGGCAATCTAGGGGCTTCTATAGGAGGAAAATTACTCTATAAGGGCTGGAAAGTTGTGAGATATGCTCCTCTGTGATCCCACCGAATATTAAAGTTTTTTTTTTAATAAATATTAAGGTTGGTCGCAACTTTGTCTAAGTTTTTAATTTTGGCCCTCTGTGTATTTGAGTTTGACATCCCTGGGTTAGACGGACCCCGGCAGCTACGTCGCTGGTTGGCTGAGGGTCCCCACTATCATTCTCCATGCTCAAGTCTACAGCTGAGGGATGGATTTGGTGCACTCTCAGCAGTGCTGGGACTTGTAGTTCCTCAGCAGCAGCAGGAGAGCCGCAGGTTGCCAATTCTCGGCCTGACAAGTTCTCGTTCTCCCCCCTCGAGTGTCCAAACCCCTCTGGAAAGCCTCACCATGCTTCTAGATAGAGCAGAGCACTGTAAACAATTGCAACATCTGCTAGCTTATCATGTATATACTATGAAAGTTTTTCCGAGGGAGCTGTAAAACAGCAGAAGAACATTCTGTTTTATTTCAGCTTTTATATGCCATTAAGTGAAGATTAACAAGTTATAAAACTAAAAAAAGCATGAGGCACCGCTGAGGCTATAAGACGCTAGGCGCGCCGCGCTCCCCCTCGTCATCCGCTAGTTGGCAGGGTTTCTGCGGGCCGCGCACTGAAACATTTCTTCTGAGCTTTGAATGTTATGTTTAACACAGTAACGGAGGAGTGTGGCCGGTAATAGGGGCCGAGCGGTAACAGACGGACTGGAGACGGGTGCGTGGGTAAAACATAGCGCTGCAGATGTGGGGGTGAGGATTACTGGTCCCGGGCATGGAGGCATGCAACATGTGAAAGCCAAACCCCTGCACCAAACTACGCTCTCCTGCCCCCCCAACATCATGTTTCTCCAGCTGAAATACTGGGGGGACATCAAGGATATCAAAACTAACACTGTATGTAACACTGTGTGTACTGCGCCCATGAAGTAGATGGGGTCAGCATTATATGGTCGCTGTCATTTCAACAAACTTTACAGAAATCAATAGTATTCTTTCTCCACTTATATGTCTCTTCATCTGCCCCGTCTCCTGAACTTACCATCCATTCTGAAAAACTGGTAAAGGCAAGTCTGTCTGCTAGCTCACTGAAGGATCAGATTACTGCTGCCTATTGAAGTCTATGGAAGCAGAATGAGAGACAGAGAAGAAAAAGAGAGTCTCCTCCCCCGGAGCTGCTGGATTCAGTGTTACTCTACTCAGTACTGATTGATAATCTCCGCGCTGCTGTTTCTAGTAAGTGTTTTATCTCAATCGAAAGCTGGATTCACAGCTAGACTGTTCAGTGCTGCTGTATAGTGTCCTCCATGCTACAGCCATCTCGTAACTGTTTTATCGCACATCAGTGCTGGATTCACAGCTAGATTGCTCAGTGCTGCTGTATAGTGTCCTCCATGCTGTAGCTTTCTAGTAAATGTATAGCTCACACCAGTGTTGGATACACAGCTACACTCCCCAGTCCTGCTGTATAATGTCATCCATGCTGCAGCTTTCTAGTAAATGTTTAGCTCACACCAGTGTTGGATACACAGCTACACTCCCCAGTCCTGCTGTATAATGTCCTCCATGCTGCAGCTTTCTAGTAAATGTTTAGCTCACATCAGTGTTGGATACACAGCTACACTCCCCAGTACTGCTGTATAATGCCCTCCATGCTGCAGCTTTCTAGTAAATGTTTAGCTCACACCAGTGTTGGATTCACAGCTACACTGCTCACTGCCGCTGTATAATGCCCTCCATGCTGCAGCTTTCTAGTAAATGTTTAGCTGTCACCAGTGTTGGATTCACAGCTACACTGCTCACTGCTGCTGTATAATGTCCTCCATGCTGCAGCTTTCTAGTAAATGTTTAGCTCACACCAGTGTTGGATTCACAGCTACACTGCTCACTGCTGCTGTATAATGCCCTCCATGCTGCAGCTTTCTAGTAAATGTTTAGCTCACACCAGTGTTGGATACACAGCTACACTCCCCAGTCCTGCTGTATAATGTCCTCCATGCTGCAGCTTTCTAGTAAATGTTTAGCTCACACCAGTGTTGGATTCACAGCTACACTGCTCACTGCTGCTGTATAATGTCCTCCATGCTGCAGCTTTCTAGTAAATGTTTAGCTCACACCAGTGTTGGATTCACAGCTACACTGCTCACTGCCGCTGTATAATGCCCTCCATGCTGCAGCTTTCTAGTAAATGTTTAGCTGTCACCAGTGTTGGATTCACAGCTACACTGCTCACTGCTGCTGTATAATGTCCTCCATGCTGCAGCTTTCTAGTAAATGTTTAGCTCACACCAGTGTTGGATTCACAGCTACACTCCCCAGTCCTGCTGTATAATGTCCTCCATGCTGCAGCTTTCTAGTAAATGTTTAGCTCACACCAGTGTTGGATTCACAGCTACACTGCTCACTGCTGCTGTATAATGTCATCCATGCTGCAGCTTTCTAGTAAATGTTTAGCTCACGCCAGTGTTGGATTCACAGCTACACTGCTCACTGCTGCTGTATAATGTCAACCATGCTGCAGCTTTCTAGTAAATGTTTAGCTCACACCAGTGTTGGATTCACAGCTACACTCCCCAGTCCTGCTGTATAATGCCCTCCATGCTGCAGTTTCTAGTAAATGTTTTATCTCACACCAGTACTGGATTCACAGCTACACTGCTCAGTACTGCTGTATAATGTCATCCATGCTGCAGCTTTCTAGTAAATGTTTAGCTCACACCACTGTTGGATTCACAGCTACACTCCACAGTCCTGCTGTATAATGTCCTCCATTCTGCAGCTTTCTAGTAAGTGTTTAGCTCACACCGGTGTTGGATTCACAGCTACACTGCTCACTGCTGCTGTATAATGTCATCCATGCTGCAGCTTTCTAGTAAATGTTTTATCTCACACCAGTACCACCAGTACTGGATTCACAGCTACACTGCTCAGTACTGCTGTATAATGTCCTACATGCTCCTGCTGCTTTATAGTAAGTGCTTTATCTCATCCTAGTGCTGAATTCACAGCTACACTGCTCCGTACTGATGTATAATTTCCTCCATGCTGCTGGTGCTTCTGCTTCTGAACATATGCTACATAGGCACAGAAGAGCAGGAATCCCTCATGTCTGTGTGTGCTTGTGTATGGAAGACATCAAAGCAGCTAGTCACTACTCACTAGCTCAGAGACAACTGAAAATTGGAGACAGAACGTGGAAAGGGGAAAACGGATTAAAAGTGCAGGATACAAGTCATATAATTACCAGAAATAGTGTTATTCCACAAGTACACACCAGCTAATTTTGAGCGATCATGAGATAGCAGGTTCGCTTTAAAGCGTGTGTGGGCGCCGGCTATTTGAACACTCTTCTTTGGAGAGTGGAGTACAAGTATTGAGTCTAAACTTGCGCGGATGGCCAGGGGGCACTGCAAAAAAAAAAATCATTCATAAGAATGAATGGAGATCTATCATGGTTTAGATGGCGGAGCCTATGTGATTTCCTCCAGAGAAGTGTGGGGTTCACAATCCGGGTCCACGATCAGTTCCATCATTTATAACTTTTACAGTGCAATGTACAAGAACTGATTATATGGGATTACACAAGAGGAGCAAAGTCCTTGGATCGCTCTGGTCATGCTCGGCCCCATGAAGCCTCACATAGGACAGTATAGTGTACGAGGCGCTGAGATCTGGCAGCTGGGGGGTACATAGGACACGAGGAGGTCAGCGCCAGCCGGACATACATCTGACAATACCCAGTGTTCTGCCAGAAGCTTATTGACTTGGCGTCACGTGGGGCCGGTACCAGGGACCTTCCCATAGTGTAAACGGATGTAAATGTGGCCTCCGCTCTGTCCTCACTTACCCTGCTGTTCATTCTCATTAATGATCTATATCATATACGCTATAAAATGCTGCGCGGAGATAACGCGGGCGATCTGTGCCCGGGCAAGCCGGTTCCCTCTGGTTTATGTGTGAGAGAGATAACAGGAGCAGATAGGGAGAAGGACAGATTAATCAATGGCAGCTTCATTAACCGTTTCCCTGTGTATTAGTGCTGACATGTATTCTGCAGCGGTCTACAAAACTGCTGCAAAACTAGGTCTGAACGTGCTGGCGAATCACCGGCTATCCTGGATCCTGCGCAGGTTCATAATGGCAGCTCAGGATCACAAAGGTGATACGTGCGGAAGCGGTCATTAATAACCATATTACACAGCGGCTCCGATATTCTCCAGGTGTGGCCCCGGCAGAAGGTCCGGGCCCCGGAGCAACGTCTACACAGCGGACATCACATGTACTGAAGACAACGATGGAAAGTTATAGAGACACTAAAGACAGCGAGATGTATCCAGAATCATCACATGTAACGATGAATGCGAGACAGACGGATGATAGATGATAGATAGATGATAGATAGATGATAGATAGATGATAGATAGATGATAGATAGATAATAGATAGATGATAGATAGATGATAGATAGATGATAGATAGATAATAGATAGATAATAGATAATAGATGATAGATAGATGATGGATAGATAATAGATAGATGATAGATAATAGATAGATAATAGATGATAGATAATAGATAATAGATGATAGACAGATGATAGATAGATGATAGATAATAGATGATAGATAGATGATAGATAATAGATAGATAATAGATAGATAATAGATAGATAATAGATGATAGATAGATGATAGATAGATAATAGATAATAGATAGATGATAGATAGATGATAGATAGATAATAGATGATAGATAGATGATAGATAGATAATAGATAATAGATAGATGATAGATAGATGATAGATAATAGATAATATAGATAATAGATAGATGATAGATAATAGATAGATGATAGATAGATAATATATAGATAATAGATAGATGATAGATAGATGATAGATAATAGATAATATAGATAATAGATAGATGATAGATAATAGATAGATGATAGATAGATGATAGATAATAGATAGATAATAAATAGATAATAGATAGATAATAGATAATGGATAGATAGATAATAGATAGATGATAGATAGATAATAGATAGATGATAGATAACAGATAGATGATAGATAGATAATAGATAGATGATAGATAGATAATAGATAATGGATAGATAGATAATAGATAGATAATAGATAGATAATAGATAGATGATAGATAACAGATAGATGATAGATAGATAATAGATAGATGATAGATAGGTAATAGATAACAGATAGATGATAGATAGATAATAGATGATAGATAGATGATAGATAGATAATAGATAGATAATAGATAGATGATAGATGATAGATAATATAGATAATAGATAGATGATAGATAATAGATAGATGATAGATAGATGATAGATAATAGATAGATAATAAATAGATAATAGATAGATAATAGATAATGGATAGATAGATAATAGATAGATAATAGATAGATGATAGATAACAGATAGATGATAGATAGATAATAGATAGATGATAGATAGATAATAGATAATGGATAGATAGATAATAGATAGATAATAGATAGATAATAGATAGATGATAGATAACAGATAGATGATAGATAGATAATAGATAGATGATAGATAGGTAATAGATAACAGATAGATGATAGATAGATAATAGATGATAGATAGATGATAGATAGATAATAGATGATAGATAGATGATAGATAGATAATAGATAGATAATAGATAGATGATAGATGATAGATAATATAGATAATAGATAGATGATAGATAATAGATAGATGATAGATAGATGATAGATAATAGATAGATAATAAATAGATAATAGATAGATAATAGATAATGGATAGATAGATAATAGATAGATAATAGATAGATGATAGATAACAGATAGATGATAGATAGATAATAGATAGATGATAGATAGATAATAGATAATGGATAGATAATAGATAGATAATAGATAGATAATAGATAGATGATAGATAGATGATAGATAGATGATAGATAATAGATATATGATAGATAGATGATAGATAATAGATAGATAATAGATAATAGATAGATGATAGATAACAGATAGATGATAGATAGATAATAGATAGATGATAGATAGGTAATAGATAACAGATAGATAATAGATAATAGATAATGGACAGCTGGATCTTCTTGCAGAGAAGTTAACCCTTGAGCCCCTGGTCAGATATTAGATGTCCGCCTTTCACCCTCTGACACCGGTACGTGCGGGTTGTCCGGACCTTTCTGCACCTATGGACCAGGCGTATAACCTTATATATTTGTCCTTGCCAATGACAAGAGCTGCGTCTCCATGTGGTTCTTGACTTCAGAGAATAAAGCCGCCCCTTTAAGCAATCATGTCAGGAATGTTGTTTTGGCACTTGAGAACATAAGTTTGCACACAGGAGTACCTGATCCAGGGTTAGCCGGAGGCTCAGGTCTCTCCTCCTTCTTGGCCTGCAGAGATGAGGATGTAGTAAGCGCAGGTGCATGACATCACTGGACGGCAGGCGGCATCATCAGGACGCAGGGTTATGGCTGTCACCTTTGATTCCTGACCCCAATGCTCAGCCACGTGCAATAATGATCATGCCATCACAGCTCTGCTCTACCCCTATAATGCTGCCGCCTTATCAAGCACCAAAGCCTAAGGGCGACAGTGCGATCTGCCCCCATGCAGCTACCCCACTGCTTACAATACATCAATGTGTAATAAGAGTAGAAAGAACTGTCACATTCTTGCGTTGCAACATAGACATGGTAGATAACCCTGCTCCCTGATATAAGACCCAGTATCCATAGTGAAAACATCGTACAGCAGCATCATACAGGGGCAGACACTGTACAGTGACATCATACAGGGGCAGACACTGTACAGCAGCATCATACAGGGGCAGACACTGTACAGCAGCATCATACAGGGGCAGACACTGTACAGGGACATCATACAGGGGCAGACACTGTACAGGGACATCATACAGGGGCAGACACTGTACAGCAGCATCAAACAGGGGCAGACACTGTACAGTGACATCATACCGGGGCAGACACTGTACAGCAGCATCATACAGGGGCAGACACTGTACAGTGACATCATACAGGGGCAGACACTGTACAGCAGCATCATATAGGTACAGACAATGTACAGAAGCATCATACAAGGGCAGACACTACAGCGGTATCATATAGGTGCAGACACTGTACAGGGACATCATACAGGGGCAGACACTGTACAGCAGCATCATACAGGTGCAGACATTGTACAGGGACATCATACAGGGGAAGACACTGTACAGCAGCATCATACAGGGGCAGACACTGTACAGGGACATCATACAGGGGCAGACACTGTACAGGGGACATCATACAGAGGCAGACACTGTACAGGGACAACATACAGGAGCAGAAACTGTACAGGGACATCATACAAGGGCAAACACTATACAGCGGCAACATACAGGTGCAGACACTGCACAGCAGCATCATACAGGGGCAGATAATGTACAGGGACATCATACAGAAACTGACACTGAACAGCGGCATCATACAGGGGCAGACACTGAACAGTGGCATCATATAGGTGCAGACACTGTACAGGGACATCATACAGGGGCAGACACTGCACAGCAGCATCATACAGGTGCAGACACTGTGCAGGGACATCATACAGGGGCAGACACTGTACAGCAGCATCATACAGGGGCAGACACTGTACAGGGACATCATACAGGGGCAGACATTGCACAGCGCCATCTTACAGTGGCAGACACTGTACAGGTGCATCATACAGGGGCAGACAAGTGTACAGGGTCATCATACAGGGGCAGACACTGTACAGGGGCATCATGCAGAGGCAGACACACACAGTACAACAGCATCATAGAGGTGCAGACACTGTACAGAGGCATGACATAGGAGCAAACACTGTACAGGGGCAGAGACTGTACAGCGGCATCATACAGGGGTAGACATTGTACAGTGGCATCATATAAGGGCAAACACTGTACAGGGGCATTATACAGGGGCAGACAGTGCACAGCAGCATCATACAGGGGAAGACACTGTACAGGGGCATCATACAGGGGCAGACACTGTAAAGGGCGTCAAACAGAGGCAGACACCGTACAGCAGCATTATACAGGGGCAGACAGTGTACAGAGCCATCTTACATGGACAGACACAGTACAGGATCATCATACAGGGGCAAATACTGTACTGCAGCATCATACAGGGGAAGACACTGTACAGCGGCATCATACAGGGGCAGACGTTGTACAGTGGCATCATACAGGGGCAGACACTGTACAGCAGCATCATACAGGGACAGACATTATACAGCACCACCTTACAGGGGTAGACACTGTATAGCAGCATCATATAGGGGCAGACACTGTACAGGGGCATCATACAGGAGCAGACACTGTACAGGGGCATGATACAGGGGCAGACACTGTACAGGGGCATCATACAGGAGCAGACACTGTACAGGGGCATCATACAGCAGCAGACACTGTACAGGGGTATCATACAGGGGCAGACACTGTACAGGGACATCATACGGGGCAGACACTGTACAGCAGCATCATATAGGGGCAGACACTGTAAAGGGGCATCATACAGGGGCACACACTGTACAGCTGAATCATACAGGGGCAGACATTGTACAAGTGAATCATACAGGGGCAGACACTGTACAGCAGCATCATACAGGGGCAGACACTGTACAGTTGCAGACATATAGTGGCAAACACTGTGTTATGGCAGACACTGTATAGTGGCAGACATAGAAACGCAGACACTGTATAGTGGCAGACATATAGCGGCAGACACTGTATACTGGCAGACATGTAGCGGCAGACACTGTATAGCGGCAGACATGTAGCGGCAGACACTGTATAGCGGCAGACATGTAGCGGCAGACACTGTATAGTGGCAGACATGTAGCGGCAGACACTGTATAGTGGCAGACACTATATAGCGGCAGACATGTAGCGGCGGACACTGTATAGTGGCAGATACTGTATAGTGGCACACACTGTATAGTGGCAGACATGTAGCGGCGGACACTGTATAGCGGCAGACACTGTATACTGGCAGACATGTAGCGGCAGACACTGTATAGCGGCAGACACTGTATAGCGGCAGACACTGTATAGCGGCAGACATGTAGCGGCAGACACTGTATAGTGGCAGACATGTTGCGGCAGACACTGTATAGTGGCAGACATGTAGCGGCAGACACTGTATAGCAGCAGACACTGTATAGCGGCAGACACTGTATAGTGGCAAACGTAGCGGCAGACACTGTACAGCGGCAGACACTGTACAGCGGCAGACACTGTACAGCGGCAGACATTGACACTGTATAGTGGCAGACATAGAAACGCAGACACTGTATAGTGGCAGACATATAGCGGCAGACACTGTATACTGGCAGACATGTAGCGGCAGACACTGTACAGCGGCAGACACTGTAAAGTGGCAGAAATGTAGCGGCAGACACTGTATAGCGGCAGACACTGTATAGAGGCAGACACTGTATAGAGGCAGACACTGTATAGAGGCAGACACTGTATAGCGGCAGACACTGTATAGTGGCAGACATGTAGCGGCAGGCACTGTATAGCGGCAGACACTGTATAGCGGCAGACATGTTGCGGCAGACACTGTATAGCAGCAGACACTGTATAGCGGCAGACACTGTATAGTGGCAAACATGTAGCGGCAGACACTGTATAGCGGCAGACACTGTACAGCGGCAGACACTGTACAGCGGCAGACACTGTACAGCGGCAGACATTGACACTGTATAGTGGCAGACATAGAAACGCAGACACTGTATAGTGGCAGACATATAGCGGCAGACATTGTATAGCGGCAGACACAGTATACTGGCAGACATGTAGCGGCAGACACTGTACAGCGGCAGACACTGTAAAGTGGCAGAAATGTAGCGGCAGACACTGTATAGAGGCAGACACTCTATAGTGGTACATATATAGCGCCAGACACTGTATAGTGGTAGATATATAGCAGCAGACATTGTATAGCGGCAGACACTCTATAGCGGCAGACACTCTATAGCGGCAGACACTCTATAGTGGTAGATATATAGTGGCTGACACTGTATAGTGGTAGATATATAGCGGCAGACACTGTATAGTGGTACATATATAGCGGCAAACACTGTATAGCGGCAGACACTGTATAGCGGCAGATACTGTATAGCGGCAGACATGTGGCGGCAGACACTGTATAGCGGCAGACATGTGGCGGCAGACATGTGGCGGCAGACACTGTATAGCGGCAGACACTGTATAGCGGCAGACACTCTATAGCGGCAGACATGTAGCGGCAGACACTGTATAGCAGCAGACACTGTATAGCGGCAGACATGTAGCGGCAGACACTGTATAGCAGCAGACACTGTATAGCGGCAGACACTCTATAGCGGCAGACACTCTATAGCGGCAGACACTCTATAGCGGCAGACACTCTATAGCGGCAGACAATGCATAGCGGCAGACACTCTATAGCGGCAGACACTCTATAGCGGCAGACACTCTATAGCGGCAGACACTCTATAGCGGCAGACACTCTATAGCGGCAGACACTCTATAGCGGCAGACACTCTATTGCGGCAGACACTCTATTGCGGCAGACACTCTATTGCGGCAGACACTCTATTGCGGCAGACACTCTATAGCGGCAGACACTGTATAGCGGCAGACACTGTATAGTGGTAGATATATAGCGGCAGACATTGTATAGCGGCACTCTATAGCGGCAGACACTCTATAGCGGCAGACACTCTATAGCGGCAGACACTCTATAGCGGCAGACACTCTATTGCGGCAGACACTCTATTGCGGCAGACACTCTATTGCGGCAGACACTCTATAGCGGCAGACACTGTATAGTGGTACATATATAGCGCCAGACACTGTATAGTGGTAGATATATAGCGGCAGACATTGTATAGCGGCAGACACTCTATAGCGGCAGACACTCTATAGCGGCAGACACTCTATTGCGGCAGACACTCTATTGCGGCAGACACTCTATTGCGGCAGACACTCTATTGCGGCAGACACTCTATAGCGGCAGACACTCTATAGCGGCAGACACTCTATTGTGGCAGACACTCTATAGCGGCAGACACTCTATAGCGGCAGGCACTCTATAGCGGCAGACACTCTATAGCGGCAGACACACTATAGCGGCAGACACTCTATAGCGGCAGACACTCTATAGCGGCAGACACTGTATAGTGGTACATATATAGCGCCAGACACTGTATAGTGGTAGATATATAGCGGCAGACACTCTATAGCGGCAGACACTCTATAGCGGCAGACACTCTATAGCGGCAGACACTCTATAGCGGCAGACACTCTATAGCGGCAGACACTCTATTGCGGCAGACACTCTATAGCGGCAGACACTCTATTGCGGCAGACACTCTATAGCGGCAGACACTCTATAGCGGCAGACACTCTATAGCGGCAGACACTCTATAGCGCCAGACACTGTATAGTGGTAGATATATAGCGGCAGACATTGTATAGCGGCAGACACTCTATAGCGGCAGACACTCTATAGCGGCAGACACTCTATAGCGGCAGACACTGTATAGCGGCAGACACTCTATAGCGGCAGACACTCTATTGCGGCAGACACTCTATTGCGGCAGACACTCTATTGCGGCAGACACTCTATTGCGGCAGACACTCTATTGCGGCAGACACTCTATTGCGGCAGACACTCTATAGCGGCAGACACTCTATTGCGGCAGACACTCTATTGCGGCAGACACTCTATAGCGCCAGACACTGTATAGTGGTAGATATATAGCGGCAGACATTGTATAGCGGCAGACACTCTATAGCGGCAGACACTGTATAGCGGCAGACACTGTATAGCGGCAGACACTGTATAGCGGCAGACACTGTATAGCGGCAGACACTGTATAGCGGCAGACACTGTATAGCGGCAGACACTCTATAGCGGCAGACACTCTATAGCGGCAGACACTCTATAGCGGCAGACACTGTATAGCGGCAGACACTCTATAGCGGCAGACACTCTATAGCGGCAGACACTCTATAGCGGCAGACACTGTATAGCGGCAGACACTCTATAGCGGCAGACACTCTATAGCGGCAGACACTCTATAGCGGCAGACACTCTATAGCGGCAGACACTCTATAGCGGCAGACACTGTATAGCGGCAGACACTCTATAGCGGCAGACACTCTATAGCGGCAGACACTGTATAGCGGCAGACACTGTATAGCGGTAGACACTGTATAGCGGCAGACACTCTATAGCGGCAGACACTGTATAGCGGTAGACACTCTATAGCGGTAGACACTGTATAGCGGCAGACATCATACTGCAGTGCCTTTCTGCAGAGTCCATGAAGGAGCATGACTCCAGCAATTACAATGTGACATTTACCCGCCCGGTCCTAGATGTTCTCCCTCCACAATAACCAGGCGTGATGTGCAGACAGATCTATTATCATTATTGGATTGTTCCCAGCTCCGGTGCCGGCCTGACAACCACGATTCCACGTGTGCACCGCGATATGTGACTTACATGGTCAGAAGGAACAAATGCATCAGATAAAGCAGACACGGTGTACGGGGCAACACCAGCACCGCGCACAATGTGTGACTGGCCACTGCGGCTACCACCTCCTCCTGGCAGCTTTAGGGCCTCCGCCCTAGTCCTTCACCCCTATTTCCTGAGGCATGACTTGAAACTCCTCGGCCCTATACAAAATCTGTAACGGCCCCACCGTGTGCTATACAAAGAGTAAAAATGTGGGCGCCCCCAGATATCGGGTGCAGGAGCAGGTCCCATCTCTGCCCCTCTGATTGCTCTACCCTGGCCTCAGCTTCACGGTAGGGCCACGGCCGGTCGTGGATGGCCACGTATATGTTTGCACCTGTTTGTACCCAAATTTTGGACCCTTCTCTCAATCACTTTATGGACTGATAAGTGTTATAAAGTTTAAAAAAACTCAATTACTGCAAGGCGAAGGGTTAAGAAAAATCTATATTCCATCAACTCTCCCTTTGCAATAGGAGGCGGGGCTTAGGAACAGATGATGGGAAGTCAGAGAAGCCACGCCTCCATGCTAAGCCACACCCCTTCTGACACACCGGCCCCCAACATGGAGGACACTGGAGCGTGAAACCTCATTATTATTCCTCGATTTCTACACGGCTCTTTCTTTCTGGAGCGCGCAGGCGCTCTTGCTCACTGAGCAATAGTCATGACTTTACTTCTTTTATTTTTCCTTCTTTTTCATTTGTATGTTTTTTTTCTCTCCCTTTAAGAATTGAATATTCAGTGGAGATGAGCTCGGACCCCAGCAGATAACAAACAGGTGGAAACTCCACCAATGAAGTAAGCGCACCGTCTGCCTCCGGCACTTCGGATCACTCTTTATTTAAATGCATGTATTTTTTTTGGGGGGGGGGGGGGGTTCACTATAAATTTTGCACCGTTCGCATTCTATAGGCTTCGTGATGCACTTACCATTTGCTGGCTGTAGAATGAGTTTACTGAGAATCCATCAGTGAGCTCGTTTTGAAAAGGAAATTCTACAAATTTGAACTTTCTTCCAGAGGCGTAGCTTGAAGCTTGTTGGCTCCAATTGCAAAAATCTTTGCAACTATCATGATCTTAAATTTAAGTGGTCGTCTCATATGTGTGAAAGATGCAAGAGCCCCTGACTGCAACCCCTGCACCTACTATAGATATGCCCCTGCTTACTTCTTCTGAGCTCCTCTAGGCTGATTTATCACCCTTTGAAAGTTGTTGAGTTGAACTTTTCAACTGAGAGGAGCCCAAAAGAACAAAGATTTACAGAGTCTCCTGTTAGGTGGAGCTCACTGATAAATTCTCAGTTAACTCTATCTGACATGACAAGCTTCCAATAATAAAACCTACATTTTTTGGACTCTCTTTTTCTTTATCTTATCTATATTCCATACATTTCTCGCATGGGACAACGCCTTTAAGAAAGGACATATCTCTAGGTGGACAGTCAGGGGCTCAGAATTATTCAAGTTTACGTAATAGAAAATAAAAAAAACCTGAAAAGTTCCATAATCGTCATAGAGGCCACTGGAAATGCTTATGCGACTTTTGGCATTTCATGCCACTCTGAAGCAGCTCCCCTAAAATGGGCAGAGATGGTAAGGAGACGTCCGCTAGTCAAATTCAGCAAGGGCCGGCCATTATGTACGATAGCACTTATACTGAGCTTTACCCGGGGTCCAGCGCTGCCTGTGGTGATTGTATGCAGGCTGCAGCAGTGATGTCACATCGACAGCTCTGCAGCCAATCACACAGCAAGCAGCCCTGCTAAGATAGATGGCACAAGCTGCAGCGCTGTGGAGCTGATAGCACCGCTGCAGTCTGTCACAGGAGATGGGGCGAACATATACAAGAGTAATATAGCTGTCTACTATGTGACTGGCACTGCTAGCGGGACACTGTACAGTACTGCCAGAGGGGAGCCTGGCACTAATACTACTAATGGGGACACTGTACAGTACTGCCAGAGGGGAGCCTGGCACTAATACTACTAATGGGGACACTGTATGGCACTGCCAGAGGGGAGCCTGGCACTAATACTACTAATGGGGACACTGTACAGTACTGCCAGAGGGGAGCCTGGCACTAATACTACTAATGGGGACACTGTATGGCACTGCTAGAGGGGAGCCTGGCACTAATACTACTAATGGGGACACTGTACAGTACTGCCAGAGGGGAGCCTGGCACTAATACTACTAATGGGGACACTGTACGGTACTGCCAGACGGGAGCCTGGGACTAATACTACTAATGGGGACACTGTACAGTACTGCCAGAGGGGAGCCTGGCACTAATACTACTAATGGGGACACTGTACAGTACTGCCAGAGGGGAGCCTGGCACTAATACTACTAATGGGGACACTGTATGGCACTGCTAGAGGGGAGCCTGGCACTAATACTACTAATGGGGACACTGTACAGTACTGCCAGAGGGGAGCCTGGCACTAATACTACTAATGGGGACACTGTACGGTACTGCCAGAGGGGAGCCTGGGACTAATACTACTAATGGGGACACTGTACAGTACTGCCAGAGGGGAGCCTGGCACTAATACTACTAATGGGGACACTGTACAGTACTGCCAGAGGGGAGCCTGGCACTAATACTACTAATGGGGACACTGTACAGTACTGCCAGAGGGGAGCCTGGCACTAATACTACTAATGGGGACACTGTACAGTACTGCCAGAGGGGAGCCTGGCACTAATACTACTAATGGGGACACTGTACAGTACTGCCAGAGTGGAGCCTGGCACTAATACTACTAATGTGGGGACACTGTATGGCACTGCTAGAGGGGAGCCTGGCACTAATACTACTAATGGGGACACTGTACAGTACTGCCAGAGGGGAGCCTGGCACTAATACTACTAATGGGGACACTGTACAGTACTGCCAGAGGGGAGCCTGGCACTAATACTACTAATGGGGACACTGTACAGTACTGCCAGAGGGGAGCCTGGCACTAATACTACTAATGGGGACACTGTACAGTACTGCCAGAGTGGAGCCTGGCACTAATACTACTAATGGGGACACTGTATGGCACTGCTAGAGGGGAGCCTGGGACTAATACTACTAATGGGGACACTGTACGGTACTGCCAGAGGGGAGCCTGGCACTAATACTACTAATGGGGACACTGTACAGTACTGCCAGAGTGGAGCCTGGCACTAATACTACTAATGGGGACACTGTATGGCACTGCTAGAGGGGAGCCTGGGACTAATACTACTAATGGGGACACTGTACGGTACTGCCAGAGGGGAGCCTGGCACTAATACTACTAATGGGGACACTGTACGGTACTGCCAGAGGGGAGCCTGGCACTAATACTACTAATGGGGACACTGTATGGCACTGCCAGAGGGGAGCCTGGCACTAATACTACTAATGGGGACACTGTACAGTACTGCTAGAGGGGAGCCTGGCACTAATACTACTAATGGGGACACTGTATGGTACTGCCAGAGGGGAGCCTGGCACTAATACTACTAATGGGGACACTGTACAGTGCTGCTAGAGGGGAGCCTGGGACTAATACTACTAATGGGGACACTGTACAGTACTGCTAGAGGGGAGCCTGGCACTAATACTACTAATGGGGACACTGTATGGTACTGCCAGAGGGGAGCCTGGCACTAATACTACTAATGGGGACACTGTATGGCACTGCTAGAGGGGAGCCTGGGACTAATACTACTAATGGGGACACTGTACAGTACTGCTAGAGGGGAGCCTGGCACTAATACTACTAATGGGGACACTGTATGGTACTGCCAGAGGGGAGCCTGGCACTAATACTACTAATGGGGACACTGTATGGTACTGCCAGAGGGGAGCCTGGCACTAATACTACTAATGGGGACACTGTATGGCACTGCCAGAGGAGAGCCTGGCACTAATACTACTAATGGGGACACTGTATGGCACTGCTAGAGGGGAGCCTGGGACTAATACTATTAATGGGGACACTGTATGGCGCTGCTAGAGGGGAGCCTGGCACAAATACTACTAATGGGGACACTGTACAGAACTGCCAGAGGGGAGCCTGGCACTAATACTACTAATGGGGACACTGTATGGCACTGCTAGAGGGGAGCCTGGGACTAATACTACTAATGGGGACACTGTACAGTACTGCTAGAGGGGAGCCTGGCACTAATACTACTAATGGGGACACTGTACGGTACTGCCAGAGTGGAGCCTGGCACTAATACTACTAATGGGGACACTGTACGGTACTGCCAGAGGGGAGCCTGGCACTAATACTGCTAATGGGGACACTGTACAGTACTGCCAGAGTGGAGCCTGGCACTAATACTACTAATGGGGACACTGTACGGTACTGCCAGAGGGGAGCCTGGCACTAATACTACTAATGGGGACACTGTACAGTACTGCCAGAGGGGAGCCTGGCACTAATACTACTAATGGGGACACTGTACGGTACTGCCAGAGGGGAGCCTGGCACTAATACTACTAATGGGGACACTGTACAGTACTGCCAGAGGGGAGCCTGGCACTAATACTACTAATGGGGACACTGTACAGTACTGCCAGAGTGGAGCCTGGCACTAATACTACTAATGGGGACACTGTATGGCACTGCTAGAGGGGACCCTGGCACTAATACTACTAATGGGGACACTGTACAGTACTGCCAGAGGGGAGCCTGGCACTAATACTACTAATGGGGACACTGTATGGCACTGCTAGAGGGGAGCCTGGGACTAATACTACTAATGGGGACACTGTACAGTACTGCTAGAGGGGAGCCTGGCACTAATACTACTAATGGGGACACTGTATGGCACTGCCAGAGGGGAGCCTGGCACTAATACTACTAATGGGGACACAATATGGTACTGCCAGAGGGGAGCCTGGCACTAATACTACTAATGGGGACACTGTACAGAACTGCCAGAGGGGAGCCTGGCACTAATACTACTAATGGGGACACTGTATGGCACTGCTAGAGGGGAGCCTGGGACTAATACTACTAATGGGGACACTGTACAGTACTGCTAGAGGGGAGCCTGGCACTAATACTACTAATGGGGACACTGTACGGTACTGCCAGAGGGGAGCCTGGCACTAATACTACTAATGGGGACACTGTATGGCACTGCTAGAGGGGAGCCTGGGACTAATACTACTAATGGGGACACTGTATGGCACTGCCAGAGGGGAGCCTGGCACTAATACTACTAATGGGGACACTGTATGGCACTGCTAGAGGGGAGCCTGGGACTAATACTATTAATGGGGACACTGTATGGCACTGCTAGAGGGGAGCCTGGGACTAATACTACTAATGGGGACACTGTATGGCACTGCCAGAGGGGAGCCTGGCACTAATACTACTAATGGGGACACTGTATGGCACTGCTAGAGGGGAGCCTGGGACTAATACTATTAATGGGGACACTGTATGGCACTGCTAGAGGGGAGCCTGGCACTAATACTACTAATGGGGACACTGTATGGCACTGCCAGAGGGGAGCCTGGCACTAATACTACTAATGGGGACACTGTATGGCACTGCCAGAGGGGAGCCTGGCACTAATACTACTAATGTGGACACTGTATGGTACTGCCAGAGGGGAGCCTGACACTAATACTACTAATGGGGACACTGTATGGCACTGCCAGAGGGGAGCCTGGCACTAATACTACTAATGGGGACACTGTACAGAATTGCCAGAGGGGAGCCTGGGACTAATACTACTAATGGGGACACTGTACAGTACTGCTAGAGGGGAGCCTGGGACTAATACTACTAATGGGGACACTGTACAGTACTGCTAGAGGGGAGCCTGGCACTAATACTACTAATGGGGACACTGTACAGTACTGCCAGAGGGGAGCCTGACACTAATACTACTAATGGGGACACTGTATGGCACTGCCAGAGGGGAGCCTGGCACTAATACTACTAATGGGGACACTGTATGGCACTGCCAGAGGGGAGCCTGGCACTAATACTACTAATGTGGACACTGTATGGTACTGCCAGAGGGGAGCCTGACACTAATACTACTAATGGGGACACTGTATGGCACTGCCAGAGGGGAGCCTGGCACTAATACTACTAATGGGGACACTGTACAGTACTGCTAGAGGGGAGCCTGGGACTAATACTACTAATGGGGACACTGTACAGTACTGCTAGAGGGGAGCCTGGCACTAATACTACTAATGGGGACACTGTATGGCACTGCCAGAGGGGAGCCTGGCACTAATACTACTAATGGAGACACTGTATGGCACTGCCAGAGGGGAGCCTGGGACTAATACTACTAATGGGGACACTGTACAGTACTGCCAGAGGGGAGCCTGGGACTAATACTACTAATGGGGACACTGTATGGCACTGCCAGAGGGGAGCCTGGCACTAATACTACTAATGGGGACACTGTATGGCGCTGCTAGAGGGGAGCCTGGCACTAACACTACTAATGGGGACACTGTATGGCACTGCCAGAGGGGAGCCTGGCACTAATACTAGTAATGGGGACACTGTATAGCACTGCGAGAGGGGAGCCTGGCACTAACACTACTAATGGGGACACTGTACAGTACTGCCAGAGGGGAGCCTGGCACTAATACTACTAATGCGGACACCGTATGGCACTGCTAGAGGAGAGCCTGGCACTAATACTACTAATGGGGACACTGTATGGTACTGCCAGAGGGGAGCCTGGCACTAATACTACTAATGGGGACACCGTATGGCACTGCTAGAGGGGAGCCTGGCACTAATACTTCTAATGGGGACACTGTACGGTACTGCCAGAGGGGAGCCTGGCACTAATACTACTAATGGGGACACGGTATGGCACTGCTAGAGGGGACCCTGGCACTAATACTACTAATGGGGACACTGTATGGCACTGCCAGAGGGGAGCCTGGCACTAATACTAATGAGGACACTGTATGGTACTGCCAGAGGGGAGCCTGGCACTAATACTACTAATGGGGACACTGTATGGCACTGCCAGAGGGGAGCCTGGCACTAATACTACTAATGGGGACACTGTACAGTACTGCCAGAGGGGAGCCTGGCACTAATACTACTAATGTGGACACTGTATGGCACTGCTACAGGGGAGCCTGGCACTAATACTACTAATGGGGACACTGTATGGCGCTGCTACAGGGGAGCCTGGCACTAATACTACTAATGGGGACACTGTACAGTACTGCTAGAGTGGAGCCTGGCACTAATATTACTAATGGGGACACTGTATGGCGCTGCTACAGGGGAGCCTGGCACTAATACTACTAATGGGGACACTGTACAGTACTGCTAGAGTGGAGCCTGGCACTAATATTACTAATGGGGACACTGTATGGCACTGCCAGAGGGGAGCCTGGCACTAATACTACTAATGTGGACACTGTATGGCACTGCTACAGGGGAGCCTGGCACTAATACTACTAATGGGGACACTGTACAGTACTGCCAGAGGGGAGCCTGGCACTAATACTACTAATGTGGACACTGTATGGCGCTGCTACAGGGGAGCCTGGCACTAATACTACTAATGGGGACACTGTACAGTACTGCTAGAGTGGAGCCTGGCACTAATATTACTAATGGGGACACTGTATGGCACTGCCAGAGGGGAGCCTGGCACTAATACTACTAATGGGGACACTGTACAGTACTGCCAGAGGGGAGCCTGGCACTAATACTACTAATGGGGACACTGTATGGCACTGCTAGAGGGGACCCTGGCACTAATACTACTAATGGGGACACTGTACAGTACTGCCAGAGGGGAGCCTGGCACTAATACTACTAATGGGGACACTGTATGGCACTGCTAGAGGGGAGCCTGGGACTAATACTACTAATGGGGACACTGTACAGTACTGCTAGAGGGGAGCCTGGCACTAATACTACTAATGGGGACACTGTATGGCACTGCCAGAGGGGAGCCTGGCACTAATACTACTAATGGGGACACAATATGGTACTGCCAGAGGGGAGCCTGGCACTAATACTACTAATGGGGACACTGTACAGAACTGCCAGAGGGGAGCCTGGCACTAATACTACTAATGGGGACACTGTATGGCACTGCTAGAGGGGAGCCTGGGACTAATACTACTAATGGGGACACTGTACAGTACTGCTAGAGGGGAGCCTGGCACTAATACTACTAATGGGGACACTGTACGGTACTGCCAGAGGGGAGCCTGGCACTAATACTACTAATGGGGACACTGTATGGCACTGCTAGAGGGGAGCCTGGGACTAATACTACTAATGGGGACACTGTATGGCACTGCCAGAGGGGAGCCTGGCACTAATACTACTAATGGGGACACTGTATGGCACTGCTAGAGGGGAGCCTGGGACTAATACTATTAATGGGGACACTGTATGGCACTGCTAGAGGGGAGCCTGGGACTAATACTACTAATGGGGACACTGTATGGCACTGCCAGAGGGGAGCCTGGGACTAATACTATTAATGGGGACACTGTATGGCACTGCTAGAGGGGAGCCTGGCACTAATACTACTAATGGGGACACTGTATGGCACTGCCAGAGGGGAGCCTGGCACTAATACTACTAATGGGGACACTGTATGGCACTGCCAGAGGGGAGCCTGGCACTAATACTACTAATGTGGACACTGTATGGTACTGCCAGAGGGGAGCCTGACACTAATACTACTAATGGGGACACTGTATGGCACTGCCAGAGGGGAGCCTGGCACTAATACTACTAATGGGGACACTGTACAGAATTGCCAGAGGGGAGCCTGGGACTAATACTACTAATGGGGACACTGTACAGTACTGCTAGAGGGGAGCCTGGGACTAATACTACTAATGGGGACACTGTACAGTACTGCTAGAGGGGAGCCTGGCACTAATACTACTAATGGGGACACTGTACAGTACTGCCAGAGGGGAGCCTGACACTAATACTACTAATGGGGACACTGTATGGCACTGCCAGAGGGGAGCCTGGCACTAATACTACTAATGGGGACACTGTATGGCACTGCCAGAGGGGAGCCTGGCACTAATACTACTAATGTGGACACTGTATGGTACTGCCAGAGGGGAGCCTGACACTAATACTACTAATGGGGACACTGTATGGCACTGCCAGAGGGGAGCCTGGCACTAATACTACTAATGGGGACACTGTACAGTACTGCTAGAGGGGAGCCTGGGACTAATACTACTAATGGGGACACTGTACAGTACTGCTAGAGGGGAGCCTGGCACTAATACTACTAATGGGGACACTGTATGGCACTGCCAGAGGGGAGCCTGGCACTAATACTACTAATGGAGACACTGTATGGCACTGCCAGAGGGGAGCCTGGGACTAATACTACTAATGGGGACACTGTACAGTACTGCCAGAGGGGAGCCTGGGACTAATACTACTAATGGGGACACTGTATGGCACTGCCAGAGGGGAGCCTGGCACTAATACTACTAATGGGGACACTGTATGGCGCTGCTAGAGGGGAGCCTGGCACTAACACTACTAATGGGGACACTGTATGGCACTGCCAGAGGGGAGCCTGGCACTAATACTAGTAATGGGGACACTGTATGGCACTGCGAGAGGGGAGCCTGGCACTAACACTACTAATGGGGACACTGTACAGTACTGCCAGAGGGGAGCCTGGCACTAATACTACTAATGCGGACACCGTATGGCACTGCTAGAGGAGAGCCTGGCACTAATACTACTAATGGGGACACTGTATGGTACTGCCAGAGGGGAGCCTGGCACTAATACTACTAATGGGGACACCGTATGGCACTGCTAGAGGGGAGCCTGGCACTAATACTTCTAATGGGGACACTGTACGGTACTGCCAGAGGGGAGCCTGGCACTAATACTACTAATGGGGACACGGTATGGCACTGCTAGAGGGGACCCTGGCACTAATACTACTAATGGGGACACTGTATGGCACTGCCAGAGGGGAGCCTGGCACTAATACTAATGAGGACACTGTATGGTACTGCCAGAGGGGAGCCTGGCACTAATACTACTAATGGGGACACTGTATGGCACTGCCAGAGGGGAGCCTGGCACTAATACTACTAATGGGGACACTGTACAGTACTGCCAGAGGGGAGCCTGGCACTAATACTACTAATGTGGACACTGTATGGCACTGCTACAGGGGAGCCTGGCACTAATACTACTAATGGGGACACTGTATGGCGCTGCTACAGGGGAGCCTGGCACTAATACTACTAATGGGGACACTGTACAGTACTGCTAGAGTGGAGCCTGGCACTAATATTACTAATGGGGACACTGTATGGCGCTGCTACAGGGGAGCCTGGCACTAATACTACTAATGGGGACACTGTACAGTACTGCTAGAGTGGAGCCTGGCACTAATATTACTAATGGGGACACTGTATGGCACTGCCAGAGGGGAGCCTGGCACTAATACTACTAATGTGGACACTGTATGGCACTGCTACAGGGGAGCCTGGCACTAATACTACTAATGGGGACACTGTACAGTACTGCCAGAGGGGAGCCTGGCACTAATACTACTAATGTGGACACTGTATGGCGCTGCTACAGGGGAGCCTGGCACTAATACTACTAATGGGGACACTGTACAGTACTGCTAGAGTGGAGCCTGGCACTAATATTACTAATGGGGACACTGTATGGCACTGCCAGAGGGGAGCCTGGCACTAATACTACTAATGGGGACACTGTACAGTACTGCCAGAGGGGAGCCTGGCACTAATACTACTAATGGGGACACTGTATGGTACTGCCAGAGGGGAGCCTGGCACTAATACTAATGAGGACACTGTATGGTACTGCCAGAGGGGAGCCTGGCACTAATACTACTAATGGGGACACTGTATGGTACTGCCAGAGGGGAGCCTGGCACTAATACTACTAATGTGGACACTGTATGGCGCTGCTACAGGGGAGCCTGGCACTAATACTACTAATGGGGACACTGTACAGTACTGCTAGAGGGGAGCCTGGCACTAATATTACTAATGGGGACACTGTATGGCACTGCCAGAGGGGAGCCTGGCACTAATACTACTAATGGGGACACTGTATGGCACTGCCAGAGGGGAGCCTGGCACTAATACTACTAATGGGGACACTGTATGGCACTGCTAGAGGGGAGCCTGGGACTAATACTATTAATGGGGACACTGTATGGCACTGCTAGAGGGGAGCCTGGCACTAATACTACTAATGGGGACACTGTATGGTACTGCCAGAGGGGAGCCTGGCACTAATACTAATGTGGACACTGTATGGCGCTGCTACAGGGGAGCCTGGCACTAATACTACTAATGGGGACACTGTACAGTACTGCTAGAGGGGAGCCTGGCACTAATATTACTAATGGGGACACTGTATGGCACTGCCAGAGGGGAGCCTGGCACTAATACTACTAATGGGGACACTGTATGGCACTGCTAGAGGGGAACCTGGCACTAATACTACTAATGGGGACACTGTACAGTACTGCCAGAGGGGAGCCTGGCACTAATACTACTAATGGGGACACTGTATGGCACTGCTAGAGGGGAGCCTGGCACGAATACTACTAATGGGGACACTGTATGGCGCTGCTAGAGGGGAGCCTGGCACGAATACTACTAATGGGGATGCTGTGACTGGCACTGCTAATGGAGACATTGTGACTGGCACTGTTAATGGAGACATTGTGACTGGCACTGATAGTGGAGACATTGTGACTGACACTGATAGTGGAGACATTGTGTCTGGCACTGTTAGTGGAGACATTGTGTCTGGCACTGTTAGTGGAGACATTGTATCTGGCACTGTTAGTGGAGACATTGTATCTGGCACTGTTAGTGGAGACACTGCGTCTGGCACTGCTAGTGGGGACATTGTGTCTGGCACTGCTAGTGGGGACACTGCGTCTGGCACTGCTAGTGGGGACACTGCGTCTGGCACTGCTAGTGGGGACACTGAGTCTGGCACTGCTAGGGGGACTCAGTCACTGACACTGCTATTGGTAACAATGTGTCTGGCACTGCTGTGGAGCATGCAAAAATAACAGCGTGCCCATGGAAGGAAGGTGCAGCGTGCCCATGGTGATCTGCACATAGTAAAGACCTCGTGTGTTGGCACGACTTAGACTCTAATTTCCCCCATTCCACCAGCATTACCAGGGAGGAGCGGTGGGCACTGATATCTAGATAAGAAGACACTGCCCTAAGATTAGGGGACTTGCACAGTGCCGGCGGAGGCCGGATGAGATGCATATGTTCCTCTTTCCGTCTCCATTGTTGCAGGCTGCCACTTCACCATCTCTGCTCCATAATGTGCTGTATCTCCTGCCAGTCTGCAGGCTCCCTGCCAATCCAAGCTGGCATGTAACATGTTTGTACAGAAAGCCACATTACAATCGTTTATTGTCCGTTTGCTAGGAGACACCGGCTCGGTGTGGAACGAGGAAGACTTGTTTGTGCTGTAAACTATACAAACAGAATAGGTGGTGAGGAGAAGGCGTTGTTCTATACATATGTACCGCAAACTGCCAGCATCAGCCGTGCCAAGACAGCCGATGCCAGGGCAATGCCCCGATCCAACCGATGCCAGGGCAATGCCCGACCCTGGGATCTGAAGGCGAAGGACATATCTATGCCTACAGGGATATGATAAGCTATGGCCATGTGTGGGGGTGATGTTACTAAGTGTCGCCACCTACCGCAAAAAGTTTATAAAGTTTTCCATAAAACTTTAATAAAGATTCTATAATAACGTTGTTGTGGCCCCAGAACGTGGAAGGTTTTGTGCCTTTGTTCCCGATCGTTCCAAAAGGAGAGGAAGGAAAGGAATCTGAGTCATCGACTCTCTCTACATTACATAATTCTGCTCATATGGTGGAAACATGCGGCCAATTACAGCTCCGGCTTCATAATATCTAATTTTACAAAACCTAAAAAGCGTCAAGTGGGAACACAAAATAGCTGGAAATGCAGGCCGGCAGGAAATGATCTACAGATGGAACGTGTCAAATCTTCATTTAACACTAGCATACATGAAAAACTATTATTAGCTGCAGTACCACTCCTGACCACAGGGAGTGCTGTTCAGAGGAAATATTACCAAAAAATAGAGAATACAATATTGTTTCAACCTCAGACCTCAGTAATTCTCTAGACTGCCACCTAGTGGTAGAAAAATGACAGACCACTAAGCAGATAAGTTCCCAGCAGTCATTAAAAGCCAACAAGCACACAGCCAGTGCCCGGATCAGCGTATGATTACAGATCAGCGATTATTATGTATCATATGATGCATCTTTATCTAAAGTTTCCATAATCACTTATTGGTGGCAATCAGAACAAATCGAAACCAGACAACACTTCCGTTTATCAAATAGTTTTCACCCAACAAAAGTTTGCTTGAACAAAGACAAAAAAAAGGAAGTGATCGTTCTGCGGCGGTGACTTCCCCAAGAGCAAGATGATAAGTATTAATTCTCACCACAAAGTCACCGTCACTGTCTGATGTATGAGGACCCGTCAGGAGATCCAAAATCATCAGGTTCTCATTGGGTGGAGACATTTAGGTCCATCATACAGACATAGTTTGATCCTCTTTTGCTCTCCTCTTTGACAACTACTGTAAGAGCGGTCACACTGCGGAGCTCTGTACTCTAAGAGCGGTCACACTGTGGAGGTCTCTACTGTAAGAGCGGTCACACTATGGAGCTCTGTACTGTAAGAGCAGTCACACTATAGAGCTCTGTACTGTAAGACCGGTCACACTATAGAGCTCTTTAATGTAAGAGCGGTCACACTGCGGAGCTCTGTACTGTAAGAGCGGTCACACTATAGATGTCTCTACTGTAAGAGCGATCACACTATGGAGCTCTGTACTGTAAGAGCGGTCACACTGTGGAGGTCTGTACTGTAAGAGCGGTCACACTATAGAACTCTGTACTGTAAGAGCGGTCACACTATGTAGCTCTGTACTGTAAGAGTGGACACACTATAGATGTCTCTACTGTAAGAGCGATCACACTATGGAGCTCTGTACTGTAAGAGTGGTCACACTATGGAGCTCTGTACTGTAAGAGCGGTCACACTGTGGAGGTCTGTACTGTAAGAGCGGTCACACTATAGAGCTCTGTACTGTAAGAGCGGTCACACTGTGTAGCTCTGTACTGTAAGAGCAGTCACACTATGGAGCTCTGTATTGTAAGAGCGGTCACACTGTGGAGGTCTGTACTGTAAGAGCGGTCACACTGTGGAGGTCTGTACTGTAAGAGCGGTCACACTATGGAGCTCTGTACTGTAAGAGCGGTCACACTGTGGAGCTCTGTACTGTAAGAACGGTCACACTATAGCGCTCTGTACTTTGAGAGCGGTCACACTATGGAGCTCTGTACTGTAAGAGTGGTCATACTATAGAGCTCTGTACTGTAAGAGCGGTCACACTGCGGAGCTCTGTACTGTAAGAGCGGTCACACTGCGGAGCTCTGTACTGTAAGAGCGGTCACACTATAGAGCTCTTTACTGTAAGAGCGGTCACACTATAGAGCTGTGTACTGTAAGAGCGGTCACACTATAGAGCTCTGTACTGTAAGAGCGGTCACACTATAGAGCTCTGTACTGTAAGAGCGGTCACACTATAGAGCTCTGTACCGTAAGAGCGGTCACACTATGGAGCTCTGTACTGTAAGAGCGGTCACACTATGGAGTTCTGTATTGCAAAAGCGGTCACACTGTGGAGGTTTGTACTGTAAGAGCGGTCACACTGTGGATTCTCTACTGTAAGAGCGGTCACACTATAGACCTCTGTACTGTAAGAGCGGTCACACTATGGAGTTCTGTATTGTAAAAGTGGTCACACTGTGGAGGTTTGTACTGTAAGAGCGGTCACACTATGGAGTTCTGTATTGTAAAAGCGGTCACACTGTGGAGGTTTGTACTGTAAGAGCGGTCACACTGTGGATTTTCTACTGTAAGAGCGGTCACACTATGGAGCTCTGTACAGTAAAAGCGGTCACACTGTGGATTCTCTATTGTAAGAGCGGTCACACTGTGGATTCTGTATTGTAAGAGCGGTCACACTATGACAATATGGATTCTCTAGTGTAAGAGCGGTCACACTATGGAGCTCAGTATTGTAAGAGCGGTCACACTATAGAGCCCTGTACTGTAAGAGCTGTCACACTATAGAGCTCTGTACTGTAAGTGCGGTCACACTATAGAGCTCTGTACTGTAAGAGCGGTCACACTGTGGAGGTCTGTACTGTAAGAGCGGTCACACTATGGAGCTCTGTACTGTAAGAGCGGTCACACTATGGAGCTCTGTACTGTAAGAGCGGTCACACTGTGGAGGTCTGTACTGTAAGAGCGGTCACACTATAGAGCTCTGTACTGTAAGAGCGGTCACACTGTGTAGCTCTGTACTGTAAGAGCAGTCACACTATAGAGCTCTGTACTGTAAGAGCGGTCACACTATGGAGCTCTGTACTGTAAGAGCGGTCACACTGTGGAGCTCTGTACTGTAAGAACGGTCACACTATAGCGCTCTGTACTTTGAGAGCGGTCACACTATGGAGCTCTGTACTGTAAGAGTGGTCATACTATAGAGCTCTGTACTGTAAGAGCGGTCACACTGCGGAGCTCTGTACTGTAAGAGCGGTCACACTGCGGAGCTCTGTACTGTAAGAGCGGTCACACTATAGAGCTCTGTACTGTAAGAGCGGTCACACTATAGAGCTGTGTACTGTAAGAGCGGTCACACTATAGAGCTCTGTACTGTAAGAGCGGTCACACTATAGAGCTCTGTACTGTAAGAGCGGTCACACTATAGAGCTCTGTACCGTAAGAGCGGTCACACTATGGAGCTCTGTACTGTAAGAGCGGTCACACTATGGAGTTCTATATTGTAAAAGCGGTCACACTGTGGAGGTTTGTACTGTAAGAGCGGTCACACTGTGGATTCTCTACTGTAAGAGCGGTCACACTATGGAGCTCTGTACAGTAAAAGCGGTCACACTGTGGATTCTCTATTGTAAGAGCGGTCACACTGTGGATTCTGTATTGTTAGAGCGGTCACACTATGACAATATGGATTCTCTAGTGTAAGAGCGGTCACACTATGGAGCTCAGTATTGTAAGAGCGGTCACACTGTAGAGCCCTGTACTGTAAGAGCTGTCACACTATAGAGCTCTGTACTGTAAGAGCGCTCACACTATAGAGCTCTGTACTGTAAGAGCGGTCACACTGTGGAGGTCTGTACTGTAAGAGCGGTCACACTATGGAGCTCTGTACTGTAAGAGCGGTCACACTATGACAATATGGATTCTCTAGTGTAAGAGCGGTCACACTGTGGAGCATCACATGTAGTTTTGGAGCGGCTCCTAATCTGTAGCATTGTAGAGATACCACTGATGTCAGCTGACAGTGAGACGCATGTTATTAGCCAACCCCTCTGTAATCACCACTGATCGCAGGGTCTTGGCACCAGGATGCTCTCTGCAGTTTGTTTGTGACCAGACTTACTAAACTAAAAATGTTTCTCCGATCTTTTGCAGATACTTCCACCATGTAAAGTAGTCCTATCACAGACTGTCTTTGAGCCCCTCAGTTATGGTGACCGTGATCTCGATTTTTCGTACGGCTCCGGTTTCTGCTGTTTGGAACATGAGGCCTCGCTCACATCAGTGTATTAAAAATCGCACCGATGTTCATCATGAAAAGTTGGTCAAGTGTCATGCGAGTGTCGTGCGTATGCCACTCTGTATGTCATGCGAGTGTCGTGCGTATGCCGGTCTGTATGTCATGCGAGTGTCATGCGTATGCCGGTCTGTATGTCATGCGAGTGTCGTGCGTATGCCACTCTGTATGTCATGCGAGAGCAATGCGAGTGTGTGATTTTTTTCTTGCATTGCATCCATATGCACTGCATTTTTAACATCATCTTTTAGATACTATAATGCTCTATGTAACTTAAAGCTAGTTTACAAAAGTAATAAAGCAATCTTATACAGATATACAGTGGGTACGGAAAGTATTCAGACCCCTTTAAATTTTTCACTCTTTGTTTCATTGCAGCCATTTGGTAAATTCTAAAAAGTTCATTTTTTTCCCATTAAAGTACACTCTGCACCCCATCTTGACTGAAAAAAAACAGAAATGTAGAAATTTTTGCAAATTTAATAAAAAAGAAAAACTGAAATATCACACGGGCATAAGTATTCAGACCCTTTGCTCAGGCACTCATATTTAAGTCACATGCTGTCCATTTCCTTGTGATCCTCCTTGAGATGGTTCTACTCCTTCATTGGAGTCCAGATGTGTTTAATTAAACTGATAGGACTTGATTTGGAAAAGCACACACCTGTCTATATAAGACCTCACAGCTCACAGTGCATGTCAGACCAAACGAGAATCATGAGCTCAAAGGAACTGCCCAAGGAGCTCAGAGACAGAATTGTGGCAAGGCACAGATCTGAACAAGGTTACAAAAGAATTTTTGCATTACTGAAGGTACCTAAGAGCACAGTGGCCTCCATAATCCTTAAATGGAATAAGTTTGGGACCACCAGAAGTCTTCCTAGACCTGGCCGTCCAGCCAAACTGAGCAATCGTGGGAGAAAAGTCTTGGTGAGAGAGGTAAAGAAGAACTCCAAGATCACTGTGGTTGAGCTCCAGAGAAGCAGTAGGGAGATGGGAGAAAGTTCCACAAAGTTAATTATCACTGCAGCCCTCCACCAGTCGGGCCTTTATGACAGAGTGGCCCGACGGAAGCCTCTCCTCAGTGCAAGACATATGAATGCCAGCACAGAGTTTGCTCAAAAACACATGAAGGACTCCCAGACTATGAGAAATAAGATTCTCCTGTCTGATGAGACGAAGATAGAACTTTTAGGTGATAATTCTAAGCGGTATGTGTGGAGAAAACCAGGCACTGCTCATCACCTGCCCAATACAATCCCAACAGTGAAACATGGTGGTGGCAGCATCATGCTATGGGGGTGTTTTTCAGCTGCAGGGATAGGACCACTGGTTGAAATTGAAGGAAACATGAATGCGGCCAAGTACAGAGATATCCTGGATGAAAACCTCTTCCAGAGTGCTCTGGACCTCAGACTTGGCCGAAGGTTCACCTTCCAACAAGACAATGACCCTAAGCACACAGCTAAAATAACAAAGGAGTGGCTTCAGAATAACTCTGTGACCATTCTTGACTGGCCCAGCCAGAGCCCTGACCTAAACCCAA
Source organism: Phyllobates terribilis (assembly GCF_046119375.1). Lineage (NCBI taxonomy): Eukaryota > Metazoa > Chordata > Amphibia > Anura > Dendrobatidae > Phyllobates > Phyllobates terribilis. The sequence goes on along the minus strand of NW_027362762.1, from coordinate 962,553,104 downwards.
TTGAGCATCTCTGGAGAGACCTGAAAATGGCTGTCCACCAACGTTCAGCATCCAACCTGACGGAACTGGGAAGGATCTGCAAGGAAGAATGGCCGAGGATCCCCAAATACAGGGGTGAAAAACTTGTTGCATCATTCCCAAGAAGACTCATGGCTGTACTAGCTGAAAAGGGGGCTTCTACTCAATACTGAGCAAAGGGTCTGAATACTTATGCCCGTGTGATATTTCAGTTTTTCTTTTTTAATAAATTTGCAAAAATTTCTACATTTCTGTTCTTTTTTCAGTCAAGATGGGATGCAGAGTGTACTTTAATGAGAAAAAAATTAACTTTTTAGAATTTATTAAATGGCTGCAATGAAACAAAGAGTGAAAAATTTAAAGGGGTCTGAATACTTTCCGTACCCACTGTAGATAGAGATATAACAGATAGATAATAAATTGATAGAATAGAGGTAGATAGTATATAGAAAATAGATAGATACTGTAGAAAGATAGATAGTTACACACGGGTTCAAAATTGTTGGTTCCCCTCGTTTAATGAAAGAAAAACCCACAATGGTCACAGAAATAACTTGAATCTGACAAAAGTAATAATAAAATAAAGATCTATGAAAATGAACAAATGAAAGTCAGACATTGCTTTTCTGCTTCCACAGAATTTTTGAAAAATGAAACTCATGAAATAGGCCTGGACAGAAATAATGGTTCTCCTGAAAATAATGTGACAAAAGGGACATGTTAAATCAAGTTGTGTCCACTAATTAGCATCACAGGTGTCTACAATCTTGTAATCAGTCAGTGGGCCTTTATATAGGGCTACAGATACTCACTGTGCTGTTTGGTGACATGGTGTGTACCACACTCAACATGGACCAGAGGAAGCAAAGGAAAGAGTTGTCCCAGGGGATTAGAAAGAAAATGATAGACAAGCATGTTAAATGTAAAGGTTGTAAGACCATCTCCAAGCAGCTTGATGTTCCTGTGACTACAGTTGCAGATATTATTTAGAAATTTAAGATCCATGGGACTGTAGCCAACCTTCTTGGTCGTGGCCGCAGGTGGACAATTGATGACAAATCAAAGAGACGGATAATACGAATGGTAACAAAAGAGCCCAGGATAACTTCTAAAGAGATTAAAGGTGAACTTCAAGCTCAAGGAACATCAGTGTCAGATCGCACCAACCGTCATTGTTTGATTCAAAGTGGACTTCATGGGAGACGACCAAGGAGAACAGCATTGTTGAAAAAAAATCATAAAAACGCCAAACTGGAATTTGCCAAACTACATGTTGACAAGCCACAAAGCTTCTGGGAGAATGTCCTATGGACAGATGAGACAAAAATGGAAGTTTTTGGCAAGGCACATCAGCTCTATGTGCACAGATGGAAAAATGAAACATATCAAGAAAAGAACACTGTCCCTTCTGTGAAACATGGTGGAGGCTCTGTTATGTTCTGGGGCTGCTTTGCTGCATCTGGCACAGGGTGTCTTGAATCTGTGCAGGGTATAATGAAATCTCAAGACTATCAAGGGATTCTAGAGAGAAATGTGCTGCCCAGTGTCAGAAAGCTTGGTCTCAGTCACAGGTCATGGGTCTTGCAACAGGATAATGACCCAAAACACATAGCTAAAAACACCCAAGAATGGCCAAGAGGAAAACATTGGACTATTCTGAAGTGGCTTCTATGAGCCGCGACCTAAATCCTATTGAGCTGAAACATACTGTGTGGAAAAGGCAACCTTCAACCACGAGACAACTGGAGCAGTTTGCTCATGAGGAGTCGGCCAAAATACCTGTCGAGAGGTGCAGAAGTCTCATTGACAGTTACAGGAATCGTTTGATTGCAGTGATTGCCGCAAAAGGTCGTTCAACAAAATATTAAGTTAAGAAGAAGAGAACCATCATTTCTGTCCAGGCCGATTTCATGAGGTTAATTTTTTTTTAAATTCTGTGGAAGCAGAAAAGCAATGTCTGACCTTCATTTGTTCATTTTCATAGATTTTTATTTTATTATTACTTTTGTCAGATTCAAGTTATTCCTGTGACCATTGTGGGTTTTTCTTTCATTGAACGAGGGGCATCAACAATTTTGACCACGTGTGGAGATAGATATTTAGCATCGCTTGGAAAGTGCTTGTCAACTTGGTCACACTATATAAATCCATGCAAAGAGCATGGATTTATATAGTGTGACCGAAAGAATGGTAAAAAATAAAAAAAAATATATATATACTTACCTCCTGATGGCCCCCAGTGTCTTGTTTCCCTCCATCCTGGCTGCCAACAGCAGTACACTGAAGGACCTGCCGACATCAGCGTTGCGTGACCCGTTACATGACTATGACGTCAGCGCAGGTCCTTCAGTCCATCGCTAGCTGCCGGCATGAAAAGACGAGTGCAGCAGGGGCCATCAGAAGGTAAATATAATCTTTATTTTTTATTTTATTCTTTTTTTACAGGTTCTATGGTAGCTGGGTCCAGAGGAGAGTCTCCTGTCCTCCACACCCGGGTACCATCCACACATTGAACGCATGGATTCCGCATGTCCTTATCTAGTGAAGCGGAATTGGCGCGTTCTAATGCAAGTCAATGGCGGCGAAAACGCAGCGCTTCCGCAAAATAATTGTTAGTGCTGCATTTTTTTCCGCAATGATAATCCGCAGCGGAAATTTCTGCAGCATGTGCACAGCATGGCAGGCCTTCTAACATGCATTTCTTAAGCGTTTCTGCAGCGTTTTTGCCGCTGCGGAAACACAAAAAACGCATCGTGGGTACACAGCCTAACTGTATAACACATGAAAGGGATACAAAAAAATATCCAAGGTATTGATAATGCCAGTCAGTAGCGTTCAAACTGTAATTAACAAATGGAAAATCAGGGGCTCTGTAAAAACCAAACCACGGTCAGGTAGACCAACAAAAATTTCAGCAACAACTGCCAGGAAAATTGTTCGGGATGCAAAGAAAAATCCACAAATAACAGCTGAAATTCTGGACTCTGAAAACTAGCAGTGTGGCTGTTTCAAGATGCACAATAAGGAGGCACGTGAAGAAAAATGGGCTGCATGGTCGAGTCGCCAGAAGAAAGCCATTACTGCGCAAATGCCACAAAGTATCTCGCCTACAATACGCCAAACAGCACAGAGATAAGCCTCAAAACTTCTGGAACAAGGTAATTTGGAGTGATGAGACCAAAATTGAACTTTTTGGCCACAACCATAAACGTTACATTTGGAGAGAGGTCAACAAGAAAGGAACACCATTCCTACAGTAAAGCACGGAGGTGGATCGCTGATGTTTTGGGGATGTGTGAGTTACAAAGGCACAAGAAACTTGGGGAAAGTTGAAGGAAAGATGAATGCAGCACGTTATCAGCAAATACTGGAGGCAAATTTGCACTCATCAGCCCGGAAGCTGCGCATGGGACGTACTTGGACGTTCCAACTTGACAACAATCCTAAACACAAGGCCAAATCGACCTGTCATTGGCTACAGCAGAACAAAGTGAAGGTTCTGGAGTGGCCATCTCAGTCTCCTGACCTCAATATCATTGAGCCACTCTGGGGAGATCTCAAGCGCGCAGTCCATGCTAGACAGCCCAGGAATTTACAGGAACTGGAGGCTTTTTGCCAAGAAGAATGGGCACCTTTACCATGTGAGAAAATAAAGAACCTCATCCACAACTACCACAAAAGACTTCAAGCTGTCATTGATGTTAAAGGGGGCAATACACGGTATTAAGAACTGGGGTATGTGAACTTTTGATCAGGGTCATTTGGATGTTCTTGGTTGTCATTAAGATTTAAAAAGAGAAAACACAGTAGTTTGACAATAACCATGAGAAAAAGTTTTTTTGGTATCATTCATATTCTCTGAAACAAGAGGGAGGCCGCTGACTGTCCAGTGCGGAGCGAGAAGGAGGCTGGTGACTGTCCAGCGTGGAGTGAGAGGGAGGCCGCTGACTGTCCAGTGCGGAGCGAGAAGGAGGCTGGTGACTGTCCAGTGTGGAGTGAGAGGGAGGCCGCTGACTGTCCAGTGTGGAGCGAGAAGGAGGGCGCTGACTGTCCAGCATGGAGCGAGGAGGCCGCTGACTGTCCAGCATGGAAAGAGAGGGAGGCCACTGACTGTCCAGCATGGAGCGAGAAGGAGGCTGCTGACTGTCCAGTGCGGAGCGAGAAGGAGGCTGGTGACTGTCCAGTGTGGAGTGAGAGGGAGGCCGCTGACTGTCCAGTGTGGAGCGAGAAGGAGGCCGCTGACTGTCCAGCATGGAGCGAGGAGGCCGCTGACTGTCCAGCAAGGAACGAGAAGGAGGCCGCTGATTGTCCAGTGCGGAGCGAGAAGGAGGCTGGTGAATGTCCAGTGTGGAGCGATAGGGAGGTCGCTGAATGTCCAGTGTGGAGCGAGAGGGAGGCCGCTGACTGTCCGTCATGGAACGAGAGGGAGGCAGCTGACTGTCCAGCATGGAGCGAGAAGGAGGCCGCTGATTGTCCAGTGCGGAGCGAGAAGGAGGCTGCTAACTGTCCAGCATGGAGCGAGAGGGAGTCCGCTGACTGTCCAACATGGAGCGAGAGGGATGCAGCTGACTGTCCAGCATGGAGCGAGAAGGAGGCCGCTGATTGTCCAGCATGGAACAAGAGGGAGGCTGCTGACTGTCCAGCATGGAGCGAGAGGGAGTCCGCTGACTGTCCAGTATGGAGCAAGAGGGAGGCAGCTGACTGTCCAGCATGGAGCGAGAGGGAGGTCACTGACTGTCCAGCATGGAGCGAGAGGGAGGCCACTGACTGTCCAGCATGGAGCGAGAGGGAGGCCACTGACTGTCCAGCATGGAGCGAGAGGGAGGCCGCTGACTGTCCAGTGTGGAGCAAGAGGGAGGCCACTGACTGTCCAGTGTGGAGCGAGAAGGAGGCTGGTGACTGTCCAGTGTGGAGCGAGAGGGAGGCCGCTGCCTGTCCAGTGCGGAATGAGAAGGAGGCCGCTGCCTGTCCAGTATGGAGAGAGAGGAAGGCCGCTGACTGTCCAGCATGGAGCGAGTGTGAGGCCGCTGACTGTCCAGCATGGAGCGAGGAGGCCGCTGACGGTCCAGCATGGAGCGAGGAGGCCACTGACGGTCCAGCATGGAGCGAGAGGGAGACCGCTAACTGTACAGTATGGAGCGAGAGGGAGGCCGCTGACCGTCCAGTGCGGAACGAGAAGGAGGCCGCTGACTGTCCACTGCGGAACGAGAAGGAGGCCGCTGACTGTCCACTGCGGAACGAGAAGGAGGCCGCTGACTTCCAGTATGGAGCGAGAAAGAGGCCGCTGACTGTCCAGTGTGGGCTGAGAGGGAGGCCGCTGACTGTCCAGTGTGGAGCGAGAGGGAGGCCGCTGACTGTCCAATTTGAAGCGAGAGGGAGGCCGCTGACTGTCCAGTGTGGCCGAGAGGGAGGCCGCTGACAGTCCAATGTGGAGCGAGAGGGAGGCCGCTGACTGTCCAATGTGGAGCGAGAGGGAGGCCGCTGACTATCCAGTGTGGCCGAGAGGGAGGCCGCTGACTGTCCAATGTGGAGCGAGAGGGAGGCCGCTGACTGTCCAGTGTGGAGCGAGAGGGAGGCCGCTGACTGTCCAGTGTGGAGCGAGAGGGAGGCCGCTGACTGTCCAATGTGGAGCGAGAGGGAGGCCGCTGACTGTCCAGTGTGGAGCGAGAGGGAGGCCGCTGACTGTCCAATGTGGAGCGAGAGGGAGGCCGCTGACTGTCCAATGTGGAGCGAGAGGGAGGCCGCTGACTATCCAGTGTGGCCGAGAGGGAGGTCGCTGACTGTCCAGTTTGGAGCGAGAGGGAGGCCGCTGACTGTCCAATGTGGAGCGAGAGGGAGGCCACTGACTGTCCAGTGTGGGCTGAGAGGGAGGCCGCTGACTGTCCAGTGTGGAGCGAGAGGGAGGCCGCTGACTGTCCAATGTGAAGCGAGAAGGAGGCCGCTGACTGTCCAATGTGGAGCGAGAGGGAGGCCGCTGATTGTCCAATGTGAAGCGAGAGGGAGGCCGCTGACTGTCCAGTGTGGAGCGAGAGGGAGGCCGCTGACTGTCCAATGTGAAGCGAGAGGGAGGCCGCTGACTGTCCAATGTGAAGCGAGAGGGAGGCCGCTGACTGTCCAATGTGAAGCGAGAGGGAGGCCGCTGACTGTCCAGTGTGGAGCGAGAGGGAGGCCGCTGACTGTCCAGTGTTGGCTGAGAGGGAGGCCGCTGACTGTCCAGTGTGGAGCGAGAGGGAGGCCGCTGACTGTCCAATGTGGAGCGAGAGGGAGGCCGCTGACTGTCCAATGTGGAGCGAGAGGGAGGCCGCTGACTGTCCAATGTGGAGCGAGAGGGAGGCCGCTGATTGACCAACTAGCGAGCGCATTACCGTAGTCATAATGTAGTTTGCATTATGGACAATGAGGGCTGCATTTTCGCCCTCTAGCTGCAGCCTTCCTGAAGTTCTGTTATTACTCCTTGGTAATTCCTTGACTGCTTCTGCTTGTTGTACATCTGCCAATTCTGGGGGATTGGCAGGTGAGTGTTTTTTTTTTGGCCATGCTGGGGCATTGACTACAATAAGAGAAGTAATGGACACTCCCTCTAACTATAGCAAGAAATAAAACAGCCACAGGTTGTCTTTTCTATCCACTTTGGCCCTTTGTGATGGAGACAGAGTTGGAAAAGTCCAGAGTTAGAGGGGGCAATGGCTGTGACTCCATAATGGCTCCAAGGGTCCGGCAGACGACAACACTATTTGGAGGCAATTTTGGAGCTTGAAGCCAGGGAATATTTATTATCTGATGATCAATAGGAAGGTTCATGTATTCTGTATGGATGGAGGACGGACCATCAGAATCATCTGGTGGGTCCAAGGAACCCTAATCCAGTCCGAGACCAGCCTGGACCGGAGCATGGTCTTCAATCAAGCATGTACCATCAACCTAAGCATTAAAGGGGAATTCCTAACATCGGATAACTCGCTGATCGCTGGGGGCTCAATCCCTGGGACCCCAGGTGATTCCAAAAACAAGCTCTCCAGAGCTCTGTGGTGAATGGAGTCGAGGTGCACATGCTCAACAGTCCCATTACCAATGAATAGAGTGGAGATCGAGCGTGCGCACACAGATACCTGCAGAGCCTGTTCTTGGGGAACTGATTCCAATTTTCGGTTCTACTGGGGGTCCCAAAGGCCTGGTCCCCAGGGACGGACATATCACAAGCACAGGCATAACCTGCGATTTTCGGAAAATCTCTTTAATTTGGCAAACCTTAATCTAGGTACAATATGGCACCAATGCTCCACACCAAGTTCGGTGGTTGGTTTTTATGGTTGTGATGTATTTTACAAGCCAAGATCAATCTTAACTTTTTCGTTTTTTTTTTACATAAAATGTTATCGAAATAAAAACAACAACCTACAGCCCCCCTCTGCACAACCTACAACCCACCTCTGCATAACCTACAACCTATAGCCCACCTCTGCACAACCTACAACCCACCTCTGCATAACCTACAACCTACAGCCCACCTCTGCACAACCTACAACCCACAGCCCACCTCTGCAAAACCTACAACCTACAGCCCACCTCTGCATAACCTACAACTTACAGCTCACCTCTGCATAACCTACAACTTACAGCCCACCTCTGCATAACATACATACAGCTCACCTCTGCATAACCTACAACTTACAGCCCACCTCTGCATAACCTACAACCCACCTCTGCACAACCTACAACCCACAGCCCACCTCTGCACAACCTACAACCCACCTCTGCATAACCTACAACCTACAGCCCACCTCTGCACAACCTACAACCCACAGCCCACCTCTGCACAACCTGCAACCCACAGCCCACCTCTGCATAACCTACAACTTACAGCCCACCTCTGCACAACCTACAACCCAAAGCCCACCTCTGCACAACCTACAACCTACAGCCCACCTCTGCATAACCTTACAGCCCACCTCTGCATAACCTACAACGTACAGCTCACCTCTGCATAACCTACAACTTACAGCTCACCTCTGCATAACCTACAACCTACCTCTGCACAACCTACAACCCACAACTCACCTCTGCACAACCTACAACCCACCTCTGCATAACCTACAACCTACAGTCCCCCACCTCTGCACAACCTACAACTCACAGCCCACCTCTGCACAACCTGCAACCCACAGCCCACCTCTGCATAACCTACAACTTACAGCCCACATCTGCATAACCTACAACCTACAGCTCACCTCTGCATAACCTACAACTTACAGACCACCTCTGCATAACCTACAACCTACAATCCACCTCTGCACAACCTACAACCTACAGCCCACCTCTGCATAACCTACAACCCACCTCTGCACAACCTACAACCCACAGCCCACCTCTGCACAACCTACAACTTACAGCCCACCTCTGCACAACCAACTTACAGCACACCTCTGCATAACCTACAACTTACAGCCCACCTCTGCATAACCTACAACCTACAATCTACCTCTGCACAACCTACAACCCACAGCTCACCTCTGCACAACCTACAACCCACCTCTGCATAACCTACAGCCCCCCACCTCTGCACAACCTACAACTCACAGCCCACCTCTGCACAACCTGCAACCCACAGCCCGCCTCTGCATAACCTACAACTTACAGCCCACCTTTGCACAACCTACAACCCACCTCTGCACAACCTACAGCCCACCTCTGCACAACCTACAACCCACAGCCCACCTCTGCACAACCTACAACTTACAGCCCACCTCTGCACAACCAACTTACAGCACACCTCTGCATAACCTACAACTTACAGCCCACCTCTGCATAACCTACAACCTACAATCTACCTCTGCACAACCTACAACCCACAGCTCACCTCTGCACAACCTACAACCCACCTCTGCATAACCTACAGCCCCCCACCTCTGCACAACCTACAACTCACAGCCCACCTCTGCACAACCTGCAACCCACAGCCCGCCTCTGCATAACCTACAACTTACAGCCCACCTTTGCACAACCTACAACCCACAGCCCACCTCTGCACAACCTACAACCCACCTCTGCATAACCTACAACCTACAGTCCACCTCTGCACAACCTACAACCTACAGCCCACCTCTGCATGACCTATAACCTACAGCCCACCTCTGCACAACCTACAACCCACAGCCCACCTCTGCACAACCTACAACCCACTTCTGCATAAGCTACAGCCCACCTCTGCGCAACCCACAGCCCACCTCTGCACAACCTGCAACCTACAGCCCACCTCTGCATAACCTACAACCTACTGCCCACCTCTGCACAACCTATAACCTACAGCCCACCTCTGCATAACCTACATCCTACAGCCCACCTCTGCACAACATACAACCCACAGCCCACCTCTGCACAATCTACAACCTACAGCTCACCTCTGCACAACCTACAGCCTACCCCTGCACAACCTACAACCTACAGCCCACCTCTGCACAAGCTACAGCCCACACCTCTGCACAACCTACAGCCCACCTCTGCACAACCTACAACTCACCTCTGCACAACCTACAACTCACCTCTGCACAACCTACAACTTACAGCCCACCTCTGCATAACCTACAACTTACAGTCCACCTCTGCACAACCTATAACCTACTGCTCACCTTTGCATAAACTACATCATACAGCCCACCTCAGCACAACCTACAGCCCACCTCTGCATAAACGACATCATACAGCCCACCTCTGCACAACCTACAGCCCACCTCTGCATAAACTACATCCTACAGCCCACCTCTGCACAACCTACAACTCACCTCTGCACAACCTACAACCCACAGCCCACCTCTGCACAACCTACAGCCCACCTCTGCACAACCTACAGTCCACCTCTGCACAGCCTACAGCCCCCACCTCTGCACAACCTACAGCCCACCTCTGCACAACCTACAGCCCACCTCTGCACAACCTACAGTCCACCTCTGCACAACCTACAGCCCCCACCTCTGCACAACCTACAGCTACCTCTGCACAACCTACAACCCACAGCCCACCTCTGCACAACCTACAACCTACAGCCCACCTCTGCACAACCTACCTCTGCACAACCTAGAGTCCACCTTTGCACAACCTACAGCTCACCTCTTCACAACCTACAGCCCACCTCTGCACGACCTATAACCTACAGCCCACCTCTGCACAACCTACAACCCACAGCCCACCTCCACACAACCTACAACCCACCTCTGCATAACCTACAACCTACAGCCCACCTCTGCGCAACCCACAGCCCACCTCTGCACAACCCACCTCTGCATAACCTACAACCTACAGCCCACCTCTGCGCAACCCACAGCCCACCTCTGCACAACCTGCAACCTACAGCCCACCTCTGCATAACCTACAACCTACAGCCCACCTCTGCACAGCCTGTAACCTACAGCCCACCTCTGCATAACCTACATCCTACAGCCCACCTCTGCACAACATACAACCCACAGCCCACCTCTGCATAACCTACAACCTACAGCCCACCTCTGCACAGCCTGTAACCTACAGCCCACCTCTGCATAATCTACAACCTACAGCCCACCTCTGCACAACCTACAACTTACAGCCCACCTCTGCATAACCTACAACTTACAGCCCACCTCTGCACAACCTATAACCTACTGCTCACCTTTGCATAAACTACATCATACAGCCCACCTCAGCACAACCTACAGCACACCTCTGCATAAACTACATCATACAGCCCACCTCTGCACAACCTACAGCCCACCTCTGCATAAACTACATCCTACAGCCCACCTCTGCACAACCTACAACCTACAGCTCACCTCTGCACAACCTACAACCCACAGCCCACCTCTGCACAAGCTACAGCCCACCTCTGCACAACCTACAGTCCACCTCTGCACAGCCTACAGCCCCCACCTCTGCACAACCTACAGCCCACCTCTGCACAACCTACAACCTACAGCTACCTCTGCACAACCTACAACCCACAGCCCACCTCTGCACAACCTACAACCCACAGCCCACCTCTGCACAACCTACAACCCACCTCTGCACAACCTACCTCTGCACAACCTAGAGTCCACCTTTGCACAACCTACAGCTCACCTCTTCACAACCTACAGCCCACCTCTGCATAACCTACAAATTACAGCCCACCTCTGCATAACCTACAACCTACAGCTCACCTCTGCATAACCTACAACCTACAGCCCACCTCTGCACAACCTACCTCTGCACAACCTAGAGTCCACCTTTGCACAACCTACAGCTCACCTCTTCACAACCTACAGCTCACCTCTGCATAACCTACAACTTACAGCCCACCTCTGCATAACCTACAACCTACAGCTCACCTCTGCATAACCTACAACCTACAATCCACCTCTGCACAACCTACAACCCACCTCTGCACAACCTACAACCTACAGCCCACCTCTCATAACCTGCAACTTACAGCCCACCTCTGCATAACCTACAACCCACCTCTGCACAACCTACAACCCACAGCCCACCTCTGCACAACCTACAACTTAGAGCCCACCTCTGCATAACCTACAACTTACAGCTCACCTCTGCGTAACCTACAACTTACAGCCCACCTCTGCATAACCTACAACCTACAATCTACCTCTGCACAACCTACAACCCACAGCTCACCTCAGCACAACCTACAACCCACCTCTGCATAACCTATAGCCCCCCACCTCTGCACAACCTACAACTCACAGCCCACCTCTGCACAACCTGCAACCCACAGCCCGCCTCTGCATAACCTACAACTTACAGCCCACCTTTGCACAACCTACAACCCACCTCTGCACAACCTACAACCCACAGCCCACCTCTGCACAACCTACAACCCACCTCTGCACAACCTACAACCTACAGCCCACCTCAGCACAACCTATAACCTACAGCCCACCTCTGCACAACCTACAACCCACAGCCCACCTCTGCACAACCTACAACCCACCTCTGCATAACCTACAACCTACAGTCCACCTCTGCACAACCTACAACCTACAGCCCACCTCTGCACGACCTATAACCTACAGCCCACCTCTGCACAACCTACAACCCACAGCCCACCTCTGCACAACCTACAACCCACCTCTGCATAACCTACAGCCCACCTCTGCGCAACCCACAGCCCACCTCTGCACAACCTGCAACCTACAGCCCACCTCTGCATAACCTACAACCTACAGCCCACCTCTGCACAACCTATAACCTACAGCCCACCTCTGCATAACCTACATCCTACAGCCCACCTCTGCACAACATACAACCCACAGCCCACCTCTGCACAATCTACAACCTACAGCTCACCTCTGCACAACCTACAGCCTACCCCTGCACAACCTACAACCTACAGCCCACCTCTGCACAAGCTACAGCCCCCACCTCTGCACAACCTACAGCCCACCTCTGCACAACCTACAACTCACCTCTGCACAACCTACAACTTACAGCCCACCTCTGCATAACCTACAACTTACAGTCCACCTCTGCACAACCTACAATTTACAGCTCACCTTTGCATAAACTACATCATACAGCCCACCTCAGCACAACCTACAGCCCACCTCTGCATAAACTACATCATACAGCCCACCTCTGCACAACCTACAGCCCACCTCTGCATAAACTACATCCTACAGCCCACCTCTGCACAACCTACAGCTCACCTCTGCACAACCTACAACCCACAGCCCACCTCTGCACAACCTACAGCCCACCTCTGCACAACCTACAGTCCACCTCTGCACAGCCTACAGCCCCCACCTCTGCACAACCTACAACCTACAGCTACCTCTGCACAACCTACAACCCACAGCCCACCTCTGCACAACCTACAGCCCACCTCTGCACAACCTACCTCTGCACAACCTAGAGTCCACCTTTGCACAACCTACAGCTCACCTCTTCACAACCTACAGCCCACCTCTGCACAACCTACAGCCCACCTCTGCACAACCTACAGCCCATCTCTGCACAACCTACAACCTACAGCCCACCTCTGCACAACCTACAGCCCACCTCTGCATAAACTACATCCTACAGCCCACCTCTGCACAACCTACAACCTACAGCTCACCTCTGCACAACCTACAACCCACAGCCCACCTCTGCACAACCTACAGTTCACCTCTGTACAGCCTACAGCCCCCACCTCTGCACAACCTACAGCCCACCTCTGCACAACCTACAACCTACAGCTACCTCTGCACAACCTACAGCCCACCTCTGCACAACCTACAGCCCACCTCTGCACAACCTACAGCCCATCTCTGCACAACCTACAACTTACAGCCAACCTCTGCATAACCTACAGCCCACCTCTGCGCAACCCACAGCCCACCTCTGCACAACCTGCAACCTACAGCCCACCTCTGCATAACCTACAACCTACAGCCCACCTCTGCACAACCTATAACCTACATCCTACAGCCCACCTCTGCACAACATACAACCCACAGCCCACCTCTGCACAATCTACAACCTACAGCTCACCTCTGCACAACCTACAGCCTACCCCTGCACAACCTACAACCTACAGCCCACCTCTGCACAAGCTACAGCCCCCACCTCTGCACAACCTACAGCCCACCTCTGCACAACCTACAACTCACCTCTGCACAACCTACAACTTACAGCCCACCTCTGCATAACCTACAACTTACAGTCCACCTCTGCACAACCTACAATTTACAGCTCACCTTTGCATAAACTACATCATACAGCCCACCTCAGCACAACCTACAGCCCACCTCTGCATAAACTACATCATACAGCCCACCTCTGCACAACCTACAGCCCACCTCTGCATAAACTACATCCTACAGCCCACCTCTGCACAACCTACAACCTACAGCTCACCTCTGCACAACCTACAACCCACAGCCCACCTCTGCACAACCTACAGTCCACCTCTGCACAGCCTACAGCCCCCACCTCTGCACAACCTACAACCTACAGCTACCTCTGCACAACCTACAACCCACAGCCCACCTCTGCACAACCTACAGCCCACCTCTGCACAACCTACCTCTGCACAACCTACCTCTGCACAACCTAGAGTCCACCTTTGCACAACCTACAGCTCACCTCTTCACAACCTACAGCCCACCTCTGCACAACCTACAGCCCACCTCTGCACAACCTACAGCCCATCTCTGCACAACCTACAACCTACAGCCCACCTCTGCACAACCTACAGCCCACCTCTGCATAAACTACATCCTACAGCCCACCTCTGCACAACCTACAACCTACAGCTCACCTCTGCACAACCTACAACCCACAGCCCACCTCTGCACAACCTACAGTTCACCTCTGTACAGCCTACAGCCCCCACCTCTGCACAACCTACAGCCCACCTCTGCACAACCTACAGCTACCTCTGCACAACCTACAGCCCACCTCTGCACAACCTACAGCCCACCTCTGCACAACCTACAGCCCATCTCTGCACAACCTACAACTTACAGCCAACCTCTGCACAACCTACAGCCCACCTCTGAACAACCTACAACCCACCTCTGAACAACCTACAACCTACAGCCCACCTCTGCACAACCTACAGCCCACCTCTGAACAACCTACAGCTCACCTCTGAACAACCTACAGCTCACCTCTGAACAACCTACAACCCACCTCTGAACAACCTATAACCTACCTCCGGACAACCTACAGCCCACCTCTGCACAACCTACAGCCCACCTCTGCACAACCTACAACCTACAGCCCACCTCTGCACGACCTATAACCTACAGCCCACCTCTGCACAACCTACAACCCACAGCCCACCTCTGCACAACCTTCAACCCACCTCTGCATAACCTACAGCCCACCTCTGCGCAACCCACAGCCCACCTCTGCACAACCTGCAACCTACAGCCCACCTCTGCATAACCTACAACCTACAGCCCACCTCTGCACAACCTATAACCTACAGCCCACCTCTGCATAACCTACATCCTACAGCCCACCTCTGCACAACATACAACCCACAGCCCACCTCTGCACAATCTACAACCTACAGCTCACCTCTGCACAACCTACAGCCTACCCCTGCACAACCTACAACCTACAGCCCACCTCTGCACAAGCTACAGCCCCCACCTCTGCACAACCTACAGCCCACCTCTGCACAACCTACAACTCACCTCTGCACAACCTACAACTTACAGCCCACCTCTGCATAACCTACAACTTACAGTCCACCTCTGCACAACCTACAATTTACAGCTCACCTTTGCATAAACTACATCATACAGCCCACCTCAGCACAACCTACAGCCCACCTCTGCATAAACTACATCATACAGCCCACCTCTGCACAACCTACAGCCCACCTCTGCATAAACTACATCCTACAGCCCACCTCTGCACAACCTACAACCTACAGCTCACCTCTGCACAACCTACAACCCACAGCCCACCTCTGCACAACCTACAGCCCACCTCTGCACAACTTACAGTCCACCTCTGCACAGCCTACAGCCCCCACCTCTGCACAACCTACAACCTACAGCTACCTCTGCACAACCTACAACCCACAGCCCACCTCTGCACAACCTACAGCCCACCTCTGCACAACCTACCTCTGCACAACCTACCTCTGCACAACCTAGAGTCCACCTTTGCACAACCTACAGCTCACCTCTTCACAACCTACAGCTCACCTCTGCACAACCTACAGCCCATCTCTGCACAACCTACAACCTACAGCCCACCTCTGCACAACCTACAGCTCACCTCTTCACAACCTACAGCCCACCTCTGCACAACCTACAGCCCATCTCTGCACAACCTACAACCTACAGCCCACCTCTGCACAACCTACAGCCCACCTCTGCATAAACTACATCCTACAGCCCACCTCTGCACAACCTACAACCTACAGCTCACCTCTGCACAACCTACAACCCACAGCCCACCTCTGCACAACCTACAGTTCACCTCTGTACAGCCAACAGCCCCCACCTCTGCACAACCTACAGCCCACCTCTGCACAACCTACAACCTACAGCTACCTCTGCACAACCTACAGCCCACCTCTGCACAACCTACAGCCCACCTCTGCACAACCTACAGCCCACCTCTGCACAACCTACAGCCCATCTCTGCACAACCTACAACTTACAGCCAACCTCTGCACAACCTACAGCCCACCTCTGAACAACCTACAGCCCACCTCTGCACAACCTACAGCCCACCTCTGCACAACCTACAGCCCACCTCTGCACAACCTACAGCCCACCTCTGAACAACCTACAGCTCACCTCTGAACAACCTACAACCCACCTCTGAACAACCTACAACCTACCTCCGGACAACCTACAGCCCACCTCTGCACAACCTACAGCCCACCTCTGCACAACCTACAACCTACAGCCCACCTCTGCACAACCTACAGCCCACCTCTGAACAACCTACAGCTCACCTCTGAACAACCTACAACCTACCTCCGTACAACCTACAGCCCACCTCTGCACAACTTACAGCCCACCTCTGCACAACCTACAGCCCACCTCTGAACAACCTACAGCCCACCTCTGCACAACCTACAACCTACAGCCCACCTCTGCACAACCTACAACCTACAGCTCACCTCTGAACAACCTACCTCCGTACAACCTACAGCCCACCTCTGCACAACCTACAACCCACCTCTGCACAACCTACAACCTACAGCCCACCTCTGCAGAACCTACAACCTACCTCTGCACAACCTACAGCCCACCTCTGCACAACCTACAGCCCACCTCTGAACAACCTACAGCCCACCTCTGAACAATCTACAACCCACCTCTGCACAACCTACAGCTCACCTCTGAACAACCTACCTCCGTACAACCTACAGCCCACCTCTGCACAACCTACAACCCACCTCTGCACAACCTACAACCCACCTCTGCACAACCTACAACCTACCTCTGCACAACCTACAGCCCACCTCTGAACAACCTACAGCTCACCTCTGAACAACCTACAGTCCACCTCTGAACAACCTACAGTCCACCTCTGAACAACCTACAGTCCACCTCTGAACAACCTACAGCTCACCTCTGAACAACCTACAGTCCACCTCTGAACAACCTACAGTCCACCTCTGAACAACCTACAGTCCACCTCTGAACAACCTACAGTCCACCTCTGAACAACCTATCTCTGCACAATCTACAACCTACCTCTGAACAATCTACCTCCGTACAACCTACAGCCCACCTCTGCACAACCTACAACAAGCAGCCCACCTCTGCACATGTGAACGTACACACTCACAATAACTTCCAGATTCCGCTCGCTGAGCAAGAAAAACATGTTTTCCAGAGCAGCTTATATGGTAAATGAACTGTAAATGGTTGTGGCGTTTATTTTGTTCCCCGGCAGTTACATTACAGGATGAAAAAAAAGAGCGGTGCTAGTACGGGGGGACCATCTGTGAGCAACAAGAACAGTCAGTGTAATGAGAGGAACGGGGGAAAGAAATGACAGATGAAAAAAAAAAACACCCGGCACATTCAATATTTACTGAACGGTCTGAACGCTTTTTCATGCTCCTTTATTCAGATTTATTTCCCATCTAAACTTGATATTGAACCGGTAAAACTTTCCGTACATAAAAAAGTACAAGTGTCACCTCCTTTGCCAGGGAGCAGCTGTGCACACTGGGGCCATTGAGCGGATTCCACCATCTCAGCTCCTGGCTCCGGGGCACCGGGACGGTTGTTTCTGCACCTTGTCCTGCTGGAAACTGGGAGAACCTCCATCCTGGGACCAGAGAGAGACCTGCAGGACTCACTAATGCTCAGAGGCTCTTTGGTGTTGGCTAAATCTGTGGCATGGAATCCATAGCTGCAAGGTGCAACTTCTTCATATGTGGTTAACATTTTGGCCTCTATGCATCATTTTTTTTGTGTATATATATATATATATATATATATATATATATTTAAGCAAAAGTTTGCATTTTATGTATTTTTATGCCAAATTCATTATGGCTTTGAGCCCCTTCCACTTCAGCTTTCATTATCAACGTTTTTGGCTAATTCTTTGCATCTTTTCAGAATGTCGTAAAACTTTTTGCACAATGGTCCTTTAATTCATTTTTTTTTTTTTTTTTTTTGCGCAGTTGAAGACTAATGTTAATAAAAGGGCTGTGCAAAATTTTACTCCAAAACTAAACTGAAAATGAGCAAAAAAATAAAAAATAATAACATTGCGCAACGTTTTGATGAATTTGGCACAAAGTCCTACAGGAAAAACAGAAAGATAAAATAGAAAAATGGCTTAAAAAAAAAGAACAAAAGAACGCAACTGAAGGATTGATTCTGAAGTCCCTTCATAGTCCATGGTCTGCCACAAACCAAGAGATGTCAGATGTTGGGAACTTTTGGGAGGGGGGGGGGATCGTGAAGACTGGCGTTCTTATCCTGAGTCTGCTGGAATAAGATGAGTCTGATTCTTCCCGCAGCTCTCTAGATAAGGGGTATGAGAAGAGCAGTATCATTTGTCTTGTGGCCATAAATCCCCCAAATAAATAAGTTTGATCATATAAGCTGAACTCGCAACTTTTTGAGAATTCAGGAAGCAGAAGTATCAGCCACGGACGGCAAAGCTGACCATTGTAAATACATTGATAAAATGGGAGCCCCGTCATGACTGCGGCACCGCATTGTGCAGGACCGAATTCTGCTTTATTACGTTGACGGTAAAATTGGCCATTTTTGCATTATTTTTGCATTATTTTCTGCCAGGTTGGCAGGGGCTTGGCGCTCGGGGACAGCTGGAGTGGCGCTGGCTTCCTGCCTTCCTTCCTTGGAGGACGGCTCAGTGTTTGCTTTGCGTAACGCACGTCTAATGACTGTTTGCGGACGGTGCAAAGTTCTTTCATTAGTCATGGAGAAACGCTCTACCTCTATGATGAGATTAAATATTTGGAAGGAACTACATGCGGATTGTGCAAATGTTTGTGATCCATTTGAGGGCTCTCTTAAAAAGTTTTGGAGACTTGTAGTGGTGGAGTCATAATGTCTGTAATGGGACATATGTGAGGGGGGGTTGCTGTACTGTCGCTGGCCATCGCCCCACAGATCTGTACTGAGGCTGAGCATTAGCCATCTTCTCCTTCCCTGGTAATCTCCAAGAGATGCGAGCAACTCCTCATTCCACAGTCAAGTGTTGATTCCAAAATCATTGACTAATATATGAGGGGGGTTGCTGTACTGTCGCTGGCCATCGCCCCACAGATCTGTACTGAGGCTGAGCATTAGCCATCCTCTCCTTCCCTGGTAATCTCCAAGAGATGCGAGCGGCTCCTCATTCCACAGTCAAGTGTTCGATTCCAAAATCATTGACTAATAGGAGTATCTGCAGCCATGTAACATATTGATTTTTTTTTCCGCTCTTTTCTTTTTGGACCAAGGCGTTTAAAGTGACCCTCCGGGCTCCTCTTTATTAAGCCTCATTTGCCTTGGTATATGTGCAGCAATTACCTGATAATCAGCGTTATCTCACTTGTGGTTTAGTAATCTGTATTATATAATCATTCTCCTTCAGTCTAATCAGTATCGGCTCCCTGTACACTCACTACCTGCTACTAATAGCATTGGACACAGCAGCCAATCAGAGGAGGCGGATCAGGGGTGTGAACCAATGGTGAGGCAGGGGGGGCATGTCTCAGACTACCTCGGAGTCACAGATCTCAGCTCGAGTGTAACGGAGCTTTGCTGAAAAATGGCCGAGCAGCAAAGTACAAAGCAGGTAACCATCACATGTAGATATTGACTTACGTAAAGTTGCTAAATGGGCAGTCACTTTAAGGCCGCGTTCACATGTTCAGTATTTGGTCAGTATTTTACATCAGTATTTGTAAGCTAAAATCGGGAAAGGAACAATCAGAGGAAAAGTATAATAGAAACAAGTCACAACTTCTGCATTTATCACCCACTCCTGGTTGTAAAATACTGACCAAATACTGAACGTGTGAACATGGCCTAAAACCTCAAAGAGAACCTTGCACTTATCTTGGTACCAGTTTTACTGTGATCATGGTCTGACCACTGATGTAATAATCCCTCCTTCTACTGTATCGCCCCTTTTGCTTTCTACTTAGTTCTACAAGACACATACAGTAAGTAATGCAAGAACCAAAACCACAAAGCAGAAGAAAACAGTAGTATGGTGATATCGATCACTGAGATGGAAGATCCCGGCAGGGTACTACCAAGACATCTCCTACTGCATTGCCCATAGATCACACAATCTGGAATGATTGCACTTACAAAGATGGATAATAGAAGAAAGAAGAAGATGGCATTTCCACCTTAATGAATGTGTACGACCAATGTTCCATGTCTAGGCTTATATCCCAGCCTTTTTCAAGGTGAAACGTCACCTATTGGGCGTATCGTACTATCGATATATTCAGGTGGAAGTGCTTTCTCCTTTCTTCTTTTTTTCTGGACTTATTGGTGGCTCAGTTGGACCATGATCCATAGTGGGATGTGCACCTTGATACTCCGGATTTGCGGGGTGTGCAGCTCGAACTTCTTCACAAACATGACAGACGCCGGTCCAGCCGGTCCGCGGGGTCCATCGTTCCGAAGAGGAAACTTTTGCAGCAGCGTCTTTCCTTTCTGTGTCGGATTCCACAGAAGATGTGAACGCAGCCTTTCATTACAGAGAAGGTGTCATGTATTTAATCAGAATTACGTAATAATCGGATTTGATCCACGAGGATTAAAGGAGGTTATTATGCCCCGTGTTGCATTGTGCTGTATGTTTTGGGGTTGTGAAGGTGTCAGGTTTTGTGAATCTGTGATATATATATATATATATACGCTAATTCAGTCTCTTTCTGAACCTCCGGCTAAACACGCGTGACGCTTTCGTCTGCTTTTCATCCGCCTCTGCAGCAAATTAGTACATGACCCCCATTGGGTTTCACCTTGGGTTGAACTTCTTTGTTGTTACAATGTACAGAATATGTGAATTCTGCTTTTTTTTTTGATCATTGAGTGATGGAACTAATAATTTAATATATTGCTGCCCTAGAGACGGACATTCGTGGAAGATGTAAGGAAAAAATGAAAGTGTCGGCATAATTAGATCCTCATTTACCAAAATCTTGAAAAACACAAACATCATTTATGAGAAGCCTTAAAGAAGGCGGCTAATGATAACGTGACGAGCGGAAGGTGAATGTCCTCCTTTTGACACAACTGAGGAAAAAAAGAACAAAAAAAAAAAAAAAGTATATCTTTAATCCACTTGTCTGCAGTTCAATTAAAATGAGTTAAAGCCCCGAGGAGCCGCCGGACTCGGACGAGCTCCGACAAGTGAAAAGACCATTAGCTGAACTTTCCTTCCATAGATATGGATTGTTTTAGCGGTTGTGAGATCAGACGCCCTCATTGGATGATAAAGCTTCCTACATTGATTAGAAGCTGATGGTTTGACCTATGGACTTGTTAATTTTTATTTTACAACTTCACCCATTATAGTAAAAAAAAAAAAAAAGAAAAATGAAGTTGTCACTGACCCGCATCCTCCACCAAATGTGAGATCGTCTGGTGTGAAAAGTATTGTAATGTCTGCCTCTCGTTTGAAAATATAATTTAGTGACATGTCAGAAGTTTTCAATGGTAAGAATTGGCTTAGACCCCCCCCCACCGATTGCTGAAATAAAGAGACTGCACACAGTGACTGCACAGGACGAAGAGAGACTGCACACAGTGACTGCACAGGACGAAGAGAGACTGCACACAGTGACTGCACAGGACGAAGAGAGACTGCACACAGTGACTGCACAGGACGAAGAGAGACTGCGCACAGGGACTGCACAGGACGAAGAGAGACTGCACACAGTGACTGCACAGGACGAAGAGAGACTGCGCACAGTGACTGCACAGGACGAAGAGAGACTGCACACAGTGACTGCACAGGACGAAGAGAGACTGCACACAGTGACTGCACAGGACGAAGAGAGACTGCGCACAGGGACTGCATAGGATGAAGAGAGACTGCACACAGTGACTGCACAGGACGAAGAGAGACTGCACACAGTGACTGCACAGGACGAAGAGAGACTGCACACAGTGACTGCACAGGACGAAGAGAGACTGCACACAGTGACTGCACAAGATGAAGAGAGACTGCACACAGTGACTGCAGAGGAGGAAGATACTGCACACAGTGACTGCACAGGACAAAGAGAGACTGCACCGGAAGAACAGAGACTGCACACAGTGACTGCACAGGACGAAGAGAGACTGCGCACAGTGACTGCACAAGATGAAGAGAGACTGCACACAGTGACTGCAGAGGAGGAAGAGAGACTGCACACAGTGACTGCACACAGTGACTGCACAGGAGGAAGACAGACTGCATACAGTGACTGCAGAGGAGGAAGAGAGACTGCACACAGTGACTGCACAGGAGAAAGAAAGACGGCACACAGTGACTGCACAGGAGGAAGAGAGACTGCTCACAGTGACTGCACAGGAGGAAGAGAGACTGCGCACAGTGACTGCACAGGAGGAAGAGAGCCTGCACATAGAGACTTCACAGGAGAAATTGAAACTACACACATTGACTGCACTGGAGGAAAATACTGCACAGGAGGAAGATACTGCACACAGTGACTGCACAGGAAGAAGAGACTGCACACAGTGACTGCACTGGAGGAAAATACTGCACACAGTGACTGCACTGGAGGAAAATACTGCACACAGTGACTGCACAGGAGGAAGAGACTGCACACAGTGACTGCACAGGAGGAAGAGACTGCACACAGTGACTGCACAGGAGGAAGATACTGCACACAGTGACTACACAGGAGGAAGATACTGCACACAGTGACTACACAGGAGGAAGATACTGCACACAGTGACTACACAGGAGGAAGATACTGCACACAGTGACTGCACAGGAGGAAAACACTACACACAGTGACTGCACAGGCGGAAGATACTGCACACAGTGACTGCACAGGAGGAAAGTTTTGCATGCAGTGACTGCACAGGAAGAAGATAAGGCACACAGTGACTGTACAGGAGAAAGATACTGCACGCAGTGACTGCACAGGATGAAGGTATTGCACGCAGTGACTGCACAGGAGGAAGGTATTGCACGCAGTGACTGCACAGGAGGAAGGTATTGCACGCAGTGACTGCACTGGAGGAAGATACTGCACACAGTGACTGCACAGGAGGAAGATACTGCACACAGTGACTGCACAGGAGGAAGATACTGCACACAGTGACTGCACAGGAGAAAGATACTGCACACAGTGACTGCACAGGAGAAAGATGCTGCATACAGTGACTGCACAGGAGAAAGATACTGCACACAGTGACTGCACAGGCGGAAGATACTGCATACAGTGACTGCACAGGAGGAAGGTATTGCACGCAGTGACTGCACAGGAGGAAGGTATTGCACGCAGTGACTGCACTGGAGGAAGATACTGCACACAGTGACTGCACAGGAGGAAGATACTGCACACAGTGACTGCACAGGAGAAAGATACTGCACACAGTGACTGCACAGGAGAAAGATACTGCACACAGTGACTGCACAGGAGGAAAACACTACACACAGTGACTGCACAGGCGGAAGATACTGCATACAGTGACTGCACAGGAGGAAGGTTTTGCATGCAGTGACTGCACAGGAGGAAGGTACGGCACACAGTGACTGTACAGGAGAAAGATACTGCACGCAGTGACTGCACAGGAGGAAGGTATTGAACGCAGTGACTGCACAGGAGGAAAGTATTGCACGCAGTGACTGCACAGGAGGAAGAGAGACTGCACACAGTGACTGCACAGGAGGAAGGTATTGCACGCAGTGACTGCACAGGAGGAAGGTATTTCACGCAGTGACTGCACAGGATGAAGGTATTGCACGCAGTGACTGCACAGGAGGAAGGTATTGCACGCAGTGACTGCACTGGAGGAAGATACTGCACACAGTGACTGCACAGGAGGAAGATACTGCACACAGTGACTGCACAGGAGGAAGATACTGCACACAGTGACTGCACAGGAGAAAGATACTGCACACAGTGACTGCACAGGAGGCAGATACTGCACACAGTGACTGCACAGGAGGAAAACACTACACACAGTGACTGCACAGGCGGAAGATACTGCATACAGTGACTGCACAGGAGGAAGGTTTTGCATGCAGTGACTGCACAGGAGGAAGGTATTGAACGCAGTGACTGCACAGGAGGAAGGTATTGCACGCAGTGACTGCACAGGAGGAAGAGAGACTGCACACAGTGACTGCACAGGAGGAAGGTATTGCACGCAGTGACTGCACAGGAGGAAGGTATTTCACACAGTGACTGCACAGGAGGAAGGTATTGCACGCAGTGACTGCACAGGAGGAAGATACTGCACACAGTGCCTGCCCAGGAGAAAGATACTGCACACAGTGACTGCACAGGAGGAAGAGAGCCTGCACATAGAGACTTCACAGGAGAAATTGAAATTACACACATTGACTGCACTGGAGGAAAATACTGCACAGAGGGACTGCACAGGAGGAAGATACTGCACACAGTGACTGCACAGGAGGAAGATACTGCACACAGTGACTGCACAGGAGGAAGATACTGCACACAGTGACTACACAGGAGGAAGATACTGCACACAGTGACTACACAGGAGGAAGATACTGCACACAGTGACTGCACAGGAGGAAGATACTGCACAGGCAGAAGATACTGCACACAGTGACTACACAGGAGGAAGATACTGCACACAGTGACTGCACAGGAGGAAGATACTGCACACAGTGACTGCACAGGCGGAAGATACTGCACACAGTGCCTGCCCAGGAGAAAGATGCTGCACACAGTGACTGTGCAGGAGGCAGATACTGCACACAGTGACTACACAGGAGGAAGATACTGCACACAGTGACTACACAGGAGGAAGATACTGCACACAGTGACTACACAGGAGGAAGATACTGCACACAGTGCCTGCCCAGGAGAAAGATACTGCACACAGTGACTGCACAGGAGGAAGAGACTGCACACAGTGACTGCACCGGAGGAAGAGACTGCACACAGTGACTACACAGGAGGAAGATACTGCACACAGTGACTACACAGGAGGAAGATACTGCACACAGTGACTACACAGGAGGAAGATACTGCACACAGTGACTACACAGGAGGAAGATACTGCACACAGTGACTACACAGGAGGAAGATACTGCACACAGTGACTGCACAGGAGGAAGATACTGCACACAGTGACTACACAGGAGGAAGATACTGCACACAGTGACTGCACAGGAGGAAGATACTGCACACAGTGCCTGCCCAGGAAAAAGATACTGCACACAGTGACTGCACAGGAGGAAGAGACTGCACACAGTGACTGCACCGGAGGAAGAGACTGCACACAGTGACTGCACCGGAGGAAGAGACTGCACACAGTGACTGCACCAGAGGAAGATACTGCACACAGTGACTGCACAAGAGAAAGAGAGCACACATAGTGACTGCACAAGAGAAAGAGAGCGCACATAGTGACTGCACAAGAGGAAGCAAGACTGCATACAACGACTGCTCAGGAGAAAGAGAGACTGTACAGGAGAGAGATTGCACACAGAGACTGCACAAAAGGAAGACAATGCAGTCAGTGACTGCACAGGAAGAAGAGACTGCACATGGAGACTGGACAGGATTAATAGACAGAGACTGCACACAGTGTGGATGCAGTAAAATACATTGAAGGGGCTGCAGTCACAATGTGTAGCTGCTGAATTGTGACAATCATAACTTGAAAGCATCTAGTCGACATGTGACCACAAGTGTGCAAATCGCGTACATGCGTTCACATGACGGCCGTTCGCCCCGGCGATACTGGGGTGCACCACACGCAGTCATGGCTCGGCAGTCTGCAGTCACACAGGAGGGCGACTGTAGACTTGTCCCGAGCCTGGACAACCCCTCTAGAGGCCTTTGCGCCAGTGGATTACTCCTGGGTGTAAGTTCTTCCGACCAAGACAAGTCCAGAATTAGTGAGAAACGGAGCTGTTGTAAAAAACTGACAAATACCTAAAAACTACTCAGCATGTTCAGAATGGACGCCGATGCAGAGCGCCCAAGCCACCCGCTGAAAGGGACGTGTCGGGGGAGTGAAGGATTTTGAGATTTGACAAATGCACATAACTACAAATGCATTGTGCCGGCTTCATTCATCACAATATTTAAGTGCATTCTGAAAGCTGTGAAGGTCAAGCTTCCAATGGGGATGAATCCTTCCCCAGCCCCCTCCTAAAATTCAATGGCATCAGAATGGGAACCTGCAGAATTTTAACTGCGCACAGCCAAATATGAGCTGACCACCAAACAATAAGCTCCAGAGACGGGAGGAGAGCGCAGCCACCGTGCATCCAGACAGCAGTTTTTGGGATGGCAGTGACTCACTCCATTGTGCGCCTATACAGCAACACCGTACATCTAGCGCTATTGTCCCGCTTTATCCTTGGAGAGGGAAACAAAGGGTGACGGCTGCAATCATTCACCAGTAACCGAGCGCTTTTTATCAACGCGGAGGCGTAATGGAGGTTTGGTAGCCAACGTGCCTGTTGTGGGGTCCGCAGCGAGTCCTCCCCACCTCCATATCTCCTGCTAAATTTCAGAAGTGTGAAAGGAGGAAGAAAGGGAAGGGTCCGACCTACCTGAAAGCTCTAAAAGAATGGGGGCTCAAGGTCACGGGGGTCCTTTACAGAAGTCGAAATGCATCCTATTTTGCAATGTTAGCCAACATTTCCCGATCCCTTCTGAAAGACCACGCCATGACCCAGGCTCTTCATGTTTGTGTTCATAGGTCCACACCTCCAATGGGATGAGGATTTGGTGCGGTTCAGAGAGTCTACTGAATGATCCTTTTACTCAGTTAATAAAACAATCAATATCCCGTCATCTGAAGGGGCCGTATAATCCATGGAAAGAGCAGAAAGACTTTGAAAAAATGGCCAAAATTGGTGTTTGTATTTTAATGACAGTGCCAGGCAAAGGTAGCGCGGGGAATGTGATTTTGGTCCCTATTAACTACACCATAGAAGTCAAACTCTCGCCAATGGGCCAAATATGGCCTGCAGGTTGGTTTTATTTGGCCCACAACACCAGAACCATCACCCTTATGTGGATCCATTATTCTGTATGGAGGACTATGTGGGGCCATTATACTGTATGGAGGACTATGTGGGGCCATTATTCTGTATGGAGGACTATGTGGGGCCATTATACTGTATGGAGGACTATGTGGGGCCATTATACTGTATGGAGGACTATGTGGGGCCATTATACTGTATGGAGGACTATGTGGGGCCCATAATACTTTATGGAGGACTATGTGGGGCCATTATACTGTATGGAGGACTATGTGGGTCAATTATTCTGTATGGAGGACTATGTGGGGTCCATAATACTGTATGGAGGACTATGTGGGGCCCATTATACTGTATCGAAGACTATGTGGGACCCATTATACTGTATGGAGGACTATGTGGGGCCATTATACTGTATGGAGGATTATGTGGGGCCATTATACTGTATGGAGGACTATGTGGGTCCATTATTCTGTATGGAGGACTATGTGGGGCCCATTATTCTGTATGGAGGACTATGTGGGGCCATTATACTGTATGGAGGACTATGTGGGGCCATTATATTGTATGGAGGACTATGTGGGGCCCATTATACTGTATGGAAGACTATGTGGGTCCATTATTCTGTATAGAGGACTATGTGGGGTCCATAATACTTTATGGAGGACTATGTGGGGCCCATTATACTGTATGGAGGACTATGTGGGGTCCATTATACTGTATGGAAGACTATGTGGGGTCCATTATACTTTATGGAGGACTATGTGGGGCCCATTATACTGTATGTAGGAGTATGTGGGGCCCATTATACTGCATGGAGGACTATGTGGGGCCCATTATACTGTATGGAGGACTATGTGGGGCCATTATACTGTATGGAGGACTATGTGGGGTCCATTATACTGTATGGAGGACTATGTGGGGCCATTATACTGCATGGAGGACTATGTGGGGCCCATTATTCTGTATGGAGGACTATGTGGGGCCCATTATACTGTATGGAGGACTATGTGGGGTCCATTATACTGTATGGAGGACTATGTGGGGTCCATTATACTGTATGGAGGACTATGTGGGGCCATTATACTGCATGGATGACTATGTGGGGCCCATTATTCTGTATGGAGGACTATGTGGGGCCCATTGTACTGTATGGAGGACTGTGGGGCCCATTATTCTGTATGGAGGACTATGTGGGGCCCATTATACTGTATGGAGGATATGTGGGGCCATTATACTGTATGGAGGACTATGTGAGGCCCATTATTCTGTATGGAGGACTATATGGGGCCCATTATACTGTATGGAGGACTATGTGGGGCCCATTATACTGTATGTAGGACGATGTGGGGCCATTATACTGTATGGAGGACTATGTGGGGCCCATTATACTGTATGTAGGATGATGTGGGGCCTATTATACTGTATGGAGGACTATGCGGACCCATTATGCTGTATGGAGGACTATGTGGACCCATTATGCTGTATGGAGGACTATGTGGACTCATTATTCAGTATGGAGGACTATGGGCCCATTATTCTGTATGGATGTCTATGTTGGGCCCATTATACTGTAAATTGGTTGGCCCGCAACTTTGTCCAAGTTTTTAATTTTGGCCCTCTGTGTGTTTGAGTTTGAGTTTGATATCCCTGAACTACACTGATCCAGCCTAGGAAGGATTCTCCAAGTTTGGGACTAATGTCCAAGGTGATCTAGATGCCATCAAGAGTCAATGCTGAATAAAAGGGTAATGCCAAGACATAAAAATAATGCAAATTTGCCAAAATATGCCTGAAAATGAAGTAAAAGGTGAAGACCACCAGAAGACCCTCACAGGTTAGGAGAAGTCTTAATGTGACACTTAGCCCTTGGCCTACAACACAGCGTAAGTGATGCTCCTGTATGTCTCGGCCACAATTCCTGTTCAATGGATAAGCTGCAGATAGGACAACCTGACTGGCAGCAAAAGGACCTTCCAGGGAAAGTATGGCTCAGGGCATGGTAAACCTAAAGGTGTCCAGACATTAGGTGTTAGTCTGCCCCACCTGACGATTCTGGTGGATCCTGGCTGCCATCTAATGCGAATGCTTCAACGTGCGCTAAGAAGGTTTGAGAATGTTGTATTTCAACAAGCCGGATCCTCTTCTTCCATGGAGCCAAGGGGCCATGTGTGTGGAGACTATATGGCCAACAGTTATCTGAGGTGTAAGGGCATCTCAAAGGGAATCTGTTATTAAATTTTCCCTATAAAACCAGCTCCATTTCATTGTGATGCCTAGTAATAACTTTCCGACAATCCCTATCTAGCAGCAGTGCATAATTTGTAGATCGTGACCGCTGTATAATTAGCGTCTATTGGAACAATGGGCGTCCCAACCACGCTTGGCACATCTGTGCCTTCCAGAGCCGCTCCTCTGTGCTTTCCAATACCGCCCCTCTGTGCCTGCCAATACCGCCCCTATGTGCCTTACAATACCGCCCCTATGTGCCTGCCAATACCGCCCCTATGTGCCTGCCAATACCGCCCCTATGTGCCTTCCAATACCACCCCTTTGTGCCTGTCAAGGCCGCCCCTATGTGCCTGCCAATGCCGCCCCTATGTGACTTCGAATACCACCCCTATGTGCCTGTCAATGCCGCCCCTATGTGCCTGCCAATGTCGCCCCTATATGTCAGCCACTGCCGCTCCTGTGTCTGCTAATTCCACCCCTATGTGTCTGCCACTGCCGCCCCTATGTGCCTTCCAATACTGCCCCTCTGTGCCTGCCAATACCGCCCCTATGTGTCTGCCAATTCCGCCCCTATGTGCCTACCAATGTCGCCCCTATGTGCCTGCCAAAACTGCCCCATGTGCCTTCCAATGTCACCCCTATGTGCCTGCCAATGCCGCCCCTCTACTTCGAACACATGCCACCTATTCCGCCCCTGAAATCTCATGCATGCGCAGAAGAAAACTGCCATAATTACTTTTCCACCACTTTTCTAAAATTTTGGAAACTTTGTGGATGACGTACCGGGGACATCGTCACCAATTAGAGGTAGAGAGAAGGCGATACCAGGCAAAGAGGGGGGCAGTGAGTGGTCCAATGGGTATCTCCGGACCCTACTAAGTTCCCCTCTGTGCCTGTTAATGCCGCCTCTCCGCCTCCGACTGATGTGGATGACGACATCATCCACAAAAACTATGAAATTCGTAGATTGCAAAATTGGTGCAGGCGCTGTGTGCTATGAGGAGTCATGGACAAACCTCATTTCTCATGCGGACGCGCGAGGTTTTGAAGGCTGTGTGAATGATGCCAGAGACAGAAAAGCAGCGTTAGCACGGGACAACGTCAAAATGTTTTTTTTTTTTTACAAATTATGCAGAGAGGCAGTACTGAAATAAAGGGGTTGTTGGAAAATTCTTCCATGTCATAGCAATGAGAAAACTTGGTGACAGGTTCCCTTTAAGGCCAGAATATGTTCCCATAAAGAACTGTCAGAATAATGGCGCAAATCACGGTGACAATACAGCACAGAGAATGTACGGTGCATACGCCTAGCGTAAAAAAAAAATAATAAAAAAACAAAAAAACGAGACAAATAGCAAAACAAAAGCTACGTCTCTCTCAACAGAGTCAAATAGTTTAGAAAAATTGCAGGAATTTCTGTTTGCTCATGTAACAACACAAGGTCATTTTTCCTTCACCTACGTCCAATTACTAAATTCTTTGTTTCATGCACACTAATAACGATGTTGAGAGGAACAAAGGTAAGGTCGCGGGTACTTACCAGACTGCCGAGCCGCTTTATCTCTCTGTTTTGTTAAGGTGCTGTGATTTCACTATCCAAATGTAACTCCAGGCAGTCTGAAAAGAAACAGGTTAAAATATCTCTCCGTTATAATTGGTATTTCAGATTTAATTAAAAATTAAACTTTCATAATGTTTCACCATCCAAAGCAATGCACTATCAGTCAAGCGTGACTTTTTTGGTGACAAAAAAAAAAATAAAAAAAAAATAAGCTCTTTGTGGAATATATTTTATAATGAAAGAGGTGGGAGGCAGCAGAGACGATACAAAAGGACGCAAAGAAAGACTGCAAAAAAAAAGAGAGAGAGAGAGAAAGAAACAAAGAAGAAAAAGACGAGATAATATTACATTTTTGCCCTGAATATCAATCATATATTTTGTAACATATTTTACAAGTGATAAGTGGAAGTGGGGGGGAAGGTAGAGCTGTGAATGTTTACAACGGCGCCCTCCAACTTCATTCACATCAATATCATTGTACACGGCAGCAATATTATAGAAGTTATATCCCTGTACATAGGGGCAGTATTATAGTAGTTATATTCTTGTACATAGGAGCAGTATTATAGTAGTTATATTCTTGTACATAGGAGCAGTATTATAGTAGTTATATCCATGTACATAGGAGCAGTATTATAGTAGTTATATTCTTGTACATAGGGGGTAGTATTATAGTAGTTATATTCTTGTACATAGGGGGCAGTATTATAGTAGTTATATTCCTGTACATAGGAGCAGTATTATAGTAGTTATATTCTTGTACATAGGGAGCAATATTATAGTAGTTATATTCTTGTACATAGGGCAGTATTATAGTAGTTATATTCTTGTACATAGGAGCAGTATTATAGTAGTTATATTCTTGTACATAGGGCAGTATTATAGTAGTTATATTCTTGTACATAGGAGCAGTATTATAGTAGTTATATTCTTGTACATAGGGAGCAATATTATAGTAGTTATATTCTTGTAGATAGGGGCAGTATTATAGTAGTTATATTCTTGTACATAGGGGCAGTATTATCGTAGTTATATTCTTGTACATAGGGGGTAGTATTATAGTAGTTATATTCTTGTACATAGGGCAGTATTATAGTAGTTATATTCTTGTACATAGGAGCAGTATTATCGTAGTTATATTCTTGTATATAAGGGCAGTATTATAGTAGTTATATTCTTGTACATAGGGGCAGTATTATCGTAGTTATATTCTTGTACATAGGGGGTAGTATTATAGTAGTTATATTCTTGTACATAGGGAGCAATATTATAGTAGTTATATTCTTGTAGATAGGGGCAGTATTATAGTAGTTATATTCTTGTACATAGGGGCAGTATTATAGAAGTTATATCCCTGTACATAGCGGGCAGTATTATAGTAGTTATATTCTTGTACATAGGAGCAGTATTATAGTAGTTATATTCTTGTACATAGGAGCAGTATTATAGTAGTTATATTCTTGTACATAGGGGGCTGTATTATAGTAGTTATATTCTTGTACATAGGAGCAGTATTATATTAGATATATTCTTGTACATAGGGGCAGTATTATAGTAGTTATATTCTTGTACATAGGGGCAGTATTATAGTAGTTATATTCTTGTACATAGGAGCAGTATTATAGTAGTTATATTCTTGTACATAGGGGGCTGTATTATAGTAGTTATATTCTTGTACATAGGGGGCTGTATTATAGTAGTTATATTCTTCTACATAGGGGCAGTATTATAGTAGTTATATTCTTGTACATAGGGGCAGTATTATAGTAGTTATATTCTTGTACATAGGAGCAGTATTATAGTAGTTATATTCTTGTACATAGGGGCAGTATTATAGTAGTTATATTCTTGTACATAGGAGCAGTATTATAGTAGTTATATTCTTGTACATAGGGGCAGTATTATAGTAGTTATATTCTTGTACATAGGAGTAGTATTATAGTAGTTATATTCTTGTACATAGGAGCAGTATTATAGTAGTTATATTCTTGTACATAGGGGCAGTATTATAGTAGTTATATTCTTGTGCATAGGAGCAGTATTATAGTAGTTATATTCTTGTACATAGGGGCAGTATTATAGTAGTTATATTCTTGTACATAGGAGCAGTATTATAGTAGTTATATTCTTGTACATAGGAGCAGTATTATAGTAGTTATATTCTTGTACATAGGGGGCTGTATTATAGTAGTTATATTCTTCTACATAGGGGCAGTATTATAGTATTTATATTCTTGTACATAGGGGCAGTATTATAGCAGTTATATTCTTGTACATAGGAGTAGTATTATAGTAGTTATATTCTTGTACATAGGAGCAGTATTATAGTAGTTATATTCTTGTACATAGGAGCAGTATTATAGTAGTTATATTCTTGTACATAGGGGGCTGTATTATAGTAGTTATATTCTTGTACATAGAGGCAGTATTATAGTAGTTATATTCTTATACATAGGGGGCAGTATTATAGTAGATATATTCTTGTACATAGAGGCAGTATTATAGTAGTTATATTCTTCTACATAGGGGCAGTATTATAGTAGATATATTCTTGTACATAGGAGCAGTATTATAGTAGTTATATTCTTGTACATAGGAGCAGTATTATAGTAGTTATATTCTTGTACATAGGGGCAGTATTATAGTAGTTATATTCTTGTACATAGGAGCAGTATTATAGTAGTTATATTCTTGTACATAGGAGCAGTATTATAGTAGTTATATTCTTGTACATAGGGGTAGTATTATAGTAGTTATATTCTTGTACATAGGAGCAGTATTATAGTAGTTATATTCTTGTACATAGGGGCAGTATTATAGTAGTTATATTCTTGTGTATAGGAGCAGTATTATAGTAGTTATATTCTTGTACATAGGGGCAGTATTATAGTAGTTATATTCTTGTACATAGGAGCAGTATTATAGTAGTTATATTCTTGTTCATAGGGGGCAGTATTATAGTAGTTATATTCTTGTACATAGCGAGCAGTATTATAGTAGTTATATCCCTGTACATAGGGGGCAGTATTATAGTAGTTATATTCTTGTACATAGGAGCAGTATTATAGTAGTTATATTCTTGTACATAGGGGCAGTATTATAGTAGCTATATTCTTGTACATAGGGAGCAGTATTATAGTAGTTATATTCTTGTACATAGGGGGCAGTATTATAGTAGTTATATTCTTGTATATAGGAGCAGTATTATAGTAGTTATATTCTTGTACATAGGAGCAGTATTATAGTAGTTATATTCTTGTACATAGGGGGCAGTATTATAGTAGTTATATTCTTGTACATAGGGGGCAGTATTATAGTAGTTATATTCTTGTACATAGGGGCAGTATTATAGTAGTTATATTCTTGTACATAGGGGCAGTATTATAGTAGTTATATTCTTATACATAGGAGCAGTATTATAGTAGCTATATTCTTATACATAGGGGCAGTATTATAGTAGTTATATTCTTGTACATAGGAGCAGTATTATAGTAGTTATATTCTTCTACATAGGGGCAGTATTACAGTAGTTATATTCTTGTACATAGGGGGCAGTATTATAGTAGTTATATTCTTGTACATAGGGAGCAGTATTATAGTAGTTATATTCTTGTACATAGGGGCAGTATTATAGTGGTTATATTCCTGTACATAGGGGGCAGTATTATAGTAGTTATATTCTTGTACATAGGGGCAGTATTATAGTAGTTATATTCTTGTACATAGGGGCAGTATTATAGTAGTTATATTCTTGTACATAGGAGCAGTATTATGGTAGTTATATTCTTCTACATAGGGGCAGTATTACAGTAGTTATATTCTTGTACATAGGGGGCAGTATTATAGTAGTTATATTCTTGTACATAGGGAGCAGTATTATAGTAGTTATATTCTTGTACATAGGGGCACTATTATAGTAGTTATATTCTTGTACATAGGAGCAGTATTATAGTAGTTATATTCTTGTACATAGGAGCAGTATTATAGTAGTTATATTCTTCTACATAGGGGCAGTATTACAGTAGTTATATTCTTGTACATAGGGGGCAGTATTATAGTAGTTATATTCTTGTACATAGGGAGCAGTATTATAGTAGTTATATTCTTGTACATAGGGGCAGTATTATAGTAGTTATATTCCTGTACATAGGGGGCAGTATTATAGTAGTTATATTCTTGTACATAGGGGCAGTATTATAGTAGTTATATTCTTGTACATAGGGGCAGTATTATAGTAGTTATATTCTTGTACATAGGAGCAGTATTATAGTAGTTATATTCTTCTACATAGGGGCAGTATTACAGTAGTTATATTCTTGTACATAGGGGGCAGTATTATAGTAGTTATATTCTTGTACATAGGGAGCAGTATTATAGTAGTTATATTCTTGTACATAGGGGCACTATTATAGTAGTTATATTCCTGTACATAGGGGGCAGTATTATAGTAGTTATATTCTTGTACATAGGGGCAGTATTATAGTAGTTATATTCTTGTACATAGGGGCAGTATTATAGTAGTTATATTCTTGTACATAGGGGCAGTATTATAGTAGTTATATTCTTGTACGTAGGGGGCAGTATTATAGTAGTTATATTCTTGTACATAGGGGGCTGTATTATAGTAGTTATATTCTTGTACATAGGAGCAGTATTATAGTAGTTATATTCTTGTACATAGGAGCAGTATTATAGTAGTTATATTCTTGTACATAGGGGCAGTATTATAGTAGTTATATTCTTGTACATAGGAGTAGTATTATAGTAGTTATATTCCTTTACATAGGGGGCAGTATTATAGTAGTTATATTCTTGTACATAGGGGCAGTATTATAGTAGTTATATTCTTGTACATAGGGGCAGTATTATAGTAGTTATATTCTTGTACATAGGAGCAGTATTATAGTAGTTATATTCTTGTACATACGGGCAGTATTATAGTAGTTATATTCTTGTACATAGGGGGCAGTATTATAGTAGTTATATTCTTGTACATAGGGGCAGTATTATAGTAGTTATATTCTTGTACATAGGAGCAGTATTATAGTAGTTATATTCTTGTACATAGGGGCAGTATTATAGTAGTTATATTCTTGTACATAGGGAGCAGTATTATAGTAGTTATATTCTTGTACATAGGGAGCATTTTTATAGTAGTTATATTCTTGTATATAGGGGCAGTATTATAGTAGTTATATTCTTGTACATAGGGGGCAGTATTATAGTAGTTATATTCTTGTACATAGGGGGCAGTATTATAGTAGTTATATTCTTATACATAGAGGCAGTATTATAGTAGTTATATTCTTATACATAGGGGCAGTATTATAGTAGTTATATTCTTGTACATAGGGGGCAGTATTATAGCAGTTATATTCTTGTACATAGGGGGCAGTATTATAGCAGTTATATTCTTGTACATAGGGGGCAGTATTATAGTAGTTATATTCTTGTACATAGGGGGAAGTATTATAGTAGTTATATTCTTGTACATAGGAGCAGCATTATAGTAGTTATATTCCTGTACATAGGGGCAGTATTATAGTAGTTATATTCTTGTACATAGGGGGCAGTATTAGAGTATTTATATTCTTGTATACAGGGGGCAGTATTATAGTAGATATATTCTTGTACATGGAAGCAGTATTATAGTAGTTATATTCTTGTACATAGGGGGCAGTATTATAGTAGTTACATTCCTGTACATAGGAGCAGTATTATAGTAGTTATATTCCTGTACATAGGAGCAGTATTATAGTAGTTAAATTCCTGTACATAGGGGCAGTATTATAGTACTTATATTCTTGTACATAGGAGCAGTATTATAGTAGTTATATTCTTGTACATAGGGGCAGTATTATAGCAGTTATATTCTTGGACATAGTAGCAGTATTATAGTAGTTATATTCCTGTACATAGGAGCAGTATTATAGTAGTTATATCATTGTACATAGGGGCAGTATTATAGTAGTTATATTCTTGTACATAGGAGCAGTATTATAGTAGTTATATTCTTGTACATAGGGGCAGTCTTATAGTAGTTAAATTCTTGTACATAGGAGCAGTATTATAGTAGTTATATTCTTGTACATAGGAGCAGTATTATAGTAGTTATATCCTTGTACATAGGGGCAGTATTATAGTAGTTATATTCTTGTACATAGGGGCAGTATTATAGTAGTTATATTCTTGTACATAGGGGGCAGCATTATAGTAGTTATATTCCTGTACATAGAAGCAGTATTATAGTAGTTATATTCTTGTACATAGGAGCAGTATTATAGCAGTTATATTCTTGTACATAGGGGCAGTCTTATAGTAGTTAAATTCTTGTACATAGGAGCAGTATTATAGTAGTTATATTCTTGTACATAGGAGCAGTATTATAGTAGTTATATCCTTGTACATAGGGGCAGTATTATAGTAGTTATATTCTTGTACATAGGAGCAGTATTATAGTAGTTATATTCTTGTACATAGGAGCAGGATTATAGTAGTTAAATTCTTGTACATAGGAGCAGTATTATAGTAGTTATATTCTTGTATATAGGGGGCAGCATTATAGTAGTTATATTCCTGTACATAGGAGCAGTATTATAGTAGTTAAATTCTTGTACATAGGAGCAGTATTATAGTAGTTATATTCTTGTACATAGAGGCAGTATTATAGTAGTTATATTCTTATACAGAGGAGCAGTATTATAGTAGTTATATTCTTGTACATAGGAGGCAGTATTATAGTAGTTATATTCTTGTACATAGGGGCAGTATTATTGTAGTTATATTCTTGTACATAGGGGGCAGTATTATTGTAGTTATATTCTTGTACATAGGGGCAGTATTATAGTAGTAATATTATTGTACATAGGGGCAGTATTATAGTAGTTTTATTCTTGTGCACGGCGGCCAGTATTATAGAAGTTATATTCTTGTACATAGGGAGCAGTATTATAGTAGTTATATTCTTGTACATTGGGGCAGTATTATAGTAGTTATATTCATGTACATAGGGGCAGTATTATTGTAGTTATATTCTTGTACATAGGGGGCAGTATTATTGTAGTTATATTCTTGTACATAGGGGCAGTATTATAGTAGTAATATTCTTGTACATAGGGGCAGTATTATAGTAGTTATATTCTTGTACATATGGGGCAGTATTATTGTAGTTATATTCTTGTACATAGGGGCAGTATTATAGTAGTTACATTCTTGTACATAGGGGCACTATTATAGTAGTTATATTCTTGTACATAGGGGGCAGTATTATAGTAGTTATATTCTTGTACATAGGAGCAGTATTATAGTAGCTATATTCTTGTACATAGGAGCAGTATTATAGTAGTTATATTCTTGTACATAGGGGCAGTATTATAGTAGTTATATTCTTGTACATGGAGCAGTATTATAGTAGTTATATTCTTGTACATAGGAGCAGTATTATAGTAGTTATATTCTTGTACATAGGGGCAGTATTATTGTAGTTATATTCTTGTACATAGGGGGCAGTATTATTGTAGTTATATTCTTGTACATAGGGGCAGTATTATAGTAGTAATATTATTGTACATAGGGGCAGTATTATAGTAGTTTTATTCTTGTGCACGGCGGCCAGTATTATAGAAGTTATATTCTTGTACATAGGGAGCAGTATTATAGTAGTTATATTCTTGTACATTGGGGCAGTATTATAGTAGTTATATTCATGTACATAGGGGCAGTATTATTGTAGTTATATTCTTGTACATAGGGGGCAGTATTATTGTAGTTATATTCTTGTACATAGGGGCAGTATTATAGTAGTAATATTCTTGTACATAGGGGCAGTATTATAGTAGTTATATTCTTGTACATATGGGGCAGTATTATTGTAGTTATATTCTTGTACATAGGGGCAGTATTATAGTAGTTACATTCTTGTACATAGGGGCACTATTATAGTAGTTATATTCTTGTACATAGGGGGCAGTATTATAGTAGTTATATTCTTGTACATAGGAGCAGTATTATAGTAGCTATATTCTTGTACATAGGAGCAGTATTATAGTAGTTATATTCTTGTACATAGGAGCAGTATTATAGTAGTTAAATTCTTGTACATAGGAGCAGTATTATAGTAGTTATATTCTTGTACATAGAGGCAGTATTATAGTAGTTATATTCTTATACAG
Source organism: Phyllobates terribilis (assembly GCF_046119375.1). Taxonomy (NCBI): domain Eukaryota; kingdom Metazoa; phylum Chordata; class Amphibia; order Anura; family Dendrobatidae; genus Phyllobates; species Phyllobates terribilis. The sequence continues at coordinate 962,513,990 of NW_027362762.1, read as the reverse complement.
AGGAGGAGCAGTATTATAGTAGTTATATTCTTGTACATAGGGGCATTATTATCGTAGTTATATTCTTGTACATAGCAGCAGTATTATAGTAGTTATATTCTTGTACATAGGAGCAGTATTATAGTAGTTATATTCTTGTACATAGAGGCAGTATTATAGTAGTTATATTCTTATACAGAGGAGGAGCAGTATTATAGTAGTTATATTCTTGTGCATAGGGGCATTATTATCGTAGTTATATTCTTGTACATAGCAGCAGTATTATAGTAGTTATATTCTTGTACATAGGAGCAGTATTATAGTAGTTATATTCTTGTACATAGGGGCAGTATTATAGTAGTTATATTCTTGTACATAGGGGGCAGTATTATAGTAGTTATATTCTTGTACATAGGGGCAGTATTATAGTAGTTATATTCTTGTATATAGGAGCAGTATTATAGTAGTTATATTCTTGTACATAGGAGCAGTATTATAGTAGTTAAATTCCTGTACATAGGGGCAGTATTATAGTACTTATATTCTTGGACATAGGAGCAGTATTATAGTAGTTATATTCTTGTACATAGGGGCAGTTTTATAACAGTTATATTCTTGGACATAGTAGCAGTATTATAGTAGTTATATTCCTGTACATAGGAGCAGTATTATAGTAGTTATATCCTTGTACATAGGGGCAGTATTATAGTAGTTATATTCTTGTACATAGGGGCAGTATTATAGTAGTTATATTCTTGTACATAGGAGCAGTATTATAGTAGTTATATTCTTGTACATAGGGGCAGTCTTATAGTAGTTAAATTCTTGTACATAGGAGCAGTATTATAGTAGTTATATTCTTGTACATAGGAGCAGTATTATAGTAGTTATATCCTTGTACATAGGGACAGTATTATAGTAGTTATATTCTTGTACATAGGGGCAGTATTATAGTAGTTATATTCTTGTACATAGGGGCAGTATTATAGTAGTTATATTCTTGTACATAGGGGGCAGTATTATAGTAGTTATATTCTTGTACATAGGGGCAGTATTATAGTAGTTATATTCTTGTATATAGGAGCAGTATTATAGTAGTTATATTCTTGTACATAGGGGGCAGTATTATAGTAGTTATATTCCTGTACATAGGAGCAGTATTATAGTAGTTAAATTCCTGTACATAGGGGCAGTATTATAGTACTTATATTCTTGGACATAGGAGCAGTATTATAGTAGTTATATTCTTGTACATAGGGGCAGTTTTATAGCAGTTATATTCTTGGACATAGTAGCAGTATTATAGTAGTTATATTCCTGTACGTAGGAGCAGTATTATAGTAGTTATATCCTTGTACATAGGGGCAGTATTATAGTAGTTATATTCTTGTACATAGGAGCAGTATTATAGTAGTTATATTCTTGTACATAGGGGCAGTCTTATAGTAGTTAAATTCTTGTACATAGGAGCAGTATTATAGTAGTTATATTCTTGTACATAGGAGCAGTATTATAGTAGTTATATCCTTGTACATAGGGACAGTATTATAGTAGTTATATTCTTGTACATAGGGGCAGTATTATAGTAGTTATATTCTTGTACATAGGGGCAGTATTATAGTAGTTATATTCTTGTACATAGGGGGCAGTATTATAGTAGTTATATTCTTGTACATAGGGGCAGTATTATAGTAGTTATATTCTTGTATATAGGAGCAGTATTATAGTAGTTATATTCTTGTACATAGGGGGCAGTATTATAGTAGTTATATTCCTGTACATAGGAGCAGTATTATAGTAGTTAAATTCCTGTACATAGGGGCAGTATTATAGTACTTATATTCTTGGACATAGGAGCAGTATTATAGTAGTTATATTCTTGTACATAGGGGCAGTTTTATAGCAGTTATATTCTTGGACATAGTAGCAGTATTATAGTAGTTATATTCCTGTACATAGGAGCAGTATTATAGTAGTTATATCCTTGTACATAGGGGCAGTATTATAGTAGTTATATTCTTGTACATAGGAGCAGTATTATAGTAGTTATATTCTTGTACATAGGGGCAGTCTTATAGTAGTTAAATTCTTGTACATAGGAGCAGTATTATAGTAGTTATATTCTTGTACATAGGAGCAGTATTATAGTAGTTATATCCTTGTACATAGGGGCAGTATTATAGTAGTTATATTCTTGTATATAGGAGCAGTATTATAGTAGTTATATTCTTGTACATAGGGGGCAGTATTATAGTAGTTATATTCCTGTACATAGGAGCAGTATTATAGTAGTTAAATTCCTGTACATAGGGGCAGTATTATAGTACTTATATTCTTGGACATAGGAGCAGTATTATAGTAGTTATATTCTTGTACATAGGGGCAGTATTATAGTAGTTATATTCTTGTACATAGGGAGCAGTATTATAGTAGTTATATTCTTGTACATTGGGGCAGTATTATAGTAGTTATATTCATGTACATAGGGGCAGTATTATTGTAGTTATATTCTTGTACATAGGGGGCAGTATTATTGTAGTTATATTCTTGTACATAGGGGCAGTATTATAGTAGTAATATTCTTGTACATAGGGGCAGTATTATAGTAGTTATATTCTTGTACATATGGGGCAGTATTATTGTAGTTATATTCTTGTACATAGGGGCAGTATTATAGTAGTAATATTCTTGTACATAGGGGCAGTATTATAGTAGTTATATTCTTGTACATAGGGGCACTATTATAGTAGTTATATTCTTGTACATAGGGGGCAGTATTATAGTAGTTATATTCTTGTACATAGGAGCAGTATTATAGTAGTTATATTCTTGTACATAGGAGCAGTATTATAGTAGTTATATTCTTGTACATAGGGGCAGTATTATAGTAGTTATATTCTTGTACATGGAGCAGTATTATAGTAGTTATATTCTTGTACATAGGAGCAGTATTATAGTAGTTATATCCTTGTACATAGGGGCAGTATTATAGTAGCTATATTCTTGTACATAGGAGCAGTATTATAGTAGTTATTTCCTTGTACATAGGAGCAGTATTATAGTAGCTATATTCTTGTACATAGGAGCAGTATTATAGTAGTTATATCCTTGTACATAGGGGCAGTATTATAGTAGTTATATTCTTGTACATGGAGCAGTATTATAGTAGTTATATTCGCGTACATAGGAGCAGTATTATAGTAGTTATATTCTTGTACATAGGAGCAGTATTATAGTAGTTATATTCTTGTACATAGGGGCAGTATTATCCTAGTTATATTCTTGTACATAGCAGCAGTATTATAGTAGTTATATTCTTGTACATAGGAGCAGTATTATAGTAGTTATATTCTTGTACATAGGGGGCAGTATTATAGTAGTTATATTCTTGTATATAGGGGGCAGCATTATAGTAGTTATATTCCTGTACATAGGAGCAGTATTATAGTAGTTAAATTCTTGTACATAGGAGCAGTATTATAGTAGTTATATTCTTGTACATAGAGGAAGTATTATAGTAGTTATATTCTTATACAGAGGAGCAGTATTATAGTAGTTATATTCTTGTACATAGGGGCAGTATTATAGTAGTTATATTCTTGTACATAGGGGGCAGTATTATAGTAGTCATATTCTTGTACATAGGGGCAGTATTATAGTAGTTGTATTCTTGTATATAGGAGCAGTATTATAGTAGTTATATTCTTGTACATAGGGGGCAGTATTATAGTAGTTATATTCTTGTACATAGGAGCAGTATTATAGTAGTTATATTCTTGTACAGAGGAGCAGTATTATAGTAGTTATATTCTTGTACATAGGGGCAGTATTATAGTAGTTATATTCTTGTACATAGGGGGCAGTATTATAGTAGTTATATTCTTGTACATAGGGGCAGTATTATAGTAGTTATATTCTTGTACATAGGGGGCAGTATTATAGTAGTTATATTCTTGTACATAGGGGCAGTATTATAGTAGTTATATTCTTGTATATAGGAGCAGTATTATAGTAGTTATATTCTTGTACATAGGGGGCAGTATTATAGTAGTTATATTCTTGTACATAGGAGCAGTATTATAGTAGTTATATTCTTGTACATAGGGGGCAGTATTATAGTAGTTATATTCTTTTACATAGGGGCAGTATTATAGTAGTTATATTCTTGTACATGGAGCAGTATTATAGTAGTTATATTCGCGTACATAGGAGCAGTATTATAGTAGTTATATTTTTGTACATAGGAGCAGTATTATAGTAGTTATATTCTTGTACATAGGGGCAGTATTATCCTAGTTATATTCTTGTACATAGCAGCAGTATTATAGTAGTTATATTCTTGTACATAGGAGCAGTATTATAGTAGTTATATTCTTGTACATAGGGGGCAGTATTATAGTAGTTATATTCTTGTATATAGGGGGCAGCATTATAGTAGTTATATTCCTGTACATAGGAGCAGTATTATAGTAGTTAAATTCTTGTACATAGGAGCAGTATTATAGTAGTTATATTCTTGTACATAGAGGCAGTATTATAGTAGTTATATTCTTATACAGAGGAGCAGTATTATAGTAGTTATATTCTTGTACATAGGGGCAGTATTATAGTAGTTATATTCTTGTACATAGGGGGCAGTATTATAGTAGTCATATTCTTGTACATAGGGGCAGTATTATAGTAGTTGTATTCTTGTATATAGGAGCAGTATTATAGTAGTTATATTCTTGTACATAGGGGGCAGTATTATAGTAGTTATATTCTTGTACATAGGAGCAGTATTATAGTAGTTATATTCTTGTACAGAGGAGCAGTATTATAGTAGTTATATTCTTGTACATAGGGGCAGTATTATAGTAGTTATATTCTTGTACATAGGGGGCAGTATTATAGTAGTTATATTCTTGTACATAGGGGCAGTATTATAGTAGTTATATTCTTGTATATAGGAGCAGTATTATAGTAGTTATATTCTTGTACATAGGGGGCAGTATTATAGTAGTTATATTCTTGTACATAGGAGCAGTATTATAGTAGTTATATTCTTGTACATAGGGGGCAGTATTATAGTAGTTATATTCTTTTACATAGGGGCAGTATTATAGTAGTTATATTCTTGTACATGGAGCAGTATTATAGTAGTTATATTCGCGTACATAGGAGCAGTATTATAGTAGTTATATTCTTGTACATAGGGGCAGTATTATCCTAGTTATATTCTTGTACATAGCAGCAGTATTATAGTAGTTATATTCTTGTACATAGGAGCAGTATTATAGTAGTTATATTCTTGTACATAGGGGGCAGTATTATAGTAGTTATATTCTTGTATATAGGGGGCAGCATTATAGTAGTTATATTCCTGTACATAGGAGCAGTATTATAGTAGTTAAATTCTTGTACATAGGAGCAGTATTATAGTAGTTATATTCTTGTACATAGAGGCAGTATTATAGTAGTTATATTCTTATACAGAGGAGCAGTATTATAGTAGTTATATTCTTGTACATAGGGGCAGTATTATAGTAGTTATATTCTTGTACATAGGGGGCAGTATTATAGTAGTCATATTCTTGTACATAGGGGCAGTATTATAGTAGTTGTATTCTTGTATATAGGAGCAGTATTATAGTAGTTATATTCTTGTACATAGTGGGCAGTATTATAGTAGTTATATTCTTGTACATAGGAGCAGTATTATAGTAGTTATATTCTTGTACATAGGGGGCAGTATTATAGTAGTTACAGTTAGGTCCATATATATTTGGACAGAGACAACATTTTTCTAATTTTGGTTCTAGACATTACCACAATGAATTTTAAACAAAACAATTCAGATGCAGTTGAAGTTCAGACTTTCAGCTTTCATTTGAGGGTATCCACATTAAAATTGGATGAAGGGTTTAGGAGTTTCAGTTCCTTAACATGCCACCCTGTTTTTAAAGGGACCAAAAGTAATTGGACAATTGACTCCAAGGCTATTTCATGGACAGGTGTGGGCAATCCCTTCGTTATGTCATTCGCAATTAAGCAGATAAAAGGCCTGGAGTTGATTTGAGGTGTGGTGCTTGCATTTGGAAGGTTTTGCTGTGAAGTAAACATGCGGTCAAAGGAGCTCTCCATGCAGGTGAAACAAGCCATCCTTAAGCTGCAAAAACAGAAAAAACCCATCCGAGAAATTGCTACAATATTAGGAGTGGCAAAATCTACAGTTTGGTACATCCTGAGAAAGAAAGAAAGCACTGGTGAACTCATCAATGCAAAAAGACCTGGGCGCCCATGGAAGACAACAGTGGTGGATGATAGCAGAATAATCTCCATGGTGAAGAGAAACCCCTTCACAACAGCCAACCAAGTGAACAACACTCTCCAGGAGGTAGGCGTATCAATATCCAAATCTACCATAAAGGTGGCACATGTTAAGGAGCTGAAACTCCTAAACCCTTCATCCAATTTTAATGTGGATACCCTCAAATGAAAGCTGAAAGTCTGAACTTCAACTGCATCTGAATTGTTTTGTTTAAAATTCATTGTGGTAATGTCTAGAACCAAAATTAGAAAAATGTTGTCTCTTTCCAAATATATATGGACCTAGCTGTATATTCTTGTACATAGGGGGCAGTATTATAGTAGTTATATTCTTGTACATAGGGGCAGTATTATAGTAGTTATATTCTTGTACATAGGGGCAGTATTATAGTAGTTATATTCTTGTACATAGGGGGCAGTATTATAGTAGTTATATTCTTGTACATAGGGGCAGTATTATAGTAGTTATATTCTTGTACATAGGAGGCAGTATTATAGTAGTTATATTCTTGTACATAGGGACAGTATTATAGTAGTTATATTCTTGTACATAGGGAGCAGTATTATAGTAGTTATATTCTTGTACATAGGGGCAGTATTAGGCTATGTGCCCACGTTGCGGACCTGAAGCATATTTTTTACGCTTCTCCCTGGCGGGAAAATCGCATGCGGATATTATATGCGGTTTTCCCGCCAGGTACAAGCATTTGTGAGGCGTCTTTGCATGCATTTCCGCATGCGGGTTATCAAGCACTTCTCCAAGCATCACTTGGAAAAGTGCTTGACAACTTGTTCAGAATGGCAAAAAATAAAAAAATAAACTTTATACTCACCTTCTGATGCATTCTCTGCCCCGTCCGGAGGCTTGAGCGGCTCACGCTGTTGTGTGCAGGACCTGCGGTGACGTCATTGAGTCATGTGGTGGGTCACATGACTCAATGACGTGGCAGGTCCTTCAGACAACAGCGCGACGGAGGGAAAACATCAGAAGATAAGTATAAACTTTATTTTATTCTTTTTTTATAGGTTCTTTGGTACCCAGGTCTGGATGAGAGTCTCCTCTCCTCCAGACTTGGGTACCATCCGCACATTGATTCCGCTGCACTTCCGCAAAATTAATGAACATGCTGCGGATTTTTGACCGCAGCATATACGCTGCGGAAAAATCCGCAGCATGGGCATTGACATTGCGGAATGCCATTGGGGACCATGGGGTGCGGATATACATGCGTTTTTCAAGCGTTTACGCTGCGGAAATTCCGCAGCATATACGCTTGAAAAATGCTACGTGGGCACACAGCCTAATAGTAGTTATATTCTTGTACATAGGAGGCAGTATTATAGTAGTTATATTCTTGTACATAGGAGCAGTATTATAGTAGTTATATTCTTGTACATAGGGGCAGTATTATAGTAGTTATATTCTTGTACATAGGAGCAGTATTATAGTAGTTATATTCTTGTACATAGGGGTAGTATTATAGTAGTTATATTCTTGTACATAGGAGGCAGTATTATAGTAGTTATATTCTTGTACATAGGGGGCAGTATTATAGTAGTTATATTCTTGTACATAGGGGGCAGTATTATAGTAGTTATATTCTTGTACATAGGGGTAGTATTATAGTAGTTATATTCTTGTACATAGGGGCAGTATTATAGTAGTTATATTCTTGTACATAGGAGGCAGTATTATAGTAGTTATATTCTTGTACATAGGGGGCAGTATTATAGTAGTTATATTCTTGTACATAGGGGTAGTATTATAGTAGTTATATTCTTGTACATAGGAGGCAGTATTATAGTAGTTATATTCTTGTACATAGGGGGCAGTATTATAGTAGTTATATTCTTGTACATAGGGGTAGTATTATAGTAGTTATATTCTTGTACATAGGAGGCAGTATTATAGTAGTTATATTCTTGTACATAGGGGGCAGTATTATAGTAGTTATATTCTTGTACATAGGGGGCAGTATTATAGTAGTTATATTCTTGTACATAGGGGTAGTATTATAGTAGTTATATTCTTGTACATAGGGGCAGTATTATAGTAGTTATATTCTTGTACATAGGGGCAGTATTATAGTAGTTATATTCTTGTACATAGGAGGCAGTATTATAGTAGTTATATTCTTGTACATAGGGGGCAGTATTATAGTAGTTATATTCTTGTACATAGGGGTAGTATTATAGTAGTTATATTCTTGTACATAGGAGGCAGTATTATAGTAGTTATATTCTTGTACATAGGGGGCAGTATTATAGTAGTTATATTCTTGTACATAGGGGGCAGTATTATAGTAGTTATATTCTTGTACATAGGGGGCTGTATTATAGTAGTTATATTCTTGTACATAGGAGCAGTATTATAGTAGTTATATTCTTGTACATAGGGGCAGTATTATAGTAGTTATATTCTTGTACATAGGGGCAGTATTATAGTAGTTATATTCTTGTACATAGGGGCAGTATTATAGTAGTTATATTCTTGTACATAGGAGGCAGTATTATAGTAGTTATATTCTTGTACATAGGGGGCAGTATTATAGTAGTTATATTCTTGTACATAGGGGGCAGTATTATAGTAGTTATATTCTTGTACATAGGGGCAGTATTATAGTAGTTATATTCTTGTACATAGGAGGCAGTATTATAGTAGTTATATTCTTGTACATAGGGGGCAGTATTATAGTAGTTATATTCTTGTACATAGGGGGTAGTGTTATAGTAGTTATATTTTTGTACATAGGGGGTAGTATTATAGTAGTTATATTCTTGTACATAGGGGGCTGTATTATAGTAGTTATATTCTTGTACATAGGAGCAGTATTATAGTAGTTATATTCTTGTACATAGGGGCAGTATTATAGTAGTTATATTCTTGTACATAGGAGGCAGTATTATAGTAGTTATATTCTTGTACATAGGGGCAGTATTATAGTAGTTATATTCTTGTACATAGGAGGCAGTATTATAGTAGTTATATTCTTGTACATAGGGACAGTATTATAGTAGTCATGTTCTTGTACATAGGAGCAGTATTATAGTAGTTATATTCTTGTACATAGGTGCAGTGTTATAGTAGTTATGTTCTTGTACATAGGGACAGTATTATAGTAGTTATATTCTTGTACATAGGAGGCAGTATTATAGTAGTTATATTCTTGTACATAGGAGGCAGTATTATAGTAGTTATATTCTTGTACATAGGGGCAGTATTATAGTAGTTATATTCTTGTACATAGGGGCAGTATTATAGTAGTTATATTCTTGTACATAGGAGCAGTATTATAGCAGTTATATTCTTGTACATAGGGTGCAGTATTATAGCAGTTATATTCTTGTACATAGGGGGCAGTATTATAGTAGTTATATTCTTGTACATAGGGAGCAGTATTATAGTAGTTATATTCTTGTACATAGGGGGCAGTATTATAGTAGTTATATTCTTGTACATAGGAGCAGTATTATAGTAGTTATATTCTTGTACATAGGAGCAGTATTATAGTAGTTATATTCTTGTACATAGGAGGCAGTATTATAGTAGTTATATTCTTGTACATAGGAGCAGTATTATAGTAGTTATATTCTTGTACAGAGGAGCAGTATTATAGTAGTTATATTCTTGTACATAGGGGCAGTATTATAGTAGCTATATTCTTGTACATAGGGGGCAGTATTATAGTAGTTATATTCTTGTACATAGGGGCAGTATTATAGTAGTTATATTCTTGTACATAGGGGGCAGTATTATAGTAGTTATATTCTTGTACATAGGGGCAGTATTATAGTAGTTATATTCTTGTATATAGGAGCAGTATTATAGTAGTTATATTCTTGTACATAGGGGGCAGTATTATAGTAGTTATATTCTTGTACATAGGAGCAGTATTATAGTAGTTATATTCTTGTACATAGGGGGCAGTATTATAGTAGTTATATTCTTTTACATAGGGGCAGTATTATAGTAGTTATATTCTTGTACATGGAGCAGTATTATAGTAGTTATATTCGCATACATAGGAGCAGTATTATAGTAGTTATATTTTTGTACATAGGAGCAGTATTATAGTAGTTATATTCTTGTACATAGGGGCAGTATTATCCTAGTTATATTCTTGTACATAGCAGCAGTATTATAGTAGTTATATTCTTGTACATAGGAGCAGTATTATAGTAGTTATATTCTTGTACATAGGGGGCAGTATTATAGTAGTTATATTCTTGTATATAGGGGGCAGCATTATAGTAGTTATATTCCTGTACATAGGAGCAGTATTATAGTAGTTAAATTCTTGTACATAGGAGCAGTATTATAGTAGTTATATTCTTGTACATAGAGGCAGTATTATAGTAGTTATATTCTTATACAGAGGAGCAGTATTATAGTAGTTATATTCTTGTACATAGGGGCAGTATTATAGTAGTTATATTCTTGTACATAGGGGGCAGTATTATAGTAGTCATTCTTGTACATAGGGGCAGTATTATAGTAGTTGTATTCTTGTATATAGGAGCAGTATTATAGTAGTTATATTCTTGTACATAGGGGGCAGTATTATAGTAGTTATATTCTTGTACATAGGAGCAGTATTATAGTAGTTATATTCTTGTACAGAGGAGCAGTATTATAGTAGTTATATTCTTGTACATAGGGGCAGTATTATAGTAGTTATATTCTTGTACATAGGGGGCAGTATTATAGTAGTTATATTCTTGTACATAGGGGCAGTATTATAGTAGTTATATTCTTGTACATAGGGGGCAGTATTATAGTAGTTATATTCTTGTACATAGGGGCAGTATTATAGTAGTTATATTCTTGTATATAGGAGCAGTATTATAGTAGTTATATTCTTGTACATAGGGGGCAGTATTATAGTAGTTATATTCTTGTACATAGGAGCAGTATTATAGTAGTTATATTCTTGTACATAGGGGGCAGTATTATAGTAGTTATATTCTTTTACATAGGGGCAGTATTATAGTAGTTATATTCTTGTACATGGAGCAGTATTATAGTAGTTATATTCGCGTACATAGGAGCAGTATTATAGTAGTTATATTTTTGTACATAGGAGCAGTATTATAGTAGTTATATTCTTGTACATAGGGGCAGTATTATCCTAGTTATATTCTTGTACATAGCAGCAGTATTATAGTAGTTATATTCTTGTACATAGGAGTAGTATTATAGTAGTTATATTCTTGTACATAGGGGGCAGTATTATAGTAGTTATATTCTTGTATATAGGGGGCAGCATTATAGTAGTTATATTCCTGTACATAGGAGCAGTATTATAGTAGTTAAATTCTTGTACATAGGAGCAGTATTATAGTAGTTATATTCTTGTACATAGAGGCAGTATTATAGTAGTTATATTCTTATACAGAGGAGCAGTATTATAGTAGTTATATTCTTGTACATAGGGGCAGTATTATAGTAGTTATATTCTTGTACATAGGGGGCAGTATTATAGTAGTCATATTCTTGTACATAGGGGCAGTATTATAGTAGTTGTATTCTTGTATATAGGAGCAGTATTATAGTAGTTATATTCTTGTACATAGGGGGCAGTATTATAGTAGTTATATTCTTGTACATAGGAGCAGTATTATAGTAGTTATATTCTTGTACAGAGGAGCAGTATTATAGTAGTTATATTCTTGTACATAGGGGCAGTATTATAGTAGTTATATTCTTGTACATAGGGGGCAGTATTATAGTAGTTATATTCTTGTACATAGGGGCAGTATTATAGTAGTTATATTCTTGTACATAGGGGGCAGTATTATAGTAGTTATATTCTTGTACATAGGGGCAGTATTATAGTAGTTATATTCTTGTACATAGGAGCAGTATTATAGTAGTTATATTCTTGTACATAGGGGGCAGTATTATAGTAGTTATATTCTTTTACATAGGGGCAGTATTATAGTAGTTATATTCTTGTACATGGAGCAGTATTATAGTAGTTATATTCGCGTACATAGGAGCAGTATTATAGTAGTTATATTTTTGTACATAGGAGCAGTATTATAGTAGTTATATTCTTGTACATAGGGGCAGTATTATCCTAGTTATATTCTTGTACATAGCAGCAGTATTATAGTAGTTATATTCTTGTACATAGGAGCAGTATTATAGTAGTTATATTCTTGTACATAGGGGGCAGTATTATAGTAGTTATATTCTTGTATATAGGGGGCAGCATTATAGTAGTTATATTCCTGTACATAGGAGCAGTATTATAGTAGTTAAATTCTTGTACATAGGAGCAGTATTATAGTAGTTATATTCTTGTACATAGAGGCAGTATTATAGTAGTTATATTCTTATACAGAGGAGCAGTATTATAGTAGTTATATTCTTGTACATAGGGGCAGTATTATAGTAGTTATATTCTTGTACATAGGGGGCAGTATTATAGTAGTCATATTCTTGTACATAGGGGCAGTATTATAGTAGTTGTATTCTTGTATATAGGAGCAGTATTATAGTAGTTATATTCTTGTACATAGGGGGCAGTATTATAGTAGTTATATTCTTGTACATAGGAGCAGTATTATAGTAGTTATATTCTTGTACATAGGGGGCAGTATTATAGTAGTTACAGTTAGGTCCATATATATTTGGACAGAGACAACATTTTTCTAATTTTGGTTCTAGACATTACCACAATGAATTTTAAACAAAACAATTCAGATGCAGTTGAAGTTCAGACTTTCAGCTTTCATTTGAGGGTATCCACATTAAAATTGGATGAAGGGTTTAGGAGTTTCAGTTCCTTAACATGCCACCCTGTTTTTAAAGGGACCAAAAGTAATTGGACAATTGACTCCAAGGCTATTTCATGGACAGGTGTGGGCAATGCCTTCGCTATGTCATTCGCAATTAAGCAGATAAAAGGCCTGGAGTTGATTTGAGGTGTGGTGCTTGCATTTGGAAGGTTTTGCTGTGAAGTAAACATGCGGTCAAAGGAGCTCTCCATGCAGGTGAAACAAGCCATCCTTAAGCTGCAAAAACAGAAAAAACCCATCCGAGAAATTGCTACAATATTAGGAGTGGCAAAATCTACAGTTTGGTACATCCTGAGAAAGAAAGAAAGCACTGGTGAACTCATCAATGCAAAAAGACCTGGGCGCCCATGGAAGACAACAGTGGTGGATGATAGCAGAATAATCTCCATGGTGAAGAGAAACCCCTTCACAACAGCCAACCAAGTGAACAACACTCTCCAGGAGGTAGGCGTATCAATATCCAAATCTACCATAAAGGTGGCACATGTTAAGGAGCTGAAACTCCTAAACCCTTCATCCAATTTTAATGTGGATACCCTCAAATGAAAGCTGAAAGTCTGAACTTCAACTGCATCTGAATTGTTTTGTTTAAAATTCATTGTGGTAATGTCTAGAACCAAAATTAGAAAAATGTTGTCTCTTTCCAAATATATATGGACCTAGCTGTATATTCTTGTACATAGGGGGCAGTATTATAGTAGTTATATTCTTGTACATAGGGGCAGTATTATAGTAGTTATATTCTTGTACATAGGGGCAGTATTATAGTAGTTATATTCTTGTACATAGGGGGCAGTATTATAGTAGTTATATTCTTGTACATAGGGGCAGTATTATAGTAGTTATATTCTTGTACATAGGGGAGCAGTATTATAGTAGTTATATTCTTGTACATAGGAGCAGTATTATAGTAGTTATATTCTTGTACATAGGTGCAGTATTATAGTAGTTATATTCTTGTACATAGGAGGCAGTATTATAGTAGTTATATTCTTGTACATAGGGACAGTATTATAGTAGTTATATTCTTGTACATAGGGAGCAGTATTATAGTAGTTATATTCTTGTACATAGGGGCAGTATTAGGCTATGTGCCCACGTTGCGGACCTGAAGCATATTTTTTACGCTTCTCCCTGGCGGGAAAATCGCATGCGGATATTATATGCGGTTTTCCCGCCAAGTACAAGCATTTGTGAGGCGTCTTTGCATGCATTTCCGCATGCGGGTTATCAAGCACTTCTCCAAGCATCACTTGGAAAAGTGCTTGACAACTTGTTCAGAATGGCAAAAAATAAAAAAATAAACTTTATACTCACCTTCTGATGCATTCTCTGCCCCGTCCGGAGGCTTGAGCGGCTCACGCTGTTGTGTGCAGGACCTGCGGTGACGTCATTGAGTCATGTGGTGGGTCACATGACTCAATGACGTGGCAGGTCCTTCAGACAACAGCGCGACGGAGGGAAAACATCAGAAGATAAGTATAAACTTTATTTTATTCTTTTTTTACAGGTTCTTTGGTACCCAGGTCTGGATGAGAGTCTCCTCTCCTCCAGACTTGGGTACCATCCGCACATTGATTCCGCTGCACTTCCGCAAAATTAATGAACATGCTGCGGATTTTTGACCGCAGCATATACGCTGCGGAAAAATCCGCAGCATGGGCATTGACATTGCGGAATGCCATTGGGGACCATGGGGTGCGGATATACATGCGTTTTTCAAGCGTTTACGCTGCGGAAATTCCGCAGCATATACGCTTGAAAAATGCTACGTGGGCACACAGCCTAATAGTAGTTATATTCTTGTACATAGGAGGCAGTATTATAGTAGTTATATTCTTGTACATAGGAGCAGTATTATAGTAGTTATATTCTTGTACATAGGGGCAGTATTATAGTAGTTATATTCTTGTACATAGGAGCAGTATTATAGTAGTTATATTCTTGTACATAGGGGTAGTATTATAGTAGTTATATTCTTGTACATAGGAGGCAGTATTATAGTAGTTATATTCTTGTACATAGGGGGCAGTATTATAG
The DNA here is from genome assembly GCF_046119375.1 of Phyllobates terribilis. Lineage (NCBI taxonomy): Eukaryota > Metazoa > Chordata > Amphibia > Anura > Dendrobatidae > Phyllobates > Phyllobates terribilis. Next base: position 962,498,858 of record NW_027362762.1, on the reverse strand, counting down.
TAGTTATATTCTTGTACATAGGGGGCAGTATTATAGTAGTTATATTCTTGTACATAGGGGTAGTATTATAGTAGTTATATTCTTGTACATAGGGGCAGTATTATAGTAGTTATATTCTTGTACATAGGGGCAGTATTATAGTAGTTATATTCTTGTACATAGGAGGCAGTATTATAGTAGTTATATTCTTGTACATAGGGGGCAGTATTATAGTAGTTATATTCTTGTACATAGGGGTAGTATTATAGTAGTTATATTCTTGTACATAGGAGGCAGTATTATAGTAGTTATATTCTTGTACATAGGGGGCAGTATTATAGTAGTTATATTCTTGTACATAGGGGGCAGTATTATAGTAGTTATATTCTTGTACATAGGGGGCTGTATTATAGTAGTTATATTCTTGTACATAGGAGCAGTATTATAGTAGTTATATTCTTGTACATAGGGGCAGTATTATAGTAGTTATATTCTTGTACATAGGGGCAGTATTATAGTAGTTATATTCTTGTACATAGGGGCAGTATTATAGTAGTTATATTCTTGTACATAGGAGGCAGTATTATAGTAGTTATATTCTTGTACATAGGGGGCAGTATTATAGTAGTTATATTCTTGTACATAGGGGCAGTATTATAGTAGTTATATTCTTGTACATAGGAGGCAGTATTATAGTAGTTATATTCTTGTACATAGGGGGCAGTATTATAGTAGTTATATTCTTGTACATAGGGGGTAGTATTATAGTAGTTATATTTTTGTACATAGGGGGTAGTATTATAGTAGTTATATTCTTGTACATAGGGGGCTGTATTATAGTAGTTATATTCTTGTACATAGGAGCAGTATTATAGTAGTTATATTCTTGTACATAGGGGCAGTATTATAGTAGTTATATTCTTGTACATAGGAGGCAGTATTATAGTAGTTATATTCTTGTACATAGGGGCAGTATTATAGTAGTTATATTCTTGTACATAGGAGGCAGTATTATAGTAGTTATATTCTTGTACATAGGGACAGTATTATAGTAGTCATGTTCTTGTACATAGGAGCAGTATTATAGTAGTTATATTCTTGTACATAGGTGCAGTGTTATAGTAGTTATGTTCTTGTACATAGGGACAGTATTATAGTAGTTATATTCTTGTACATAGGAGGCAGTATTATAGTAGTTATATTCTTGTACATAGGAGGCAGTATTATAGTAGTTATATTCTTGTACATAGGGGCAGTATTATAGTAGTTATATTCTTGTACATAGGGGCAGTATTATAGTAGTTATATTCTTGTACATAGGAGCAGTATTATAGCAGTTATATTCTTGTACATAGGGTGCAGTATTATAGCAGTTATATTCTTGTACATAGGGGGCAGTATTATAGTAGTTATATTCTTGTACATAGGGAGCAGTATTATAGTAGTTATATTCTTGTACATAGGGGGCAGTATTATAGTAGTTATATTCTTGTACATAGGAGCAGTATTATAGTAGTTATATTCTTGTACATAGGAGCAGTATTATAGTAGTTATATTCTTGTACATAGGAGGCAGTATTATAGTAGTTATATTCTTGTACATAGGGGCAGTATTATAGTAGTTATATTCTTGTACATAGGGGCAGTATTATAGTAGTTATATTCTTGTACATAGGGAGCAGTATTATAGTAGTTATATTCTTGTACATAGGGAGCAGTATTATAGTAGTTATATTCTTGTACATAGGAGCAGTATTATAGTAGTTATATTCTTGTACATAGGAGCAGTATTATAGTAGTTATATTCTTGTACATAGGGTGCAGTATTATAGTAGTTATATTCTTGTACATAGGGGGCAGTATTATAGTAGTTATATTCTTGTACATAGGGGGCAGTATTATAGTAGTTATATTCTTGTACATAGGAGCAGTATTATAATAGTTATATTCTTGTACATAGGAGCAGTATTATAGTAGTTATATTCTTGTACATAGGGTGCAGTATTATAGTAGTTATATTCTTGTACATAGGGAGCAGTATTATAGTAGTTATATTCTTGTACATAGGGGCAGTATTATAGTAGTTATATTCTTGTACATAGGGTGCAGTATTATAGTAGTTATATTCTTGTACATAGGGGGCAGTATTATAGTAGTTATATTCTTGTACATAGGGGGCAGTATTATAGTAGTTATATTCTTGTACATAGGAGCAGTATTATAGTGGTTATATTCTTGTACATAGGGAGCAGTAATATAGTAGTTATATTCTTGTACATAGAGGGCAGTATTATAGTAGTTATATTCTTGTACATAGGGGCAGTATTATAGTAGTTATATTCTTGTACATAGGGGGCAGGATTATAGTAGTTATATTCTTGTACATAGGAGCAGTATTATAGTAGTTATATTCTTGTACATAGGGGCAGTATTATAGTAGTTATATTCTTGTACATAGGGGGCAGTATTATAGTAGTTATATTCTTGTACATAGGGGGCAGTATTATAGTAGTTATATTCTTGTACATAGGGAGCAGTATTATAGTAGTTATATTCTTGTACATAGGGGGCAGTATTATAGTAGTGTTCTTGACAATTACAATTCGGTTGTTCTTCAGTATCACTTGTGGCAGGAATCGTCGGGAATGATTTCTTTTAAGATCACAACCTTGTAATATATGAGGTGCACGTTCCTACAGACTCTTTTGCAAGCTGAATGCCACAGAACAGGTGTATTGTGTGAAGTGACTGTCATTAATATAACAGATCCTCCAGTTTTCTGCACAGTCGTCCCGTACACTGACAGCCGCATTGTCACGGTGCTCCTGCGCTTCCCTCTGTAGAGCGCCTGTCAGCTTCCAGCACAATCTGGTCTCTGGTGAGTTCAGGAGGAAAGACGTGGCATTCATAGAGTCAGCGGAGAGGAGTGAGGAGACACAGTGCTCCCCTCAAGTGTCCTGGAACAGCAAACAAACAAGCAGCGGGGTTTGGCCGGGAAATGCTTAAACGCTGATTGCTAAATATTATCCACCCAAGAAACATGTGCAGATTTGGTATTTTACAATAAACATTGGCGCATTGACCGAATCATCCGAAAACGAAGAGGCTGAACCACGACTCATTCCATGCACAGAATTACCGAGGTGTCACTAATCACAGCCCCTAATCACACGGGACCCCCGGACAGCGAGGGTGGACCTTGTTCTGCAGACACCTCAATGCTTGCAAACAATGGCAATGTGGTGAAATTTGATGAAGGGGCAAATTCAGGGTCCACGACTCCCTGGTGGGGCACACGCTGTGAATTAGTAAAATGAACGTCCACTTTGACTATTACATGACGTCACTCCCCTTTAAGTGCTACCCCATATTATATGTTATTGGATGGCAATGATGTTACAGGTCCTCCACATTGCAAGAGTCTCTGGTCAACCTATAGAAGATAGACATGGGGGAGGATCTACTATAATTAGTATTTTTGCCCTAAGAGACCGACCACCTTTGATAGACTGCAGAAGTGGTCGGTAAACTAAGCAGTGAACTATAGAATTAAACATCTCTTTGTTCTTGAGAACACAGAGGATTTTTAATAAGAGGTAAATTGCAAAGTTCCTTGTTTTTTTGCAATATTGTTTATCATGTTGGGACATCCCCATTAAAGTGGAAAATGTGGATGTTATCCTCCGTGCACACGGCGTTCGTATTTGCACACAACGTCAATGTCTATGAAAGGCTCGGACGTATTCCGCATGGCGTACGTTTTTTTGTATCCAACCCCAAAGAGCAAATGTGCAGTCGGCTCTGCTGCATCCTACAGCCGGAAAAAAAAAGGAGTATTGCCAACCAAGCGGAGGCATGGAGCGGTTCCTGGCATTCAGCTCAAACATGGTGCATCAGATGTGCGATTAATGGGGCGGAGATGGGTGCTGCACTAAATGCTGCTGCACATGCGGACGGAGACCTGAGTGCCGTCATCCTAGCCATTGCAGACCATACTGTACTTCCATTACCAGAAAAGAAAAAAAAAAGCCATCTAAATCCCCTGCTAATATCCCGCCAGATTACTCAATGCTCAGAAAGGATTCTTTGATGATTTTCTTTTTTTTTTTCGACTCGTGCAATGTGACCTGTAATTGCCATTGGGGGATATAAATCGATACAGCATATGTCGTCTGTGCCAGACCCGCTCCAAGTTCTCAAGGAAGATACTGATCAGGGGGGCAGTAATGCTGAAATGTTCATTTCGCCTCCCCTGGCCGCCCCGAGCCCGGTGTCATCTCTCACAGCTCAAATTCTATCCAGCAAACAACATTATGGAACCATTAAGGAGCAGAATCTCGTTACATCGACACAGGCAACATTCTATCTCCGGCCCCGGCTCCAGCCAGCAGCAGCGTCTTGGAGAAGTGCAATAAACAGAAAATTAGCCACAGAGTAACACCTTCTGCGCCGTTCCAGCCGCCGCTCCATAATTTAATATGCGTTTAATAGCGCTGTGTTTAAGGCGGCTGTATTGCCGCTGTAAGCAGTTACCGCGCCGGCGAGGGATTCATTGCTCAGTGCCAATAAAGAAAGACAAGAGGAGGTAAAAATACCGGGAAAACGTACAATCTCACCTCCGAGACTCCCAAACGCCATGAAGGTAGAATATGTTTCACTTCTTCACACTTAAAAACAAAGTCAGAACATTTTCGGAGGCCATTACATCTCCAACAGCACGCCCGATATAAGACGCCTGCTGAAGAGCGCTTTAAGAAACGACCGAAATTCAGATCCTCTCCACAAAAATGGAAATAGTCTTCAAAAAGTTTACTGACTTTTTGTTTCCAAATACACGTACACATGCAGCAGAGCTGGACTAGTGAATGAACGGAGCGTAGTCCTAGGAAGGTTCTTTAGTTTTGTGCGGGGCCATATAACCTAGTCAGTGATTTCCTGCCACTTTCGCAGAATGCCCATTACCGATAAATTGGCGACATGTACCGCCCCATAGCACAAACATGACACTGCTGCAATCGCCAAAAATATAACTAATCTGCAAAAGTAAAAATATCCCATATATCCTTACATCTCCCAAAGGGGATATAAGGAGAAAGAGGTTGCCCATATTGTGGGAAGGGGCCTATACCACAGGGAAAGGGCCACCGGGACCTACCCGGCCACTCAGGCATCTACCTGCCCCTTATACAGCATGGGTGGGAAAAAAGTCACATTGTAATGTGGCTGTGTCTGAATGAACCTGGATACAACCTTCGTACAATGATACTTTGTATCACCTTGTACTAATCCTTCCTTAAAGCTGGAGCAGCATTCATAGTTCTGCTGCCAGCACTGTGCAGACAGACACCTGCATCCCTGTGCAATAATGAGCCCTGAATCTATAGAAGAAATCACATCTGCAACCCTCAATGTGAATCAGATGGCTAGTTACTACGAGGGACTCTAAACTGCAGCTACTTATAAATATTTACCGCCCCCTGGATGGGTAATGTGGTTTAGCATAATGGCGGGACAAGGAGGGTGATTTAAAAGGCATCTCCCATCTGAGAGCAGCATGACGTAGGGGCAGAGACCCTGATTCCAGGGATGTGACACTTACTGGGCTACTTGCTGCAGTGTTGATAAAATCCCTGTTTTCTCTGCTGCAGATCTAGCAGACTTCAGAATGCGGAGCTCTGTATAACCCCGCCCACTGCACTGATTGGCAGCATCGTATGTACACTGTGCATAGGCAGAAAGCTGCCAATGAGGGGTGGGGTTATACAAAGCTCAGGAATATGGAGGATACATTGCAGCCGGTTTACTAGTCCTCTAGTGATGGTATCAAAACGACAACAAGCAGAGCAGTAAGTGGGCTATTTGGGTTATTCCCCCGAAAAATCCAAACATGTTATCCACTATTGCCAGGATAGAGGATAACCTGCTGATTGCTGGTGCCCCCTACATCGGGTATTTTGGACCCCAAGAGTGGGCCTCTTGGCCGTGTCTCGAATGCAGCGGAGATGCACATGCTCGTCTTCTGCATTTATGGTCTATGGCAGGGTTCCCCAACTCCAGTCCTCAAGGCCCACCAACAGGTCATGTTTTCAGGATTTCCTTAGTATTGCACAGGTGATAATTCCATCATCAGCACAGGCAATAGTTACATCACCTGTGCAATACTAAGGAAATCCTGAAAACATGACCTGTTGGTGGGCCTTGAGGACTGGAGTTGGGGAACCCTGGTCTATGGGACTGCTGGAGAAAGTGAAGTACTGCGCTCTACTTTTTCCAGCAGTCCCATACACAATGAGCAGAGATTGAGCATCCAGCTCCATACAAGAGGGGCTCCAGAACCCTGATTTCAGCATCACTGGTGGTTCCATCGGTCAGACACCAGGAACAAGCAAGTTACCCCTTACCTATCTACAGTGGTGGCCAAAAGTATTGGCACCCCTGCAATTCTGTCAGATAATACTCAGTTTCTTCCTGAAAATGATTGCAATCACAAATTCTTTGGTCTTATTCTCTTCATTTAATTTGCTTGCAAGGAAAAAAACACAAAAGAGAATGAAGCAAAAATCAAATCATTGATCGTTTCACACAAAACTCCAAAAATGGGCCGGACAAAAGTATTGGCACCCTCAGCCTAATACTTGGTTGCACAACCTTTAGCCAAAATAACTGTGAACAACCGCTTCCGGTAACCATCAATGAGTTTCTTACAATGCTCTGCTGGAATTGTAGACCATTCTTCTTTGGCAAACTGCTCCAGGTCCCTGATATTTGAAGGGTGCCTTCTCCAAACTGCCATTTTGAGATCTCTCCACAGGTGTTCTATGGGATTCAGGTCTGGACTCATTGCTGGCCACCTTAGAAGTCTCCAGTGCTTTCTCTAAAACCATTTTATAGTGCTTTTGGAAGTGTGTTTTGGGTCATTGTCCTGCTGGAAGACCCATGACCTCTGAGGGAGACCCAGCTTTCTCACACTGGGCCCTACATTATGCTGCAAAATTTGTTGGTAGTCTTCAGACTTCATAATGCCATGCACACGGTCAAGCAGTCCAGTGCCAGAGGCAGCAAAGCAACCCCAAAACATCAGGGAACCTCCGCCATGTTTGACTGTAGGGACCGTGTTCTTTTCTTTGAATGCCTCTTTTTTTTTCCTGTACACTCTATGTTGATGCTTTTTCCCATCTACTTTTGTCTCATCTGACCAGAGAACGTTCTTCCAAAACGTTTTAGGCTTTCTCAGGTAAGTGTTGGCAAACTCCAGCCTGGCTTTTTTATGTCTCGGGGTAAGAAGCGGGGTCTTCCTGGGTATCCTACCATACAGTCCCTTTTCATTCAGACGCCGACGGATAGTACGGGTTGACACTGTTGTACCCTCGGACTGCAGGGCAGCCTGAACTTGTTTGGATGTTAGTCGAGGTTCTTTATCCACCATCCGCACAATCTTGCGTTGAAATCTCTCGGCAATTTTTATTTTCCGTCCACATCTAGGGAGGTTAGCCACAGTGCCATGGGCTTTACACTTCTTGATGACACTGCGCACGGAAGACACAGGAACATTCAGGTCTTTGGAGATGGACTTGTAGCCTTGAGATTGCTCATGCTTCCTCACAATTTGGTTTCTCAAGTCCTCAGACAGTTCTTTGGTCTTCTTTCTTTTCTCCATGCTCAATGTGGTACACACAAGGACACAGGACAGAGGTTGAGTCAACTTTAATCCATGTTAACTGGCTGCAAGAGTGATTTAGTTATTGCCAACACCTGTTAGGTGCCACAGGTAAGTTACAGGTGCTGTTAATTACACGAATTAGAGAAGCATCACATGATTTTTCAAACAGTGCCAATACTTTTGTCCACCCCCTTTTTTAGGTTTGGTGTGGAATTATATCCAATTTGGCTTTAGGACAATTCTTTTTGTGTTTTTTCATTGAAGACAAATTAAATGAAGAGAATAAGACCAAAGAATTTGTGATTGCAATCATTTTCAGAAAGAAACTGAGTATTATCTGACAGAATTGCAGGGGTGCTAATACTTTTGTCCGGCCCATTTTTGGACTTTTATGTGAAATGATCAATGATTTGATTTTTGCTTCATTCTCTTTTGTGTTTTTTCCTTGCAAGCAAATTAAATGAAGAGAATAAGACCAAAGAATTTGTGATTGCAATCATTTTCAGGAAGAAACTGAGTATTATCTGACAGAATTGCAGGGGTGCCAATACTTTTGGCCACCACTGTATAAGAGGTTCCATGTTTTTTAGGAACCCTTTGAAGTAAACCCCTGCATAACCAGGCAGTCTGCTATTTGATCCACAGCGACCATTTGCATTCTGAAGACGTCAGAAATGAGACAATCCCTTTAAGTTGACTATCTTTCACTTTAGCCCATGGAAGCAGTGAGAGTATGTAGAGTCTGAGGACAGCCCCGGTGTAAGATTGACTTTGATATTAAGTGCAGCTTTCATATTTCGGCTTCCCTGGCTACGCTGGGGATTTAATAATATTATTATGACGGCTTCGCTCAGCCATTAAATTATAAGCAAAGTAAAATGAAGGCACTTTATTTCCCGCCATCTCCTCCCACAGGTGGAGGAGCCGCCGGTGACACTAGGAATTCAGCAAGAGCCGATATCCAGCACAAAAGTTTAATTAAAGTTTTACAGTTCTGGGGGGATTCGTGTCTAATCAGCTTCACCTCTGATGGGGCGCCGGGTGACACGTAAAACCTGATGGCTTCTCTGTCAGCGGTGAAAGTGCAATGAGATAAAGACATTTACCGGCTGAATATCTCTGCAGGTCTGGCAATATCGTACAGCAATGGGGAGGACCCCACAACTGTGTAGGATGGCCTTGCCGTCAGCAAGTAGAAACATTAAATGAGGAACTGAAGATCTATTAGCACTTGTTAACAAACTGCATTTTGTCTTCAAAGGTAAAAAAACGTTGTACTTTATAGCACCAGCAAAGTGAGGGAGATTTCGGAGATCTCCTGCACACGCGCTGCTTATTTTTTCCTTGAATTTGAACCATCGAAGCGTTTTTTTCACATATGCAACATTTCACTTCTTCGGCGTTTTTTTGCTGCATTTTTCACCCAATCAAATGAATGGGTAAAAACTTATGTAAAAAACTGTCAAAGAAGTGCATTTCTTATGCAGTGTTTTTCCTGCCAACACTGATCTTGGTGCAGAAAAATCTGCTGCAGATACTTAGCATGTACACATACAGTGGTGGCCAAAAGTACTGGCACCCCTGCAATTCTGTCAGATAATACTCAGTTTCTTCCTGAAAATGATTGCAATCACAAATTCTTTGGTATTATTATCTTCATTTAATTTGTCTTCAATGAAAAAACACAAAAAGAATTGTCCTAAAGCCAAATTGGATATAATTCCACACCAAACCTAAAAAAGGGGGTGGACAAAAGTATTGGCACTGTTTGAAAAATCATGTGATGCTTCTGTGACACCCCAGGGGTCTGGTTACCACAGTAATAGAGATATTATGTCTGAGAGCAAGTGGGAGGTTTCTCTGGTCAGGAAGCCCTAAGCATGCGACACCGCCCACCCAGACCTGGGAGGGGAGGAATCTGCCCTTATAAACTGGGTCTGGGGCGGGATTAGTGAGTGAAGCTGCAGACAGAGACAGAGCCTGCAGAACAAGCAGAGCAGTCAGAGCCTGGAGAGGGAAAGTGAGAACAGGAGCTCTGTAGGAGCAGCAGCTGAAGGCCAGGGGCTGTGAGCAGAGATATAGCTCGCCCTGGCTGAAGTTACTAAAACCGGACACAGGAGTCCGAGGCTGTGGGGACTGATATATACCCAGCAGCAGAAACCAGCCGGCAGGGGATTCCAGGTCCTCTGGCCATAGAAGCCCGGAGGCTCAGTCACAAAGAAGGGACCAGCGCCGCCATCCAGGAGCGGAGGCTAACAGAAGGCCCCAAGTCACCAGCCATACGGGTGAGCACCACACGGTATACTCAGGGACGTGGGCTACTTGTAACCGCTGACAGCAAGGTAGCCAGGAAGAGTGCAGCTAGACGGGGAGGCCTACAACTCCACCTGGCCAGGGGAACTCCTGCTTGCTCGCAGACTGACCAGGCCCCTTATACTAGCCAGTACTCCCGGGAGGGTCAGCCTTGTACCATCAGTAAAGACCCTGAACTGCACTTCACGTCTCTGTGATTCCTTGCCGCACCAGCACCATTAGCACTGGGACCCTCACACCATCACTCCCATCATATCTCACAGCTGCCCTGAGGCAATACTTCTCCCGTGGGGAGTTATCCCAAACAACATCAGCCTCAGCGATCGGCAGCGCAGCGGCGGTCCCCACTGACCGCAATCCACGGGTGGCGTAGTCGGACATTTGCTATACATTAAGACTGCCACTGGTTTGACCACCCTGGGCACGGACCGGGTCACCGCCACACGGAGACTACAACCCCCAGCATTCTACAACAGGCCCGGTTCCGGGTTCCCCTGCACAACACAGGCCCAGGGGGCGCATCAACTTTGGCGTAGTCGGCAGGATTTCGTGCCCGCAACCACCGGGTACTGCGTGCCTGAAAAAGAGACTTTTATACTTACCTGTGGTGAAGTTTCCCGCCGTCCGGAGCCGATTCCCGCCATCAGACGCCATCTTGGACCGTTTCCCGCCGTCTTCTGCCTTCTTCCCGCCATCCGCAGCTGCTTCCCGCCTTCGGACGCCATCTTCGGGACGCCACACGAGAAGAAGAGGGGCGTGGACGCCGAAAGCGCGCGAGATCCGAAGCTCCGCCCCACGCTCCGCCCCACGCTCTGACGCTGCGCAAGGTCCTGGAAGGGAGGAAGAGCGACGCTGACGTCATCGGAGCGCGACGCCAGGTCCTCAACCCCGACGATCGACTGCGGAGCCGCGGCCTACGGAAGAAGAGCATCGCAAGGTAGGCCACGGTCCACTAGGGGGGAGGAGGATGCCGGATACCGAGGGGAGCTCCACTGCCACAGCCACCGCCAGCGCAACCGCTGCAGCAGTCATGCCATTCACCATGCCCTATATCCCGGGGGCAACCTGGCTACCCCAGTACTCAGGGGAGTCACATACTCTAAATGACTTTAGAGAAAGACTGGATAGCCTCTTCCAGGTGTACCCCCTCACAGAAGAGCAAAAAGTGAGCATCCTGGTGGCCCAATTAATCGGGGCAGGAAGAGGACTGTCAGAGAAATACTAGCCCGGCTGAAAGACACATTTGATACCCGCACCTCAGCCGAAATAAAGCTCAGATTTTACGGGTGTAAACAGCGGGCACATGAGAGTATAAGAGACTATGCTCTAAACCTACAAGAGGCCCTGAGAGCCATTAAGCAGGCAGACCCTGACAGCGTGGGAAATGAAGACAAGCTGTTGACTGAACAATTTATTGAGGGTCTACTGTGCAATGCCCACCGAACCCAGTTGCGGGCAATGGCCTTACAGGACCCTGACCTGGACTTTGCACAGTTCAAGGACAGAGCCATCCGGGTGCTCCGAGAACCGGCACCAGGTGGCGCTGTGACCCACAGGCGCCCTGCTATCACTTACCACCAGGAGACGGCGCCCTTGTCTGCAGGGCCTGTGGGAGCTGATGCGCAGGCTTTAAACAGTGAACAGGCTACAGACCTGCACCATCAGGTCCAAGAGCTGACTAAGAGCGTTGCCGCGCTAACCAGAACTGTGCAGTCTTTACAGGTCTCTTCTCCAGGAAAGATCCAGCTAGCATCCGGACCGGAGGACGTCCCGTGGCGCCGACTGAGGAGGACCCCACCGGCCAGAGGAAGACCCAGCGACAGATACAACGAGGACGGACGACCCATCTGCCGCCGCTGCAATCAACCCGGACATGTGGCAAGGTACTGTCATTTAAACGGGCACAACCTGGGGTAGAGGGCCAACCCCCAGGCATAAGACCATCAGGCCCATCAAACTGGCGTGATAAATACGTAGGGGGACGTCCAATCTTGCCTGTGGTACTGGATGGCATTCCTATGAGTGCCCTACTAGACACTGGGTCACAGGTGACCACCTGTCACGGGTGTGTTGCCACGAAGATCGTCACGAGTACACAGCCTGACTTCTCGCAGCTGACTTGTTGGTGCTTTGTGTTTTCTCGGCAGTGTAGGAGTTAATTCTCTCTCTCTCTGGGCTAGCTGAGGTCCAGCCTCGCCCAGCTGCAATCAATACTTCTTTAGTGAGACTCCTTTATATTCCTGCAGGTCTGTTTGGGAGGTGTCGGTGAAAGCTTTTCATTCAGACTTACAGAGCGGATCGTGGTGTTTGGAGTTGCTGAGATAAGTGTATTTGAAAGTGTGTTTTCCCTTTCCTCGCTTTATCATTTATCTCCTTTCCCGTTGGTGTTCCCTCTGTTGTAGTTGTTTAGAAGTTGTATGCAAGGTGGTTTTGGTTTTTCCCTTGTACTGTCTCGTTCGTCTAAATACTGTGTGTGGGCATATTATTTCTGGTTCCCTATTGTTGTGATCGGGGTCCTTCTCAGGACTAGATTACTTAGGTGCAGGGATCCTCAGAAGGTAGGGGTTACGCTGGCGGCCTGGACCTCTGTACCTTTAACAGTACCTCCAGGATGAGGGATTAGTCAGGGCCCCAGCTTAGGGTCAGCTTAGGCCCCCTACCTCCAGTATTCTGTGACAGTGTGACATTTTCACCGACCCACTTAGTTTTTCTCCAGCTACCATGGATCCAGTAGCCGGTCTAGCTCGGCAGTTGCAGAGTTTGTCCATGGGGCTGGCGGACGTTAGGTCCAAGGTTTTGCATCCTCTGGAGCAAGCCGGACCAGAACCTAAAGTAGCTCTCCCTGACAGGTTCACTGGGGGGCGGGACAAGTTTTTTGTTTTCCGGGAGGCATGCAAATTGTACTTTCGGCTGCGGCCTCGGTCATCGGGCAGTGAAGAACAAAGGGTGGGAATTGTCATCTCGCTCCTACAAGGGGACCCACAATCTTGGGCGTTCTCTCTTCCCCCAAGCTCCCCGGTTCTCCAGTCAGTGGATAGGTTTTTCGCTGCTCTGGGACTCGTATATGATGACCCAGATCGGATCTCCCTTGCTGAGTCTAAGTTGCGTAGGATTCAGCAGGGAGATCGTCCGGCGGAGGAATTCTGTTCGGAGTTCCGTAGGTGGGCCACGGACACCCAGTGGAATGACCCGGCTCTTAGGAGCCAGTTTTGTCATGGTTTATCCGACAAATTACAGGATGTGTTGGCACAGTATGACTCTCCCGCGTCACTGGAAGCCGCTATGGCCCTTGCTATTCGCGTTGACAGACGGCTTCGGGAGAGGTGCGGGATAACTCTACCCCCTGTAATGTCTCTACCTCCTACAAGGTCCCCTCATATGGTGGTTCCCCTGGTCAGTCCAGAGGAGCCTATGCAATTAGGAGGGACATCATTTCGGGGAAGGGGACCGGTGGTGCGCCATAAGACAGGAAGGTGTTTTCTCTGCGGGAAAAAGGGACATTTTATTGGGGGGTGTCCATCCCGTCCCTTGCAGAGTAAAGAGTCGTCGAAAAAACTGTTGATCCCAGGTTGTGTGGTGGACGGCAATCTGGGAGTAGGTATTTCGTCCCTAGGTTCGTCTCAGTTTCTCGTACCGGCGGAGGTGGTGGTGGGTACGAGAACTGAGAGGATATCTGTTCTTCTGGATAGTGGGGCCGGGGCTAATCTGGTTGATGCTCGGTTTGCCCGGGTTCAAGGTATGCGATTGAGTGAGTTGGCTAAACCCATCCCCATATTCTCGATCGATGCCAGACCTCTCGGTCAGGGAAGTTTTTTGCAAGCTGTGCATGGCGTAAAACTTCAAGTGGGGGCAATACATAAAGAACTGTTGTCTTGCTACGTGTTGGAGGGTCTTCCCACTCCTATAGTGTTGGGCCTTCCTTGGTTAGCTAAGCATAACCCGGTTATTAATTGGCAAACCAGAGAGATAAGCCAATGGAGTAAATTCTGTAATAAAAACTGCATGGACACGGTCATCGGTGCGGTTACTCCTTGGGTCTTACCTCCATTTCTGGCGGACTTTGAGGATGTATTCTCGGAAAATGGGTGTCAGGAACTACCTCCTCATCGCGTGTATGACTGTTCTGTAAAACTGCTCCCTGAGGCCAAGTTACCTAAAGCTAGGTTGTATAACCTTTCTGGTCCTGAGAGGCAGGCCATGAAGGATTATATTTCTGAAAGTCTGGCTAAGGGGCATATTAGACCTTCATCTTCTCCGGTGGCCGCGGGGTTCTTCTTTGTTAAGAAGAAAGATGGAGGCCTACGCCCTTGCCTGGATTTCCGTGAACTTAATCGGATTACGGTCCGAGATCCGTATCCGCTCCCACTTATTCCCGATCTCTTTAATCAGATCGTGGGCGCCAAATGGTTCTCTAAGTTGGATCTCAGGGGGGCGTACAATCTGATTAGGATGAAGGAGGGGGATGAGTGGAAGACGGCTTTTAACACTCCGGAGGGGCATTATGAGAACCTTGTCATGCCATTCGGTCTGACTAATGCCCCGGCGGTGTTTCAACACTTTGTTAATGATATTTTTCGCCACCTGGTGGGACAGTTTGTTGTCATATATCTGGATGATATCTTAATTTACTCGCCGGATCTGGTGTCTCATCAGGAGCACGTTAGACAGGTGTTACAGATCTTGCGGGATAATAAACTGTATGCCAAGTGGGAAAAGTGTGTGTTCGCCGTACAGGAACTCCAGTTTTTAGGCTTCCTGGTTTCAGCGTCCGGTTTTCGTATGGACCCTGGGAAAGTGCGGGCAGTTCTTGAGTGGGATCGGCCGGAGAATCTTAAGGCACTACAACGTTTCCTGGGGTTTGCTAACTATTACCGGAAGTTCATTCGTAATTTCTCGTCCATGGTTAAGCCTCTCACAGACATGACTAAAAAGGGGACGGATTTTTCTAGGTGGTCTGACAAGGCTTGTCAAGCATTCTCCTCCTTGAAAAAATGTTTTGCCTCGGCACCCATACTCATTCAACCTGATGCGTCTCAGCCATTCTTTGTAGAGGTAGACGCTTCCGAGGTAGGGGTGGGAGCAGTATTGTCACAGGGTTCGTCCCCTGGTAAGTGGCATCCGTGTGCCTTTTTCTCTAAAAAATTGTCGTCCGCTGAGAGGAATTACGATGTCGGCAATAGGGAACTCTTGGCCATTAAGTTAGCTTTTGAGGAGTGGCGCCATTTTTTGGAGGGGGCAGTTCATCCGGTCACCGTCATCACCGATCACAAGAACCTGCTATATCTGGAGTCCGCTAAACGTCTGAATCCCAGACAAGCTAGGTGGTCATTGTTTTTTACCAGGTTTAATTTCGTCGTTACATATCGTCCTGGGTCTAAAAATGTAAAGGCGGATGCCTTATCTCGTAGTTTCCCTGGGGCCGGGAATACGGACGACCCGATTCCTATTCTTCAGGAGGGGGTGGTGGTTTCGGCAGTATGCTCTGAGCTGGAGGAGGAGATATTGGAGGCTCAGGGAGACGCCCCTGTTGGACCTCCGGGGAGACTGTTCGTTCCAGATCAGTTGCGACAAAAGGTGATCGAGGCACACCATAACTCAGTTTTTGCAGGACACCCGGGGAGTAAAGCAACTGTGGATCTCCTCTCGCGTCGGTTTTGGTGGCCTAACTTACATAAAGAGGTGGTAACTTTTGTCGCGTCCTGTGGGGTTTGTGCGCGCTCTAAGACCTCACATACCTGTCCGTCTGGGGCCCTCTTACCTTTGAAGATCCCGGAGCGTCCTTGGACTCATCTGTCTATGGACTTTATTACTGACCTCCCTCCGTCTTCGGGTAAAACGGTCATACTCGTTGTAGTGGACAGGTTCAGCAAGATGGCACATTTTATCGCTCTTCCGGCTCTCCCTAATGCTAAAACTCTTGCGCAGGTGTTCATTGGGGAGATTGTGAGGCTTCACGGGGTACCCTCCGAGGTGGTGTCTGATCGGGGGTCTCAGTTTGTGTCCAAGTTCTGGAAGGCGTTTTGTGCACGGCGGGGGATGCATTTGTCATTCTCGTCGGCTTTTCATCCTCAGACCAATGGTCAGACGGAACGTATGAACCAGAGCTTGGAGACATATCTTCGGTGTTTTGTGTCAGAGAACCAGGAGGACTGGGCTTCTTTTCTACCTCTGGCAGAGTTTGCTCTCAATAATAGGCGGAGCGAGTCCACTGGTAAGTCCCCGTTTTTTGGGGCATATGGTTTTCACCCCCAGTTTTGTACTTTCAGTAGGGGGGGCTCTTCGGGGGTTCCGGAGGAGGAACGATTTTCCTCATCTCTCGCTTCAGTATGGAGAGGGGTGCTGAAGAATCTGAATACTATGGGGAACCGATACAAACGTATGGCTGATAGGAGGAGAGTGTCTGGTCCGGACCTAAGTGTGAACGATCAGGTATGGTTGTCTACCAGGAATATTAAACTTAAGGTTCCCTCCTGGAAACTGGGTCCCAGGTTCATCGGGCCGTACAGAATCAGTTCTGTTATTAATCCGGTGGCATTCCGTCTTGACCTCCCCCCTACGTTTAAAATTCACAACGTGTTTCACAGATCATTGCTTAGGAGGTATGTGGCGCCGGTGGTACCGTCACCTTTACCTCCCCCTCCTGTGGTTGTCAATGGTAACTTGGAGTTCCAGGTATCGAGGGTCATTGATTCACGCTTTAATCGCCGGTCCCTTCAGTACTTGGTTCATTGGAAGGGGTATGGTCCTGAGGAGAGGATGTGGGTTCCTGCGTCGGATATTAACGCAGACCGATTAGTTCGGGCCTTCCACACGACTCACCCGGATAAACCTGGCCCTGAGGGTCCAGAGGCCCCTCGTAGAAGGGGGGGTACTGTCACGGGTGTGTTGCCACGAAGATCGTCACGAGTACACAGCCTGACTTCTCGCAGCTGACTTGTTGGTGCTTTGTGTTTTCTCGGCAGTGTAGGAGTTAATTCTCTCTCTCTCTGGGCTAGCTGAGGTCCAGCCTCGCCCAGCTGCAATCAATACTTCTTTAGTGAGACTCCTTTATATTCCTGCAGGTCTGTTTGGGAGGTGTCGGTGAAAGCTTTTCATTCAGACTTACAGAGCGGATCGTGGTGTTTGGAGTTGCTGAGATAAGTGTATTTGAAAGTGTGTTTTCCCTTTCCTCGCTTTATCATTTATCTCCTTTCCCGTTGGTGTTCCCTCTGTTGTAGTTGTTTAGAAGTTGTATGCAAGGTGGTTTTGGTTTTTCCCTTGTACTGTCTCGTTCGTCTAAATACTGTGTGTGGGCATATTATTTCTGGTTCCCTATTGTTGTGATCGGGGTCCTTCTCAGGACTAGATTACTTAGGTGCAGGGATCCTCAGAAGGTAGGGGTTACGCTGGCGGCCTGGACCTCTGTACCTTTAACAGTACCTCCAGGATGAGGGATTAGTCAGGGCCCCAGCTTAGGGTCAGCTTAGGCCCCCTACCTCCAGTATTCTGTGACAGTGTGACACCACCATCCCGTACGTGCTCTTTAAGCGGTACTGGAATGACTCGGACATAACCCGCTACCCAGATGACGACCTGAGTATCATCGCCAGCAATGGTCAGCCCGTGCCGCAGGTGGGATTCAAAGGGGTGACCATTAAGATCGGTAAAGTCGAACTGGCGGCACAAGGACTGATTATAGTGGACATGGACCGTCATGAGAGTCACCCTAGAATAACCTTGGGAACTAATGTGATTGAAAATTGTCTTGCAGAGGTGATTCTCATTTTACGGCAGGTTGCCAAGAACGCCAGTTCCGGCCAGCAGCGTGTGCTCCAAAAAGAGATCCGGGCACTGATGAAGCGGCAACAGGTGGAACTATCTGGTGGTGAGATAGGTAGCGTGAGAATGTGTGACCCGTTCCCTATTGCCATGCCCCCGAAAAGTGAGATGATGATTTGGTGCCGGGCAGCTATTGGTCTAAGAGGTAGAGACTACCAAGCAATGGTAGAACCCGTCTACTCAGACAGTAGGCCCACCATTTTGACAGCACGGGGGGTGGTCGATGTACGCCATGGGAGGGTGCCCGTTCGCATCATAAATATCGGGGAGAGAGAAGTACACCTGCCCCGGTATGCCACGCTAGCCAAATTGTTCACCATCAACCAGAACTCTGTACAGGCCGTGGAACCCTTGCCTCCATCTCAACCAGAGGAAGGTAACGGCTCTAAGAAACCAATGGAGGACTGGTGTCAGCAACTGCATTTGGGTACTGACTCCACTCCCTCACACCAGAAACAGGGAGTCTATCGGGTGGTTCGAGAGTACGAGAGAGTGTTTAGTAAACACCCGCTAGACTTCGGGCGAGTAAAGGGGGTAGAACACCACATCCCCACGGGAGACCATCCTCCCATAAAGGAGAGATACCGACCCGTACCCCCGGCACACTACCAACACGCCAAGGGGATGCTTAGAGACATGAAGGAGGCTGGGGTAATCAGAGACAGCTGTAGCCCCTGGGCAGCTCCACTAGTCTTAGTGAAAAAGAAAGACAACACCATGAGAATGTGTGTAGACTACAGGAAGGTCAACCGTATCACACACAAAGATGCGTACCCGTTACCAAGGATAGAAGAGTCCTTAGCTGCATTAAAATCTGCTAACTTCTTCTCTACTTTGGATCTCACTAGCGGGTACTGGCAGGTTCCTGTAGCAGAGGCGGACCGGGAGAAGACCACATTCACTACCCCGATGGGTCTCAGCGAATTTAACTGTATGCCGTTCGGGCTCTGCAACGCACCAGGAACCTTCCAACGGTTGATGGAATGCTGTCTGGGACACCGGAACTTCGAGACGGTCCTGTTATACCTGGACGATGTCATCGTCTATTCCAAGACCTACGAGGACCACCTGAAACACCTGGCAGAAGTGTTCGAAGCTCTGGCAAACTACGGCCTAAAGGTGAAACCCTCCAAGTGTCACCTCCTGAAACCAAAGGTGCAATACCTGGGACACGTGGTGAGTGCTGATGGAGTGGCTCCTGACCCTGATAAGATCACCGTGATTAAGGACTGGCCAAGACCCTCCAGCATAAAGGAAGTGCGGCAGTTCCTCGGGTTGGTAGGCTACTACCGAAGATTCATTCCCGGTTTCACCAAAATGGCAGCCCCTATGCAGGACCTCCTGATAGGTCAATCTCGGAAAGCCAAAAACCAGAAGCCGCCCTTTAGGTGGGAAAAGCTGGAAGAGGAGTCCTTCTGCCAGCTGAAGATGGCCCTCACGGGGGATGAAATCCTGGCATATCCAGACTACAGTCAGCCCTTTATCCTCCACACGGACGCAAGCAACATCGGGCTAGGAGCCGTGCTGTCCCAGATCCAGCAAGGGAAAGAACGGGTAATCGCTTACGCCAGCCGAAAGCTACAGCCCACGGAGAGGAACCCTGAGAATTATAGCTCATTCAAGCTGGAGTTCCTGGCAGTAGTGTGGGCAGTGACCGAACGTTTCAAGCATTACCTTGCCTCCTCCAAATTCACCGTGTACACGGATAACAACCCGTTGACACACCTGGACACTGCAAGGCTCGGTGCCCTGGAACAGAGATGGATGGCCCGCCTGTCCAACTTTGAATTCACCATCAAATACCGGGCAGGACGCTCAAATGCCAACGTGGATGCCCTGTCTAGAATGCCGAACTTACCGGACGTAGGGGAAGATCCAGAAGATCTGGAAGAAGTTGAGCTCCCTGCGTTCCACCGTCATGGGATTACCCTGTATTCCCACCGTGTGAAGGACAGGCGCTCCGTGATGTTCAATCCCTTGCCCCACTACAACTGGGCGGAGATGCAAGACAGTGATCCCGCAGTCCATTTGGTGAAGGAAATGCTGACCCAGGCCGATGCCCGTCTTGACCCAGATGCTCCGGAGGAGACCAAGCAACTGTGGAAGGAGAAAAGTAAGCTGTTCCTCTACAGGGAGAAGCTGTGCCGGAGAATGGTTAACTCTCGAACACATGAGTTGACCTGGCAGGTAGTGGTCCCAAGACGAGACGCGGCTATGGTTCTGGAGGCATACCACAACGGAGCAGGGCATTTCGGATGGAAGAAGCTGGAGTTCTTGTTGCGTGAACGGTTCTACTGGGTAGGCATGAGAGGAGCCATCGAGAGGTGGTGCAGAGACTGTGGCCTGTGCCACCTGAGAAGAAAAGACCGAGCCAGCCAGAAGACTCCCCTGCAGCCCATCATCACCAGACAGCCACTGGAACTGGTAGCCCTGGACCATGTGAAACTGGCTCCAAGCAGATCTGGGTATGTCTACACCCTCACAATCGTAGATCATTACTCCCGGTTCCTGGTGGTGGTCCCGGTCAAGGACTTAACGGCTCAAGCAGCAGCTAGAGCCTTCCAGCAGCACTTCTGTCGTCCACACGGGTACCCGGACCAAGTGTTGACAGACCAAGGACCAGCCTTCGAAGCGGAGGTCTTCCAGGAGTTCTGCAACCTGTATGGCTGCAAGAAGATAAGAACAACGCCCTATCACCCTCAAACCAATGGACTCTGCGAGAAGATGAACCAGGTGGTGATAGATATGCTAAAAACGTTGCCCCTGGAAGAACGCAGTCTGTGGCCTGAGAAACTGCCCGATCTGGTGGACCTGTATAACCACATCCCTGTAGGTTCCACCAACTGTACCCCGGCTTACCTAATGAGAGCAAGACCTGGTAAGCTGCCTATTGACCTGGATATGGGAGTCCTGACGCCTGAGGACACCTCGCCAGAGGCAGACTGGGATACAGAACGGCAGCAGCAGTATCGGAAAGTACAGGAGAGCGTCGAGCGAAGTCTGTCTCAAGCTAGAGAAAGGCAAGAGAAGGCTTATAACCAGTATGCTCCCGCTGTTCCCCTGGTACCTGGAGAGCAGGTCTTGAAGAGGAAGAGGCGGCTCCACAAGTTGGACGACCAGTGGGAGAAGGACCCGTACACCGTACTGCCATCAAGCCATGAGAACCCAAAAATCTGCGTAATCAGTAAGGATGGAGGAGAAACCACAGCCATTGTCTCCAGAGACCACCTGAAGAAGTGTCCCGAGCAGCTGCAAAGCCCTGAAGAAGATCAAGAAAACCCTCAACCCGCAGAGGAAAGGGAAGAAATGATCAGTACCGTACTCGGAGACTTCCCCCGGTCTTGGACACAAGTAAACGGCGCTGTCGTGGTACCCGTCCTCACCTTTCTCCAGCCAGCCCCGCAAGTGCCTACAGAGGAACCAGTAGAGCTGGAAGAGCAGCCGGCCCAAGAGGCAGAAGAGTCCACACCAGCAGTACAGGAGGATCAACCCTCTGCTAGTAGTGAGCCTGCCGTGCCCCTAGTGAGCCAAAGAGTGCGCAGACAGCTGCCCAGCTTACCCATAACACCTCCTACACCCTGTAGTGCAGAACCAGTTAGTGAGCTCCGTAGGTCCACTAGAGTCACTAGAGGTCAGATGCCCGCTCGCTGGAGAATCTAAACTAATGCACTGTGAATTTATCTGTTAACTGTTTATGGTTTATGTTTGTTGCCTGTTATTAATTATGTTTCTCAGTTACCCTGCAGATTTTTATGGGCTAACAGGTTATGGACGCTGGATAACCGGAACAGATTTGTAGATAGTTGCACCTTGGTGCCTCTTGTGAAGACGGCCGCGGAAGAGAAAACCTGTCTGGCGTGGCCTCCTTGCGGCCCAAAGTAGTTAGTCTACCCTTGCAGCCACGCCCAAGGCCAACGCAAGGGGTTTGCTTTGGACAGGTCCCCTACTTCGCTTAAAGTTTCACCTTGGGTGACATGGACACCCTCTTGTTTCAAAAACTTCACCTTGGGTGATATGGACACCCGGTTGCGGACACGCCGTGACCTTGAAAGAACTACAGCTTCTTGTAAATATGTTATCGTATTATTGTTTATACCCTGTTATTATGTTTTAAAAATGTGTTTAGTCCCGGAGTACTAAAATTTACTAGGGGGGAATGTGACACCCCAGGGGTCTGGTTGCCACAGTAATAGAGATATTATGTCTGAGAGCAAGATATTATGTCTGAGACCATCGACGTAGCCAGTTGTTCACCTGTAGAATCTTATTCCACCTCATTGTTCCATGGCCATCCACTGGGAGGATGGATGAGAAGACCACCTGCGCTCCCAATTCTTTCACTTTCTTGCCTAAGTCTTCAAAGTCACTGCAGATGGTTTCCAGGTCCTTTCTTGCGGTGTCAT
The DNA here is from genome assembly GCF_046119375.1 of Phyllobates terribilis. Taxonomy (NCBI): domain Eukaryota; kingdom Metazoa; phylum Chordata; class Amphibia; order Anura; family Dendrobatidae; genus Phyllobates; species Phyllobates terribilis. Next base: position 962,476,685 of record NW_027362762.1, on the reverse strand, counting down.
TTGTCCCCACATGTATTAGCAGGAATGGGTAGTGATCTGTAGGTCTGAAGAGTCTTGATATCCTGTCAGACACATCTTTAATTTTTGCTCCTGGAAGACAGCACATTTCTCTTGAGGTTATGTCTGGTCTGCAGATAGCGGCCTCTGTTCCTCTTAACAGGGAATCCCCCATGACCACCACTCTCCGTTTTTTCTTCACAACATTCTTCTTTCTCCATCCAGGAGGATTCTGAGGGCTTACAAGGTTATTCATTGCTGGCAAAGTCTTATCTTGCTGTATTTCTTCATGGTTCTCCTGCGTGAGAGCCTGGTACTGGTTCCTGAGCAGTATGGGTGCTGACTGCCTCTCGATCCTCCGGCTTCTGTGGGTCACATGCTTCCATTCCTCTGTTTCGTCAGGTGCAGTTCGAATTTCTTCTCTTTCTGAATCATGAAGAGATAATTCTGCTCTGTCTAAGAACTCTTCACCTTCCTTAATGATTTTCAAGGTAGTTAACCTCTCTTCTAGATTTCGCAACTTTTCCTCCAACAGGGACACAAGCTGCATTTCTGGCATGTGAAGTTTGGCTTTTCCACTGGCAAGTCTGTGAACATGTAGCAGGATATGCAGCTCACCAAATGGCTCCTGGACTCTTCCATGTTCTTACTGTTAATGTTCTGAAAAAAAAAGCTTCAAAATGCGTGCGCCTACCAACAGCCAAAATCCAGTGTTCTTTGAGCTCACGGAGACTCTTCACTTACCCCAAAATGCAATGGGAATATGCAAATTATCTCCTCAGGACCCAAGAGGCAGAAGAGTCCACACCAGCAGTACAGGAGGATCAACCCTCTGCTAGTAGTGAGCCTGCCGTGCCCCTAGTGAGCCAAAGAGTGCGCAGACAGCTGCCCAGCTTACCCATAACACCTCCTACACCCTGTAGTGCAGAACCAGTTAGTGAGCTCCGTAGGTCCACTAGAGTCACTAGAGGTCAGATGCCCGCTCGCTGGAGAATCTAAACTAATGCACTGTGAATTTATCTGTTAACTGTTTATGGTTTATGTTTGTTGCCTGTTATTAATTATGTTTCTCAGTTACCCTGCAGATTTTTATGGGCTAACAGGTTATGGACGCTGGATAACCGGAACAGATTTGTAGATAGTTGCACCTTGGTGCCTCTTGTGAAGACGGCCGCGGAAGAGAAAACCTGTCTGGCGTGGCCTCCTTGCGGCCCAAAGTAGTTAGTCTACCCTTGCAGCCACGCCCAAGGCCAACGCAAGGGGTTTGCTTTGGACAGGTCCCCTACTTCGCTTAAAGTTTCACCTTGGGTGACATGGACACCCTCTTGTTTCAAAAACTTCACCTTGGGTGATATGGACACCCGGTTGCGGACACGCCGTGACCTTTAAAGAACTACAGCTTCTTGTAAATATGTTATCGTATTATTGTTTATACCCTGTTATTATGTTTTAAAAATGTGTTTAGTCCCGGAGTACTAAAATTTACTAGGGGGGAATGTGACACCCCAGGGGTCTGGTTGCCACAGTAATAGAGATATTATGTCTGAGAGCAAGTGGGAGGTTTCTCTGGTCAGGAAGCCCTAAGCATGCAACACTGCCCACCCAGACCTGGGAGGGGAGGAATCTGCCCTTATAAACTGGGTCTGGGGCGGGATTAGAGCAGACAGAGACAGAGCCTGCAGAACAAGCAGAGCAGTTAGAGCCTGGAGAGGGAAAGTGACAACAGGAGCTCTGTAGGAGCAGCAGCTGAAGGCCAGGGGCTGTGAGCAGAGATATAGCTCGCCCTGGCTGAAGTTACTAAAACCGGACACAGGAGTCCGAGGCTGTGGGGACTGATATATACCCAGCAGCAGAAACCAGCCGGCAGGGGATTCCAGGTCCTCTGGCCATAGAAGCCCGGAGGCTCAGTCACAAAGAAGGGACCAGCGCCGCCATCCAGGAGCGGAGGCTAACAGAAGGCCCCAAGTCACCAGCCATACGGGTGAGCACCACACGGTATACTCAGGGACGTGGGCTACTTGTAACCGCTGACAGCAAGGTAGCCAGGAAGAGTGCAGATAAACGGGGAGGCCTACAACTCCACCTGGCCAGGGGAACTCCTGCTTGCTCGCAGACTGACCAGGCCCCTTATACTAGCCAGTACTCCCGGGAGGGTCAGCCTTGTACCATCAGTAAAGACCCTGAACTGCACTTCACGTCTCTGTGATTCCTTGCCGCACCAGCACCATTAGCACTGGGACCCTCACACCATCACCCCCATCATCTCTCACATTAGCTGCCCTGAGGCAATACTTCTCCCGTGGGGAGTTATCCCAAACAACATCAGCCTCAGCGGTCGGCAGCGCAGCAGCGGTCCCCACTGACCGCAATCCACGGGTGGCGTAGTCGGACATTTGCTATACATTAAGACTGCCACTGGTTTGACCACCCTGGGCACGGACCGGGTCACCGCCACACGGAGACTACAACCCCCAGCATTCTACAACAGGCCCGGTTCCGGGTTCCCCTGCACAACACAGGCCCAGGGGGCGCGTCATTTCTCTAATTCGTGTAATTAACAGCACCTGTAACTTACCTGTGGCACCTAACAGGTGTTGGCAATAACTAAATCACACTTGCAGCCAGTTAACATGGATTAAAGTTGACTCAACCTCTGTCCTGTGTCCTTGTGTGTACCACATTGAGCATGGAGAAAAGAAAGAAGACCAAAGAACTGTCTGAGGACTTGAGAAACCAAATTGTGAGGAAGCATGAGCAATCTCAAGGCTACAAGTCCATCTCCAAAGACCTGAATGTTCCTGTGTCTTCCGTGCACAGTGTCATCAAGAAGTGTAAAGCCCATGGCACTGTGGCTAACCTCCCTAGATGTGGACGGAAAAGAAAAATTGACGAGAGATTTCAACGCAAGATTGTGCGGATGAATCATAGAATAGAATCATAGAATGGTAGAGTTGGAAGGGACCTCCTGGGTCATCTGGTCCAACCCCCTGCTCAAAGCAGGATTCACTAAATCATCTCAGACAGATGTCTGTCCAGCCTCTGTTTGAAGATGTCCATTGAAGGGGAACTCACCACCTCTCATGGCAGCCTGTTCCACTCATTAATCACCCTAACTGTCAAAAAGTTTTTTCTAATATCTAATCTGTGTCTCCTCCCATTTAGTTTCATCCCATTGCTTCTAGTCTTTCCTTGTGCAAATGAGAATAAAGATGATCCTTCTACAATGTGACAGCCCTTGACATATTTGTAGACAGCTATTAAGTCTCCTCTCAGTCTTCTTTTTTGCAAGCTAAACATTCCCAAATCCTGCAACCGTTCCTCATAGGACATGGTTTGCAGACCAGTCACCATTCTGGTCGCTCTTCTCTGAACTTGCTCCAGTTTGTCTATGTCTTTTTTAAAATATGGTGCCCAAAACTGTACACAGTATTCCAGATGAGGTCTGACCAAAGAGGAGTAAAGACCGATAATGACTTCACGTGATCTAGACTGTATGCTTCTGTTAATACATCCCAGAATTGTATTTGCCTTTTTTGCTGCTGCATCACACTGTTGACTCATGTTCAGTCTATGATCTATTAGTATACCTAAGTCTTTTTCACATGTACTGTTGCTTAGCTCTATTCCTCCCATTCTGTATATGCTTTTTTCATTTTTATTGCCCAGATGTAGTACTTTGCATTTTTCCCTGTTAAAAACCATTCTGTTGGTTGCTGCCCACTGCTCCAGTTTATTTAGGTCTTTTTGAATCCTCTCTCTCTCTTCTCTAGTGCTAGCTATCCCTCCTAGCTTTGTGTCATCAGCAAATTTAATCAGTTTACCCTCAATTCCTTCATCTAAATCATTGATAAAGATGTTGAACAATACAGGTCCCAGGACGGAGCCCTGTGGTACCCCACTTGAGACATTCATCCAGCTGGATGTGAAGCCATTTACAACCACCCTTTGAGTCCGATCACTAAGCCAGTTATGAATCCACCTAACAGTTGCCTGGTCCATTGCATACTTGGTCATTTTTTCAATAAGGATGGTGTGAGATACTTTGTCAAATGCTTTGCTGAAGTCAAGATATACTATATCTACAGCATTTCTCTGATCCACCCAGTCAGTGATTCTGTCATAGAAGGAAATTAAGTTAGTCTGACATGACTTGTTAGTTATAAACCCATGCTGACTCTGGTTAATCACTTCATTCTTATCCATGTACTTACATACATGTTGTTTAATAATTTGTTCAAAGATCTTTCCTGGTATAGAAGTCAGACTCACCGGCCTTTAGTTCGCTGGGTCCACCTTCTTCCCCTTTTTGAAGATAGGAACAACATTTGCTCTTCTCCAGTCTTCTGGGACTTCTCCTGTTCTCCAAGAATTTTCAAAGATTATGGAGAGTGGTTCTAAAATTTCTTCTACGATCTCCTTCAGTACTCTGGGGTGTAATTCATCTGGACCTGGAGACTTGAACTCATTTATGTTAGCTAAATATTCCCTCACAATCTTTCTGTTTACAGATAACTTGGATTCTTCTATTCCTTTAAAAGGACAGTGAAGATCAGTTGATGTTACATTTTCTTTCTGAGAGAAAACAGATGCAAAATAGGAATTAAAAAGTTTGGCCTTCTCAACATCCTCTCTTACCATTTCTCCATTTTCATCCTGTAAAAATCCTATAGCATCTTTGACTTTTCTTTTACTTTTGACATACCCCCAAAATCCTTTCTTATTGCTTTTGACATCTCTTGCAAGCCTTAATTCATTGTCAGCTTTAGCTAACCTGATACATGCCCTGCAGGATCTGCAGACTGCATTATAATCTTCTTTAGATATGCCTCCCTCTTTCCATTTAATAAACATTTCTTTCTTTCTTTTTAGCATGTGTTTAAGTTCTGTGTTCATCCATCCTGGTTTCCTTAAATGCTTCCCATTCTTCCTACTTTTCGGGATTGTTAACGATTGTGCTTTGAGAATCTAATTTTTAAAAATTTCCCATCCTTCCTGGACATTTTTGTCCTTAAGGACATCCAGCCATTGGATCCCTCCTATTCTCTTTCTGAGTCTCTTAAAATCTGCCTTTCTAAAATCTAACCTTGAAGTTTGAGTCTTCACATGTCTTCCTCCTCTAGTTATCCAAAATTCTATAATAGCATGATCGCTGCCTCCTAGGGTCCCAGCCACTTTTACCTCCTCAACCATTTCCTCCCTGTTTATAAGGATTAGATCCAAAGTAGCAGATCCCCTTGTTTTCTCCCCTACCTTTTGGAAGATAAAGTTGTCAGCAAGAGAGGATAAGAATTTGCTTGACCTGTTAGTTTTACTTGAGAGAGATTCCCAACAAATGTCTGGATAGTTGAAATCTCCCATGACCACTACGTCATATTTTTTTGAGAACTTGGTCATTTGATACATAAAGAGTTCATCCATATCTTCAGCTTGCCCAGGTGGCCTGTAGTAAATGCCTACAATGGTGTCCTTTCCGTTGTTCTCTCCTTGTATTCTTACCCAGTCAGTTTCCACAGAACTCCCAGTCTCTGAAGCTTCAATCTCTGTGCAGATATACGCTTTTCTAACATACAATGCGACACCTCCTCCTCGTTTATCAAGTCTGTTTCTTGCAAATAAGTTGTATCCTTTTAGCCTTTTATTCCAATCATGTGTATCGTCCCACCAAGTTTCAGTGATTCCAATGACATCATATTCCTTTTCCTGCATTAGTAGTTCCAATTCTCCTTGTTTGTTGCCCATGCTTTGTGCATTTGTATAAAAACATTTTAGTTTGTGATTGGTTTCTCTTCCTCCCATATTTTTATTATTTAAATTGTTTTGTCTTTGTTCTTCCTTTCCACTTCCAGTAGCAGAGATCTCAATAGTATTTGTCAGCTGTATGGCTTTTTCTGGCCTTTTGCTTCCCTTCCCACATTGTTCTGGTATAAAGCTTTCCTGATGAGTGTAGCAAGACGACTTCCAAATACATGTTTTCCAGTCTTCGTAAGGTGCACCCCATCTCTAGCAAGTAGTCCATCGTATAGGTAATTCATTCCGTGATCCAGAAATCCAAATCCTTGTTGACGGCACCATCGACGTAGCCAGTTGTTCACCTGTAGAATCTTATTCCACCTCATTGTTCCATGGCCATCCACTGGGAGGATGGATGAGAAGACCACCTGCGCTCCCAATTCTTTCACTTTCTTGCCTAAGTCTTCAAAGTCACTGCAGATGGTTTCCAGGTCCTTTCTTGCGGTGTCATTTGTCCCCACATGTATTAGCAGGAATGGGTAGTGATCTGTAGGTCTGAAGAGTCTTGATATCCTGTCAGACACATCTTTAATTTTTGCTCCTGGAAGACAGCACATTTCTCTTGAGGTTATGTCTGGTCTGCAGATAGCGGCCTCTGTTCCTCTTAACAGGGAATCCCCCATGACCACCACTCTCCGTTTTTTCTTCACAACATTCTTCTTTCTCCATCCAGGAGGATTCTGAGGGCTTACAAGGTTATTCATTGCTGGCAAAGTCTTATTTTGCTGTATTTCTTCATGGTTCTCCTGCGTGAGAGCCTGGTACTGGTTCCTGAGCAGTATGGGTGCTGACTGCCTCTCGATCCTCCTGCTTCTGTGGGTCACAGGCTTCCATTCCTCTGTTTCGTCAGGTGCAGTTCGAATTTCTTCTCTTTCTGAATCATGAAGAGATAATTCTGCTCTGTCTAAGAACTCTTCACCTTCCTTAATGATTTTCAAGGTAGTTAACCTCTCTTCTAGATTTCGCAACTTTTCCTCCAACAGGGACACAAGCTGCATTTCTGGCATGTGAAGTTTGGCTTTTCCACTGGCAAGTCTGTGAACATGTAGCAGGATATGCAGCTCACCAAATGGCTCCTGGACTCTTCCATGTTCTTACTGTTAATGTTCTGAAAAAAAAAGCTTCAAAATGCGTGCGCCTACCAACAGCCAAAATCCAGTGTTCTTTGAGCTCACGGAGACTCTTCACTTACCCCAAAATGCAATGGGAATATGCAAATTATCTCCTCAGGACTCCTCCCCTGGTTTACCAATGTCCTCTTTTCAGCTCCAACAGCCAAAATCCAGTGTTCTTTGAACTCACGGAGACTCTTCACTTACCCCAAAATGCAGTGGGAATATGCAAATTATCTCCTCAGGACTCCTCCCCTGGTTTTGGTGGATAAAGAACCTCGACTAACATCCAAACAAGTTCAAGCTCCCCTGCAGTCCGAGGGTACAACAGTGTCGACCCGCACTATCCATCGGCGTCTGAATGAAAAGGGACTGTATGGTGGGATACCCAGGAAGACCCCACTTCTTACCCCGAGACATAAAAAAGCCAGGCTGGAGTTTGCCAAAACTTACCTGAGAAAGCCTAAAACATTTTAGAAGAATGTTCTCTGGTCAGATGAGACAAAAGTAGAGCTTTTTGGGAAAAAGCATCAACATAGAGTGTACAGGAAAAAAAAAGGGGCATTCAAAGAAAAGAACACGGTCCCTACAGTCAAACATGGCGGAGGTTCCCTGATGTTTTGGGGTTGCTTTGCTGCCTCTGGCACTGGACTGCTTGACCGTGTGCATGGCATTATGAAGTCTGAAGACTACCAACAAATTTTGCAGCATAATGTAGAGAAAGCTGGGTCTCCCTCAGAGGTCATGAGTCTTCCAGCAGGACAATGACCCAAAACACACTTCCAAAAGCACTATAAAATGGTTTGAGAGAAAGCACTGGAGACTTCTAAGGTGGCCAGCAATGAGTCCAGACCTGAATCCCATAGAACACCTGTGGAGAGATCTCAAAATGGCAGTTTGGAGAAGGCACCCTTCAAATATCAGGGACCTGGAGCAGTTTGCCAAAGAAGAATGGTCTACAATTCCAGCAGAGCATTGTAAGGTTGGCTAAAGGTTGCGCAACCAAGTATTAGGCTGAGGGTGCCAATACTTTTGTCCGGCCCATTTTTGGAGTTTTGTGTGAAATGATCAATGATTTGATTTTTGCTTCATTCTCTTTTGTGTTTTTTCCTTGCAAGCAAATTAAATGAAGATAATAATACCAAAGAATTTGTGATTGCAATCATTTTCAGGAAGAAACTGAGTATTATCTGACAGAATTGCAGGGGTGCCAATACTTTTGGCCCCACTGTATACTTAGCAGCCTACTCCTGAGCGTTTGTTACAATGTATCAGTGCAGGTATGATTCTAGTACACTTACGCTTGTAGTGTAAATGGAGAAACATGGCTGCCTCCTCCTAAACCAGCCTTGTCTACAGGTGACATCCCCGATCCTGGACTACATGTGCTATTCAGAGCGGTCAGACCCCAACCGATCAGCAAATTGTCACTAGGATCAGTGATCATCTTTTACTGATGGAACAATCTTTTCATACTCTCCTGTCCTGATAGCTTGATACATTTTGCAATATATTGTATCAATCTGAAGTCAATTCTGTTTATCTCAGAGGATTGTGCAGATGGGATACAACTGTAACAAACACTCAGCTGGAGGAAATATTAAGAATGAAAAGAGATTTTAATTCCTAGGTATAAGAGGGAATGTTATCATTCACTAACTGGAAGCGCAGAGCTTGTAAAATAGGGAGAAATCTAAATCAAAGTATATGAGAAAGTTGCAGAACTTTTCCTTCTATAATGACTATAGAGCTAATGTACAATGAGGGGTGACGGATGAGCGACCTCGGTCCTCGAGCAGAGGTTGTCTGTATAGATGGATCCTCACGTCCTAATAACAGCGAGATCCAATCTGATCTGCCTGACCATAGAGTTGTGACCCCTTTCTATCGCTATGCATTAGTCAACGAGGAGGAAAAGGAAGGGGAGAGAGAGTCAGCAAGGAGGAGGAAGGGGAGAGAGAGTCAGCGAGGAGGAAAAGGAAGGGGAGAGAGAGAGTCAGCGAGGAGGAGAAAGAGGAGAGAGAGTCAGCGAGGGGGAAGGGGAGAGAGAGTCAGCGAGGAGGAGGAAGGGGAGAGAGAGTCAGCGAGGAGGAGAAAGGGGAGAGAGAGTCAGCGAGGAGGAAAAGGAAGGGGAGAGAGAGAGTCAGCGAGGAGGAGAAAGAGGAGAGAGAGTCAGCGAGGGGGAAGGGGAGAGAGAGTCAGCGAGGAGGGGGAAGGGGAGAGAGAGTCAGCGAGGAGGAGGAAGGGGAGAGAGAGTCAGCGAGGAGGAGAAAGGGGAGAGAGAGTCAGCGAGGAGGAGGAGAAAGGGGAGAGAGAGTCAGTAAGGAGGAGGAAGGGGAGAGAGAGTCAGTAAGGAGGAGGAAGGGGAGAGAAAGTCAGTAAGGAGGAGGAAGGGGAGAGAGAGTCAGCGAGGAGGAGGAAGGGGAGAGAGAGTCAGCGAGGAGGAAGGGGAGAGAGAGTCAGCGAGGAGGAAGGGAAGAGTCAGCGAGAAGGAGGAGGAAGGGGAGAGAGAGTCAGCGAGGAGGAGGAAGGGGAGAGAGAGTCAGCGAGGAGGAGGAAGGGGAGAGAGAGTCAGCGAGGAGGAGGAGGAAGAGGAGAGAGAGTCAGCGAGGAGGAGGAGGAAGGGGAGAGAGAGTCAGAGAGGAGGAGGAGAAAGGGGAGAGAGAGTCAGAGAGATTGCGAATATGACAAAGTTCCGATTGTTGTCACCGTGTCAACCTGTTTATGACCTTTATCTCCTCCTGTGTCGGTGGGTGGGTTGCACTGATCTTTTAGGAGAGCCCGCCATCTCGCCCCTAGATAGTAGCGGGACGGCTGGGTAGGTGCATATTCCCAATTAAAATCAACTCTTTTCCAAAGTGCCACATGCAGAGAGGGCTGAAAGTGCACGAGGGGTGTGTCAATGGACTTGGAAGTAGCAAACCACATACACTGACCCACCCCCAGTGCTGGGCTTCTCCTGTATATAAATATATAATTATATTTGTATGGCTGGTATAACCTGGGTATCTCCTCTGTATAATTATATAAGTACAGCTGGTATAACCTGGGTATCTCCTGTGTATAATTATATATGTACAGCTGGTATAACCTGGGGATCTCCTGTATATAATTATATATGTACAGCTGGTATAATCTGGGCACCTCTTGTATATAATTATATATGTACAGCTGGTATAACCTGGACATCTCTTCTATATAAAAATATATGCACAGCTGGTATAACCTGGGCATCTCTTCTATATAATTATATATGCACAGCTGGTATAACCTGGGTATCTCCTGTATATAATTATATATGTACAGCTGGTATAACCTGGGTATCTCCTGTGTATAATTACAGTGCCTACAAGTAGTATTCAACCCCCTGCAGATTTAGCTGGTTGACACATGCGGAATTAACTTGGCATTGTGACATTTGTACTGTAGATCAGCCTGGAAGTGGGAAATGCACTGCAGCAAATTTTTTTTTTTTTTTTAAAAAAACGTTAAAAGTTAATTCAGAGTGTCATTTATTATTCAACCCCTCAAACCACAAGAATTCTGTTTGGTCCCCCTAAAGTATTAAGAAGTAGTTCAGGCACCAAGAATAATGAGCTTCACATGTGTGGATTAAAGATCTCTTTTGCCAGCCTTTTCTGACTATTTAAGACCCTCCCCAAACTTGTGAACAGCACTCAGACATGGTCAACATGGGAAAGACAAAGGAGCATTCCAAGGCCATCAGAGACAAGATCGTGGAGGGTCACAAGGCTGGCAAGGGGTACAAAACCCTTTCCAAGGAGTTGGGCCTACCTGTCTCCACTGTTGGGAGCATCATCCGTAAGTGGAAGGCTTATGGAACTACTGTTAGCCTTCCACAGCCTGGACAGCCTTTGAAAGTGTCCTCCCGTGCCGAGGCCAGGCTTGTCCGAAGAGTCAAGGCTAACCCAAGGACAACAAGGAAGGAGCTCCGGGAAGATCTCATGGCAGTGGGGACATTGGTTTCAGTCAATACCATAAGTAACGTACTCCACCGCAATGGTCTCAGTTCCAGACGAGCCTGTATGGTACCTTTACTTTCAAAGCGTCATGTCAAGGCTCGTCTACAGTTTGCTCATGATCACTTGGAGGACTCTGAGACAGACTGGTTCAAGGTTCTATGGTCTGATGAGACCAAGATCGAGATCTTTGGTGCCAACCACACACGTGACGTTTGGAAACTGGATGGCACTGCATACGACCCCAAGAATACCATCCCTACAGTCAAGCATGGTGGTGGCAGAATCATGCTGTGGGGCTGTTTCTAAGCCAAGGGGCCTGGCCATCTGGTCCGCATCCATGGGAAGATGGATAGCACGGCCTACCTGGAGATTTTGGCCAAGAACCTCCGCTCCTCCATCAAGGATCTTAAGATGGGTCGTAATTTCATCTTCCAACAAGACAACGACCCAAAGCACACAGCCAAGAAAACCAAGGCCTGGTTCAATAGGGAAAAAGTCAAGGTGTTGGAGTGGCCTAGTCAGTCTCCTGACCTTAACCCAATTGAAAACTTGTGGAAGGAGCTCAAGAATAAAGTCCACATGAGACACCCAAAGAACCTAGATAACTTGGAGAAGATCTGCATGGAGGAGTGGGCCAAGATAACTCCACAGACCTGTGCCGGCCTGATCAGGTCTTATAAAAGACGATTATTAGCTGTAATTGCAAACAAGGGTTATTCCACAAAATATTAAACATAGGGGTTGTATAATAATTGACCCACACTTTTATGTTTAAAATTTAATAAAATTCAACTGAGCAACATAACTTTTTGGTTTGTAAGATTTATGCTTCTGTTCATAAAACCTACTCTCGTTTGCAGTTTGAAGGCTCTAACTTATTTGCATCTTATCAAACCAGCTAAATCTGCAGGGGGTTGAATACTACTTGTAGGCACTGTATATACATACAGCTGGTATAAGTGATAACTGCCCAGGTCGTCTCTTGTTATTCTCGGCCTCAGGAACAATATATGGTGCAGATATTCCTCTGGAGGTGACACATATAATATATTCATGTGCTGGCGCTGTAGGTCTGTAGTAATTTGTGATGTGACAATATAATGTTATAATTACTTTATACGATTATATACTAAGAAAAGCTGATAAATTAATGCATTTTTCTTGCAGGAAATTGTTAGTTTAGGCTTCTAAACAAGGTGAATTACGTCATGGTACAACCCCCCTCCTGGATCCCAGCACTTCACTTACTCATCGCTTAATGAACGCAGCAATCATTCATTACACAGGAGTTAATTGTATAAAGTATTTTCTTGGTGTAAAATGAGAATAATAAATAAAGTTCCTCCTTCCAGCTGAAGCATCAGATAACACCAGATATAAGAAGCCTTGGGGTAACACTGGTGTAACATAAAGCAGAGAGGCGCCAATAGAAAAGCCCAAAACCAGGCGACATGGGAATCAGAGACAAACAAAAACGCTGTGTATGATAAATCCATTCTAGCTCACACAGAAGCCATAGCGAAGCATCCAATGTCTGACAGGTCACCCTAAGAGGCAGAAGGCAGGGTGTAAGGTCAGTGCGACAAAGAGAGGTCAGAAACACATCACTAATAAATGAGAACATGTAACAGCTTAAGATCAGGCTACATTACTGATCCTGAGGTACATCCTGTATTATACTCCAGAGCTGCACTCACTATTCTGCTGGTGCAGTCACTGTGTACATACATTACATTACTGATCGTGAGTTACATCCTGTATTATACTCCAGAGCTGCACTCACTATTCTGCTGGTGCAGTCACTGTGTACATACATTACATTACTGATCCTGAGTTACATCCTGTATTATACTCCAGAGCTGCACTCACTATTCTGCTGGTGCAGTCACTGTGTACATACATTACATTACTGATCCTGAGTTACCTCCTGTATTATACTCCAGAGCTGCACTCACTATTCTGCTGGTGCAGTCATTGTGTACATACATTACTTTACTGATCCTGAGTTACATCCTGTATTATACCCCAGAGCTGCACTCACTATTCTGCTGGTGCAGTCACTGTGTACATACATTACATTACTGATCCTGAGTTACATCCTGTATTATACTCCAGAGCTGCACTCACTATTCTGCTGGTGCAGTCATTGTGTACATACATTACATTACTGATCCTGAGTTACATCCTGTATTATACCCCAGAGCTGCACTCACTATTCTGCTGGTGCAGTCACTGTGTACATACATTACATTACTGATCCTGAGTTACATCCTGTATTATACTCCAGAGCTGCACTCACTATTCTGCTGGTGCAGTCACTGTGTACATACATTACATTACTGATCCTGTACTGATCCTGAGTTACATCCTGTATTATACTCCAGAGCTGCAGTCACTATTCTGCTGGTGCAGTCACTGTGTACATACATTACATTACTGATCCTGAGTTACATCCTGTATACTCCAGAGCTGCACTCACTATTCTGCTGGTGCAGTCACTGTGTACATACATTACATTACTGATCCTGAGTTACATCCTGTATTATACTCCAGAGCTGCACTCATTATTCTGCTGGTGCAGTCTCTGTGTACATACATTACATTACTGATCCTGAGTTACATCCTGTATTATACTCCAGAGCTGCACTCACTATTCTGCTGGTGCAGTCACTGTGTACATACATTACATTACTGATCCTGAGTTACATCCTGTATTATACTCCAGAGCTGCACTCACTATTCTGCTGGTGCAGTCACTGTGTACATACATTACATTACTGATCCTGTACTGATCCTGAGTTACATCCTGTATTATACTCCAGAGCTGCACTCACTATTCTGCTGGTGCAGTCACTGTGTACATACATTACATTACTGATCCTGTACTGATCCTGAGTTACATCCTGTATTATGCTCCAGAGCTGCACTCATTATTCTACTGGTGCAGTCACTGTGTACATACATTACATTACTGATCCTGAGTTACATCCTATATTATACTCCAGAGCTGCACTCACTATTCTGCTGGTGCAGTCACTGTGTACATACATTACATTACTGATCCTGAGTTACATCCTGTATTATACTCCAGAGCTGCACTCACTATTCTGCTGGTGCAGTCACTGTGTACATACTTTACATTACTGATCCTGAGTTACATCCTGTATTATACTCCAGAGCTGCACTCACTATTCTGCTGGTGCAGTCACTGTGTACATACTTTACATTACTGATCCTGAGTTACATCCTGTATTATACTCCAGAGCCGCACTCACTATTCTGCTGGTGCAGTCACTGTGTACATACATTACATTACTGATCCTGAGTTACATCCTGTATTATACTCCAGAGCTGAGCTCACTATTCTGCTGGTGCAGTCACTGTGTACATACATTACATTACTGATCCTGAGTTACACCCTGTATTATACTCCAGAGCTGCACTCACTATTCTGCTGGTGCAGTCACTGTGTACATACATTACATTACTGATTCTGAGTTACATCCTGTATTATACTCCAGAGCTGAGCTCACTATTCTGCTGGTGCAGTCACTGTGTACATACATTACATTACTGATCCTGAGTTACACCCTGTATTATACTCCAGAGCTGCACTCACTATTCTGCTGGTGCAGTCACTGTGTACATACATTACATTACTGATTCTGAGTTACATCCTGTATTATACTCCAGAGCTGCAGTCACTATTCTGCTGGTGCAGTCACTGTGTACATACATTACATTACTGATCCTGAGTTACATCCTGTATACTCCAGAGCTGCACTCACTATTCTGCTGGTGCAGTCACTGTGTACATACATTACATTATTGATCCTGAGTTACATCCTGTATTATACTCCAGAGCTGCACTCATTATTCTGCTGGTGCAGTCTCTGTGTACATACATTACATTACTGATCCTGAGTTACATCCTGTATTATACTCCAGAGCTGCACTCACTATTCTGCTGGTGCAGTCACTGTGTACATACATTACATTACTGATCCTGAGTTACATCCTGTATTATACTCCAGAGCTGCACTCACTATTCTGCTGGTGCAGTCACTGTGTACATACATTACATTACTGATCCTGTACTGATCCTGAGTTACATCCTGTATTATACTCCAGAGCTGCACTCACTATTCTGCTGGTGCAGTCACTGTGTACATACATTACATTACTGATCCTGTACTGATCCTGAGTTACATCCTGTATTATGCTCCAGAGCTGCACTCACTATTCTACTGGTGCAGTCACTGTGTACATACATTACATTACTGATCCTGAGTTACATCCTATATTATACTCCAGAGCTGCACTCACTATTCTGCTGGTGCAGTCACTGTGTACATACATTACATTACTGATCCTGAGTTACATCCTGTATTATACTCCAGAGCTGCACTCACTATTCTGCTGGTGCAGTCACTGTGTACATACTTTACATTACTGATCCTGAGTTACATCCTGTATTATACTCCAGAGCTGCACTCACTATTCTGCTGGTGCAGTCACTGTGTACATACTTTACATTACTGATCCTGAGTTACATCCTGTATTATACTCCAGAGCCGCACTCACTATTCTGCTGGTGCAGTCACTGTGTACATACATTACATTACTGATCCTGAGTTACATCCTGTATTATACTCCAGAGCTGAGCTCACTATTCTGCTGGTGCAGTCACTGTGTACATACATTACATTACTGATCCTGAGTTACACCCTGTATTATACTCCAGAGCTGCACTCACTATTCTGCTGGTGCAGTCACTGTGTACATACATTACATTACTGATTCTGAGTTACATCCTGTATTATACTCCAGAGCTGAGCTCACTATTCTGCTGGTGCAGTCACTGTGTACATACATTACATTACTGATCCTGAGTTACACCCTGTATTATACTCCAGAGCTGCACTCACTATTCTGCTGGTGCAGTCACTGTGTACATACATTACATTACTGATTCTGAGTTACATCCTGTATTATACTCCAGAGCTGCAGTCACTATTCTGCTGGTGCAGTCACTGTGTACATACATTACATTACTGATCCTGAGTTACATCCTGTATACTCCAGAGCTGCACTCACTATTCTGCTGGTGCAGTCACTGTGTACATACATTACATTACTGATCCTGAGTTACATCCTGTATTATACTCCAGAGCTGCACTCATTATTCTGCTGGTGCAGTCTCTGTGTACATACATTACATTACTGATCCTGAGTTACATCCTGTATTATACTCCAGAGCTGCACTCACTATTCTGCTGGTGCAGTCACTGTGTACATACATTACATTACTGATCCTGAGTTACATCCTGTATTATACTCCAGAGCTGCACTCACTATTCTGCTGGTGCAGTCACTGTGTACATACATTACATTACTGATCCTGTACTGATCCTGAGTTACATCCTGTATTATACTCCAGAGCTGCACTCACTATTCTGCTGGTGCAGTCACTGTGTACATACATTACATTACTGATCCTGTACTGATCCTGAGTTACATCCTGTATTATGCTCCAGAGCTGCACTCACTATTCTACTGGTGCAGTCACTGTGTACATACATTACATTACTGATCCTGAGTTACATCCTATATTATACTCCAGAGCTGCACTCACTATTCTGCTGGTGCAGTCACTGTGTACATACATTACATTACTGATCCTGAGTTACATCCTGTATTATACTCCAGAGCTGCACTCACTATTCTGCTGGTGCAGTCACTGTGTACATACTTTACATTACTGATCCTGAGTTACATCCTGTATTATACTCCAGAGCTGCACTCACTATTCTGCTGGTGCAGTCACTGTGTACATACTTTACATTACTGATCCTGAGTTACATCCTGTATTATACTCCAGAGCCGCACTCACTATTCTGCTGGTGCAGTCACTGTGTACATACATTACATTACTGATCCTGAGTTACATCCTGTATTATACTCCAGAGCTGAGCTCACTATTCTGCTGGTGCAGTCACTGTGTACATACATTACATTACTGATCCTGAGTTACACCCTGTATTATACTCCAGAGCTGCACTCACTATTCTGCTGGTGCAGTCACTGTGTACATACATTACATTACTGATTCTGAGTTACATCCTGTATTATACTCCAGAGCTGAGCTCACTATTCTGCTGGTGCAGTCACTGTGTACATACATTACATTACTGATCCTGAGTTACACCCTGTATTATACTCCAGAGCTGCACTCACTATTCTGCTGGTGCAGTCACTGTGTACATACATTACATTACTGATTCTGAGTTACATCCTGTATTATACTCCAGAGCTGAGCTCACTATTCTGCTGGTGCAGTCACTGTGTACATACATTACATTACTGATCCTGAGTTACACCCTGTATTATACTCCAGAGCTGCACTCACTATTCTGCTGGTGCAGTCACTGTGTACATACATTACATTACTGATTCTGAGTTACATCCTGTATTATACTCCAGAGCTGCACTCACTATTCTGCTGGTGCAGTCACTGTGTACATACATTACATTACTGATCCTGAGTTACCTCCTGTATTATACTCCAGAGCTGAGCTCACTATTCTGCTGGTGCAGTCACTGTGTACATACATTACATTACTGATCCTGAGTTACACCCTGTATTATACTCCAGAGCTGCACTCACTATTGTGCTGTTGCAGTCACTGTGTACATACATTACATTACTGATCCTGAGTTACACCCTGTATTATACTCCAGAGCTGCACTCACTATTCTGCTGGTGCAGTCACTGTGTACATACATTACATTACTGATCCTGAGTTACATCCTGTATTATACTCCAGAGCTGCACTCACTATTCTGCTGGTGCAGTCACTGTGTACATACATTACATTACTGATCCTGAGTTACATCCTGTATTATACTCCAGAGCTGCACTCACTATTCTGCTGGTGCAGTCACTGTGTACATACATTACATTACTGATCCTGAGTTACATCCTGTATTATACTCCAGAGCTGCACTCACTATTCTGCTGGTGCAGTCACTGTGTACATACATTACATTACTGATCCTGAGTTACATCCTGTATTATACTCCAGAGCTGCACTCACTATTCTGCTGGTGCAGTCACTGTGTACATACATTACATTACTGACCCTGAGTTACATCCTGTATTATACTCCAGAGCTGCACTCACTATTCTGCTGGTGCAGTCACTGTGTACATACATTACATTACTGATTCTGAGTTACATCCTGTATTATACTCCAGAGCTGCACTCACTATTCTGCTGGTGCAGTCACTGTGTACATACATTACATTACTGATCCTGAGTTACCTCCTGTATTATACTCCAGAGCTGAGCTCACTATTCTGCTGGTGCAGTCACTGTGTACATACATTACATTACTGATCCTGAGTTACACCCTGTATTATACTCCAGAGCTGCACTCACTATTGTGCTGTTGCAGTCACTGTGTACATACATTACATTACTGATCCTGAGTTACACCCTGTATTATACTCCAGAGCTGCACTCACTATTCTGCTGGTGCAGTCACTGTGTACATACATTACATTACTGATCCTGAGTTACATCCTGTATTATACTCCAGATCTCCACTCACTATTCTGCTGGTGCAGTCACTGTGTACATACATTACATTACTGATCCTGAGTTACACCCTGTATTATACTCCAGAGCTGCACTCACTATTCTGCTGGTGCAGTCACTGTGTACATACATTACATTACTGATTCTGAGTTACATCCTGTATTATACTCCAGAGCTGAGCTCACTATTCTGCTGGTGCAGTCACTGTGTACATACATTACATTACTGATCCTGAGTTACACCCTGTATTATACTCCAGAGCTGCACTCACTATTCTGCTGGTGCAGTCACTACAGTTGTCCTTTAGTACAGGGGCCTGTGGGTGATGTGCGGCTCTGGTAGAAGCCTGAATCGTGGTGTGGACTCAGCATTAATGGATATTACATTCATATATAAGCTGTGGCGTTCGTTCGTGTCTCCGCTACCTGTGATATCAGGGAAAATGAATTTCTTTTGAGGGCGGCAGAGGCTGTGTCCTCCGCTGATAAGCAGGGCGTCCATATGTTCGGTCTCCTCCACCCCTGCTTGGATTCTGCTACATTGCAAGTCCAGGTCTCATTTGTATTCAAAGAGTGAAAATATAGAAGAAATGAGTCAGTAATAAACATCGCTGCTGACGGAGGAGGAATAGTGCTGAGACCGGCACACAGCTCTGCACAACCATCAGGAGCGCAGCCTATACAGGACCACAAGCCACATCTGCAGTGGACGCCTGGATTCGGAGAAGCTCAATTATTTGCCTTGTGCTAATTGCCCGAGTCCTGCAGCCTAAGACACATGTCCATTTTTATAGAAAAAATCAAATGTGATATAATGAGGAGTAGAAAATGTGAGTCATTGTGAATGTGCAGGATACAGTCTCCAAACAGTGAGGAGAATCAGCGTTCTAACCGAGAGTCATGTTCACTCTGACGCGTACAGTATCAGTCTCAAGACTTTGGAGGTGCCTGCTTCTGTATGCTGTGTTATATATGCACATAAGGAACAGTAGGACGGCGAGGAAGCAGCATTCATCACTATGTGAACAAACAGGCAAAGCAGGAGCTCACGGGGTACGTGATGGTGGTGGCGATTTTGTGCACTAAGATGCTTCAACAGGTTAAATTTGCTGTATATCCTAAACTGAGTTACATCCTATATTATACTCCAGAGCTGCACTCACTATTCTGCTGGTGCAGTCACTGTGTACATACATTACATTACTGATCCTGAGTTACATCTTGTATTATACTCCAGAGCTGCACTCACTATTCTGCTGGTGCAGTCACTGTGTACATACATTACATTACTGATCCTGAGTTACATACTGTATTATACTCCAGAGCTGCACTCACTATTCTGCTGGTGCAGTCACTGTGTACATACATTACATTACTGATCCTGAGTTACCTCCTGTATTATACTCCAGAGCTGCACTCACTATTCTGCTGGTGCAGTCACTGTGTACATACATTACATTACGGATCCTGAGTTACATCCTGTATTATACCCCAGAGCTGCACTCACTATTCTGCTGGTGCAGTCACTGTGTACATACATTACATTACGGATCCTGAGTTACATCCTGTATTATACCCCAGAGCTGCACTCACTATTCTGCTGGTGCAGTCACTGTGTACATACATTACATTACTGATCCTGAGCTACATCCTGTATTATACCCCAGAGCTGCACTCACTATTCTGCTCGTGCAGTCACTGTGTACATACATTACATTACTGATCCTGAGTTACATCCTCTATTATACCCCAGAGCTGCACTCACTATTCTGCTGGTACAGTCACTGTGTACATACATTACATTACTGATCCTGTACTGATCCTGAGTTACCTACTGTATTATACTCCAGAGCTGCACTCACTATTCTTCTGGTGTAGTCACTGTGTACATACATTACATTACTGATCCTGAGTTACATCCTGTATTATACCCCAGAGCTGCACTCACTATTCTGCTGGTGCAGTCACTGTGTATATACATTACATTACTGATCCTGAGTTACATCTTGTGTTATACTCCAGAGCTGCACTCACTATTCTGCTGGTGCTGTCACTGTGTACATACATTACATTACTGATCCTGAGTTACATCCTGTATTATACTCCAGAGCTGCACTCACTATTCTGCTGGTGCAGTCACTATGTACATACATTGCATTACTGATCCTGAGTTACATCCTGTATTATACTCCAGAGCTGCACTCACTATTCTGCTGGTGCAGTCACTGTGTACATACGTTACATTACTGATCCTGAGTTACATCCTGTATTATACTCCAGAGCTGCACTCACTATTCTGCTGGTGCAGTCACTGTGTACATACATTACATTACTGATCCTGAGTTACATCCTGTATTATACTCCAGAGCCGCACTCACTATTCTGCTGGTGCAGTCATTGTGTACATACATTACATTACTGATCCTGAGTTACCTCCTGTATTATACTCCAGAGCTGCACTCACTATTCTGCTGGTGCAGTCACTGTGTACATACATTACATTACTGATCCTGAGCTACATCCTGTATTATACTCCAGAGCTGCACTCACTATTCGGGATAAGGGGAGAGGTGATGTCCTACTAGACTCGGGTGACTTTTGTCGGTGTCAGTGCTGTTCGGGGTCTCAGCTGGTTGTAGTAGAGGAGGCTCTTCTCCGTGTCTTATACGGGGGTTCACTCTCTCTCATCACATATGACAGCCCGCTATCTCCTGAGCGCCGTCTCTTTAAAGCTATTACTGCTGTGCCGCCATGTCAGCCTCTTTCGGAGGGGGTAGCGGTGGCATTTAGCGGAGTCCTGATCTCCGGTTTACGTGATGCCTATGCCCGTTTGTTGCTTTGAGAAGAAATCTACTTGATCTGTTACATTCACAGGCTGAACCAGGAATCGGCGCTCGTCTTTGATGTTTTGTGCGTGTTGACGGTGGCAGGAAGCGGCGTTGGACACAAATACTACTTATGTACTAAGCTGTTTCTTAACTCTGCATGCTACAGAAAATCCCACTGTGTTAAGTAGGGATCCAGAAATACCTCTCGAGCACATTAGCCCATTATGTTGGCTCTTTTCATATTATGCCTTTAATGCTAATGAAACGTTCTCGGTGTCATGTTTATGCAGAAATACTCGCCGAGAACATTTTACCAATCATTTTCCTTTTTTAAACTTTCTATAACTGGCCCACTCCTGAGAGCCGCTGAAAGCTGGAGACCGGCGCGCCGTACTTGATACTGAGAAAATATCTAACGAGCCAGGCTCAGATGAAGTGCGAGCACAATACCCCGCGCCACTTTCTGCTGCATTTTATTAAGCTAGCGGAGAGCGGCCTATACGTTGCCCTAGGCGCGCGGATGATATCATTATTTACCGTGTGATTATTTATTCATTGAGTTCTGTCGCCTCGGGGACCGGCCGAAGGTGCCGGTGACAAGGAAATGATCACAGGGAATTTTGTGTCGCCTTTTTACAGAAACTGTAACCCACAGGAAGCAGAGGAATCCCTGCGCTCGCTCTCTTAGAGCACGGGCGGAGGGCACATAGGTAGACGCTATCCCATCCACCTTCTTGGTGGCGACAGTTACCAGCTCCAGGAAAGAGGAGATCTGAGAAAAGAGTGACATCAAATTTAGGAACTCTCATGGGATACTTTTCAATGCCAACTTCTTCTAACCCTCTACGGACTAAACATAAGCTTCTGCGGATATTCAGCACCAATAAGGCCTAACCTCTCAGGTCAGCCTGTACATGCCATCCTGGTAGATCACGTCTTGCTTCTCTTCATGACTGATAGATGTATTGGACTATGGGGTAACATTTTATTTTGGTATCAATAGACCCATTGTTTGGTGACCCAATGCCCGGTCAGTGGGAATCCGTAGGTTCCTGGAACTGACAATCCTCAACACTCGCATTGACGGCTCGGAGGATGGACGGCTCGGAGGATGGACGGCTCGGAGGATGGACGGCTCGGAGGATGGACGGCTCGGAGGATGGACGGCTCGAAGGATGGACGGCTCGAAGGATGGACGGCTCGACGGCTGGACGGCTCGAAGGCTGGACGGCTCGAAGGCTGGACGGCTCGGAGGATGGACGGCTCGAAGGATGGACGGCTCGAAGGATGGACGGCTCGACGGCTGGACGGCTCGAAGGCTGGACGGCTCGAAGGCTGGACGGCTCGAAGGATGGACGGCTCGAAGGATGGACGGCTCGAAGGATGGACGGCTCGACGGATGGACGGATCGACGGCTCAACGGATCGACGGCTTGACGGCTCGAAGGATCGACAGCTCAGAGGATTGATTTTACACGATCTCTGTGCTGCTCATTCTACGCTCCTGAGGACCAGTTTAACCAACCGTGATCTACCAGCATTGATCTCATCCTATATGTTGACTAGCTCACACTTCCAATGGGCAAAGAAAACCTAACTTAAAAGGGGCTATCTAAAGATTTTCACTTTCCCATTAGGTGGTATGAGGCGCCACTCATGGTACCCAATAGTCACATGACCGGCTTCATGCACAGCTGCCAGGTATTATACTAGTACTGATACATAATACTTGCTCACTGTGTACAAGACTTGATGATACCTATCAGGAGACTGTTGACTTGTTATCATCTGTGTGTTTTACCTCCCCGAAAAAATAAATTAACAGCCCCTTTAATGTTAACTGTGATGTTTGGCTAACTTTTAGAACATAGTATGTCAGGAGCCATACTGTGTGTATCATAAGCAGCTCTACTACACCACTAAGCTTTGCTACATTGCCACTGCATGCCTCCTGGAAGTCTGCTACATCACTCAACTCAGCTACATCGCTACAGTGAGTCTTCGAATCTAATCAACAGTGCTACATCACTGGACTCTTCTGCATCCTAGAGTAAGTTCGAATGTACTCAACTCTGCTAAGTCATTGCTAGTGAGTCTTCGAGTAATACTCAACTCTGCTACATCACTGGACTCTACAACATCGCTACAGTGAATCTTCGAATGTACTCAACGCTTATACATCACTGGACTCTACTACATTGCTACAGTGAGTCTTAGAATCTAATTAAGTCTGCTATATCACTGGACTCAACTTTATGATTACAGTGACTCTTCAAATGTACTCAACTTTGCTACATGACTGGACTCTACTACATTGCTACAGTGAGTCTTCAAATCTAATCAACAGTTCTACATCACTGGACTCTACTACATCCTACAGTAAGTCTTCAAATGTACTCAACTCTGTTACGTCATTGGACTCTACTACATCACTACAGTGAGTCTTCGACTAATACTCAACTCTGCTACATCACTGGACTCTACTACGCCGCTACAGTGAATCTTCGAATGTACTCAACTCTTATACATCACTGGACTCTACTAGATCACTACTGTGAGTCTTCGAATGTACTCAACGGTGATTCATCACTGGACTCTACTACATCGCTAAAGTGAGTCTTCAAATCTACTTAACTCTGCGACATCACTGGACTCAACTTTATCGCTAAAGTGAGTCTTCGAATGTACTCAACTTCGCTACATCATTGGACTCTACTACATTGCTATAGTGAGTTTTTGAATGTACTCAACTGTGATACATCACTGAACTTTGTTACATCACTATAGTGAGTTTCAAACCTGATTCAATTTTGCTTCACTACATGGAGTCTTCTGACCTACTCAGGTCAGCTACATCACTGGACTCTGCTACCCCTCTACAGTGAGTCTTCGAATGTACTCAACTCTGCTACAACACTGGACTCTGCTACATCACTTCAGTGAGCCTCCTGACCTTCTCTTCTATGCCACTACTGCTCTTCTTCTCCAATGGTAATCCAGTTTCTACAGTCTCCGTAGCTGCAACCGGACAGCCCTGCGAGCCCCCCGTCATCCGTCTGTGCTGCATTTTCACTGCTCTTCTTAACTAAGGGATTGGAGTACTCGATATCACTGGGTGAGGCATAACAATATATCCTTTTCTTCTAGTTCTGGAAAACACCTTTAAAGAACCTTAACGTCAACTCTCCATAATAATAAGCTGCAGAATACATTTATGCCTTGCACCGTGCCGAGGAGCACACGAATGCAGGAGTGAGACCTCCAGAAAATACACTCCAGGTAGGGTGTAATCTCTGGGACGTGTCATGGCCTCATTTCTGTTTCTACAAGCAGATCTTACGAGGTTGAATGGTTGGAGGCTGCTGCTATTGTAAACAAGAGTGAACCCGGCTCTGAGGACAAGGCATCTCGAGAAGTGTCCCATCTTGATCTATCCTTTGCTTTCTCTATAGAATATACAAGTACGCGTTCTGAAAACACACAGAGAAGCCTGGACGTCGGCTGTTAGCCGGGGTAATAATAACCGTCTGCTGGTGACTCAGACTCTTCGCTCCAAATTTACATTCCCGCTCGCGCTAAGAGATTTTAAGTTAAACAATTTTATATAAAAATGCAATAAACAACATTTATATTACCGACGGCATTTGTTTCCACTGGGCCTGTGCTAAACATTTCACAATATTTCTCTTGTGCTCGCTTCTCCGGAGGACAGCTCCAAAAGAAGTAAATCTCTCGGCTCTCACGAAACTTAGATTAAACCCAGAGATCCATCTCTCAGCCCCCCGGGGCCGGATTCTACCGTACGGCCTTGACGTACAATTGTCTTCACATGACTCCAGTCACTTGGAGTAGAGACCGTTGTTTGCATAATCCTTATATGAATGGTACTGTACCTCCTCGGAAGAAAAATTGTTTCAACTCTAGCTAAGACAAGGTTCATACTAGCGTTGCCGTACTTTTTTCCGTCCAAATGACGATCAACCGAACGAATCCAATCATCATCAACGATGCCCGTCCAGCGTGATGAGTGATACAGAATGGATGGAAACAATTCTTCGACGCTATACCAGCCGGGGCAGAAGTCGAAAACCATCGACAGACTGTTATTCACATCATAACCAATAGGTGGAATAGTCATCTCCCGACACAGTATCACAAAATCGTGTTTTTGTTTTCTAAAAGTTGGTCATCCCCGTGCCACTCAACTCAGAATATGATGTCCCAAGAGAAAAGCAAAGGAAGAGCGCGTCAGTCACCCTGTAGACACATCTATCGTGTAAGTTAGGAGCTTTCGCAAAAAGGAAGATGTGAATGGGACTTTTTGGTAACTCTGTGCCACGTGGTGGACTAGCAAACACTGGACTGTTATAAAGACCTCTACATTATACAAAGAAACAATAAACTAAAAGGGTTCACTTCAATTACTGAAGATATGGTAACCAAAATATCAATGAGCAGTTCCATCCTCCTGGATTTCCTCCGATCCTATGTGACCCTTAAGTTAGAGATGGACATTAGGACCCTTGGACCAATATCCTTCTCCACATATTCAATAATGTTCTGCTACCCATAGAGAAGGAAAAATCCTCCGCAGGTCCTTGCATTCCAGAGCTAAAAATGTGATGGTGCCCTACATTATAGTAGCCTGCTACTTATATTTCACCTATACTATGCAAGGGCGAAAGAAACTATCAGATGTAAAAGAGTATAGCCATCTCCTCCACTACAGGGTTAACCAACATGGCTGCCATTTATTTTGGCTACAATTGAAAGACTGAACGGGACAAGATCCAATCTCCACTTTTTAACAACTTGAAAGTTGTGATTAGGAAATCTGGCGACGATATGTTAAGCAACTTGGCAAAATCTTCAGAAAAGTCGTAACCTCAGATGGTCGTGGAGGGCATAAAACATCAATGCTTATGTATCAAAGATTGACAGACGTGAAGTCCTGCTTTGTTGGGCATGCAAACTGTAATGATCACAATTCTGGTCTGATTCACTTCATAATACATCTTTATATCAGTTGGAGTTCTTAGTCTCTTTTCCCAAGCCTGTCTTCTTGTATCAACCACTAGGGGGAGTTCACTGAAGTCTGGTTGTAGAGTGGACTCAATGATAAGGACGTATGCGATAAGCTCCTCGGCTCCCTCTAGTGGTGACTGCCGTAGAGAATTTTATCATATCATTTTATGGCAACACAGAAGACTTGGAGCAGAAAAGCAAATCTATGACTGTTATAGAAGAAAAATGAAGGGTCTACAAAGGGAATGTTGGTAAAAGGTGGAGATTTCCTTAAAGCCACGTATACATTTTGGAAATATTGAAAATTTTGATCGCTGGAAAGGAATAAAGGGATCAATCTGATCAGGTGGGATTTCCATTCCCTTTCCTATTACTTTACAGGAATAAGTAACCCTGGACATATTTGGCATTGGTCTCTTTTCCTTCTTCCCACCAGGCCACAATGAGGGGTCAGGCATGGAGAATAACCTCGCTTAACACTACGGGAGGCATGAAACACGGCAAGGCTGATAACGCTCCAGAGGGACGCTCATGAATTTCTCATCCCGTCGCACTGCTTTAACTTTGTTGTCCTTGGAGGCTACGGCAGGAGAGCTGAGATCTTTGACCTGGAAAAACGTATGAGCAGATGTGTTGTCGTATCGCACAATACTGTCAACAAACAAGTCTCCCCGGAAGACGCTGCCGAGAAGACGTAGGACCTTATATGAGGAGCTGCTGGGTTATGATGGCGGCATCCGATACTCATCGGCGTATCGCACCCATAATCTGTAACAAATCTATCCTTTATTGTACCCATTATAAAGTGATGGTGTATCCTAAAAACTTGCCTTACTTTACAAGGTGGGAATAACCCTCTAATTAAGATGTTCCTTTATCCAAGACCCTGGCCAGGGGAGAACAGGCGCAAAGAGCATCTCTCCCAGAAGGACCTGGCAAATCCTTACATTACACAAAACCTCCATTCATTAAATTAGATATTGTATAATACTTAATTTCCCAAACGCCCTAGATTTCTGACCATCATATGACTTGTATCATGCATTTTCACCAGCTAACCTGTATCTAATTTCTAGTTGTCTCTAAGCTAGTGGGTAGAAGATATCTGTTATGATCTCTACCATACACATTACACATAGACATTAGGGATTCCTGCTCTCGTTTCTCTAATTGGCATGTGTTAAGAAAAAGCAGCAGAATGGAGGACATTATACAGCAGTACTGAGCAGTGTAGCTGTGCATCTAGCAATGGGGTGAGATAAAACACTTACTATAAGCAACAGCAAGGAGGACATTATACAGCAGTACTGAGTAGTATGGCTGTGCATCTAGCAATGAGGTGAGACAAAACACTTACTATAAGCAACAGCATGGAGGAAATGATACAGAAGCAATGAGTTGTGAAGCTGTGAATCCAGCAGTGAGGCGAGACAAAACACTTACAATTAGCAACAGCATGGGGAAAATGATACAGAAGAAATGAGCAGTGCACCTGTGAATGCAGCAATGAGGTGAGACAAAACAATTAAAATTAGCAACAGCATGGATGAAATGATACAGAAGCAATGAGCAGTGTAGTTGTGCATCTAGCAATGGGGTGAGATAAAACACTTACTATAAGCAACACCATGGAGGAAATGATACAGAAGCACTGAGCAGTGTAGCTGTGAATCCAGCTCCAGGGTGACATAAACCAATTATTATAAGTAGCAGCAGCACAATCTCTCTTCCTCGCTCTCTTTCACTCTCCTCCTCCTGCCTCCTCACCCTCTACATAAACAATTGGCGGATGTACTATGATCCTTCAGTGAGCGAGCAAATTTCTCTTCTTATGTGTTACAAAGTTTCTAACATTTGCTTGCACTATTGATTTAGGCAAATTTTTTGAAAAAAAAAAACAATGATAATTTAAAAAAAGCAAAAACAACAAAATTACAAGGTAAAATTAACAAACATGTGTTAGTGTAAAAAGTGAGTCGACGCTCCATTAATTAAGTTACTCCTCAGCAGCAAATCACAAGTCTGAGGTTAAGGAGAGAAAGTGAGGAGCAGCAGAACAGATGGAGCACCTGTCAGTGAGGCAGAGCCCTGGCTTTAATTCAATGCTTCTTTACTGAGTGAGAAATGTCCATTTATTATGACAGATGATCAGGAGACGCTCCTACTATATAACATGTAAGTGTGGCCAAACGCCCGGGTGTACGGAGCCTACCTTTATCAACTCGGTGATATACACAGGTTGGACGAGACAGAAGGGACCGAATATTCTTCATATACAGGGGATTGTGGCTTTGTGTGACGTGATTGTTCAATAAAATGAATAATTGAGGAGATGATGGTATCAGTGAACTCAGCTGCCACTGTCTGCCAAAACTCAGAGGGATGGAGCAATTCACCCCCCACCAGGCTGGAGACAAGGGAGTAATGCAAGAAAGCCCTCGTTATTATATAAGTGCTGACAATGAGCACTGAACGTATACAATATATCAATCACACATATTACTCCTCCTTATCCTGTATATACAATGTATCAATCACACATATTACTCCTTATCCAGTATATACAATGTATCAATCACACATATTACTCCTCCTTATCCTGATTATACAATGTATCAATCACACATATTACTCCTCATTATCCTGAATATACAATGTATCAATCACACATATTACTCCTTATCCTGTATATACAATGTATCAATCACACATATTACTCCTCCTTATCCTGATTATACAATGTATCAATCACACATATTACTCCTCATTATCCTGAATATACAATGTATCAATCACACATATTACTCCTTATCCTGTATATACAATGTATCAATGACACATATTACTCCTCCTTATCCTGTATATATAATGTATCAATCACACATATTACTCCTCCTTATCCTGTATATACAATGTATCAATCACACATATTACTCCTCCTTATCCTGTATATACAATGTATCAATCACACATATTACTCCTCCTTATCCTGTATATACAATGTATCAATCACACATATTACTCCTCCTTATCCTGTATATATAATGTATCAATCACACATATTACTCCTCCTTATCCTGTATATACAATGTATCAATCACACATAATACTCCTCCTTATCCTGAATATACAATGTATCAATCACACATATTACTCCTCCTTATCCTGTATATACAATGTATCAATCACACATATTACTCCTCCTTATCCTGTATATACAATGTATCAATCACACATAATACTCCTCCTTATCCTGAATATACAATGTATCAATCACACATATTACTCCTTATCCTGTATATACAATGTATCAATCACACATATTACTCCTCCTTATCCTGTATATACAATGTATCAATCACACATAATACTCCTCCTTATCCTGAATGTACAATGTATCAATCACACATATTACTCCTTATCCTGTATATACAATGTATCAATCACACATATTACTCCTCCTTATTCTGAATATACAATGTATCAATCACACATATTACTCCTCCTTATTCTGAATATACAATGTATCAATCACACATATTACTCCTCATTATCCTGAATATACAATGTATCAATCACACATATTACTCCTTATCCTGTATATACAATGTATCAATCATACATATTACTCCTTATCCTTTATATACATTGTATCAATCACACATATTACTCCTTATCCTGTATATACATTGTATCAATCATACATATTACTCCTTATCCTGTATATACATTGTATCAATCACACATATTACTCCTTATCCTGTATATACATTGTATCAATCATACATATTACTCCTTATCCTGTATATACATTGTATCAATCATACATATTACTCCTTATCCTGTATATACATTGTATCAATCACACACATTATTACTCCACTGTCTCATCACATATATACAATGCATCAGGAGCTGGGACTTTAGGCACGGAGCCAAGGCTATAAACCATTATGTCTCTTGTTTCTGCGCCTGAACTGCAGGCATTTCCCCATGGTAAGAGAATAAAACAACAATATGATATTGTAGCGGTGATATATTTAGCAGATAGCAGGGAGGGCGAGTTTCTTGTGTGGATGAATTGGTAGAGGCGGCTTTCAGTATGGCAGCCAGGAGGTGTAATCTGAGAGAGCGGTTGAGTGACAGGTCAGAGTGACAAGGGTGACACAGAGGACAGGACCCCTACTGAGAGGGGAGAGAGGGAGGAAGGCGAGTATCTGCTCCATGTGAACGGAGCTGTCCTATTATAGGCGCCATGGCTGGAAAATGTTTTATTACATTAGGGAAATAATCTATCGGGTCAGAAACAGAGGAGCAGTAGAGGACATCGAGGGTCACCTGTGCCTTCACTGGCACATCGGAGGTTGCAAACCTCCACAATCACCGCTCAGGTATTACAGTCAGACTGGAGGAGTAGGGACGGGCGGTCTACCGTCCAACTACACAGGTGTATATCCCCTCTGGCCAGGGCTACATAACAACATGAATAAACAGTATAATACTGTGACATCACATCGTGTGAATGTCAATGAGGTCACATCGCGAACTGTGACCGAAAGCATGTGCAAGCCATCGGGGAAAAAAGTCCAATGCAGAAGGATCTAGGCTCAGGCTAGTGCTACATGGCAACATGAAGACTGATTGTCAAAGGGGCCGAAGAGTGACCGGCTGCGATTGTGACGTGGAGGTGCAAAAGGTTCCAAACTTTTTTTACTCTTCTGTTGCTGATTACAAGTCACAGATGACTTTCTTGTCATAGGCTTCAATCCAAGTCGTGTGCAATTAAAAATAGTATATATATCCATCAGAATTGCATCTTTAAAACGCAGCTGTCACATAGCGGTGCTTTGCAGACAAGTTGATCAAAAGTTTATGGCCTCTGCCAATTACAGGTGAAGTGACCTACGGTAAAAATTACAGACCTCTCCATTCTTTGTAGGTGGGAAAACTTGCAAAATCTGCAATGTATCAAATACTTATTTTCTCCACTGTAGATAGATAGCCCTCAGATATTTAATAAGCTCTGTGGAGCTTATCCAGAAGCTTTTTAGGAATAAATGTAAAAAAAAAATGATGTGGGGTCCCCCCTATTTTTAATAACCAGCTAAGGGAAAGCAGACAGCTTTGAGCTGATATTAACAAGCTGGGAAGAGGCCAATATCCATGGACCTTCCCTGCCTATTAATATCAGCCCTCAGCTGTATGCTTTCCCTTAGCTGGTAATTAAAAATAGGCGGGGGACCACACCATTTTTTTCTTGATTTATAAGCTAAATACATGTAGAGTGAGCTACACACGTGAAGCACTGATTACTGTATATATCTCACGGACATCTTTCTATCTTTTCTATCTATATATCCATTCTGTCTATTCTATTCTGAGGGTCACGCTGTGAATTGACTGTATTCGGCTGATGAAATGTCGGGTTTCCTTTGAGATGGGCGCGTAAAAATTGGATGGCACACGCGTGGCCCGTGCGATTTTTTTCTCGCACCCATTGGCTTGCATTGGCGAGTGCGATCCGATTCTCGCAGACACTTGCAGCAGGCTGTGATATTTTTTTCTCAGTCTGATCCGAGCTGAGAAAAAAAAATCGCAGATGATCACTGACTCATTTACTAACATTGATGCGAGTGCAATGCGATGTTTTCACGCATTGCACTCCTTCGCATCATACGCCAGTGTGAGCAAGCCCTTAGGCTGTGTTCACATGTTGCAGGCACATTAAGCTTTTTTTTGTTGTTGCCGCAACTGTAGAAAAGATGTTGTGTTTCAATTGTGACCAAAAAAAAACAAACAAACCATCAACGAGGCTGAGCTGTGTGAATACAGCCTACGGCATGGTACCGAGGGTAGGTGTCATGTAGGTGAACGCCATTACAGTGCAAATAACTTATAAAACTATGTCATGAAATACAAGAGCAGAGATCTGACTCCCACAGATATCCACAGGACAGAGTTGGGTGCTGGCAGACATTTTTGGGGTGCACCAGGGCTACTTGTGCTGTAAAGCAACTTTCTATTGTCTACAGAGATAAACCTATTTAACTGGTCAGAGAAGGTAGAGGGACGATGTGGTGCACATATCCATAATGATGGCGTTACCTTCTCTACCGAGCAGCTGCCGGCAAGAAATGTCAATGAGTGAATTGTTAATAATTGAGATTTTCCTGTAGAAATGAGACATAATTGAAGTCCGCCATACATTAAATATAAAGATTGCACTTTTTTAATTACAGTCTGTGCTATTTCTGCAATTAGCGGCGCAGCGTATTGTTCTGTAAGCGTTGACCGCCCGCAGGTATCGCTAAAGTAAATATTACCGAATTATTCATTTGCAGCGTATCGGCGGAGAGGATGACAGTCTGTAATTGATGTCATGCTCATCATCTGTAACATGTACTGACTCGGGAACGCACCTGCTGTCTGCCATCTATATATCCTAATGCTCTCTGTCACTTCAGGTGACGGCTCCTGTATACAGTCTGCAGGTACGCACCATGACTATATAATACGGACACATGTATACGCCCTCAACGGTGTCTGTACTATAGAGGTAGACTACTATAGGGTGGACAGAGATGGAGCTTCCCACCAAGACCTGGCCCTACAGGCAACATCCAGCCACCCTTCTGTAGCATGGAGAATGTACCTCTCTAATGTGTACATCGCTCTATATGAGCTGCATGTTTAGATAACTACTTCATGCACATGGAAGACAGAGGCTCTCTGCAAGCAATGAAGCATCTCGAGCAGTGCAGAAAATGTGTCGCATAAGGAAACCAATGGGGAAAGTGGTGCTGTGAATTATTTGCATCTTTATGGTATCATACAGAACAAGCGAGCATGCTCTTAATGAAAAAAGGAAAAGCAAGCATGCTCTCTATAGAGGAGGAAATCTTATAAGCATGCTCTCTATAGAGGAGGAAATCTTACAAGCATGCTCTCTATAGAGGAGGAAATCTTACAAGCATGCTCTCTATAGAGGATGAAATCCTACAAGCATGCTCTCTATAGAGGATGAAATCCTACAAGCATGCTCTCTATAGAGGAGGAAATCTTACAAGCATGCTCTCTATAGAGGAGGAAATCTTACAAGCATGCTCTCTATAGAGGAGGAAATCTTACAAGCATGCTCTCTATAGAGGAGGAAATCTTACAAGCATGCTCTCTATAGAGGAGGAAATCTTACAAGCATGCTCTCTATAGAGGAGGAAATCTTACAAGCATGCGCTCTATAGAGGATGAAATCCTACAAGCATGCTCTCTATAGAGGATGAAATCCTACAAGCATGCTCTCTATAGAGGAGGAAATCTTACAAGCATGCTCTCTATAGAGGAGGAAATCTTACAAGCATGCGCTCTATAGAGGAGGAAATCTTACAAGCATGCTCTCTATAGAGGAGGAAATCTTACAAGCATGCTCTCTATAGAGGAGGAAATCTTACAAGCATGCTCTCTATAGAGGAGGAAATCTTACAAGCATGCGCTCTATAGAGGATGAAATCCTACAAGCATGCTCTCTATAGAGGATGAAATCCTACAAGCATGCTCTCTATAGAGGAGGAAATCTTACAAGCATGCTCTCTATAGAGTAGGAAATCTTACAAGCATGCTCTCTATAGAGGATGAAATCCTACAAGCATGCTCTCTATAGAGGAGGAAATCTTACAAGCATGCTCTCTATAGAGGAGGAAATCTTACAAGCATGCTCTCTATAGAGGAGGAAACCTTACAAGCATGCGCTCTACAGAAGGAGAAATCTTACAAGCATGCTCTCTATAGAGGAAGAAATCTTACAAGCATGCGCTCTATAGAAGAAGAAATCTTAGAAGTATGCTCTCTATAGAGGAGGAAATCTTGCAAGCATGCTCTCTATAGAAGAGGAAATCTTACAAGCATGCTCTCTACAGGAGCAAATCTTACAAGCATGCTCTCTATATGAGGAAATCTTGCAAGCATGCTCTCTATATCTCTATATGAGGAAATCTAACAAGTGTGTTCTCTATAAAGGAGGAAATTGTACATGCATGCTCTATATAGGAGGGAATCTTACAAACGTGCTCTCTATAGGAGGAAATCTTGCAAGCATGCTCTCTATAAAGGTGGAAATTTCACAAGCATGCTCTCTATAGGAGGAAATCTTACAAGTGTGCTCTCTATAAAGAAGGAATCTTACATGCATGCTCTCTATAGGAGGGAATCTTACCAGCATGCTCTCTACAGGAGGAAATCTTACCAGCATGCTCTCTACAGGAGGAAATCTTGCAAGCATGCTCTCTACAAAAACATGCTATCTATGTGAAAAAGAAACCAATGAGTATGCTCTCTATGGAAGAGAGAATTTAGCAAGCATGTTCTCTATGTTGAGAAGAAACTAGTGAGCATGCCCTCTATTGAGAAGTGATTTTAGCAAGCATACGTTTTATAGAAGAGGGAATCTAGCAAAAATGTTCTCTATGTTAAGAATAAACTAGTGAGCATGCCCTCCTTTGGAGGAGTGAGATTAGCCAGCATGCTTTCTATAGAAGAGGGAATCTAGCAAGCATGATCTCTATAGAGGAAGAAATAGTGAGAGTATTTTCTACAGAGGACTGGCAAGAACGCTCTCTACCAAAGTATGGGAAACGGAAACCAGTGAATATATAGAAGAGAGAATTTAGCAAGCATCTTCTCTTTGTTGAAAAGAAATTAGTGAGCATGCTCTTTAAGGAGGAGTGGATTTAGCAAGCATGCTTTCTTTAGCAGTGAATCTAGTAACTGTGCTTTCTATAAAGGAATGAATCAGGTGACCATGTTCTCTATGGAGGAGTGAATATAGCCAGCATACTTTTTATAGAAGAGGGTATCTAGTGAGCATACCTTCTATGCAGGAGTGAATTTAGAGAGAATGCTTTCTACAGAAGAGGAAATCCAGCAAGCATGCTCTCAATGAAGGAATGAATCTAGTGAGCATGCTCTCTATGAAGGAATGAATCTAGTGAGCATGCTCTCTATGAAGGAATCAATCTAGTGAGCATGCTCTCTATGAAGGAATGAATCTAGTGAGCATGCTCTCTATGAAGGAATGAATCTAGTGAGCATGCTCTCTATGAAGGAATGAATCTAGTGAGCATGCTCTCTATGAAGGAATGAATCTAGTGAGCATGCTCTCTATGCAGGAGTGAATTTAGAGAACATGCTTTCTATAGAAGAGGAAATCTATAGAGCATGCTCTCTATGCAGGAGTGAATTTAGAGAGCATGCTTTCTATAGAAGAGGAAATCTAGCAAGCATGCTCTCTATGAAGGAATGAATCTAGTAAGCATGCTTTCTATAGAAGAGGGAATCTAGCAAGCATGCTCTCTATGAAAGAATGAATCTAGTGAGCATGCTTTCTATAGAAGAGGGAATCTAGCAAGCATGCTCTCTATGAAGGAATGAATCTAGCGAGCATGCTCTCTATGAAGGAATGAATCTAGTGAGCATGCTCTCTATGAAGGAATGAATCTAGTGAGCATGCTCTCTATGAAGGAATGAATCTAGTGAGCATGCTCTCTATGAAGGAATGAATCTAGTGAGCATGCTCTCTATGCAGGAGTGAATTTAGAGAGCATGCTTTCTATAGAAGAGGAAATCTAGCAAGCATGCTCTCTATGAAGGAATGAATCTAGTAAGCATGCTTTCTATAGACGAGGGAATCTAGCAAGCATGCTCTCTATGAAAGAATGAATCTAGTGAGCATGCTCTCTATGAAGGAATGAATCTAGTGAGCATGCTCTCTATGAAGGAATGAATCTAGTGAGCATGCTCTCTATGAAGGAATGAATCTAGTGAGCATGCTCTCTATGAAGGAATGAATCTAGTGAGCATGCTCTCTATGAAGGAATGAATCTAGTGAGCATGCTCTCTATGCAGGAGTGAATTTAGAGAACATGCTTTCTATAGAAGAGGAAATCTATAGAGCATGCTCTCTATGCAGGAGTGAATTTAGAGAGCATGCTTTCTATAGAAGAGGAAATCTAGCAAGCATGCTCTCTATGAAGGAATGAATCTAGTAAGCATGCTTTCTATAGACGAGGGAATCTAGCAAGCATGCTCTCTATGAAAGAATGAATCTAGTGAGCATGCTTTCTATAGAAGAGGGAATCTAGCAAGCATGCTCTCTATGAAGGAATGAATCTAGTGAGCATGCTTTCTATAGAAGAGGGAATCTAGCAAGCATGCTCTCAATGAAGGAATTAATATAGTGAGCATGCTCATTGTGGAGGGGGGAATATAGTGAGCATGGAAGAGGGAGCCAAGCAAGCATGATCTCTATGTATGAGGCAATCTATGGAGTATACTTTCTATATAGGGGGCAATCTAGCAAACTTTTTTTTATGGTTGAGGTATCTAGCGAGCATAAACTCTGTGGAGGTAGGAATCTATTCAGCATGCTCTCTAGCGAGCATACTTATTTCCATAAACATTCTAAGCATCCCCATACTGTAATGGGAACCTGTTCTTGACCTCAGGGTCTATCTGTAGCAGGAAAAATGAGCAGAATTACCCTATAATTACAATAGATGGAAATAAATAAATGAAATCCTGGCCTGGCAGGAGTTAAGAGCGAGGGGAGAAAGTTTTCAGAACTTTTAATCCTCTGGATGGAGAGCTGAGTGTTTTGGTTACTGCTTTGCATATTTCTCCCGCCTGATGGTAAAACGTGGTAATTCCGGAGTGTAACAATGGGCGTAGTGTCTGGCTGAGCGGCACAGGTTTTGATCCTTTCTGTTCTGTAACAAAAGTGCTGACATGGTGCCAGTGCGAGGACAAATGCCGCCCTATAACAACCAACGTAAAGCTCCTTCCTAAAGGACAGATATCGGAGTTACATGGGTGACGTTCCATCCTGTGTATAGTGTAAGTTACGGTATAATGTACATTGCCCCCCACCATTGCCCCTCATAAATCCCGCCTGTACAGTAAAGCAGGATGGCTTATTTACAGCCTCAAAGGCCGCAATAAGCTGCGAAGACGAGACGGGCTCCGCGGAAATGAGAATATCCTCTTGTTGCCTGGAGACACCTTCGCTGGAGCATTGGGCCAGGTCACTTTGGATTTTAATTTTCTCATTTTGACACTTTTTATTGTTTTTGTATCTTGCTGCTCTCACGTACATACCAGGGAATTAGCCGTGTAGGGAGGAGGCCGATGAAAGGTCCCCAATATCTATAGGGTATGAAGCCCCAATATCTATAGGGTTCGTGTGTTACAGGCCAGAGAGAGGAGTTCACTGGAAAGATGTCCTTTTTGTGCCATAAAAGTAGATCAAATCGCACAGATCCATAGGACAGGCTGGAAAATAACTGAATATAGCAGTTACCTGATACCTTAAAAAGTGTAAGTATATACAGCACGGCCCTAAAACGGTCTTCCCTTATATACTGTGCAATGCATCATTCACCTATTACATTAAAACCCCTCCTGAGCAGCTAGAAACACCCCAAAACATCTGCCATATACGGAGAATGCTCCACAAGACCTGCCATATACCAGAAACACCCCACAAGACCCGCCGTATACCGAGAACACTCCACAAGACCCGCCGTATACCGAGAACACTCCACAAGTCCTGATGTTTACCAGGAACACCCCACAAGATCTGCCATATATCCCAAGAACACCCCACAAGACCTGCCATATACCGGGAACACCCCACCACCCCACAAGTTATAATGTTTACCGGGAACAACCCACAAGACCTGCCATATACCGGGAACACCCCACAAGATCTGCTGTATACCGGAATCTCCCGCAAGACCCGCCGTATACCGAGAACACTCCACAAGTCCTGATGTTTACCAGGAACACCCCAGAAGACCTGCCATATACCAGGAACACCCCACAAGTCCTGCCGTATACCGGGAACATCCCACAAGACCCGCCTTATACCGAGAACACTCCACAAGACCTGCCATATATCAGAACATCCCACAAGACCTGCCTTATACCGAGAACACCACACAAGTCCTGATGATTACCGGGAACCCCCCACAAGACCTTCCGTATACAGGGAACACCCCACAAGACCTGCAGTATACAGGGAACACACCACAAGACCTGACATATACCCGGAACACCCCACAAGACCTTCCATATACCGGGACACCCCACAAGACCTGCATTATACCGGGAACACCCCACAAGACCTGCCATATATCGGTAACACCCCACAAGACCTGCCATATTCTGGGAATACCACACAAGACCTGCCGTATACCAGGAACATACCAAAAGACATGCCGTATACCAGGAACACCCCAAAAGACCTGCCATATGTGGGAAACATCCCACGAGACCTGCCTTATACCGAGAACGCCACAAAAGTCCTCATGATTACCAGGAACCCCCCACAAGACCTTCCGTATACAGGGAACAGCCCAAAAGACCTGCTGTATACAGGGAACACACCACAAGACCTGCCATATAATGGTAACACCCCACAAGACCTGTCGTATACCAGGAACACCCCAAAAGACCTGCCATATACCGGTAATACCCCACAAGACCTGTCGTATACCAGGAACACCCCAAAAGACCTGCCATATACCAGGAACACCCCAAAAGACCTGCCGTATACCGAGAACACCCCACAAGACCTGCCGTATGCTGGAAACATCCCACAAGAACTGCCTTATACCGAGAACACCCCACAAGTCTTGATGTTTACCGGGAACCCCCTACCAGACCTGCCGTATACAGGGAACACACAAGACCTGACAAATACCGGGAACACCCCACAAGACCTGCTGTACACTAGGATAATCCCATAAGACCATTGAATACTGGGAATAGTAAAGACACTGAGTATACTGGGAACAAGCAAACAAAAAAACTGGGAAACCCCACAAGACCTGCTATATACGGTGAACACCCCATAAGAACTGCAGTCTCCTGGGGAAACCCCAAAAGACCTACTGAATATCAGTAAACGCTCACAAGACCCTCAGTATACTGGGAACACCCCACAAGACCTGACGCATATTTGGAACAGCCAACAATACCTACTGTATACCGGGAACCTTTATATATATCCTATGACATCTCCATGCCCACCATTTCTCTAAAGTCCCAGCACGAAAGTGATTCAAAACCAAGGAAATAATATTTACACTCAACATCGAAGAATTCCTGGACCCCGGTGGAGACGTTGATGGGCGTCGCCCGGATTTGATGTCACCCACAAAGACATATTCATAGAAATGTGAAAGCCTTGGCCTGAAGTACCTTGTTTTCGGGAACTGTGTGCTGAGGTTTTGTTTAGCAGATTCTGGCCACAGAACAAGAAGATTTCTACGCGTCTAACCACAACAGAACATTGTGCTTATCTTTACTTCCATTACAGGTATTTAGCCTTTTTGTTGTTTTGTACGACCATAAAAAGATGTGAATTGAAGAATCTGTCTTCACCATATCCCTCGCTAAAGTCACCACTCCAGCAGCATAGTCTTGTACCATGCATAGATGAGTGGATCGAATCGTGGGACTCCGGTCCAGCGTCCAGGTCAGTGGCACCTAGAGGCTAGACGGGAGTCCCACAAATCTCTTATCTACCATTAGCCAGGGCTGATGTGACCTCATGTGTGCGTCAACGAACCCGTCCTTGATATTGTAGCTTTGACATGACATTTCTACAGAAGAAATGTTATCTGGTGAACATTTACTGGAGAAGGTGAACGACTCGGACGCTGAGAGTTGGTAGATCGTCCTAGATTTTGTTTAGGGTCATTCAGCATCTTCAGTAGATGATCACCAAAAGGCATTTTATTTGTAGAAAGCCAACGTGTCAAAACTACCTTGCTCTGCTCCAGCAACACTACTTCTCAAAATAAACCATACTCAACCATGCAAGGGCCTCCTGTCTTTTGCCTAAATGTCAGTTTATGTTCCTGGGCTCTACCTCGAGTCTGCATTTGACCAATTTTTCCTATATTGTACTTTGGCTGTCATCTTGTGTCGTCCATTTGCCTTTTGGTTTGACTTGGCCTGCTCTCCAGTCACTACCTCTATTTAGCCCGCTCTCCAGTCACTACCTCTATTTAGCCCTCTAAATTTGTCACTCATGAATGAACTTCCAGTTATGACTTCCGGTTCCGTCTGACTGTGCTCTGGTTTCAATGTTGCTGACTATATTCTAGGGACCACGACTTGGAGACCTGACCGGTTAGGTCTAAAAAATTTTTGTGGAGGGCCCCTGTTGAAAAACACGAGGATTCCTAAGGGTATGTGCACATGTTGAGTATTTGGATGCAGAATTTTATGCATCACTTCGGCATCTCTTGGCAGGTAAAAAGCAGGGGCAAAAACATTTTTGCAGCGTTTTTTGGACAGCAATGAATGCTATAGAGATAGATATAGACAGGCAGGCTTATAGACATAGACAGACAGGAATATAGACAGACCAACAGACATATAATTGCAACACCCCCTGACATATTATAAAATTGCACTCTGTGGAGCTCATTGGACAGCTTGTTATGATTAAATAAATAAATGAAAAAAAAAGTACGTGGGTTCCTCCATTTTTTGTAACCAGCAAAGGTAAAGCAGACAGCTGGGAGCTGATATTGTCAGCCTGGGAATGTCCCTGATTTTTAAGCTGGGAAGGGCGAATAATTCCAGCCTGCAGCCGCCCCAGAAGTGAAGCATCAAATGAGATGCTCCAATTCTAGAGCTTCGTCTTGCCTCTTCCCGATTGCCCTGGTACGTTGGCAATCAAGGTATTGGTAGTTGGGGTTGATGTTAGCTGTGAAGCATCAGGCCCTGGTGTTCGTAATGGAGAGGTGTCTATCAGATACCCCCATTACTAACCCCGAAATACAAAAAAAACCACACACACAAAAATACTTTATTGAAATAAACTTTCCCTTGTTCACCACTTTATAAGCACTGACATTACTGCTCTTCAGACATTCCTGATCATTGCGCTCAGGACTACGTCGGATTCGGTGGACTACTTCGAACCTGCGTGGAAAGTTTATTTTTTAATAAAGTGGTGAACAAGGGAAAGTGCTGGGGACTGTTTATTTAAATAAAGATTTTTTGTGTGGGTTTTTTCTTTTTCACTACTGGGTTAGTAATGGGGGGTGTCTGATAGCCACATCTACATAACAAATACCAGGGTTTATGTCAGCTGTGTTTTTGGACACTTCACAGCCAACATCAACCCCATTACCCTGATTGCCAACGCACCATGGCATTGTGAATAGATGAGGCAAAGCGTGAGAATTGGAGCATCTAACGTGATGCACAATTTCTTGGGCAGCTGTAGGCCGGTATGTTTAGGCTGGGAAGGGACCAATAACCAGGGACCTTCCCAGCCTGATAATATCAGCCCCCAGCTGACAGCTTTTCCTTTGCTGGTTACAAAAATTGGGGGA
The DNA here is from genome assembly GCF_046119375.1 of Phyllobates terribilis. NCBI lineage: Eukaryota > Metazoa > Chordata > Amphibia > Anura > Dendrobatidae > Phyllobates > Phyllobates terribilis. The sequence continues at coordinate 962,434,948 of NW_027362762.1, read as the reverse complement.
TCACATGTCGTTTTATTCATTTATTTATTTCATCATAAAAAACTATAGAATAAACTCCACAGGGTGCAATTTTGCAATATGTTGGGGGCTTGTGTAATCATATGTCTATCTATATCTATTATCTATATCTATTATCTATCTCTATAGCATTCAATGCTATCTACGTGTGCACACAACCTTAGACTTTTGACCTCACTTTAGTCAGTGGTAGACAGATTGCAGTGGTAAGATTTCACCTTTATAGTGCGCTTTCCTAAAGGCTTTAATCAGACATAATTTAGTATCCATGGAAGAGTTCATGGATCATTCACAGCAACCAAATGTCCTACTCAAGATGAACATTTTCTATGATATTTGCTCTTTAAATACTCTTGACATTACAACTTTCTTCTCCGTATTGGTCAATATAGTCCCTAACCCCGAACCTTGGCCTCCCTTTACTTGTAGTGTTGGTCTTCCTTATACCTTGAAAATAAGAATTTATGGCCAATTTAAAACTGGGATCAGTGCATTCATGAGCATGGAAAGAGAGCGTGCATTACTTGGTCATCGTTTCATACTAGGAAAATAAAGGGATGATTGAATAAGGTTGGAGACTGGATGATGACCAGATTGTTTTGATGATAGGGTAGTATCATCTGCCACTACCGAAAGTGACCCGGTTGGCCTCAGCGTCCATGATCAGCACCTGAAAAACACATTCAGTTATCTAACCATGGAATGGTTCCGGTTTTAGAAGTTTTATTAGGACTTCCTAATGTATTCATTGGGTATTATAAAGGTGTATAGGGAAAGTGGACACCCATAGAAGGTCCTGCGCCAACAAAAATTGATGCTATCTCTGACCATCTTGGTTATATGGAAAGGAGATGAATAATAAGGATTGTTCATGGCTTCCTCCATCGCGTCAATGCATATACAGTATATACAGAGCATCTATGGACTCATAAGGGACAATAGATGGCTTTTCCTATCTTTTTCTAATTTTTTTTTTTCTTTTCCAAAAGACAGGAAAACAAAAGCAAAGCTGAGCTGATTAGGCAACGACCTGCCAAGGAAGAAAGGAAAAATGCACACAGCAAAACAATTAGCCCAAACGCAAGGCAAAAGTCCGTAATGTTATCCAGAATGACAGCACAGCCATTGTTCGAGCTGCCAAGGCTCTGCATGCTTGTTGGATCTCGAAAAGGTCCGAGGAGAATAATAAACTAAGCAGATTAGACTAAGAGCGATGCTTTGGTACCACTTCTACCGACGTACAACTCACATACTGTTCCGAGTTTTACAATATGAGCGGGGAAGCTGTAGGTAAACCCAGAAAATGGCTGCTCTGTGTTGGCAGAAGGGCGCCTGCCAACAAACAGGGAATGCTTTATTATTTAACAGTTGGTACTGCTGGAGTCCTGGCACTGCAATAGAGCAATCTCTGTCTTAGTGCAAGTAAGCCTGATGTTAAGAGCTTATGAGCCAAATCATGTTTACCATAGTCTGTGAGAACCTAAATAGCCCCATCAGATGGACAAATTCCTAAGGTACAACAGTTCTTGGCCAAACAAGCGCATGAAAAATTCAATGGACAGAAAAAAAATTGGGCGAGAGAGCGAGGTGCAAAGTCATTTCAGTTCCTGCACAATTAAACTCTACAGATGGAGATGAGCGATTATCACAGTGCCCCCCCTTCCATGCCGAATAGGTCTTCATCCTACACATCTCCACCCATGGTCTACCTCATTAGCCGCAGCAAATCGACTCTTCCTATAGCCTGGTGACTGGCGGCCAACTGGCTGCCGGGGAGACGGAATCATACGAAGGACTATTTGCCATCACGCCCTGGGCTCCACTAGGGCATATGTGCAGGATTACATCTCTCTCGCCAGACCCCGCGACGTCGTCGTTACTTGCTACCACCAAAGGAGACGACCTTGTTGAAAATGAGTTTTGATTACAATTTCATCTCATTAGCAGGGATTTGATCTCTTGTTCCTACCGAGAACTGCTCTATACAAATGATACGTGGAAGCCAAATGGAGACAGAGAGACGGAGCGGGCGCTGGATGCATGGAACGCTTTTTTTTGGACGCGTTTCGCTTGCTAAGTCATTTACATAAACATACAATTCTTCCTAGAAAAATTTATGTTTGGCAGATATTTGTTGGGCCCGGGTTGTTCTCACGGAGAGAATTCTGCAATACTCAGAGAAAATAAAGACTGGAGGGCGGCATCGCGCCAATGTTTTATTTCGCTGTTTACATGATACACGTATGAAGAACACTCGGCGAGAGATAACAATGCGATGCGAGGTCGTCTTCTGGATTTAATATTTCCATCTTTGGGCTCAGCAGGTCAGTTCTAAGATACGGCTCCTGCTAATGGAATCTGCTCCAAACTGGGCATTGTCCAATCCAAAAAACTGCAAAAATGCTTCAGGAAAATCAATTCTTCCAAAACACTTGAAAAACTCTTCAAAACAGCTTCAGGAATTGAAAAACCGTTCAATACGCCCCAAAATGCACATTTTTCCGAAACGGTTTCCACTAGAAGTTTTTGACCATCTGAGCAAAACTCTGTGTGCACATATCATTGGGCCATGTTCACAGTGAGTTTTTTGAGGAGATCCAAAAACCATGAGTTTTTCAAGCAGAAAATGCTTCAGGAAACTCTCCTGTTTTGAGGAGTTTTTCGAGGTGTTTTTCTTTTCCAGAAAAGTTTCCAGATGCAGTTTTGAAAAGTTTTAGAAGAGTTTCTGACCTGAAGTGTTCTTTGCAGCCTTTTGATTGGACAGTGGAGAGGTTTTCTTCAAGAACTATTTCAAACAAGTGACCCGCACTTACTTTTTTCCAGCAGGCATTTTTTAAAATGTCTGTAGGAAAAAAAATCTCACAAAAGCGTAGGCTTCAGATGCCGGCACAGCCACGGAGTTTTCCCAAAAGAAGCCACTCCAGGAAAACGCTGCTGGTCATTTTTCTGAAGCAGTTTTGCTGTTGATCTTGTAGTGGCTGCGCCGCCGCTACCGCATCTTTTACTGTGAAGTATAAAGAGCAGGCGGCGAGCGGAGACTGACGAAGAATAGACAAGTCACTTCTTTTAACCGCTTTAGGGTTGTGATAGAACGTGGGCACAGTGTCGCTTTGACATTGTTGTGCACTATGTCTATTTTATAGGGCACTTTTTGGTGCTTTTTTGGGTGAATTTCGCTCGGAATCTGCTTGAAAAAGACATCATGTGCACATAGACCTATGAACAGCAAAGTGGGTTTCTTATAGAAATTAACAGAAAGAATTTTCTAAAGTGTTTCTGAAGCAGTCTTTGAGGATGATTTTGGAGAGGATCTGACCCCTCCCCCCCAAAAAAAACCTCCAAAAACTCAGGTTAAAATATGATTTTGCACAATATAACAATTTAAATGTATAGTATAAATCATGAAAGTGTTATATGGAAGCAAAATTATTAATAACTGGCTACAGCTAATAACAGTGGAGCGACTGTGAATCCACTACTGACTGACAGATACATTAATACCGCCACTACTAATGAACACGTATAAATATAACACTCTTGTCTTGGGGAAGGGTTTCCTTTTTATATGCATTGTGTCTTTAAGGCAACATCTATATTTAACCACTAATTAATTGATTTATTTTACTCCCCCTTCTACAGGCATGAAGAGGAAGGGCCGGGGGCGCGCTTCGTGCGTTGGACGGCTTACTCGCTTGCCTGTCGAGACTAAAGCCTTAAAACCTCCTCATTGTTTGGAGACAATCAATATACATTGCAGTGAATTATAGATGTACAGTCACCACTCGGCCATAAAGGAGAAACTTCACCGAGCTCCATAACTCACGTGGCTGGTTAAATACACAGGAGTGGCGCACATGGCGAGTTCGGTGTCACAGCTCTCCACCTACGCTGAGATATGGAAGGAAATACTCGTCACACATCTATCACAAGATTTGCCCTTATGTTGCCCTTACTTATTCTTTTATACAGACCAGTGGGGTGTATAGGAATCACAGGGGCAGAGCAGGGGCAGAGCAAGGGAGAAGTAGGGGCAGAGCAAGGGAGGAGCAGGGGCAGAGCAGGGGAGGAGCAAAGGAGGAGCAGGGGCAGAGCAAGGGAGGAGTAGGGGCAGAGCAAGGGAGGAGCAGGGCCAGAGCAAGGGAGGAGCAGGGCCAGAGCAAGGGAGGAGTAGGGGCAGAGCAGGGGAGGAGCAGGGGCAGAGCAGGGGAGGAGCAGAGGCAGAGCAGAGGAGGAGCAGGGGCAGAGCAAGGGAGGAGCAGCGGCAGAGCAAGGGAGGAGCAGCGCCAGAGCAAGGGAGGAGCAGGGCCAGAGCAGGGGAGGAGCAAAGGAGGAGCAGGGACAGAGCAAGGGAGGAGTAGGGGCAGAGCAGGGGAGGAGCAGGGGCAGAGCAGAGGAGGAGCAAGGGAGGAGTAGGGGCAGAGCAAGGGAGGAGTAGGGGCAAAGCAAGGGAGGAGCAGGGGCAGAGCAGGGGAGGAGCAGAGGCAGAGCAGAGGAGGAGCAGGGGCAGAGCGAGGGAGGAGTAGGAGCAGAGCAAGGGAGGAGCAGGGGCAGAGCAGGGGAGTAGCAAAGGAGGAGCAGGGGCAGAGCAAGGGAGGAGTAGGGGCAGAGCAGGGGAGGAGCAGGGGCAGAGCAGGGGAGGAGCAGAGGCAGAGCAGAGGAGGAGCAGGGGCAGAGCAAGGGAGGAGTAGGGGCAGAGCAAGGGAGGAGCAGGGGCAGAGCAAGGGAGCAGGGCCAGAGCAAGGGAGGAGCAGGGGAAGAGCAGGGGAGAAGCAAAGGAGGAGCAGGGGCAGAGCAAGGGAGGAGTAGGGGCAGAGCAGGGGAGGAGCAGAGGCAGAGCAGAGGAGGAGCAAGGGAGGAGTAGGGGCAGAGCAAGGGAGGAGCAGGGGCAGAGCAGGGGAGGAGCAGAGGCAGAGCAGAGGAGGAGCAGGGGCAGAGCGAGGGAGGAGTAGGGGCAGAGCAAGGGAGGAGCAGGGGAGGAGCAGGGGCAGAGCAGGGGCAGAGCAAGGGAGGAGCAGGGGCAGAGCAAGGGAGGAGTAGGGGCAGAGCAGGGGAGGAGCAGGGACAGAGAAGGGGTAGAGCAGGGGAGGAGCAGGGGTAGAGCAGGGGAGGAGCAGGGGCGGAGCAGGGCGCAGCAGGGGTAGAGCAGGAGCGGAGCAGAGCAAGGGAGGAGCAGGGGCAGAGCAAGGGAGGAGCAGGGGCAGAGCAAGGGAGGAGCAGGGGCAGAGCAAGGGAGGAGCAGGGGCAGAGCAAGGGAGGAGCAGGGGCAGAGCAAGGGAGGAGCAGGGGCAGAGCAGGGGAGGAGCAAAGGCGGAGCAAGGGGAGGAGCAGGGGTACAGCAGGGGCAGAGCAGGGGCTCAGTTATCGCTGCACCCCCTGTACAACTTCACCACTAGGATCCTGTCCGATTGGAAACATTATTGGGGGGGATTTAGCAATTGCTCTGCACCACTATTTTGGAATAAAAAAGTTGCAATATTTGGTGTGTATTTGCACTACAATATATATCCGCTATCGACACTTTACAAAAGTAGTTGGGAACTTCGGGTGAAGGCGAATGACCATAGGTACACAGCAGCTCTGTGCATTTCGGTGTCTACAGAAGAGCCCAAGATTCACCAGATTTACGAAGAAGAGCTTCGCTTACTAAATTTGATGCATCTTACCTAATTTGGAGCATTTTTCGAGTATAAAAAGCCAGTCTTAGGCTATGTGCCCACGTTGCATTTATGAAGCAGAAAATTTCTGCTGCATAAATGCAAGTCCTCTCCCGGAAAAACGCATGCGGAATTCCGCACGCGTTTATCGCGCATTTTTCGCGCGTTTATCACGCGTTTTCCACATGCGGAATTGCCTTGCGTTTTTTATGCATTGGGCAAAGGCAATTCCGCTTGCGGAAACGCAAAATTAAATGACATGCTGCGGATTTTTGAACGCGGCATAAACGCTGCGGAAAAATCCGCAGCATGTGCATAGAACTTGCGGAATCCCATTGGGGACCATGGGGTGCGGATATACATGCGTTTTTCAAGCGTTTACGCGGAAATTCCGCAGCATATACGCTTGAAAAATGCTACGTGGGCACACAGCCTTAAAGGCGCTGCCCCCCAGATTTTTGGAGGATTATAAAAATCAAAACATTGATCTGAAAATTTAAAAAAAAAAACCTTCCTGTCCTCCACCAGATCCCTGCTACCCTTGTTACCCTACCTGTCTCCTCGCTTTCTCTTCTGGCTTGGGACAGCAAATGACTTCTACAGTCAATCAATCACTGCTGCAGATAATCGGTGGCTGCTGATTGGCTGAAACAGTCAAGTGATGCATCCTACTGGAGTAGGAAGCGAGAAGACCAGCAGTGCACACTGGCATCAAGAAGCAGCAGAGGGGCCGATAGTTTTCTTTTTCAGATCACCATGGGTCCATTTAAAAAAACGTGGTGAACCACCCTCTCTGTGTTTCTGCAAACTTCAATAACCCCTTTCTCCCGTTCCCATCTCAAAGGACCTTGCTAGAAGAACAAGTGAAATTTTCCATATTGCAATCATGCCAGATTCTAAATGGCTGGGGTATAGTGACAGGTAGAGGATACATTGCCCATTCCAACATCTGAATGCCCAAAATGTGCCGCACCCCGTTATCCTGTAAGAGAAACCATGCCAGGCATGAGGGTATTCATCTTGGGAGCATTAGACTTCGCTTGCACCAATTTTAGCCTTGGCCACAAAGAGGCGGTGTGTACAGTCACCTAAAGAGAAGCTATAGAGACGGTGACAGACACAGCAATTTCGGCAATTGAAAAGAAAACAAGTAAAAGATACAATAACTGATGTACGCCCTAATGAATCATTGATGTGCTCAGTTCTCGCAGAAAAAAAAAAAAGTAATATTATACTCGGCTTATGTTTTAATTGATTTATTAATATTTTATCACAGGAATGTAATTTAAGCTTTTCGTGATTTAGCTCTCATAAACCTTTAGCATTTTGCAAATTCAAATTCCAATTTGAAGCCAGGGCGAGCAATTAACTTTTCTATCATCTTGTCAGGGGAGAAGGTTCGTGTTTAATTTGAGACAAAGTGACAGAAATATATACACACTCCGTGTATTACTGCAATTTCATTACAGTCAGTTTTGTATGCAGTCATTACTCACATAGGTGGGGGGTGACCCCCATATACTGCCGATGTGTCCCCCACATCATCTACAGAGGAACTCAACACAAATCGTACATTCTAACTTTGCATTTACATGGTAACAAATCATTTACATTACATTACTGATCCTGAGTTACATCCTGTATTATACTCCAGAGCTGCACTCACTATTCTGCTGGTGGAGTCACTGTGTATATAAAATTACATTACTGATCCTATACTGATCCTGAGTTACATCCTGTATTATACTCCAGAGCTGCACTCACTATTCTGCTGGTGGAGTCACTGTGTACATACATTACATTACTGATCCTGAGTTACATCCTGTATTATACTCCAGAGCTGCACTCACTATTCTGCTGGTGCAGTCACTGTGTATATACATTACATTACTGATCCTATACTGATCCGGAGTTACATCCTGTATTATACTCCAGAGCTGCACTCACTATTCTGCTGGTGCAGTCACTGTGTATATACATTACATTACTAATCCTGAGTTACATCCTGTATTATACTCCAGAGCTGCACTCACTATTCTGCTGGTGCAGTCACTGTGTATATACATTACATTACTGATCCTATACTGATCCGGAGTTACATCCTGTATTATACTCCAGAGCTGCACTCACTATTCTGCTGGTGCAGTCACTGTGTATATACATTACATTACTAATCCTGAGTTACATCCTGTATTATACTCCAGAGCTGCACTCACTATTCTGCTGGTGCAGTCACTGTGTACATACATTACATTACTAATCCTGAGTTACATCCTTTATTATACTCCAGAGCTGCACTCACTATTCTGCTGGTGCAGTCACTGTGTACATACATTACATTACTGATCCTGAGTTACATCCTGTATTATACTCCAGAGCTGCACTCACTATTCTGCTGGTGCAGTCACTGTATACATACATTACATTACTGATCCTGAGTTACATCCTGTATTATACCCCAGAGCTGCACTCACTATTCTGCTGGTGCAGTCACTGTATACATACATTACATTACTGATCCTGAGTTACATCCTGTATTATACTCCAGAGCTGCACTCACTATTCTGCTGAGGCAGTCACTGTGTACATACATTACATTACTGATCCTGAGTTACATCCTGTATTATACTCCAGAGCTGCACTCCCTATTCTGCTGGTGCAGGCACTGTGTACATACATTACATTACTGATCCTGAGTTACATCCTGTATACTCCAGAGCTGCACTCACTATTCTGCTGGTGCAGTCACTGTGTACATACATTACATTACTGACCCTGTTCTGATCCTGAGTTACATCCTGTATTATACTCCAGAGCTGCACTCACTATTCTGCTGGTGCAGTCACTGTGTACATACATTACTGATCCTGAGTTACATCCTGTATTATACTTCAGAGCTGCACTCACTATTCTGCTGGTGCAGTCACTATGTACATACATTACATTACTGATCCTGAGTTACCTCCTGTATTATACTCCAGAGCTGCACTCACTATTCTGCTGGTGCAGTCACTGTGTACATACATTACATTACTGATCCTGAGTTACCTCCTGTATTATACTCCAGAGCTGCACTCACTATTCTGCTGGTGTAGTCACTGTGTACATACATTACATTACTGATCCTGAGTTACATCCTGTATTATACTCCAGAGCTGCACTCACTATTCTGCTGGTGCAGTCACTGTGTACATACATTACATTACTGATCCTGAGTTACCTCCTGTATTATACTCCAGAGCTGCACTCACTATTCTGCTGGTGCAGTCACTGTGTACATACATTACATTACTGATCCTGAGTTACCTCCTGTATTATACTCCAGAGCTGCACTCACTATTCTGCTGGTGCAGTCACTGTGTACATACATTACATTACTGATCCTGAGGTACATCCTGTATTATACTCCAGAGCTGCACTCACTATTCTGCTGGTGCAGTCACTGTGTACATACATTACTGATCCTGAGTTACATCCTGTATTATACTGCAGAGCTGCACTCACTATTCTGCTGGTGCTGTCACTGTGTACATACATTACATTACTGATCCTGAGTTACATCCTGTATTATACTCCAGAGCTGCACTCACTATTCTGTTGGTGCAGTCACTGTGTACATACATTACATTACTGATCCTGAGTTACCTCCTGTATTATACTCCAGAGCTGCACTCACTATTCTGCTGGTGCAGTCACTGTGTACATACATTACATTACTGATCCTGAGTTACCTCCTGTATTATACTCCAGAGCTGCACTCACTATTCTGCTGGTGCCGTCACTGTGTACATACATTACATTGCTTATCCTGAGTTACATCCTGTATTATACTTCAGAGCTGCACTCACTATTCTGCTGGTGCAGTCACTGTGTATATACATTACATTACTGATCCTGAGTTACCATCCTGTATTATACTCCAGAGCTGCACTCACTATTCTGCTGGTGCAGTCACTGTGTATATACATTACATTACTGATTCTGAGTTATATCCTGTATTATACTCCAGAGCTGCACTCACTATTCTGCTGGTGCAGTCACTGTGTACATACATTACATTACTGATCCTGAGTTACATCCTGTATTATACTCCAGAGCTGCACTCACTATTCTGCTGGTGCAGTCACTGTGTACATACATTACATTACTGATCCTGAGTTATATCCTGTATTATACTCCAGAGCTGCACTCACTATTCTGCTGGTGCAGTCACTGTGTACATACATTACATTACTGATCCTGAGTTACATCCTGTATTATACCCCAGAGCTGCGCTCACGATTCTGCTGGTGCAGTCACTGTGTACATACATTACATTACTGATCCTGAGTTACATCCTGTATTATACTCCAGAGCTGCACTCACTATTCTGCTGGTGCAGTCACTGTGTACATACATTACATTACTGATCCTGAGTTACATCCTGTATTATACTCCAGAGCTGCACTCACTATTCTGCTGGTGCAGTCACTGTGTACATACATTACATTACTGATCCTGAGTTATATCCTGTATTATACTCCAGAGCTGCACTCACTATTCTGCTGGTGCAGTCACTGTGTACATACATTACATTACTGATCCTGAGTTACATCCTGTATTATACCCCAGAGCTGCGCTCACTATTCTGCTGGTGCAGTCACTGTGTACATACATTACATTACTGATCCTGAGTTACATCCTGTATTATACTCCAGAGCTGCAGTCACTATTCTGCTGGTGCAGTCACTGTGTACATACATTACATTACTGATCCTGAGTTACATCCTGTATTATACTCCAGAGCTGCACTCACTATTCTGCTGGTGCAGTCACTGTGTACATACATTACATTACTGATCCTGAGTTACATCCTGTATTATACTCCAGAGCTGCACTCACTATTCTGCTGGTGCAGTCACTGTGTACATACATTACATTACTGATCCTGAGTTACATCCTGTATTATACTCCAGAGCTGCACTCACTATTCTGCTGGTGCAGTCATGTACATACATTACATTACTGATCCTGAGTTACATCCTGTATTATACTCCAGAGCTGCACTCACTATTCTGCTGGTGCAGTCACTGTGTACATACATTACATTACTGATTCTGAGTTACATCCTGTATTATACTCCAGAGCTGCACTCACTATTCTGCTGGTGGAGTCACTGTGTACATACATTACATTACTGATCCTGAGTTATATCCTGTATTATACTCCAGAGCTGCACTCACTATTCTGCTGGTGCAGTCACTGTGTACATACATTACATTACTGATCCTGAGTTACGTCCTGTATTATACTCCAGAGCTGCACTCACTATTCTGCTGGTGCAGTCACTGTCTACATACATTACATTACTGATCCTGAGTTACATCCTGTATTATACTCCAGAGCTGCACTCACTATTCTGCTGGTGCAGTCACTGTGTACATACATTACATTACTGATCCTGAGTTACATCCTGTATTATACTCCAGAGCTGCACTCACTATTCTGCTGGTGGAGTCACTGTGTACATACATTACATTACTGATCCTGAGTTACATCCTGTATTATACTCCAGAGCTGCACTCACTATTCTGCTGGTGCAGTCCTGAGTACATACATTACTGACCCTGCACTGATCCTATGTACCCAGGTTAGTGTCGGCGGCTCGGCCGGCCACAGACTTGGATGAGACTAATGAACATGTACAGTATATGATGTTTTTCATATACACTACATTTTTTGGATGAATTTTCACCATAACGATTTCTTTTTGGAAGTGCTACAACATAATGCGATGTTCGTGTACGTCCTGAGAAGCCACCTCCGATGGCCAAATGTCCCACCATTAATACCATGAAGCTTTATGATGGCGGGCGGATTCTCCTCTCTCCCTCTTGCTTCCTGGAGCGCAGCCAGTTTGCAGCATCTTACAAAGCGCTCGCCGTCCCCTCCGTGGAGCTTTGTAGTGTGTGCGCTCCCTACCATCAGATGGAGGACATAGGTAACCTTTCCCACAGTCTCTCAGCTGCCGGCTTTGTCTGAGAGATTACCTGAAGTAACTCTGCGCCTGGCCCCCGTGGGGATAAGTTTGGAAAGGACAAAAGGTTTGATCTGAAAACAAGTACATTCAAGGGGGGACAGAGGGGTGGACAAAATTAGGAAATTACAGACAGTTGCAAAGAAAAAAAAATATATATAAAAGACCGTTCCCTTCTTACCATCTGTTTCGGGAGCTTTACTGCTGCTCCATGTATGGCACAAAGGATATAAAAGCCCCCCGCTGTCTGGGGGGGGTGTCGCCGTTCTCCGGAATTAGTAAGGTAATATGGTGACTTAATCTAAATAAAATCATACCACTGACACGGATACCTCGCCCCGTGAAGGGCTCCTGACCATGAATTCATGAATCTGAATTTAGTCCGTTCCCCGTTGGGACACACATATTGGCCGTGCATCGTTAATGGCTTTATGCTCGGAGATGTGGATGAAGAATAATAAAAAAAACACAGGGGATGGAAAATTAACAGGCCGCACATCGAGGAAAGATTATTAGGTCAACTGGATGGGGAGCACTAGATGCTCGATGTCTCTCGAGAAGTGGGACATGACAAATCATGGTGTCGTTCCAAGTGGCTGAGCTACCAAGAGTGGACAATCCATGGGTCCTTCCTCGTCAAGCCTCTGTTCCCTTGGTTAGAAATCTGGGGGTAAAAAAAACCCATAAGTCCCTCAACAGCCTCCGATCCAACCAGTCTCCTACTTAGTACTCACAAGAGAACAGACTCTCGAAACAGCAAAGGGAGGCCTTTTCCTTTTGGAGAAGTTTGAAGAAGCTTTTTGGAGAAGTTTGGATTTATATCGTGTGGTAAGGCTTCTTAGGTTATCTTACAGTTTTTTGAAGAACCCTTTGGAGGGGATTCTCTCAGACATCCACCTTACAAACCGATTCAAAAACTCTTCGAAAATTCTTCAAATTCACTTCTATGAGGAGATTTTTTAACTTTTTTTTTTCTCCTTGAAGAGGTTTTGTAAAAAGTTTGGTGGAAAAAAAAAAGAAAGTGCATCTCACTTTGAACCAGATCCTGAAGGAAACCTCTTCAAACTAAGCACAGTCCAATGCAAAGAACGCTTCAGGCTATAGGGAAAAGCTAAGTCTTCAAATCCATTTCAAGAAAAGAAAAACTCATCTAAATAATCCCCGCAAAAAAGTTTCCTGAAGCGGTTGAAAAACTCAAGAAACTCCATATGATCATTGCATTATAGGGTCAGTCAACATTGACTTCTAGACTGCTACGTCCCATAGGTGGCCCTCTAGACCCTGTTCCCTTCTTTGGTACAATAAAGAAGACATGGGTCACTCAATTGATGCTGTGACGCATAAAACGATGGCGCTGGATAGTGAAAAGCTTTACCCAAAGGGTAATTCCCAATTGGGCAAGTTATCGCCTATCCACAGAAAAGCCGGTAACTTGCTGATGGCTGAGGGTCTAATTTCACCGATCCTAAAAATGGGGCTCTACAATGGGGTGGTGGCTATTGGATATAAAACAAATCTTTAGCACTGAATATTTCATGCTCGGGCTGAGACCTTCTTCAGGTTTGTGCATTGAATGGCACTGTTCTGTACCACTGCGCCGGTTTTGGAGGGAAATTACAACCCCTTTTTCATGCTTTGAATGGCAGTGTTTAAGACACTGTATTGTTGTAATTAAGAGATAATATTTCTCCAGGCCGATGGAAGGAGACTTGTAGGCCATGCAATGCTCCTCTGGGAATTTAAATATGCAGATATCCTCTTCAGAAACGAAGACGGCAGAAACTCTGGTGACTATAAAAGTCAATATCAACAATTTAATGAGTCTTGCCATATGACTTCGATAAGAATCCAAACCAGACAATAAATTTACAGATGCGTGTTTCAGGATGTTTGCCCCTCATCAGTGCAAAGCAAGCAGTCTGATTTGGCTGAGTGAGAGACTTCTGACATGCAACCACTTAGACCTAGTCAGAGGTCTCTCACCCAGCCAAATCAGCTTCCTGTTTTGCACTGATGAGCAGCAAACACCCCAAAACACTTGTCTGCAAATGGAGTGTCTGGTTAGGCTTATAATTCTAAGTCATGTAGCAAGGTTCGTTAAATGGTCGATATTGAATTTTATGATTGCTACATCCAATAGCTAGAACTATGAGCCAAGACCTCTTCATCTCTGAGGAGGCTATTTGCATATTGCGGTAATTAAGCACTTTGATTTGGGAAGAGTTTGACGCTGTTTTGTAGGCATTATAAGTCCACATTGTATGGCACTGTTATTTGGTACTATATGGCAGTGTTCAAACACTGTATGGCACTATTATAGTACTAGTAACTGGTCACAAGTCTGAATGACTGGAAAAGAATATACTGCCCTTTCCAAGAGAGGATGTTGGGGACCCAAATGGTGGCCTGGTCTGGGACTAAGGGTATTATCAATGCAGGCCTGGGGAGCCAAGGGCACACCAGTAACATTCATTCTAGCTGCCCACTGATCAGCTACATGCAAATATTACATTACCCTTATTCACAATGTTGTCTATGCCTCTATATAATAATTTACTGGGTAGTTTGTGAAAGGAATGATGACAAGCTTGGCATAAAAAATCAAGTGTATTGTGCCAACTACTGCCAAAATAAGGAGCTGAGGGGTCCACCGGGGAATTCACCTGCTCGGCTGTGAGCCAGTCCGAGCCTTGGTATTGAAATGTAAGAGTTTTGAGTCTGTATCATTGTGTTATTATAGTCATGTTCCTTTGTATTACAGATACGGACCTGGGAGTCTTCCGCAATAAGACGATGATTCAGTGTATGGTTTAAGTTTCATACCAGCAAACCTATATTCTGTTTGTTCTCTCCTCTTAAAGTCAACACTGAACAGAAGGGCCGAATGTTCATTACAAGCTGTAACGTAAAGTTTACATAGAGCGCGGCAGGTGCAGAGTGTCTAGACACCTCGGGGTGTAATACGGTGTATGGTTAGGGCGTGGACTGAGGAATGTAACACTAAGAAGAGTTACTTGTATGTTATGCAAGGTAGAGCGTAGGATGCCAGATAGGTTTAGCCAGAGGTGTATATTTAAAGAAGAAACTGCAATGACAACGGGATATTCGTGCAAGAAATGTTTTAAAAAATTCAATCAAATTACCGGTATATAATTGGTGAAAATATTTCCCACGAATCTTCTGTGAATAACAGCATGGACAGGTATGGAGGGGGCAAGAGGTCGGACGGGATGGAGAAAACTGGCACTATGAGAGAGGTGAAAAGTAGATCGAGAACTAATAGCTCAAGAGAAAAGAGGCTGCACGAAGCTTCACACCGAGCGCAACATAAAGTAAGATCTCATAGTCCAAATGGAAAGAAATGTAAATATCACTGTCCAAGTGTATAAAAACGGAAGGGAAATGTCATAGCTAAAGTGATAGGAAAATGTCAAAGTCTAAGTGGAAGGAAATGGAAAGCTAACCTCAGTCTATGGGGAAGGGAGTGGAAAGCTAACCTCAATCTATGGGGAAGGGAATGGAAAGCGAACCTCAGTCTATGGGGAAGGGAATGGAAAGCTAACCTCAGTCTATGGGGAAGGGAATGGAAAGCTAACCTCAGTCTATGGGGAGGGGAGTGGAAAGCTAACCTTAGTCTATGGGGAAGGGAATGGAAAGCTAACCTCAGTCTAGGGGGAAGGAAATGGAAAGCTAACCTCAGTCTATGGGGAAGGGAATGGAAAGCTAACCTCAGTCTATGGGGAAGGGAGTGGAAAGCTAACCTCAATCTATTGGGAAGGGAATGGAAAGCTAACCTCAGTCTATGGGGAAGGAAATGGAAAGCTAACCTTAGTCTATGGGGAAGGGAATGGAAAGCTAACCTCAGTCTAGGGGGAAGGAAATGGAAAGCTAACCTCAGTCTAGGGGGAAGAAAATGGAAAGCTAACCTTAGTCTAGGGCGAAGGGAATGGAAAGCTAACCTCAGTCTAGGGGGAAGGAAATGGAAAGCTAACCTCAGTCTAGGGGGAAGGAAATGGAAAGCTAACCTTAGTCTATGGGGAAGGGAGTGGAAAGCTAACCTCAGTCTATGGGGAAGGGAATGGAAAGCTAACCTCAGTCTATGGGGAAGGAAATGGAAAGCTAACCCTAGTCTAGGGGGAAGGGAATGGAAAGCTAACCTCAGTCTGTGGGGAAGGGAGTGGAAAGCTAACCTCAGTCTGTGGGGAAGGGAATGGAAAGCTAACCTCAGTCTATGGGGAAGGGAGTGGAAAGCTAACCTTAGTCTATGGGGAAGGGAATGGAAAGCTAACCTTAGTCTATGGGGAAGGGAGTGGAAACGTAACCTCAGTCTATGGGGAAGGGAATGGAAAGCTAACCTCAGTCTATGGGGAAGGGAGTGGAAAGCTAACCTCAGTCTATGGGGAAGGGAATGGAAAGCTAACCTCAGTCTATGGGGAAGGAAATGGAAAGCTAACCCTAGTCTAGGGGGAAGGGAATGGAAAGCTAACCTCAGTCTGTGGGGAAGGGAGTGGAAAGCTAACCTCAGTCTATGGGGAAGGGAGTGGAAAGCTAACCTCAGTCTATGGGGAAGGGAATGGAAAGCTAACCTCAGTCTATGGGGAAGGGAGTGGAAAGCTAACCTCAGTCTATGGGGAAGGGAATGGAAAGCTAACCTCAGTCTATGGGGAAGGGAATGGAAAGCTAACCTTAGTCTATGGGGAAGGGAATGGAAAGCTAACCTCAGTCTAGGGGGAAGGAAATGGAAAGCTAACCTCAGTCTAGGGGGAAGGAAATGGAAAGCTAACCTCAGTCTAGGGGGAAGGAAATGGAAAGCTAACCTCAGTCTAGGGGGAAGGAAATGGAAAGCTAACCTTAGTCTAAGGGGAAGGAAATGGAAAGCTAACCTTAGTCTAAGGGGAAGGAAATGGAAAGCTAACCTCAGTCTAGGGGGAAGGAAATGGAAAGCTAACCTTAGTCTAGGGGGAAGGGAATGGAAAGCTAACCTCAGTCTAGGGGGAAGGAAATGGAAAGCTAACCTCAGTCTAGGGGGAAGGAAATGGAAAGCTAACCTCAGTCTATGGGGAAGGGAGTGGAAAGCTAACCTCAGTCTATGGGGAAGGGAATGGAAAGCTAACCTCAGTCTATGGGGAAGGAAATGGAAAGCTAACCCTAGTCTAGGGGGAAGGGAATGGAAAGCTAACCTCAGTCTATGGGGAAGGGAATGGAAAGCTAACCTCAGTCTAAGGGAAGGGAATGGAAAGCTAACCTCAGTCTATGGGGAAGGGAATGGAAAGCTAACCTCAGTCTATGGGGAAGGGAATGGAAAGCTAAACTCAGTCTATGGGAAAGGGAGTGGAGAGCTTACCTCAGTCTATGGGGAAGGGAGTGGAAAGCTAACCTCAGTCTATGGGGAAGGGAATGGAAAGCTAACCTCAGTCTATGGGGAAGGGAGTGGAAAGCTAACCTTAGTCTATGGGGAAGGGAATGGAAAGCTAACCTCAGTCTATGGGGAAGGGAATGGAAAGCTAACCTCAGTCTAAGGGAAGGGAATGGAAAGCTAACCTCAGTCTATGGGGAAGGGAATGGAAAGCTAACCTCAGTCTATGGGGAAGGGAGTGGAAAGCTAACCTCAGTCTATGGGGAAGGAAATGGAAAGCTAACCTCAGTCTATGGGGAAGGGAATGGAAAGCTAACCTCAGTCTATGGGAAAGGGAGTGGAAAGCTAACCTCAGTCTATGGGGAAGGGAGTGGAAAGCTAACCTCAGTCTATGGGGAAGGGAATGGAAAGCTAACCTCAGTCTATGGGGAAGGAAATGGAAAGCTAACCTCAGTCTATGGGGAAGGGAGTGGAAAGCTAACCTCAGTCTATGGGGAAGGGAATGGAAAGCTAACCTCAGTCTATGGGGAAGGGAATGGAAAGCTAACCTTAGTCTATGGGGAAGGGAATGGAAAGCTAACCTCAGTCTAGGGGGAAGGAAATGGAAAGCTAACCTCAGTCTAGGGGGAAGGAAATGGAAAGCTAACCTCAGTCTAGGGGGAAGGAAATGGAAAGCTAACCTCAGTCTAGGGGGAAGGAAATGGAAAGCTAACCTTAGTCTAAGGGGAAGGAAATGGAAAGCTAACCTTAGTCTAAGGGGAAGGAAATGGAAAGCTAACCTCAGTCTAGGGGGAAGGAAATGGAAAGCTAACCTTAGTCTAGGGGGAAGGGAATGGAAAGCTAACCTCAGTCTAGGGGGAAGGAAATGGAAAGCTAACCTCAGTCTAGGGGGAAGGAAATGGAAAGCTAACCTCAGTCTATGGGGAAGGGAGTGGAAAGCTAACCTCAGTCTATGGGGAAGGGAATGGAAAGCTAACCTCAGTCTATGGGGAAGGAAATGGAAAGCTAACCTCAGTCTAAGGGAAGGGAATGGAAAGCTAACCTCAGTCTAAGGGAAGGGAATGGAAAGCTAACCTCAGTCTATGGGGAAGGGAATGGAAAGCTAACCTCAGTCTATGGGGAAGGGAATGGAAAGCTAAACTCAGTCTATGGGAAAGGGAGTGGAGAGCTAACCTCAGTCTATGGGGAAGGGAGTGGAAAGCTAACCTCAGTCTATGGGGAAGGGAATGGAAAGCTAACCTCAGTCTATGGGGAAGGGAGTGGAAAGCTAACCTTAGTCTATGGGGAAGGGAATGGAAAGCTAACCTTAGTCTATGGGGAAGGGAGTGGAAACCTAACCTCAGTCTATGGGGAAGGAAATGGAAAGCTAACCTCAGTCTATGGGGAAGGGAGTGGAAAGCTAACCTCAATCTATGGGGAAGGGAATGGAAAGCGAACCTCAGTCTATGGGGAAGGGAATGGAAAGCTAACCTCAGTCTATGGGGAAGGGAATGGAAAGCTAACCTCAGTCTATGGGGAAGGGAGTGGAAAGCTAACCTTAGTCTATGGGGAAGGGAATGGAAAGCTAACCTCAGTCTAGGGGGAAGGAAATGGAAAGCTAACCTCAGTCTATGGGGAAGGGAATGGAAAGCTAACCTCAGTCTATGGGGAAGGGAGTGGAAAGCTAACCTCAGTCTATGGGGAAGGGAATGGAAAGCTAACCTCAATCTATGGGGAAGGGAATGGAAAGCTAACCTCAGTCTATGGGGAAGGAAATGGAAAGCTAACCTCAGTCTATGGGGAAGGGAATGGAAAGCTAACCTCAGTCTAGGGGGAAGGAAATGGAAAGCTAACCTCAGTCTAGGGGGAAGGAAATGGAAAGCTAACCTTAGTCTAGGGGGAAGGGAATGGAAAGCTAACCTCAGTCTAGGGGGAAGGAAATGGAAAGCTAACCTCAGTCTAGGGGGAAGGAAATGGAAAGCTAACCTCAGTCTATGGGGAAGGGAGTGGAAAGCTAACCTCAGTCTATGGGGAAGGGAATGGAAAGCTAACCTCAGTCTATGGGGAAGGAAATGGAAAGCTAACCCTAGTCTAGGGGGAAGGGAATGGAAAGCTAACCTCAGTCTATGGGGAAGGGAATGGAAAGCTAACCTCAGTCTAAGGGAAGGGAATGGAAAGCTAACCTCAGTCTATGGGGAAGGGAATGGAAAGCTAACCTCAGTCTATGGGGAAGGGAATGGAAAGCTAAACTCAGTCTATGGGAAAGGGAGTGGAGAGCTAACCTCAGTCTATGGGGAAGGGAGTGGAAAGCTAACCTCAGTCTATGGGGAAGGGAATGGAAAGCTAACCTCAGTCTATGGGGAAGGGAGTGGAAAGCTAACCTTAGTCTATGGGGAAGGGAATGGAAAGCTAACCTTAGTCTATGGGGAAGGGAGTGGAAACCTAACCTCAGTCTATGGGGAAGGAAATGGAAAGCTAACCTCAGTCTATGGGGAAGGGAGTGGAAAGCTAACCTCAATCTATGGGGAAGGGAATGGAAAGCGAACCTCAGTCTATGGGGAAGGGAATGGAAAGCTAACCTCAGTCTATGGGGAAGGGAATGGAAAGCTAACCTCAGTCTATGGGGAAGGGAGTGGAAAGCTAACCTTAGTCTATGGGGAAGGGAATGGAAAGCTAACCTCAGTCTAGGGGGAAGGAAATGGAAAGCTAACCTCAGTCTATGGGGAAGGAAATGGAAAGCTAACCTCAGTCTATGGGGAAGGGAATGGAAAGCTAACCTCAGTCTATGGGGAAGGGAGTGGAAAGCTAACCTCAGTCTATGGGGAAGGGAATGGAAAGCTAACCTCAATCTATGGGGAAGGGAATGGAAAGCTAACCTCAGTCTATGGGGAAGGAAATGGAAAGCTAACCTCAGTCTATGGGGAAGGGAATGGAAAGCTAACCTCAGTCTAGGGGGAAGGAAATGGAAAGCTAACCTCAGTCTAGGGGGAAGGAAATGGAAAGCTAACCTTAGTCTAGGGCGAAGGGAATGGAAAGCTAACCTCAGTCTAGGGGGAAGGAAATGGAAAGCTAACCTCAGTCTAGGGGGAAGGAAATGGAAAGCTAACCTCAGTCTATGGGGAAGGGAGTGGAAAGCTAACCTCAGTCTATGGGGAAGGGAATGGAAAGCTAACCTCAGTCTATGGGGAAGGAAATGGAAAGCTAACCCTAGTCTAGGGGGAAGGGAATGGAAAGCTAACCTCAGTCTATGGGGAAGGGAATGGAAAGCTAACCTCAGTCTAAGGGAAGGGAATGGAAAGCTAACCCCAGTCTAGGGGGAAGGGAATGGAAAGCTAACCTCAGTCTATGGGGAAGGGAATGGAAAGCTAACCTCAGTCTATGGGGAAGGGAATGGAAAGCTAAACTCAGTCTATGGGGAAGGGAGTGGAAAGCTAACCTCAGTCTGTGGGGAAGGGAGTGGAAAGCTAACCTCAGTCTATGGGGAAGGGAATGGAAAGCTAACCTCAGTCTATGGGGAAGGGAGTGGAAAGCTAACCTTAGTCTATGGGGAAGGGAATGGAAAGCTAACCTTAGTCTATGGGGAAGGGAGTGGAAACCTAACCTCAGTCTATGGGGAAGGGAATGGAAAGCTAACCTCAGTCTATGGGGAAGGGAGTGGAAAGCTAACCTCAGTCTATGGGGAAGGGAATAGAAAGCTAACCTCAGTCTATGGGGAAGGGAATAGAAAGCTAACCTCAGCCTATGGGGAAGGGAATGGAAAGCTAACCTCAGTCTATGGGGAAGGAAATGGAAAGCTAACCTCAGTCTATGGGGAAGGGAGTGGAAAGCTAACCTCAGTCTATGGGGAAGGGAATGGAAAGCTAACCTCAGTCTATGGGGAAGGAAATGGAAAGCTAACCTTAGTCTATGGGGAAGGGAATGGAAAGCTAACCTCAGTCTAGGGGGAAGGAAATGGAAAGCTAACCTCAGTCTAGGGGGAAGGAAATGGAAAGCTAACCTCAGTCTAGGGGGAAGGAAATGGAAAGCTAACCTCAGTCTAGGGGGAAGGAAATGGAAAGCTAACCTTAGTCTAGGGGGAAGGAAATGGAAAGCTAACCTCAGTCTAGGGGGAAGGAAATGGAAAGCTAACCTTAGTCTATGGGGAAGGGAGTGGAAAGCTAACCTCAGTCTATGGGGAAGGGAATGGAAAGCTAACCTCAGTCTATGGGGAAGGGAGTGGAAAGCTAACCTCAGTCTATGGGGAAGGGAATGGAAAGCTAACCTCAGTCTATGGGGAAGGAAATGAAAAGCTAACCTCAGTCTATGGGGAAGGGAATGGAAAGCTAACCTCAGTCTATGGGGAAGGGAGTGGAAAGCTAACCTCAGTCTATGGGAAAGGAAATGGAAAGCTAACCTCAGTCTATGGGAAAGGAAATGGAAAGCTAACCTCAGTCTATGGGGAAGGAAATGGAAAGCTAACCTCAGTCTATGGGGAAGGAAATGGAAAGCTAACATTAGTCTATGGGGAAGGGAATGGAAAGCTAACCTCAGTCTATGGGAAAGGAAATAGAAAGCTAACCTTAGTCTATGAGGAAGGGAATGGAAAGCTAACCTCAGTCTAGGGGGAAGGGAATGGAAAGCTAACCTCAGTCTATGGGGAAGGGAGTGGAAAGCTAACCTCAGTCTATGGGGAAGGGAGTGGAAAGCTAACCTCAGTCTATGGGGAAGGGAGTGGAAAGCTAACCTCAGTCTATGGGGAAGGGAATGGAAAGCTAACCTCAGTCTATGGGGAAGGGAGTGGAAAGCTAACCTCAGTCTATGGGGAAGGGAATGGAAAGCTAACCTCAGTCTATGGGGAAGGAAATGAAAAGCTAACCTCAGTCTATGGGGAAGGGAATGGAAAGCTAACCTCAGTCTATGGGGAAGGGAGTGGAAAGCTAACCTCAGTCTATGGGAAAGGAAATGGAAAGCTAACCTCAGTCTATGGGAAAGGAAATGGAAAGCTAACCTCAGTCTATGGGGAAGGAAATGGAAAGCTAACCTCAGTCTATGGGGAAGGAAATGGAAAGCTAACATTAGTCTATGGGAAAGGAAATAGAAAGCTAACCTTAGTCTATGGGGAAGGGAATGGAAAGCTAACCTCAGTCTATGGTGAAGGGAGTGGAAAGCTAACCCCAGTCTAGGGGGAAGGGAATGGAAAGCTAACCTCAGTCTATGGGGAAGGGAATGGAAAGCTAACCTCAGTCTATGGGGAAGGGAATGGAAAGCTAACCTCAGTCTATGGGGAAGGGAATGGAAAGCTAACCTCAGTCTATGGGGAAGGGAATGGAAAGCTAACCTCAGTCTATGGGAAAGGAAATAGAAAGCTAACCTTAGTCTATGGGGAAGGGAATGGAAAGCTAACCTCAGTCTATGGTGAAGGGAGTGGAAAGCTAACCCCAGTCTAGGGGGAAGGGAATGGAAAGCTAACCTCAGTCTATGGGGAAGGGAATGGAAAGCTAACCTCAGTCTATGGGGAAGGGAATGGAAAGCTAACCTCAGTCTATGGGGAGGGAATGGAAAGCTAACCTCAGTCTATGGGGAAGGGAATGGAAAGCTAACCTCAGTCTATGGGGAAGGAAATGGAAAGCTAACCTCAGTCTATGGGGAAGGGAATGGAAAGCTAACCTCAGTCTATGGGGAAGGGAGTGGAAAGCTAACCTCAGTCTATGGGGAAGGAAATGGAAAGCTAACCTCAGTCTATGGGGAAGGGAATGGAAAGCTAACCTCAGTCTATGGGGAAGGGAGTGGAAAGCTAACCACAGTCTAGGTGGAAGGGAATGGAAAGCTAACCTCAGTCTATGGGGAAGGGAATGGAAAGCTAACCTCAGTCTATGGGGAAGGGAATGGAAAGCTAACATTAGTCTATGGGGAAGGGAATAGAAAGCTAACCTCAGTCTATGGGAAAGGAAATGGAAAGCTAACCTTAGTCTATGGGGAAGGGAATGGAAAGCTAACCTCAGTCTATGGGGAAGGGAGTGGAAAGCTAACCACAGTCTAGGGGGAAGGGAATGGAAAGCTAACCTCAGTCTATGAGGAAGGGAATGGAAAGCTAACCTCAGTCTATGAGGAAGGGAATGGAAAGCTAACCTCAGTCTAGGGGGAAGGGAATGGAAAGCTAACCTCAGTCTATGGGGAAGGGAGTGGAAAGCTAACCTCAGTCTATGGGGAAGGGAGTGGAAAGCTAACCTCAGTCTATGGGGAAGGGAGTGGAAAGCTAACCTCAGTCTATGGGGAAGGGAATGGAAAGCTAACCTCAGTTTATGGGGAAATGTCACAGCCCCCCAAAAAGGAAAAGGAAATGTCATAGCCCCAAAAGAAGGAAAAGGAAAAGTCATAGCCCAAATGTAAAGAAACAGAAGGGAAATGTCATAGCCCGAATAGAAGGAATGGGAAGACTAATACATCAGGCAAAAAAAAGTCAAATATGCTAGTCCAAAGAAGAGGGAAAAGGAAATATCATATCCCGAAAAAGAAGGAACAGGAAATATTATAGCCCGGAAAAAAAAGGAACAGGAAATATCATAGCCCAAATGGAGAGAAACAGAAGGGAAATCTCATAACCAGAGGAAGGAAGATTTCATACTTCAAGAGGAAGGAAAACCTCATGGGTCAAATAGAAGGAAAGGGAAATCTCATAATTACAGCATAATGAAGGGTAAGGAAATCTCATAGCCCAAGTAGAAAAAAAGGGAAAAGTAATAGGAAAAGGGGGGGAAATGTCATGGCCAAAGTTAAAGAAAGACGTTATAATCCAGGTGAAAGGAAAGAGGAAAGAAAACAAAGAAGAAGGAGAGTGAAAGTTCATGACCCATGTGAAAAAGGAAAAAGTGGATTAATCTACCACTGCCGCACAGAGTGACCCAATAAGGGCCATGGGTCCACATCGTACCAACATAATAGCCCTTTTTTTTATCGGACTCATTACAGACACTTTTTCCTTATTTAACCACAACTTTAGTCCTGGAATCTCTGGATACTTGCATTACATATTCTCAGCCCACAGTTACACGTATTTCTTGATCCCACGGATGCAATCAGTGGTGATCGGCCATAAGACTTGGCCCGGCGGTATTACTCAGCGGGTAGCGGCTCGGCCTGTGAGCTGGCAGACCACTGCTCGCTGACACAAACCTATTGCTATCTTATACCACACTCTATAGAATAAGAGTGGTATTATCTCCCTCACCAATGATACCTGGCAATGCCGTTACAAAGACTCTATTCTTGGCTGAAGCTGAGCCTGCCGGGTCTGAGACTGCGCTATCATCCAAATCACAACATGGTAAACAGACGCGCCGCCCTTGCGTCATAGCCTCCGCGCCGGATGATATTAATTCTATGTATTATTGAGCACATGGTTCTTTATCAGGTGACTGGCCAGAGTAAGTTGTTGTGTACTTGAGGAATATTACTATTTGTGGCCATTAAAGTATATGTCTTGTATTCTGATTTTTTGACCAGTTTTCCCTCTGCAAGTTCTATCTCCAATTTTCAGTGGTCTCTGAGCTGGTGGGTGTAGACTAGCGTTTATCATGTCTCCCATACACAGCACACACAGACAAGAGGGACTCCTGCTTTCCTGTCTCTATGTAACACATGTTCAGAAGCAGCATGGAGGATATTATACAGCTATACTGAGCTGTGTAGCTGTGAATCCAGCACTGGAGTGAGATAAAAAAACAACTTACTATTAACCAACAGCAACCTAGAGGACATCATAGACCAGTAAGGACCAATGTACCGTTGAATTCGTGAAGGATGTATTGCAATTATACGGTTTGAGCTATTGGGTGCAGACTAGGTGCCATGATCTCCTCCATACACAGCACACAGACATGACGGATTCCTGCTCTCCTGTCTCTATGTAGCACACTCTTGGCAGCAGCAGCATAGAGGACATTATACAGCAGTACTGAGCATTGTAGCTGTTAATCCAACACTTTTGTGAGATAAACACTTATTTGAATTTACAACATCATCTGTGTGTCTCTCTGCCTTTCTCTCTCTACGGTTGCTTCCTTCATCCCCTTTTTTTTGCCCCTCAATAGCTTTCTATGGGCAGCATGTAACTTGCTCCCTCGGTTACCTGAAAATCCATCTGCTATCTCAAGGTGGATTTTATCTGTATTTCACAGTGAATTCTGCATTCGGGAGGCAGGCGGAAGAGAAGAAGTGGCTCATAAGTGGAGAAAGAAGATGTCTCTTACAAGACTTAATACAAAGTTTCTTACATTTGCTTGTACTTTTGATTTAAGCAAAGTTTGTTATGACAACACTGGACCAGTTTGGAACAATTTCGTGTTAGAAATAAGTGCAAGATGGGCACTTACGAGTGGCTGGTGACTATAGGAGTAACTGAGTGGGCCAGCTATCGTTGTTGCCACACATGCCTACAAACCTCGGATTAAGTGAGTGCAATGTTGACAGGGCTCCCGTATGTTCCCCTAGACAGGCACATTGGTCAATAATACCCTTTACATATTGCAATTGGTGCGGTCGTTCAAGAAAGCGGCACTTACGGAATAAAGTCTATGTCAATTTCATCCACAAAATATTTAGCCTTGGCAGGAAAGTCTGTGAAGTCCACATTTTCTGCCATAAAAGTGGTGATAAAGCGATTGTCTGAAGTGGTCATTATAAGGAACGGCCTAATCTCATAATGACGAGTCTCCCTGTGCTCCTGCGTATCGTTGGGAAACTATTTTGGGAGATTTTGATGAGCAGCAAAGACAATAATTAGCATGTAGTGGATGTGCGTATGTTGTGTGATTACTGTGACGTCCGTCCGAGGTTCCGGCCCTTTATGTCCTGAGCTGCGGAGCAACGAGCTGTCATTGTGCATGGACACCATAAGGAGTCAGAATCTGCTTCTACTCACCAGACAGGATCTGTGCCGATCCCCGCTGATGTATACATGACAAATACATGTACAGGCCGGCTGCTTACAGTCAACAAGCACAATACAAACATAGCGGGGTAATGTATAAACACCAGGACGCGGCGGCCGCCACCCACGGCCGCGTTATTTATGTACCATCGCTAGACTGGGACATCCAAAGAAGCCTTCCAAACACACGGCCAGCTTGCATTAGTTTACACGGCCGGGGGTTTCTTCCAACAATATCATCTATAATGAGATTTGCATGTGTTTGTATTTCTTGTTCTAGTTCTGCTCTACTCAGGAAGAAAAGAAATTAAGAGACATGATATGCCTGAGCAAAAAAATAAGCAGCAGGTAAAAAAAAACCTCATAAATATGGTCAAAATAAGAGAAAGTTACCTGCGGATTTTCCGTATCAAATGCAATTCAATGGGGAAAATCAGCACGTAAAGTTCAGCAAAACCCTGGAGTTGTGTAGATCAAACGAGCACCGGAGGTCACTTAATGCTGCGCAGGTAAAGCACAGAGGGCGGCGATTTCTATAAATCCCATGCGCTTTGCTGGAACAGCTATGTGCCCACGATGCAGAAATGAAGCAGAAAATTTCTGCAGCGTTTCTGCATGTTCTTGGCAGTCAAAAACGCTTGCGGATTTTGCATGCGTTTTTGACGCGTTTTTACATGCGGATTTGACTTGCGTTTTTCAAATGCATTGGGACCTCAAATCCGCATGTGGAAACGCACAAATAATGGACACGCTGCAGATTTTTTTTTGCAGGGAAAATCTGCAGCGGAAAATTCTGCAGCATGGGCACAGAACATACAGATTTTCATAGGGGATCATGGGGCACGGATTACCAAGTGTTATTAAAGCGTTTCTGCTGCGGAAATTCCGCTTCAAAAACGCTTGAAGAACGCATAGTGGGCACGCAGCCTTAGGGTATGTGCACACGGTGCGGATTTGCTGCGGTTTTGACGGTGCAGAATTTCTGTACCATTTCCAGACCTAATATGCAAATTAGGTTACTTGCGGTATTTGGTGCGGTTTTTAGATGCGGTTTTGACGCATGCGTTTTTGATGCGGTTTTTATGCATGCGGTTTTTTATGCGGTTTTTATGCATGCGTTTTTCATATCTTCATGAGAATAAGTTTTTTTTAAAACAAACTTTATTGATCATCATGTAGCGTTTTTGTGTGCGTTTCCGCTGCGGAAACGCAGACAAAACACACATGTGTTTTTTACGCAAGCGGATTATCCTCATCTAATGTAAATCTATGGGGAAAATCCGCATGCGTTTCTGCAAGAGAAATAGACATGCTGCGGATCTGAAAAACGCACCTCGTGTCAGTTTCCGCAGGTGTACAAAAACGCATAGTGGGCATGTGATTTCTAGAAATCCCACGTAGTATGCTGTAACATCTGGCTGCTGCGGTTCATAAAAACGCAGCGTCAAAACCGCAGCAAATCCGCACCGTGTGCACATACCCTAAGACGATGCGCTTTTTTTTTTTTACAGTGTCAAAAACTCACAAAAACTCATTGTGGGAACTTAGCCCGTGTGTTCACAACTCTAAGGTGAAAAATGCAAAAAAAAAAAAAGATAATAAAGAAAAACAAATGTAACAAAACATTTACAAAAAAAAAACTATGAGTAATGTTTTCATGTTGCTTTGGCAAAAAAGTTGCAAGCAAAAAAAAAGAGTTCATCCGAGCCAGCAGTTTTTTTTAAATTTTTACATTCATTCTACATTGGTAACCGATCTCCTGTCAACACTTCCCTGGTTTCCAGCTGTTGATATGACATGTGACCGCTGCAGCCAATCACTGGACTCAGTGCTCAGCTCAATGTCATGTGATTGGTGGAGAAATAGTGATATTGTTTCCCTCGAAAAATGCAGTACGCCACCAAACAAAGGCACCATCGATGGAACCGCGGAGATCCCATGTGCCGCTATATAAAGGCCTTGATCAGGTTATTGAGAAAAGGGATTGTGTCGTCAGAAAATGTCCGGATTTTGTGCTACATGAATTTATTTTTTATATTCTAGTGATTTTTTTTTTTCTCAGACTATGGTCTTTATTTAAAAAATCAAATTGGTCAATTTGAAATTTTCACACTGATGGTTATTTTAGACTTCTACTTCCTGTCCTTTCAGGAAGAGTTTTCAGCAGGCTCCTTATCATCAGAGGCAGGGTCCTCTGACTGATAACGCAGGCACAATAGGTAATGTCCCGAGCGCACCTCATCCTACGCCGGAGGCCAGACTCTGTGCCTCTGTGCTATCTGGGTTTAATAGTTTTTTGTTTTAAAAGGCAGGTTTAAGAAACAGGAATAAAAAGAAATCCGAGGCATGTTTCCGGCTTCCCAGTCCCCATAATTTTAATTTGTTGCCATTAGAAACATTTTGAGTTTAAACTAGAAGTGACAAATCCTTTCCATGGCGCTCACGCAGCAGTGTAGAGGTCACATAATTGCACTGTTACCCTAGTTGACCTGAAACGCGCCGGCACAATTTCAGGTCTTGCGCCCCCTTCCTGGAGAGGCAGGATGGTAAATACGTTTGTGGTACTGATGGACAGACGTGCTGATTTATGTCCTATAGTCTCAATAGATGCTGCTCCACTTAAGAAAAAGAATAATATAATTTCTTGCAGCATCAACTAGGCTGAGAAGTCCCTAAGGCTGATGTAGAGCACTGGAGGACGGCCAGCGCAAAGTCCCAGGGGGGCCGAGCATGGGAAGACTTCTGAGACTTGATTTCATCAATCTGAAGGCTGGGGATGGGCTGTGACTCTGCAGCGAGCACAATGTACAGTATTCCTCAAAAGATTAGGAATTAGCGGGCTCCTACCCCTGCCACGCTGCCCCTTCCCACCGTAAATAATCCTTCCTGCCTTTGTAATTTACAGATAATTAGGTATTCGCTCGCCAGGACCTGGGATGGTAAGTGAAGAGCTCCTCTCTGGAATTAAGTTTGCACAGTCTGGTGCGGGAAAAGGCCCCAAAAGAAAGTTTACCCACGTAATCCGGGTTCTCTGCAGAGTTAAGCTTGTTTACCATCAACACACAAAGATCTCACGTCCCCCCCGCAGCTGCTCCGATCCCCGAACTCGCAATCCGCTGGACTGACCGCGGCTCGGCCGACTGCTGGGAACTGACCGGTGGTGGAAAATACTGGTCTGCGGCGGCCTGACTGCTCTGGTGTGGAGATCGCTGGACGCCATCCCATCACTGATAACGGAATACGCTGTTTATAGTATAAATATGCAGCGCAGAACACAAGCCGGGGGATTATAGAGCAGAAGTCATGACAAGGCCCCGCTAGCATCACCGTACAGAACCACGGTCACAAATTACTAATCCTCTACTGATCCTGAGCTACATCCTGTATTATACTCCAGAGCTGCACTCACTATTCTGCTGGTGCAGTCACTGTGCACATACATTACATTACTGATCCTGAGTTACCTCCTGTATTATACTCCAGAGCTGCACTCACTATTCTGCTGGTGCAGTCACTGTGTACATACATTACATTACTGATCCTGAGTTACATCCTGTATTATACTCCAGAGCTGCACTCACTATTCTGCTGGTGCAGTCACTGTGTACATACATTACATTACTGATCCTGAGTTACCTCCTGTATTATACCCCAGAGCTGCACTCTCTATTCTGCTGGTGCAGTCACTGTGTACATACATTACATTACTGATCCTGAGTTACCTCCTGTATTATACTCCAGAGCTGCATTCACTATTCTGCTGGTGCAGTCACTGTGTACATACATTACATTACTGATCCTGAGTTACCTCCTGTATTACACTCCAGAGCTGCACTCACTATTCTGCTGGTGCAGTCACTGTGTACATACATTACATTACTGATCCTGAGTTACCTCCTGTATTATACTCCAGAGCTGTACTCACTATTCTGCTGGTGCAGTCACTGTGTACATACGTTACATTACTGATCATGACTTACCTCCTGTATTATACTCCAGAGCTGCACTCACTATTCTGCTGGTGCATTCACTGTGTACATACATTACATCACTGATCCTGAGTTACATCCTGTATTATACCCCAGAGCTGCACTCACTATTCTGCTGGTGCAGTCACTGTGTACATACATTACATTACTGATCCTGTACTGATCCTGAGTTATATCCTGTATTATACTCCAGAGCTGCACTCACTATTCTGCTGGTGCAGTCACTGTGTACATACATTACATTACTGATCCTGAGTTACATCCTGTATTATACTCCAGAGCTGCACTCACTATTCTGCTGGTGCAGTCACTGTGTGCATACATTACATTACTGATCCTGAGTTACATCCTGTATTCTACTCCAGAGCTGCACTCACTATTCTGCTGGTGCAGTCACTGTGTACATACATTACATTACTGACCCTGAGTTACCTCCTGTATTATACTCCAGAACTGCACTCACTATTCTGCTGGTGCAGTCACTGTGTACATACATTACATTACTGATCCTGAGTTACCTCCTGTATTATACTCCAGAGCCGCACTCACTATTCTGCTGGTGCAGTCACTGTGTACATACATTACATTACTGATCCTGAGTTACCTCCTGTATTATACTCCAGAGCTGCACTCACTATTCTGCTGGTGCAGTCACTGTGTACATACATTACATTACTGATCCTGTACTGATCCTGAGTTACATCCTGTATTATACTCCAGAGCTGCACTCACTAATCTGCTGGTGCAGTCACTGTATACATAAATTATATTACTGATCCTGAGTTACCTCCTGTATTATACTCCAGAGCTGCACTCACTATTCTGCTGGTACAGTCACTGTGTACATACATTACATCACTGATCCTGAGTTACATCATGTATTATACCCCAGAGCTGCACTCACTATTCTGCTGGTGCAGTCACTGTGTACATACATTACATTACTGATCCTGAGTTACATCCTGTATTATACTCCAGAGCTGCACTCACTATTTTGCTGGTGCAGTCACTGTGTGCATACATTACATTACTGATCCTGAGTTACATCCTGTATTATACTCCAGAGCTGCACTCACTATTCTGCTGGTGCAGTCACTGTGTACATACATTACATTACTGATCCTGTACTGATCCTGAGTTATATCCTGTATTATACTCCAGAGCTGCACTCACTATTCTGCTGGTGCAGTCACTGTGTACATACATTACATTACTGATCCTGAGTTACATCCTGTATTATACTCCAGAGCTGCACTCACTATTCTGCTGGTGCAGTCACTGTGTGCATACATTACATTACTGATCCTGAGTTACATCCTGTATTATACTCCAGAGCTGCACTCACTATTCTGCTGGTGCAGTCAGTGTGTACATACATTACATTACTGATCCTGAGTTACATCCTGTATTATACTCCAGAGCTGCACTCACTATTCTGCTGGTGCATTCACTGTGTACATACATTACATTACTGATCCTGAGTTACATCCTGTATTATACTCCAGAGCTGCACTCACTATTCTGCTGGTGCAGTCACTGTGTACATACATTACATTACTGAACCTGTACTGATCCTGAGTTATATCCTGTATTATACTCCAGAGCTGCACTCACTATTCTGCTGGTGCAGTCACTGTGTACATACATTACATTACTGATCCTGAGTTACATCCTGTATTATACTCCAGAGCTGCACTCACTATTCTGCTGGTGCAGTCACTGTGTACATACATTACATTACTGATCCTGAGTCACCTCCTGTATTATACTCCAGAGCTGCACTCACTATTCTGCTGGTGCAGTCACTGTGTACATACATTACATTACTGATTCTGAGTTACCTCCTGTATTATACTCCAGAGCCGCACTCACTATTCTGCTGGTGCAGTCACTGTGTACATACATTACATTACTGATCCTGAGTTACCTCCTGTATTATACCCCAGAGCTGCACTCACTATTCTGCTGGTGCACTCACTGTGTACATACATTACATTACTGATCCTGAGTTACATCCTGTATTATACTCCAGAGCTGCACTCACTATTCTGCTGGTGCAGTCACTGTGTGCATACATTACATTACTGATCCTGAGTTACATCCTGTATTATACTCCAGAGCTGCACTCACTATTCTGCTGGTGCAGTCACTGTGTACATACATTACATTACTGATCCTGAGTTACCTCCTGTATTACACTCCAGAGCTGCACTCACTATTCTGCTGGTGCATTCACTGTGTACATACATTACATTACTGATCCTGAGTTACATCCTGTATTATACTCCAGAGCTGCACTCACTATTCTGCTGGTGCAGTCACTGTGTACATACATTACATTACTGAACCTGTACTGATCCTGAGTTATATCCTGTATTATACTCCAGAGCTGCACTCACTATTCTGCTGGTGCAGTCACTGTGTACATACATTACATTACTGATCCTGAGTTACATCCTGTATTATACTCCAGAGCTGCACTCACTATTCTGCTGGTGCAGTCACTGTGTACATACATTACATTACTGATCCTGAGTCACCTCCTGTATTATACTCCAGAGCTGCACTCACTATTCTGCTGGTGCAGTCACTGTGTACATACATTACATTACTGATCCTGAGTTACCTCCTGTATTATACTCCAGAGCCGCACTCACTATTCTGCTGGTGCAGTCACTGTGTACATACATTACATTACTGATCCTGAGTTACCTCCTGTATTATACCCCAGAGCTGCACTCACTATTCTGCTGGTGCACTCACTGTGTACATACATTACATTACTGATCCTGAGTTACATCCTGTATTATACTCCAGAGCTGCACTCACTATTCTGCTGGTGCAGTCACTGTGTGCATACATTACATTACTGATCCTGAGTTACATCCTGTATTATACTCCAGAGCTGCACTCACTATTCTGCTGGTGCAGTCACTGTGTACATACATTACATTACTGATCCTGTACTGATCCTGAGTTACATCCTGTATTATACTCCAGAGCTGCACTCACTATTCTGCTGGTGCATTCACTGTGTACATACATTACATTACTGATCCTGAGTTACATCCTGTATTATACTCCAGAGCTGCACTCACTATTCTGCTGGTGTAGTCACTGTGTACATACATTACATTACTGATCCTGAGTTACATCCTGTATTATACTCCAGAGCTGCACTCACTATTCTGCTGGTGCAGTCACTGTGTGCATACATTACATTACTGATCCTGAGTTACATCCTGTATTATACTCCAGAGCTGCACTCACTATTCTGCTGGTGCAGTCACTGTGTACATACATTACATTACTGATCCTGTACTGATCCTGAGTTACATCCTGTATTATACTCCAGAGCTGCACTCACTATTCTGCTGGTGCAGTCACTGTATACATAAATTATATTACTGATCCTGAGTTACCTCCTGTATTATACTCCAGAGCTGCACTCACTATTCTGCTGGTGCAGTCACTGTGTACATACATTACATCACTGATCCTGAGTTACATCCTGTATTATACCCCAGAGCTGCACTCACTATTCTGCTGGTGCAGTCACTGTGTACATACATTACATTACTGATCCTGAGTTACATCCTGTATTATACTCCAGAGCTGCACTCACTATTTTGCTGGTGCAGTCACTGTGTGCATACATTACATTACTAATCCTGAGTTACATCCTGTATTATACTCCAGAGCTGCACTCACTATTCTGCTGGTGCAGTCACTGTGTACATACATTACATTACTGATCCTGAGTCACCTCCTGTATTATACTCCAGAGCTGCACTCACTATTCTGCTGGTGCAGTCACTGAGTACATACATTACATTACTGATCCTGAGTTACATCCTGTATTATACTCCAGAGCTGCACTCACTATTCTGCTGGTGCAGTCACTGTGTACATACATTACATTACTGATCCTGAGTTACCTCCTGTATTATACTCCAGAGCTGCACTCACTATTCTGCTGGTGCAGTCACTGTGTACATACATTACATTACTGATCCTGAGTTACATCCTGTATTATACCCCAGAGCTGCGCTCACTATTCTGCTGGTGCAGTCACTGTGTACATACATTACTGATCCTGAGTTATATCCTGTATTATACTCCAGAGCTGCACTCACTATTCTGCTGGTGCAGTCACTGTGTACATACATTACATTACTGATCCTGAGTTACATCCTGTATTATACTCCAGAGCTGCATTCACTATTCTGCTGGTGCAGTCACTGTGTACATACATTACATTACTGATCCTGAGTTACCTCCTGTATTACACTCCAGAGCTGCACTCACTATTCTGCTGGTGCAGTCACTGTGTACATACATTACATTACTGATCCTGAGTTACCTCCTGTATTATACTCCAGAGCTGTACTCACTATTCTGCTGGTGCAGTCACTGTGTACATACGTTACATTACTGATCATGACTTACCTCCTGTATTATACTCCAGAGCTGCACTCACTATTCTGCTGGTGCATTCACTGTGTACATACATTACATCACTGATCCTGAGTTACATCCTGTATTATACCCCAGAGCTGCACTCACTATTCTGCTGGTGCAGTCACTGTGTACATACATTACATTACTGATCCTGTACTGATCCTGAGTTATATCCTGTATTATACTCCAGAGCTGCACTCACTATTCTGCTGGTGCAGTCACTGTGTACATACATTACATTACTGATCCTGAGTTACATCCTGTATTATACTCCAGAGCTGCACTCACTATTCTGCTGGTGCAGTCACTGTGTGCATACATTACATTACTGATCCTGAGTTACATCCTGTATTATACTCCAGAGCTGCACTCACTATTCTGCTGGTGCAGTCACTGTGTACATACATTACATTACTGACCCTGAGTTACCTCCTGTATTATACTCCAGAACTGCACTCACTATTCTGCTGGTGCAGTCACTGTGCACATACATTACATTACTGATCCTGAGTTACCTCCTGTATTATACTCCAGAGCCGCACTCACTATTCTGCTGGTGCAGTCACTGTGTACATACATTACATTACTGATCCTGAGTTACCTCCTGTATTATACCCCAGAGCTGCACTCACTATTCTGCTGGTGCAGTCACTGTGTACATACATTACATTACTGATCCTGAGTTACATCCTGTATTATACTCCAGAGCTGCACTCACTATTCTGCTGGTGCAGTCACTGTATACATAAATTATATTACTGATCCTGAGTTACCTCCTGTATTATACTCCAGAGCTGCACTCACTATTCTGCTGGTGCAGTCACTGTGTACATACATTACATCACTGATCCTGAGTTACATCCTGTATTATACCCCAGAGCTGCACTCACTATTCTGCTGGTGCAGTCACTGTGTACATACATTACAGTACTGATCCTGTACTGATCCTGAGTTATATCCTGTATTATACTCCAGAGCTGCACTCACTATTCTGCTGGTGCAGTCACTGTGTACATACATTACATTACTGATCCTGAGTTACATCCTGTATTATACTCCAGAGCTGCACTCACTATTCTGCTGGTGCAGTCACTGTGTGCATACATTACATTACTGATCCTGAGTTACATCCTGTATTATACTCCAGAGCTGCACTCACTATTCTGCTGGTGCAGTCACTGTGTACATACATTACATTACTGATCCTGTACTGATCCTGAGTTACATCCTGTATTATACTCCAGAGCTGCACTCACTATTCTGCTGGTGCATTCACTGTGTACATACATTACATTACTGATCCTGAGTTACATCCTGTATTATACTCCAGAGCTGCACTCACTATTCTGCTGGTGCAGTCACTGTGTACATACATTACATTACTGATCCTGAGTTACATCCTGTATTATACTCCAGAGCTGCACTCACTGTTCTGCTGGTGCAGTCACTGTGTGCATACATTACATTACTGATCCTGAGTTACATCCTGTATTATACTCCAGAGCTGCACTCACTATTCTGCTGGTGCAGTCACTGTGTACATACATTACATTACTGATCCTGTACTGATCCTGAGTTACATCCTGTATTATACTCCAGAGCTGCACTCACTATTCTGCTTGTGCAGTCACTGTATACATAAATTATATTACTGATCCTGAGTTACCTCCTGTATTATACTCCAGAGCTGCACTCACTATTCTGCTGGTGCAGTCACTGTGTACATACATTACATCACTGATCCTGAGTTACATCCTGTATTATACCCCAGAGCTGCACTCACTATTCTGCTGGTGCAGTCACTGTGTACATACATTACATTACTGATCCTGAGTTACATCCTGTATTATACTCCAGAGCTGCACTCACTATTCTGCTGGTGCAGTCACTGTGTGCATACATTACATTACTGATCCTGAGTTACATCCTGTATTATACTCCAGAGCTGCACTCACTATTCTGCTGGTGCAGTCACTGTGTACATACATTACATTACTGAACCTGTACTGATCCTGAGTTATATCCTGTATTATACTCCAGAGCTGCACTCACTATTCTGCTGGTGCAGTCACTGTGTACATACATTACATTACTGATCCTGAGTTACATCCTGTATTATACTCCAGAGCTGCACTCACTATTCTGCTGGTGCAGTCACTGTGTACATACATTACATTACTGATCCTGAGTCACCTCCTGTATTATACTCCAGAGCTGCACTCACTATTCTGCTGGTGCAGTCACTGTGTACATACATTACATTACTGATCCTGAGTTACCTCCTGTATTATACTCCAGAGCCGCACTCACTATTCTGCTGGTGCAGTCACTGTGTACATACATTACATTACTGATCCTGAGTTACCTCCTGTATTATACCCCAGAGCTGCACTCACTATTCTGCTGCTGCACTCACTGTGTACATACATTACATTACTGATCCTGAGTTACATCCTGTATTATACTCCAGAGCTGCACTCACTATTCTGCTGGTGCAGTCACTGTGTGCATACATTACATTACTGATCCTGAGTTACATCCTGTATTATACTCCAGAGCTGCACTCACTATTCTGCTGGTGCAGTCACTGTGTACATACATTACATTACTGATCCTGTACTGATCCTGAGTTACATCCTGTATTATACTCCAGAGCTGCACTCACTATTCTGCTGGTGCATTCACTGTGTACATACATTACATTACTGATCCTGAGTTACATCCTGTATTATACTCCAGAGCTGCACTCACTATTCTGCTGGTGCAGTCACTGTGTACATACATTACATTACTGATCCTGAGTTACATCCTGTATTATACTCCAGAGCTGCACTCACTATTCTGCTGGTGCAGTCACTGTGTGCATACATTACATTACTGATCCTGAGTTACATCCTGTATTATACTCCAGAGCTGCACTCACTATTCTGCTGGTGCAGTCACTGTGTACATACATTACTGATCCTGAGTTATATCCTGTATTATACTCCAGAGCTGCACTCACTATTCTGCTGGTGCAGTCACTGTGTACATACATTACATTACTGATCCTGAGTTACATCCTGTATTATACTCCAGAGCTGCATTCACTATTCTGCTGGTGCAGTCACTGTGTACATACATTACATTACTGATCCTGAGTTACCTCCTGTATTACACTCCAGAGCTGCACTCACTATTCTGCTGGTGCAGTCACTGTGTACATACATTACATTACTGATCCTGAGTTACCTCCTGTATTATACTCCAGAGCTGTACTCACTATTCTGCTGGTGCAGTCACTGTGTACATACGTTACATTACTGATCATGACTTACCTCCTGTATTATACTCCAGAGCTGCACTCACTATTCTGCTGGTGCATTCACTGTGTACATACATTACATTACTGATCCTGAGTTACATCCTGTATTATACCCCAGAGCTGCACTCACTATTCTGCTGGTGCAGTCACTGTGTACATACATTACATTACTGATCCTGTACTGATCCTGAGTTATATCCTGTATTATACTCCAGAGCTGCACTCACTATTCTGCTGGTGCAGTCACTGTGTACATACATTACATTACTGATCCTGAGTTACCTCCTGTATTACACTCCAGAGCTGCACTCACTATTCTGCTGGTGCATTCACTGTGTACATACATTACATTACTGATCCTGAGTTACATCCTGTATTATACTCCAGAGCTGCACTCACTATTCTGCTGGTGCAGTCACTGTGTACATACATTACATTACTGAACCTGTACTGATCCTGAGTTATATCCTGTATTATACTCCAGAGCTGCACTCACTATTCTGCTGGTGCAGTCACTGTGTACATACATTACATTACTGATCCTGAGTTACATCCTGTATTATACTCCAGAGCTGCACTCACTATTCTGCTGGTGCAGTCACTGTGTACATACATTACATTACTGATCCTGAGTCACCTCCTGTATTATACTCCAGAGCTGCACTCACTATTCTGCTGGTGCAGTCACTGTGTACATACATTACATTACTGATCCTGAGTTACCTCCTGTATTATACTCCAGAGCCGCACTCACTATTCTGCTGGTGCAGTCACTGTGTACATACATTACATTACTGATCCTGAGTTACCTCCTGTATTATACCCCAGAGCTGCACTCACTATTCTGCTGGTGCACTCACTGTGTACATACATTACATTACTGATCCTGAGTTACATCCTGTATTATACTCCAGAGCTGCACTCACTATTCTGCTGGTGCAGTCACTGTGTGCATACATTACTGATCCTGAGTTACATCCTGTATTATACTCCAGAGCTGCACTCACTATTCTGCTGGTGCAGTCACTGTGTACATACATTACATTACTGATCCTGTACTGATCCTGAGTTACATCCTGTATTATACTCCAGAGCTGCACTCACTATTCTGCTGGTGCATTCACTGTGTACATACATTACATTACTGATCCTGAGTTACATCCTGTATTATACTCCAGAGCTGCACTCACTATTCTGCTGGTGTAGTCACTGTGTACATACATTACATTACTGATCCTGAGTTACATCCTGTATTATACTCCAGAGCTGCACTCACTATTCTGCTGGTGCAGTCACTGTGTGCATACATTACATTACTGATCCTGAGTTACATCCTGTATTATACTCCAGAGCTGCACTCACTATTCTGCTGGTGCAGTCACTGTGTACATACATTACATTACTGATCCTGTACTGATCCTGAGTTACATCCTGTATTATACTCCAGAGCTGCACTCACTATTCTGCTGGTGCAGTCACTGTATACATAAATTATATTACTGATCCTGAGTTACCTCCTGTATTATACTCCAGAGCTGCACTCACTATTCTGCTGGTGCAGTCACTGTGTACATACATTACATCACTGATCCTGAGTTACATCCTGTATTATACCCCAGAGCTGCACTCACTATTCTGCTGGTGCAGTCACTGTGTACATACATTACATTACTGATCCTGAGTTACATCCTGTATTATACTCCAGAGCTGCACTCACTATTTTGCTGGTGCAGTCACTGTGTGCATACATTACATTACTAATCCTGAGTTACATCCTGTATTATACTCCAGAGCTGCACTCACTATTCTGCTGGTGCAGTCACTGTGTACATACATTACATTACTGATCCTGAGTCACCTCCTGTATTATACTCCAGAGCTGCACTCACTATTCTGCTGGTGCAGTCACTGAGTACATACATTACATTACTGATCCTGAGTTACATCCTGTATTATACTCCAGAGCTGCACTCACTATTCTGCTGGTGCAGTCACTGTGTACATACATTACATTACTGATCCTGAGTTACCTCCTGTATTATACTCCAGAGCTGCACTCACTATTCTGCTGGTGCAGTCACTGTGTACATACATTACATTACTGATCCTGAGTTACATCCTGTATTATACCCCAGAGCTGCGCTCACTATTCTGCTGGTGCAGTCACTGTGTACATACATTACTGATCCTGAGTTATATCCTGTATTATACTCCAGAGCTGCACTCACTATTCTGCTGGTGCAGTCACTGTGTACATACATTACATTACTGATCCTGAGTTACATCCTGTATTATACTCCAGAGCTGCATTCACTATTCTGCTGGTGCAGTCACTGTGTACATACATTACATTACTGATCCTGAGTTACCTCCTGTATTACACTCCAGAGCTGCACTCACTATTCTGCTGGTGCAGTCACTGTGTACATACATTACATTACTGATCCTGAGTTACCTCCTGTATTATACTCCAGAGCTGTACTCACTATTCTGCTGGTGCAGTCACTGTGTACATACGTTACATTACTGATCATGACTTACCTCCTGTATTATACTCCAGAGCTGCACTCACTATTCTGCTGGTGCATTCACTGTGTACATACATTACATCACTGATCCTGAGTTACATCCTGTATTATACCCCAGAGCTGCACTCACTATTCTGCTGGTGCAGTCACTGTGTACATACATTACATTACTGATCCTGTACTGATCCTGAGTTATATCCTGTATTATACTCCAGAGCTGCACTCACTATTCTGCTGGTGCAGTCACTGTGTACATACATTACATTACTGATCCTGAGTTACATCCTGTATTATACTCCAGAGCTGCACTCACTATTCTGCTGGTGCAGTCACTGTGTGCATACATTACATTACTGATCCTGAGTTACATCCTGTATTATACTCCAGAGCTGCACTCACTATTCTGCTGGTGCAGTCACTGTGTACATACATTACATTACTGACCCTGAGTTACCTCCTGTATTATACTCCAGAACTGCACTCACTATTCTGCTGGTGCAGTCACTGTGCACATACATTACATTACTGATCCTGAGTTACCTCCTGTATTATACTCCAGAGCCGCACTCACTATTCTGCTGGTGCAGTCACTGTGTACATACATTACATTACTGATCCTGAGTTACCTCCTGTATTATACCCCAGAGCTGCACTCACTATTCTGCTGGTGCAGTCACTGTGTACATACATTACATTACTGATCCTGAGTTACATCCTGTATTATACTCCAGAGCTGCACTCACTATTCTGCTGGTGCAGTCACTGTATACATAAATTATATTACTGATCCTGAGTTACCTCCTGTATTATACTCCAGAGCTGCACTCACTATTCTGCTGGTGCAGTCACTGTGTACATACATTACATCACTGATCCTGAGTTACATCCTGT
The DNA here is from genome assembly GCF_046119375.1 of Phyllobates terribilis. Classification (NCBI taxonomy): domain Eukaryota; kingdom Metazoa; phylum Chordata; class Amphibia; order Anura; family Dendrobatidae; genus Phyllobates; species Phyllobates terribilis. The sequence continues at coordinate 962,393,844 of NW_027362762.1, read as the reverse complement.
ATTATACCCCAGAGCTGCACTCACTATTCTGCTGGTGCAGTCACTGTGTACATACATTACAGTACTGATCCTGTACTGATCCTGAGTTATATCCTGTATTATACTCCAGAGCTGCACTCACTATTCTGCTGGTGCAGTCACTGTGTACATACATTACATTACTGATCCTGAGTTACATCCTGTATTATACTCCAGAGCTGCACTCACTATTCTGCTGGTGCAGTCACTGTGTGCATACATTACATTACTGATCCTGAGTTACATCCTGTATTATACTCCAGAGCTGCACTCACTATTCTGCTGGTGCAGTCACTGTGTACATACATTACATTACTGATCCTGTACTGATCCTGAGTTACATCCTGTATTATACTCCAGAGCTGCACTCACTATTCTGCTGGTGCATTCACTGTGTACATACATTACATTACTGATCCTGAGTTACATCCTGTATTATACTCCAGAGCTGCACTCACTATTCTGCTGGTGCAGTCACTGTGTACATACATTACATTACTGATCCTGAGTTACATCCTGTATTATACTCCAGAGCTGCACTCACTGTTCTGCTGGTGCAGTCACTGTGTGCATACATTACATTACTGATCCTGAGTTACATCCTGTATTATACTCCAGAGCTGCACTCACTATTCTGCTGGTGCAGTCACTGTGTACATACATTACATTACTGATCCTGTACTGATCCTGAGTTACATCCTGTATTATACTCCAGAGCTGCACTCACTATTCTGCTTGTGCAGTCACTGTATACATAAATTATATTACTGATCCTGAGTTACCTCCTGTATTATACTCCAGAGCTGCACTCACTATTCTGCTGGTGCAGTCACTGTGTACATACATTACATCACTGATCCTGAGTTACATCCTGTATTATACCCCAGAGCTGCACTCACTATTCTGCTGGTGCAGTCACTGTGTACATACATTACATTACTGATCCTGAGTTACATCCTGTATTATACTCCAGAGCTGCACTCACTATTTTGCTGGTGCAGTCACTGTGTGCATACATTACATTACTGATCCTGAGTTACATCCTGTATTATACTCCAGAGCTGCACTCACTATTCTGCTGGTGCAGTCACTGTGTACATACATTACATTACTGATCCTGTACTGATCCTGAGTTATATCCTGTATTATACTCCAGAGCTGCACTCACTATTCTGCTGGTGCAGTCACTGTGTACATACATTACATTACTGATCCTGAGTTACATCCTGTATTATACTCCAGAGCTGCACTCACTATTCTGCTGGTGCAGTCACTGTGTACATACATTACATTACTGATCCTGAGTCACCTCCTGTATTATACTCCAGAGCTGCACTCACTATTCTGCTGGTGCAGTCACTGTGTACATACATTACATTACTGATCCTGAGTTACCTCCTGTATTATACTCCAGAGCCGAACTCACTATTCTGCTGGTGCAGTCACTGTGTACATACATTACATTACTGATCCTGAGTTACCTCCTGTATTATACCCCAGAGCTGCACTCACTATTCTGCTGGTGCACTCACTGTGTACATACATTACATTACTGATCCTGAGTTACATCCTGTATTATACTCCAGAGCTGCACTCACTATTCTGCTGGTGCAGTCACTGTGTGCATACATTACATTACTGATCCTGAGTTACATCCTGTATTATACTCCAGAGCTGCACTCACTATTCTGCTGGTGCAGTCACTGTGTACATACATTACATTACTGAACCTGTACTGATCCTGAGTTATATCCTGTATTATACTCCAGAGCTGCACTCACTATTCTGCTGGTGCAGTCACTGTGTACATACATTACATTACTGATCCTGAGTTACATCCTGTATTATACTCCAGAGCTGCACTCACTATTCTGCTGGTGCAGTCACTGTGTACATACATTACATTACTGATCCTGAGTCACCTCCTGTATTATACTCCAGAGCTGCACTCACTATTCTGCTGGTGCAGTCACTGTGTACATACATTACATTACTGATCCTGAGTTACCTCCTGTATTATACTCCAGAGCCGCACTCACTATTCTGCTGGTGCAGTCACTGTGTACATACATTACATTACTGATCCTGAGTTACCTCCTGTATTATACCCCAGAGCTGCACTCACTATTCTGCTGCTGCACTCACTGTGTACATACATTACATTACTGATCCTGAGTTACATCCTGTATTATACTCCAGAGCTGCACTCACTATTCTGCTGGTGCAGTCACTGTGTGCATACATTACATTACTGATCCTGAGTTACATCCTGTATTATACTCCAGAGCTGCACTCACTATTCTGCTGGTGCAGTCACTGTGTACATACATTACATTACTGATCCTGTACTGATCCTGAGTTACATCCTGTATTATACTCCAGAGCTGCACTCACTATTCTGCTGGTGCATTCACTGTGTACATACATTACATTACTGATCCTGAGTTACATCCTGTATTATACTCCAGAGCTGCACTCACTATTCTGCTGGTGCAGTCACTGTGTACATACATTACATTACTGATCCTGAGTTACATCCTGTATTATACTCCAGAGCTGCACTCACTATTCTGCTGGTGCAGTCACTGTGTGCATACATTACATTACTGATCCTGAGTTACATCCTGTATTATACTCCAGAGCTGCACTCACTATTCTGCTGGTGCAGTCACTGTGTACATACATTACTGATCCTGAGTTATATCCTGTATTATACTCCAGAGCTGCACTCACTATTCTGCTGGTGCAGTCACTGTGTACATACATTACATTACTGATCCTGAGTTACATCCTGTATTATACTCCAGAGCTGCATTCACTATTCTGCTGGTGCAGTCACTGTGTACATACATTACATTACTGATCCTGAGTTACCTCCTGTATTACACTCCAGAGCTGCACTCACTATTCTGCTGGTGCAGTCACTGTGTACATACATTACATTACTGATCCTGAGTTACCTCCTGTATTATACTCCAGAGCTGTACTCAATATTCTGCTGGTGCAGTCACTGTGTACATACGTTACATTACTGATCATGACTTACCTCCTGTATTATACTCCAGAGCTGCACTCACTATTCTGCTGGTGCATTCACTGTGTACATACATTACATTACTGATCCTGAGTTACATCCTGTATTATACCCCAGAGCTGCACTCACTATTCTGCTGGTGCAGTCACTGTGTACATACATTACATTACTGATCCTGTACTGATCCTGAGTTATATCCTGTATTATACTCCAGAGCTGCACTCACTATTCTGCTGGTGCAGTCACTGTGTACATACATTACATTACTGATCCTGAGTTACATCCTGTATTATACTCCAGAGCTGCACTCACTATTCTGCTGGTGCAGTCACTGTGTGCATACATTACATTACTGATCCTGAGTTACATCCTGTATTATACTCCAGAGCTGCACTCACTATTCTGCTGGTGCAGTCACTGTGTACATACATTACATTACTGACCCTGAGTTACCTCCTGTATTATACTCCAGAACTGCACTCACTATTCTGCTGGTGCAGTCACTGTGCACATACATTACATTACTGATCCTGAGTTACCTCCTGTATTATACTCCAGAGCCGCACTCACTATTCTGCTGGTGCAGTCACTGTGTACATACATTACATTACTGATCCTGAGTTACCTCCTGTATTATACCCCAGAGCTGCACTCACTATTCTGCTGGTGCAGTCACTGTGTACATACATTACATTACTGATCCTGTACTGATCCTGAGTTATATCCTGTATTATACTCCAGAGCTGCACTCACTATTCTGCTGGTGCAGTCACTGTGTACATACATTACATTACTGATCCTGAGTTACATCCTGTATTATACTCCAGAGCTGCACTCACTATTCTGCTGGTGCAGTCACTGTGTGCATACATTACATTACTGATCCTGAGTTACATCCTGTATTATACTCCAGAGCTGCACTCACTATTCTGCTGGTGCAGTCACTGTGTACATACATTACATTACTGATCCTGTACTGATCCTGAGTTACATCCTGTATTATACTCCAGAGCTGCACTCACTATTCTGCTGGTGCATTCACTGTGTACATACATTACATTACTGATCCTGAGTTACATCCTGTATTATACTCCAGAGCTGCACTCACTATTCTGCTGGTGCAGTCACTGTGTACATACATTACATTACTGATCCTGAGTTACATCCTGTATTATACTCCAGAGCTGCACTCACTATTCTGCTGGTGCAGTCACTGTGTGCATACATTACATTACTGATCCTGAGTTACATCCTGTATTATACTCCAGAGCTGCACTCACTATTCTGCTGGTGCAGTCACTGTGTACATACATTACATTACTGATCCTGTACTGATCCTGAGTTACATCCTGTATTATACTCCAGAGCTGCACTCACTATTCTGCTGGTGCAGTCACTGTATACATAAATTATATTACTGATCCTGAGTTACCTCCTGTATTATACTCCAGAGCTGCACTCACTATTCTGCTGGTGCAGTCACTGTGTACATACATTACATCACTGATCCTGAGTTACATCCTGCATTATACCCCAGAGCTGCACTCACTATTCTGCTGGTGCAGTCACTGTGTACATACATTACATTACTGATCCTGAGTTACATCCTGTATTATACTCCAGAGCTGCACTCACTATTTTGCTGGTGCAGTCACTGTGTGCATACATTACATTACTGATCCTGAGTTACATCCTGTATTATACTCCAGAGCTGCACTCACTATTCTGCTGGTGCAGTCACTGTGTACATACATTACATTACTGATCCTGTACTGATCCTGAGTTATATCCTGTATTATACTCCAGAGCTGCACTCACTATTCTGCTGGTGCAGTCACTGTGTACATACATTACATTACTGATCCTGAGTTACATCTTGTATTATACTCCAGAGCTGCACTCACTATTCTGCTGGTGCAGTCACTGTGTACATACATTACATTACTGATCCTGAGTCACCCCCTGTATTATACTCCAGAGCTGCACTCACTATTCTGCTGGTGCAGTCACTGTGTACATACATTACATTACTGATCCTGAGTTACCTCCTGTATTATACTCCAGAGCCGAACTCACTATTCTGCTGGTGCAGTCACTGTGTACATACATTACATTACTGATCCTGAGTTACCTCCTGTATTATACCCCAGAGCTGCACTCACTATTCTGCTGGTGCACTCACTGTGTACATACATTACATTACTGATCCTGAGTTACATCCTGTATTATACTCCAGAGCTGCACTCACTATTTTGCTGGTGCAGTCACTGTGTGCATACATTACATTACTGATCCTGAGTTACATCCTGTATTATACTCCAGAGCTGCACTCACTATTCTGCTGGTGCAGTCACTGTGTACATACATTACATTACTGATCCTGAGTTACATCCTGTATTATACTCCAGAGCTGCACTCACTATTCTGCTGGTGCAGTCACTGTGTGCATACATTACATTACTGATCCTGAGTTACATCCTGTATTATACTCCAGAGCTGCACTCACTATTCTGCTGGTGCAGTCACTGTGTACATACATTACATTACTGATCCTGTACTGATCCTGAGTTACATCCTGTATTATACTCCAGAGCTGCACTCACTATTCTGCTGGTGCAGTCACTGTATACATAAATTATATTACTGATCCTGAGTTACCTCCTGCATTATACTCCAGAGCTGCACTCACTATTCTGCTGGTGCAGTCACTGTGTACATACATTACATCACTGATCCTGAGTTACATCCTGTATTATACCCCAGAGCTGCACTCACTATTCTGCTGGTGCAGTCACTGTGTACATACATTACATTACTGATCCTGAGTTACATCCTGTATTATACTCCAGAGCTGCACTCACTATTCTGCTGGTGCAGTCACTGTGTACATACATTACATTACTGATCCTGAGTTACCTCCTGTATTATACCCCAGAGCTGCACTCACTATTCTGCTGGTGCACTCACTGTGTACATACATTACATTACTGATCCTGAGTTACATCCTGTATTATACTCCAGAGCTGCACTCACTATTCTGCTGGTGCAGTCACTGTGTACATTACTCATCCTGAATTATACTGTAGAGTTGCGCTCACATTTCTGTTGGTTACCACTAGAAACAGTCAGCAAGCATGTTGACAGACCCACCCCTAACAGCTTTATATAATCCTCACAATCTTAATGGGTGATTTCTTGGTCATTAGATTTTGGCTGGTCTCTGTGAGTGTGAGCTTTCATCCCTAATCAGGCGCCCAACCAGCTCAACGACAGACTGAAGCTCTGTGGCCATACAACATGCCACTCTCTGGAGACTGGAAAAACCCTTATGAATTAAAGTGATCGCTGTTCACTGCGAGGAGCCCCCCAACGCTGATCCAAAATAAATCAATGAGCAACATCAGAGCAGAGGAGCCGCCTCACACCTGTTATCCCTAAATTGGATTGCATATCGTCGTACCATTTATAACCTCAAAATTGACACGTGTGATGTGGATCCAGCTCCAATGAGCCTCATGTTTGGATATACAGTCATTTTAAATCCCCATTATCTTAATTGCTGGCACCAAGCATTTATAATTGGTTGCTATGGTGATGCCCTCGGAAATGCTCCATGGGGCTCCGGAACATGGAGTTCTTGTCATTTTTATTCAAATATTTTGGTCTTGGAGACTCATGAAACTTACTCAGCTGTTTAGAGATAACAGATTTATACTTACTGCCAGTGAGAAATGTACAGATCTTACTATTAAAGTAATACATACGTTATGATGAACTGAGCTGTTTGTTCATTTTTATTCTTTTCACCTGTTAATTTTAAACTTTCATGATAGTAGTTATATTCTTGTACATAGGAGCAGTATTATAGTAGTTATATTCTTGAACATAGGAGCAGTATTATAGTAGTTATATTCTTGTACATAGGGGGCAGTATTATAGTAGTTATATTCTTGAACATAGGAGCAGTATTATAGTAGCTATATTCTTGTACATAGGAGCAGTATTATAGTAGTTATATTCTTGAACATAGGAGCAGTATTATAGTAGTTATATTCTTGTACATAGGGGGCAGTATTATAGTAGTTATATTCTTGAACATAGGAGCAGTATTATAGTAGTTATATTCTTGTACATAGGGGGCAGTATTATAGTAGTTATATTCTTGAACATAGGAGCAGTATTATAGTAGTTATATTCTTGTACATAGGGGGCAGTATTATAGTAGTTATATTCTTGAACATAGGAGCAGTATTATAGTAGTTATATTCTTGTACATAGGAGCAGTATTATAGTAGTTATATTCTTGTACATAGGGAGCAGTATTATAGTAGTTATATTCTTGTACATAGGGGGCAGTATTATAGTAGATATATTCTTGTACATAGGAGCAGTATTATAGTAGTTATATTCTTCTACATAGGGGGCAGTATTATAGTAGATATATTCTTGAACATAGGGGCAGTATTATAGTAGTTATATTCTTGTACATGGGGCAATATTATAGTAGTCATATTCTTGTACATAGGGGCAGTATTATAGTAGTTATATTCTTGTACATAGGGGGCAGTATTATAGTAGTTATATTCTTGTACATAGGAGCAGTATTATAGTAGTTATATTCTTGTACATAGGGGGCAGTATTATAGTAGTTATATTCTTGCACATAGGGGCAGTATTATAGTAGTTATATTCTTGTACATAGGAGCAGTATTATAGTAGTTATATTCTTCTACATAGGGGGAGTATTATAGTAGTTATATTCTTGTACACAGAGGGCAGTATTATAGTAGATATATTCTTCTACATAGGAGCAGTATTATAGTAGTTATATTCTAGTACATAGGAGCAGTATTATAGTAGTTATATTCTAGTACATAGGAGCAGTATTATAGTAGTTATATTCTTGTACATAGGGGCAGTATTATAGTAGTTATATTCTTGCACACAGGAGCAGTATTATAGTAGTTATATTCTTGTACATAGGAGCAGTATTACAGTAGTTATATTCTTGTACATAGGGGCAGTATTATAGTAGATATATTCTTGTACATAAGAGCAGTATTATAGTAGTTATATTCTTGTACACAGGAGCAGTATTATAGTAGTTATATTCTTCTACATAGGGGCAGTATTATAGTAGATATATTCTTGTACATAAGAGCAGTATTATAGTAGTTATACTCTTGTACATAGGAGCAGTATTATAGTAGTTATATTCTTGTGTATAGGAGCAGTATTATAGTAGATATATTCTTGTACATAGGGGCAGTATTATAGCAGTTATATTCTTGTACATAGGGGCAGTATTATAGTAGTTATATTCTTGTACATAGGAGCAGTATTATAGTAGTTATATTCTTGTACATAGGAGCAGTATTATAGTAGATATATTCTTGCACATAGGGGCAGTATTATAGTAGATATATTCTTGTACACAGGAGCAGTATTATAGTAGATATATTCTTGTACATAGGGGCAGTATTATAGTAGTTATATTCTTGTACATAGGGGGCAGTATTATAGTAGTTATATTCTTGTTCATAGGAGCAGTATTATAGTAGTTATATTCTTGTACATAGGGGGCAGTATTATAGTAGTTATATTCTTGTACATAGGGGCAGTATTATAGTAGTTATATTCTTGTACATAGGAGCAGTATTATAGTAGTTATATTCCTGTACATAGGAGCAGTATTATAGTAGTTATATTCTTGTATATAGGGGGCAGTATTATAGTAGATATATTCTTGTACATAGGAGCAGTATTATAGTAGTTATATTCTTCTACATAGGGGGCAGTATTATAGTAGATATATTCTTGAACATAGGGGCAGTATTATAGTAGTTATATTCTTGTACATGGGGCAATATTATAGTAGTCATATTCTTGTACATAGGGGCAGTATTATAGTAGTTATATTCTTGTACATAGGGGGCAGTAATATAGTAGTTATATTCTTGTACATAGGAGCAGTATTATAGTAGTTATATTCTTGTACATAGGGGGCAGTATTATAGTAGTTATATTCTTGCACATAGGGGCAGTATTATAGTAGTTATATTCTTGTACATAGGAGCAGTATTATAGTAGTTATATTCTTCTACATAGGGGGAGTATTATAGTAGTTATATTCTTGTACACAGAGGGCAGTATTATAGTAGATATATTCTTCTACATAGGAGCAGTATTATAGTAGTTATATTCTAGTACATAGGAGCAGTATTATAGTAGTTATATTCTAGTACATAGGAGCAGTATTATAGTAGTTATATTCTTGTACATAGGGGCAGTATTATAGTAGTTATATTCTTGCACACAGGAGCAGTATTATAGTAGTTATATTCTTGTACATAGGAGCAGTATTACAGTAGTTATATTCTTGTACATAGGGGCAGTATTATAGTAGATATATTCTTGTACATAAGAGCAGTATTATAGTAGTTATATTCTTGTACACAGGAGCAGTATTATAGTAGTTATATTCTTCTACATAGGGGCAGTATTATAGTAGATATATTCCTGTACATAAGAGCAGTATTATAGTAGTTATACTCTTGTACATAGGAGCAGTATTATAGTAGTTATATTCTTGTGTATAGGAGCAGTATTATAGTAGATATATTCTTGTACATAGGGGCAGTATTATAGCAGTTATATTCTTGTACATAGGGGCAGTATTATAGTAGTTATATTCTTGTACATAGGAGCAGTATTATAGTAGTTATATTCTTGTACATAGGAGCAGTATTATAGTAGATATATTCTTGCACATAGGGGCAGTATTATAGTAGATATATTCTTGTACACAGGAGCAGTATTATAGTAGATATATTCTTGTACATAGGGGCAGTATTATAGTAGTTATATTCTTGTACATAGGGGGCAGTATTATAGTAGTTATATTCTTGTTCATAGGAGCAGTATTATAGTAGTTATATTCTTGTACATAGGGGGCAGTATTATAGTAGTTATATTCTTGTACATAGGGGCAGTATTATAGTAGTTATATTCTTGTACATAGGAGCAGTATTATAGTAGTTATATTCCTGTACATAGGAGCAGTATTATAGTAGTTATATTCTTGTATATAGGGGGCAGTATTATAGTAGTTATATTCTTGTACACAGGAGCAGCATTATAGTAGTTATATTCTTGTACACAGGAGCAGTATTATAGTAGTTATATTCTTGTATATAGGGGGCAGCATTATAGCAGTTATATTCTTGTACACAGGAGCAGCATTATAGTAGTTATATTCTTGTACACAGGAGCAGTATTATAGTAGATATATTCTTGCACATAGGGGCAGTATTATAGTAGATATTTTCTTGTACACAGGAGCAGTATTACAGTAGTTATATTCTTGTACATAGGGGCAGTATTACAGTAGATATATTCTTGTACACAGGAGCAGTATTATAGTAGTTATATTGTTGTACATAGGGGGCAGTATTATAGTAGTTATATTCTTGCTCATAGGAGTAGTATTATAGTAGTTATATTCTTGTACATAGGGGGCAGTATTATAGTAGTTATATTCTTGTACACAGGAGCAGTATTATAGTAGTTATATTCTTGTACATAGGGGTAGTATTATAGTAGTTATATTCTTGTACACAGGAGCAGTATTATAGTAGATATATTCTTGTACATAGGGGCAGTATTATAGTAGTTATATTCCTTTACATAGGAGCAGTATTATAGTAGTTATATTCTTGTATATAGGGGGCAGTATTATAGTAGTTATATTCTTGTACACAGGAGCAGTATTATAGTAGTTATATTCTTGTACATAGGGGTAGTATTATAGTAGTTATATTCTTGTACACAGGAGCAGTATTATAGTAGATATATTCTTGTACATAGGGCAGTATTATAGTAGTTATATTCTTCTACATAGGGGGCAGTATTGTAGTAGATATATTCTTGAACATAGGGGCAGTATTATAGTAGTTATATTCTTGTACATGGGGCAATATTATAGTAGTCATATTCTTGTACATAGGGGGCAGTATTATAGTAGTTATATTCTTGTACATAGGGGGCAGTATTATAGTAGTTATATTCTTGTACATAGGGGGCAGTATTATAGTAGTTATATTCTTGTACATAGGGGCAGTATTATAGTTGCTATATTCTTATACATAGGGGCAGTATTATAGTAGTTATATTCTTGTACATAGGGAGCAGTATTATAGCAGTTATATTCTTGTACACAGGGGGCAGTATTATAGTAGTTATATTCTAGTACATAGGACCAGTATTATAGTAGTTATATTCTTGTACATAGGGTCAGTGTTATAGTACTTATATTCTTGTAAATAAGAGCAGTATTATAGTAGTTATATTCTAGTACATAGGGGCAGTATTATAGTAGTTATATTCTTGTACATAGGGGCAGTATTATAGTAGTTATATTCTTGTACAGAGGAGCAGTATTATAGTAGTAATATTCCTGTACATAGGAGCAGTATTATAGTAGTTATATTCTTGTATATAGGGGGCAGTATTATAGTAGTTATATTCTTGTACACAGGAGCAGCATTATAGTAGTTATATTCTTGTACACAGGAGCAGTATTATAGTAGTTATATTCTTGTATATAGGGGGCAGCATTATAGCAGTTATATTCTTGTACACAGGAGCAGCATTATAGTAGTTATATTCTTGTACACAGGAGCAGTATTATAGTAGATATATTCTTGCACATAGGGGCAGTATTATAGTAGATATATTCTTGGACACAGGAGCAGTATTATAGTAGTTATATTCTTGTACATAGGGGCAGTATTATAGTAGATATATTCTTGTACACAGGAGCAGTATTATAGTAGTTATATTCTTGTACATAGGGGGCAGTATTATAGTAGTTATATTCTTGCTCATAGGAGTAGTATTATAGTAGTTATATTCTTGTACATAGGGGGCAGTATTATAGTAGTTATATTCTTGTACACAGGAGCAGTATTATAGTAGTTATATTCTTGTACATAGGGGTAGTATTATAGTAGTTATATTCTTGTACACAGGAGCAGTATTATAGTAGATATATTCTTGTACATAGGGGCAGTATTATAGTAGTTATATTCCTTTACATAGGAGCAGCATTATAGTAGTTATATTCTTGTATATAGGGGGCAGTATTATAGTAGTTATATTCTTGTACACAGGAGCAGTATTATAGTAGTTATATTCTTGTACATAGGGGTAGTATTATAGTAGTTATATTCTTGTACACAGGAGCAGTATTATAGTAGATATATTCTTGTACATAGGGCAGTATTATAGTAGTTATATTCTTCTACATAGGGGGCAGTATTATAGTAGATATATTCTTGAACATAGGGGCAGTATTATAGTAGTTATATTCTTGTACATGGGGCAATATTATAGTAGTCATATTCTTGTACATAGTGGCAGTATTATAGTAGTTATATTCTTGTACATAGGAGCAGTATTATAGTAGATATATTCTTGCACATAGGGGTAGTATTATAGTAGATATATTCTTGTACACAGGAGCAGTATTATAGTAGATATATTCTTGTACATAGGGGCAGTATTATAGTAGTTATATTCTTGTACATAGGGGGCAGTATTATAGTAGTTATATTCTTGTTCATAGGAGCAGTATTATAGTAGTTACATTCTTGTACATAGGGGGCAGTATTATAGTAGTTATATTCTTGTACATAGGGGCAGTATTATAGTAGTTATATTCTTGTACATAGGGGCAGTATTATAGTAATTATATTCTTGTACATAGGAGCAGTATTATAGTAGTTATATTCCTGTACATAGGAGCAGTATTATAGTAGGTATATTCTTGTATATAGGGGGCAGTATTATAGTAGTTATATTCTTGTACACAGGAGCAGTATTATAGTAGTTATATTCTTGTACACAGGAGCAGTATTATAGTAGTTATATTCTTGTATATAGGGGGCAGTATTATAGCAGTTATATTCTTGTACACAGGAGCAGCATTATAGTAGTTATATTCTTGTACACAGGAGCAGTATTATAGTAGATATATTCTTGCACATAGGGGCAGTATTATAGTAGATATATTCTTGTACACAGGAGCAGTATTATAGTAGTTATATTCTTGTACATAGGGGTAGTATTATAGTAGTTATATTCTTGTACACAGGAGCAGTATTATAGTAGATATATTCTTGTACATAGGGCAGTATTATAGTAGTTATATTCTTCTACATAGGGGGCAGTATTATAGTAGATATATTCTTGAACATAGGGGCAGTATTATAGTAGTTATATTCTTGTACATGGGGCAATATTATAGTAGTCATATTCTTGTACATAGTGGCAGTATTATAGTAGTTATATTCTTGTACATAGGAGCAGTATTATAGTAGATATATTCTTGCACATAGGGGTAGTATTATAGTAGATATATTCTTGTATACAGGAGCAGTATTATAGTAGATATATTCTTGTACATAGGGGCAGTATTATAGTAGTTATATTCTTGTACATAGGGGGCAGTATTATAGTAGTTATATTCTTGTTCATAGGAGCAGTATTATAGTAGTTATATTCTTGTACATAGGGGGCAGTATTAAAATAGTTATATTCTTGTACATAGGGGCAGTATTATAGTAGTTATATTCTTGTACATAGGGGCAGTATTATAGTAATTATATTCTTGTACATAGGAGCAGTATTATAGTAGTTATATTCCTGTACATAGGAGCAGTATTATAGTAGGTATATTCTTGTATATAGGGGGCAATATTATAGTAGTTATATTCTTGTACACAGGAGCAGTATTATAGTAGTTATATTCTTGTACACAGGAGCAGTATTATAGTAGTTATATTCTTGTATATAGGGGGCAGTATTATAGCAGTTATATTCTTGTACACAGGAGCAGCATTATAGTAGTTATATTCTTGTACACAGGAGCAGTATTATAGTAGATATATTCTTGCACATAGGGGCAGTATTATAGTAGATATATTCTTGTACACAGCAGCAGTATTATAGTAGTTATATTCTTGTACATAGGGGGCAGTATTATAGTAGTTATATTCTTGCTCATAGGAGTAGTATTATAGTAGTTTTATTCTTGTACATAGGGGGCAGTATTATAGAAGTTATATTCTTGTACTTAGGGGCAGTATTATAGTAGTTATATTCTTGTACACAGGAGCAGTATTATAGTAGTTATATTCTAGTACATAGGACCAGTATTATAGTAATTATATTCTTGTACATAGGGGCAGTATTATAGTAGTTATACTCTTGTACATGGGGCAGTATTATAGTAGTCATATTCTTGTACATAGGGGCAGTATTATAGTAGTTATATTCTTGTACATAGGACCAGTATTATAGTAGTTATATTCTTGTACATACGGAGCAGTATTATAGTAGTTATATTCTTGTACATAGGGGGCAGTATTATAGTAGTTATATTCTTGTACATAGGGGGCAGTATTATAGTAGTTATATTCTTGTACATAGGGGGCAGTATTATAGTAGTTATATTCTTGTACATAGAGGCAGTATTATAGTTGCTATATTCTTATACATAGGGGCAGTATTATAGTAGTTATATTCTTGTACATAGGGAGCAGTATTATAGCAGTTATATTCTTGTACATAGGGGGCAGTATTATAGTAGTTATATTCTAGTACATAGGACCAGTATTATAGTAGTTATATTCTTGTACATAGGGTCAGTGTTATAGTACTTATATTCTTGTAAATAAGAGCAGTATTATAGTAGTTATATTCCTGTACATAGGGGGCAGTATTATAGTAGCTATATTCTTGTACATAGGAGCAGTATTATAGTAGTTATATTCTTGTACATACGGAGCAGTATTATAGTAGTTATATTCTTGTACATAGGGGCAGTATTATAGTTGCTATATTCTTATACATAGGGGCAGTATTATAGTAGTTATATTCTTGTACATAGGGGGCAGTATTATAGTAGTTATATTCCTGTACATAGGGGGCAGTATTATAGTAGTTATATTCTTGTACATAGGATCATTATTATAGTAGTTATATTCTTGCACATAGGATCAGTATTATAGTAGTTATATTCTTGTACATAGGGGCAGTATTATAGTAGTTATATTCCTGTACATAGGGGGCAGTATTAGTTATATTCTTGTACTTAGGAGCAGTATTATAGTAGTTATATTCTTGTACATAGGAACAGTATTATAGTAGTTATATTCTTGTACATAGGGGGCAGTATTATAGTAGCTATATTCTTGTACATAGGAACAGTATTATAGTAGTTATATTCTTGTACATAGGGGGCAGTATTATAGTAGTTATATTCTTGTACATAGGGGCAGTATTATAGTAGTTATATACTTGTACATAGGGTCAGTATTATAGTAGTTATATTCTTATACATAGGAGCAGTATTATAGTAGTTATATTCTTGTACATAGGGGCAGTATTATAGTAGTTATATTCTTGTACATAGGAGGCAGTATTATAGTAGTTATATTCTTGTACATAGGGGCAGTATTATAGTAGTTATATTCTTGTACATAGGAGGCAGTATTATAGTA
Organism: Phyllobates terribilis; assembly: GCF_046119375.1. Taxonomy (NCBI): domain Eukaryota; kingdom Metazoa; phylum Chordata; class Amphibia; order Anura; family Dendrobatidae; genus Phyllobates; species Phyllobates terribilis. The sequence continues at coordinate 962,378,229 of NW_027362762.1, read as the reverse complement.
GTTATATTCTTGTACATAGGGGCAGTATTATAGTAGTTATATTCTTGTACATAGGAACAGTATTATAGTAGTTATATTCTTGCACATAGGGGGCAGTACTATAGTAGTTATATTCTTGTACATAGGGGCAGTATTATAGTAGTTATATTCTTGTACATAGGGAGCAGTATTATAGTAGTTATATTTTTGTACATAGGGGGCAGTATTATAGTAGTTATACTCTTGTACATAGGGGCAGTATTATAGTAGTAATATTCTTGTACATAGGGGGCAGTATTATAGTAGCTATATTCTTGTACATAGGAGCAGTATTATAGTAGTTATATTCTTGTACATAGGGAGCAGTATTATAGTAGTTATATTCTTGTACATAGGAGCAGTATTATAGTAGTTATATTCTTGTACATAGGAGCAGTGTTATAGTAGTTATATTCCTGTTCATAGGGGCAGTATTATAGTAGTTATATTCTTGTACATAGGAGCAGTATTATAGTAGTTATATTCTTGTACATAGGGGGCAGTATTATAGTAGTTATATTCTTGTACATAGGAGCAGTATTATAGTAGTTATATACTTGTACATAGGGGGCAGTATTATAGTAGTTATATTCTTGTACATAGGAGCAGTGTTATAGTAGTTATATTCTTGTACATAGGGGCAGTATTATCGTAGTTATATTCTTGTACATAGGAGGCAGTATTATAGTAGTTATATTCTTGTACATAGGGGCAGTATTATAGTAGTTATATACTTGTACATAGGAGCAGTATTATAGTAGTTATATTCTTGTACATAGGGAGCAGTATTATAGTAGTTATATTCTTGCTCATAGGAGTAGTATTATAGTAGTTATATTCTTGTACATAGGGGGCAGTATTATAGTAGTTCTATTCTTGCTCATAGGAGTAGTATTATAGTAGTTTTATTCTTGTACATAGGGGGCAGTATTATAGTAGTTATATTCTTGTACATAGGGGCAGTATTATAGTAGTTATATTCTTGTACATAGGAGCAGTATTATAGTAGTTATATTCTTGTACATAGGGGGCATTATTATAGTAGTTATATTCTTGTACATAGAAGCAGTGTTATAGTAGTTATATTCTTGTTCATAGGGGCAGTATTATAGTAGTTATATTCTTGTTCATAGGAGCAGTATTATAGTAGTTATATTCTTGTACATAGGGGGCAGTATTATTGTAGTTATATTCTTGTACATAGGAGCAGTATTATAGTAGTTATATACTTGTACATAGGGGGCAGTATTATAGTAGTTATATTCTTGTACATAGGAGCAGTATTATAGTAGTTATATACTTGTACATAGGGGGCAGTATTATAGTAGTTATATTCTTCTACATAGGAGCAGTATTATAGTAGTTATATACTTGTACATAGGGGGCAGTATTATAGTAGTTATATTGTTGTACATAGGAGCAGTGTTATAGTAGTTATATTCTTGTACATAGGGGCAGTATTATAGTAGTTATATTCTTGTACATAGGAGGCAGTATTATAGTAGTTATATTCTTGTACATAGGGGCAGTATTATAGTAGTTATATACTTGTACATAGGAGCAGTATTATAGTAATTATATTCTTGTACATAGGGAGCAGTATTATAGTAGTTATATTCTTGCTCATAGGAGTGGTATTATAGTAGTTATATTCTTGTACATAGGGGGCAGTATTATAGTAGTTATATTCTTGCTCATAGGAGTAGTATTATAGTAGTTATATTCTTGCTCATAGGAGTAGTATTATAGTAGTTTTATTCTTGTACATAGGGGGCAGTATTATAGTAGTTATATTCTTGTACATAGGGGCAGTATTATAGTAGTTATATTCCTGTACATAGGAGCCGTATTATAGTAGTTATATTCTTGTATATAGGGGGCAGTATTATAGTAGTTATATTCTTGTACACAGGAGCAGTATTATAGTAGTTATATTCTTGTACATAGGAGTAGTATTATAGTAGTTATATTCTTGTACACAGGAGCAGTATTATAGTAGATATATTCTTGTACATAGGGCAGTATTATAGCAGTTATATTCTTCTACATAGGGGGCAGTATTATAGTAGATATATTCTTGAACATAGGGGCAGTATTATAGTAGTTATATTCTTCTACATAGTGGGCAGTATTATAGTAGTTATATTTTTGTACATAGGGGGCAGTATTATAGTAGTTATATTCTTGTACATAGGGGGCAGTATTATAGTAGTTATATTCTTGTACATAGGGGGCAGTATTATAGTAGTTATATTCTTGTACATAGGGGGCAGTATTAAAGTGGTTATATTCTTGTACATAGAGAGCAGTATTATAGTAGTTATATTCTTGTACATAGGGAGCAGTATTATAGCATTTATATTCTTGTACATAGGGGGCAGTATTATAGTAGTTATATTCTTTTACATAGGGGCAGTGTTATAGAACTTATATTCTTGTAAATAAGAGCAGTATTATAGTAGTTATATTCTAGTACATAGGGGCAGTATTATAGTAGCTATATTCTTGTACATAGGAGCAGTATTATAGTAGTTATATTCTTGTACATAGGAGCAATATTATAGTAGTTATATTCTAGTACATAGGGGCAGTATTATATTAGTTATATTCTTGTACATAGGGAGCAGTATTATAGTAGTTAAATTCTAGTACATAGGGGCAGTATTATAGTAGTCATATTCTTGTACATAGGGGCAGTATTATAGTAGTTATATTCTTGTACATAGGAGCAGTATTATAGTAGTTATATTCTTGTACATAGGAGCAGTATTATAGTAGTTATATTCTTGTACATAGGGGGCATTATTATAGTAGTTATATTCTTGTACATAGGAGCAGTGTTATAGTAGTTATATTCTTGTTCATAGGGGCAGTATTATAGTAGTTATATTCTTGTACATAGGAGCAGTATTATAGTAGTTATATTCTTGTACATAGGGGGCAGTATTATTGTAGTTATATTCTTGTACATAGGAGCAGTATTTTAGCAGTTATATACTTGTACATAGGGGGCAGTATTATAGTAGTTATATTCTTGTACATAGGAGCAGTATTATAGTAGTTATGTACTTGTACATAGGGGGCAGTATTATAGTAGTTATATTCTTGTACATAGGAGCAGTATTATAGTAGTTATATACTTGTACATAGGGGGCAGTATTATAGTAGTTATATTCTTGTACATAGGAGCAGTGTTATAGTAGTTATATTCTTGTACATAGGGGCAGTATTATCGTAGTTATATTCTTGTACATAGGAGGCAGTATTATAGTAGTTATATTCTTGTACATAGGGGCAGTATTATAGTAGTTATATACTTGTACATAGGAGCAGTATTATAGTAGTTATATTCTTGTACATAGGGAGCAGTATTATAGTAGTTATATTCTTGCTCATAGGAGTGGTATTATAGTAGTTATATTCTTGTACATAGGGGGCAGTATTATAGTAGTTATATTCTTGCTCATAGGAGTAGTATTATAGTAGTTTTATTCTTGTACATAGGGGGCAGTATTATAGTAGTTATATTCTTGTACATAGGGGCAGTATTATAGTAGTTATATTCCTGTACATAGGAGCAGTATTATAGTAGTTATATTCTTGTATATAGGGGGCAGTATTATAGTAGTTATATTCTTGTACACAGGAGCAGTATTATAGTAGTTATATTCTTGTACATAGGAGTAGTATTATAGTAGTTATATTCTTGTACACAGGAGCAGTATTATAGTAGATATATTCTTGTACATAGGGCAGTATTATAGTAGTTATATTCTTCTACATAGGGGGCAGTATTATAGTAGATATATTCTTGAACATAGGGGCAGTATTATAGTAGTTATATTCTTGTACATAGGGGGCAGTATTATAGTAGTTATATTCTTCTACATAGGGGGCAGTATTATAGTAGTTATATTCTTGTACATAGGGCAGTATTATAGTAGTTATATTCTTCTACATAGGGGGCAGTATTATAGTAGTTATATTCTTGTACATAGGGGGCAGTATTATAGTAGTTATATTCTTGTACATAGGGGGCAGTATTAAAGTGGTTATATTCTTGTACATAGAGAGCAGTATTATAGTAGTTATATTCTTGTACATAGGGCAGTATTATAGTAGTTCTATTCTTCTACATAGGGGGCAGTATTATAGTAGTTATATTCTTGTACATAGGGGGCAGTATTATAGTAGTTATATTCTTGTACATAGGGGGCAGTATTAAAGTGATTATATTCTTGTACATAGAGAGCAGTATTATAGTAGTTATATTCTTGTACATAGGGAGCAGTATTATAGCAGTTATATTCTTGTACATAGGGGGCAGTATTATAGTAGTTATATTCTAGTACATAGGACCAGTATTATAGTAGTTATATACTTGTACATAGGGGGCAGTATTATAGTAGTTATATTCTTGTACATAGCAGCAGTGTTATAGTAGTTATATTCTTGTACATAGGGGCAGTATTATCGTAGTTATATTCTTGTACATAGGAGGCAGTATTATAGTAGTTATATTCTTGTACATAGGGGCAGTATTATAGTAGTTATATACTTGTATATAGGAGCAGTATTATAGTAGTTATATTCTTGTACATAGGGAGCAGTATTATAGTAGTTATATTCTTGCTCATAGGAGTGGTATTATAGTAGTTATATTCTTGTACATAGGGGGCAGTATTATAGTAGTTATATTCTTGCTCATAGGAGTAGTATTATAGTAGTTTTATTCTTGTACATAGGGGGCAGTATTATAGTAGTTATATTCTTGTACATAGGGGCAGTATTATAGTAGTTATATTCCTGTACATAGGAGCAGTATTATAGTAGTTATATTCTTGTACATAGGGGCAGTATTATAGTAGTTATATTCTTGTACATAGGAGCAGTATTATAGTAGTTATATTCTTGTACATAGGGTCAGTATAATAGTAGTTATATTTCTGTACATAGGAGCAGTATTATAGTAGTTATATTCTTGTACATAGAAGCAGTATTATAGTAGTTATATTCTTGTACATAGGAGCAGTATTATAGTAGTTATATTCTTGTACATAGGAGCAGTATTATAGTAGTTATATTCTTGTACATAGGAGCAGTATTATAGTAGTTATATTCTTGCACATAGGAGCAGTATTATAGTAGTTATATTCTTGCACATAGGGAGCAGTATTATAGTAGTTATATTCTTGTACATAGGAACAGTATTATAGTAGTTATATTCTTGTACATAGGGGGCAGTATTATAGTAGTTATATTCTTGTACATAGGAGCAGTATTATCGTAGTTATATTCTTGTACATAGGAACAGTATTATAGTAGTTATATTCTTGTACATAGGGGCATTATTATAGTAGTTATATTCTTGTACATAGGAGCAGTATTATAGTAGTTATATTCTTGTACATAGGAGGCAGTATTATAGTAGTTATATTCTTGTACATAGGAGCAGTATTATAGTAGTTATATTCTTGTACATAGGAGTAGTATTATAGTAGTTATATTCTTGTACATAGGGGGCAGTATTATAGTAGTTATATTCTTGTACATAGGGGCAGTATTATAGTAGTTATATACTTGTACATAGGGTCAGTATTATAGTAGTTATATTCCTGTACATAGGAGCAGTATTATAGTAGTTATATTCTTGTACATAGAAGCAGTATTATAATAGTTATATTCTTGTACATAGGAGCAGTATTATAGTAGTTATATTCTTGTACATAGGAGCAGTATTATAGTAGTTATATTCTTGTACATAGGAACAGTATTATAGTAGTTATATTCTTGTACATAGGGGCAGTATTATAGTAGTTATATTCTTGTACATAGGAACAGTATTATAGTAGTTATATTCTTGTACATAGGGGGCAGTATTATAGTAGCTATATTCTTGTACATAGGAACAGTATTATAGTAGTTATATTCTTGTACATAGGGGGCAGTATTATAGTAGTTATATTCTTGTACATAGGGGCAGTATTATAGTAGTTATATACTTGTACATAGGGTCAGTATTATAGTAGTTATATTCTTATACATAGTAGCAGTATTATAGTAGTTATATTCTTGTACATAGGGGCAGTATTATAGTAGTTATATTCTTGTACATAGGAGGCAGTATTATAGTAGTTATATTCTTGTACATAGGGGCAGTATTATAGTAGTTATATTCTTGTACATAGGAGGCAGTATTATAGTAGTTATATTCTTGTACAAAGGGGCAGTATTATAGTAGTTATATTCTTGTACATAGGAACAGTATTATAGTAGTTATATTCTTGCACATAGGGGGCAGTACTATAGTAGTTATATTCTTGTACATAGGGGCAGTATTATAGTAGTTATATTCTTGTACATAGGGAGCAGTATTATAGTAGTTATATTTTTGTACATAGGGGGCAGTATTATAGTAGTTATACTCTTGTACATAGGGGCAGTATTATAGTAGTTATATTCTTGTACATAGGGGCAGTATTATAGTAGTAATATTCTTGTACATAGGGGGCAGTATTATAGTAGCTATATTCTTGTACATAGGAGCAGTATTATAGTAGTTATATTCTTGTACATAGGAAGCAGTATTATAGTAGTTATATTCTTGTACATAGGAGCAGTATTATAGTAGTTATATTCTTGTACATAGGAGCAGTGTTATAGTAGTTATATTCCTGTTCATAGGGGCAGTATTATAGTAGTTATATTCTTGTACATAGGAGCAGTATTATAGTAGTTATATTCTTGTACATAGGGGGCAGTATTATAGTAGTTATATTCTTGTACATAGGAGCAGTATTATAGTAGTTATATACTTGTACATAGGGGGCAGTATTATAGTAGTTATATTCTTGTACATAGGAGCAGTGTTATAGTAGTTATATTCTTGTACATAGGGGCAGTATTATCGTAGTTATATTCTTGTACATAGGAGGCAGTATTATAGTAGTTATATTCTTGTACATAGGGGCAGTATTATAGTAGTTATATACTTGTACATAGGAGCAGTAATAGTAGTTATATTCTTGTACATAGGGAGCAGTATTATAGTAGTTATATTCTTGCTCATAGGAGTAGTATTATAGTAGTTATATTCTTGTACATAGGGGGCAGTATTATAGTAATTATATTCTTGCTCATAGGAGTAGTATTATAGTAGTTATATGCTTGTACATAGGAGCAGTATTATAGTAGTTATATTCTTGTACATAGGGTGCATTATTATAGTAGTTATATTCTTGTACATAGGAGCAGTGTTATAGTAGTTATATTCTTGTTCATAGGGGCAGTATTATAGTAGTTATATTCTTGTACATAGGAGCAGTATTATAGTAGTTATATTCTTGTACATAGGGGGCAGTATTATTGTAGTTATATTCTTGTACATAGGAGCAGTATTATAGTAGTTATATACTTGTACATAGGGGGCAGTATTATAGTAGTTATATTCTTGTACATAGGAGCAGTATTATAGTAGTTATATACTTGTACATAGGGGGAAGTATTATAGTAGTTATATTCTTGTACATAGGAGCAGTATTATAGTAGTTATATACTTGTACATAGGGGGCAGTATTATAGTAGTTATATTCTTGTACATAGGAGCAGTGTTATAGTAGTTATATTCTTGTACATAGGGGCAGTATTATAGTAGTTATATTCTTGTACATAGGAGGCAGTATTATAGTAGTTATATTCTTGTACATAGGGGCAGTATTATAGTAGTTATATACTTGTACATAGGAGCAGTATTATAGTAATTATATTCTTGTACATAGGGAGCAGTATTATAGTAGTTATATTCTTGCTCATAGGAGTGGTGTTATAGTAGTTATATTCTTGTACATAGGGGGCAGTATTATAGTAGTTATATTCTTGCTCATAGGAGTAGTATTATAGTAGTTTTATTCTTGTACATAGGGGGCAGTATTAGTTATATTCTTGTACTCAGGAGCAGTATTATAGTAGTTATATTCTTGTACATAGGGGTAGTATTATAGTAGTTATATTCTTGTACATAGGAGCAGTATTATAGTAGTTATATTCTTGTACATAGGGGCAGTATTATAGTAGTTATATTCTTGTACATAGGAACAGTATTATAGTAGTTATATTCTTGTAGATAGGGGCAGTATTATAGTAGTTATATTCTTGTACATAGGAGCAGTATTATAGTAGTTATATTCTTGTACATAGGAGGCAGTATTATAGTAGTTATATTCTTGTACATAGGAGCAGTATTATAGTAGTTATATTCTTGTACATAGGAGTAGTATTATAGTAGTTATATTCTTGTACATAGGGGGCAGTATTATAGTAGTTATATTCTTGTACATAGGGGCAGTATTATAGTAGTTATATACTTGTACATAGGGTCAGTATTATAGTAGTTATATTTCTGTACATAGGAGCAGTATTATAGTAGTTATATTCTTGTACATAGAAGCAGTATTATAGTAGTTATATTCTTGTACATAGGAGCAGTATTATAGTAGTTATATTCTTGTACATAGGAGCAGTATTATAGTAGTTATATTCTTGTACATAGGAGCAGTATTATAGTAGTTATATTCTTGTACATAGGGAGCAGTATTATAGTAGTTATATTCTTGTACATGGGAACAGTATTATAGTAGTTATATTCTTGTACATAGGGGGCAGTATTATAGTAGTTATATTCTTGTACATAGGGAGCAGTATTATAGTAGTTATATTCTTGTACATAGGGGCAGTATTATAGCAGTTATATTCTTATACATAGGAGCAGTATTATAGTAGTTATATTCTTGTACATAAGAGGCAGTATTATAGTAGTTATATTCTTGTACATAGGGGCAGTATTATAGTAGTTATATTCTTGCACATAGGGGGCAGTACTATAGTAGTTATATTCTTGTACATAGGGGCAGTATTATAGTAGTTATATTCTTGTACATAGGAACAGTATTATAGTAGTTATATTCTTGTACATAAGGGGCAGTTTTATAGTAGTTATATTCTTGTACATAGGGAGCAATATTATAGTAGTTATATTCTTGTATATAGGGGGCAGTATTATAGTAGTTATACTCTTGTACATAGGGGCAGTATTATAGTAGTTATATTCTTGTACATAGGGGCAGTATTATAGTAGTAATATTCTTGTACATAGGGGGCAGTATTATAGTAGCTATATTCTTGTACATAGGCGCAGTATTATAGTAGTTATATTCTTGTACATAGGGAGCAGTATTATAGTAGTTATATTCTTGTACATAGGAGCAGTATTATAGTAGTTATATTCTTGTACATAGGAGCAGTATTATAGTAGTTATATTCTTGTACATAGGAGCAGTGTTATAGTAGTTATATTCTTGTTCATAGGGGCAGTGTTATAGTAGTTATATTCTTGTACATAGGAGCAGTATTATAGTAGTTATATTCTTGTACATAGGGGCAGTATTATAGTAGTTATATTCTTGTACATAGGGGCAGTATTATAGTAGTTATATTTTTGTACATAGGAGCAGTATTATAGTAGTTATATACTTGTACATAGGGGGCAGTATTATAGTAGTTATATTCTTGTACATAGGAGCAGTGTTATAGTAGTTATATTCTTGTACATAGGGGCAGTATTATCGTAGTTATATTCTTGTACATAGGGGCAGTATTATCGTAGTTATATTCTTGTACATAGGGGCAGTATTATAGTAGTTATATTCTTGTACATAGGGGGCAGTATTATATTAGTTATATTCTTGTACATAGGAGCAGTATTATAGTAGTTATATTCTTGCACATAGGATCAGTATTATAGTAGTTATATTCTTGTACATAGGGGCAATATTATAGTAGTTATATTCTTGTACATAGGGGGCAGTATTATATTAGTTATATTCTTGTACATAGGAGCAGTATTATAGTAGTTATATTCTTGCACATAGGATCAGTATTATAGTAGTTATATTCTTGTACATAGGGGCAGTATTATAGTAGTTATATTCCTGTACATAGGGGGCAGTATTAGTTATATTCTTGTACTCAGGAGCAGTATTATAGTAGTTATATTCTTGTACATAGGGGTAGTATTATAGTAGTTAAATTCTTGTACATAGGAGCAGTATTATATTAGTTATATTCTTGTACATAGGGGCAGTATTATAGTAGTTATATTCTTGTACATAGGAACAGTATTATAGTAGTTATATTCTTGTACATAGGGGCAGTATTATAGTAGTTATATTCTTGTACATAGGAGCAGTATTATAGTAGTTATATTCTTGTACATAGGAGCAGTATTATAGTAGTTATATTCTTGTACATAGGAGGCAGTATTATAGTAGTTATATTATTGTACATAGGAGCAGTATTATAGTAGTTATATTCTTGTACATAGGAGTAGTATTATAGTAGTTATATTCTTGTACATAGAGGGCAGTATTATAGTAGTTATATTCTTGTACATAGGAACAGTATTATAGTAGTTATATTCTTGTACATAGAAGCAGTATTATAGTAGTTATATTCTTGTACATAGAAGCAGTATTATAGTAGTTATATTCTTGTACATAGAAGCAGTATTATAGTAGTTATATTCTTGTACATAGGAGCAGTATTATAGTAGTTATATTCTTGTACATAGGAGCAGTATTATAGTAGTTATATTCTTGTACATAGGAGCAGTGTTATAGTAGTTATATTCTTGTACATAGGGGCAGTATTATCGTAGTTATATTCTTGTACATAGGGGGCAGTATTATAGTAGTTATATTCTTGTACATAGGGGCAGTATTATAGTTGCTATATTCTTATACATAGGGGCAGTATTATAGTAGTTATATTCTTGTACATAGGGGGCAGTATTATAGTAGTTATATTCTTGTACATAGGAGCAGTATTATAGTAGTTATATTCTTGCACATAGGATCAGTATTATAGTAGTTATATTCTTGTACATAGGGGCAGTATTATAGCAGTTATATTCCTGTACATAGGGGGCAGTATTAGTTATATTCTTGTACTCAGGAGCAGTATTATAGTAGTTATATTCTTGTACATAGGGGTAGTATTATAGTAGTTATATTCTTGTACATAGGAGCAGTATTATAGTAGTTATATTCTTGTACATAGGGGCAGTATTATAGTAGTTATATTCTTGTACATAGGAACAGTATTATAGTAGTTATATTCTTGTACATAGGGGCAGTATTATAGTAGTTATATTCTTGTACATAGGAGCAGTATTATAGTAGTTATATTCTTGTACATAGGAGGCACTATTATAGTAATTATATTCTTGTACATAGGAGCAGTATTATAGTAGTTATATTCTTGTACATAGGAGTAGTATTATAGTAGTTATATTCTTGTACATAGGGGGCAGTATTATAGTAGTTATATTCTTGTACATAGGAGCAGTATTATAGTAGTTATATTCTTGTACATAGAAGCAGTATTATAGTAGTTATATTCTTGTACATAGGAGCAGTATTATAGTAGTTATATTCTTGTACATAGGAGCAGTATTATAGTAGTTATATTCTTGTACATAGGAGCAGTATTATAGTAGTTATATTCTTGTACATAGGAGCAGTATTATAGTAGTTATATTCTTGTACATAGGGAGCAGTATTATAGTAGTTATATTATTGTACATAGGGTCAGTATTATAGTAGTTATATTCTTGTACATAGGAACAGTATTATAGTAGTTATATTCTTGTACATAGGGGGCAGTATTATAGTAGTTATATTCTTGTACATAGGGAGCAGTATTATAGTAGTTATATTCTTGTACATAGGGGCAGTATTATAGTAGTTATATTCTTATACATAGGAGCAGTATTATAGTAGTTATATTCTTGTACATAAGAGGCAGTATTATAGTAGTTATATTCTTGTACATAGGGGCAGTATTATAGTAGTTATATTCTTGCACATAGGGGGCAGTACTATAGTAGTTATATTCTTGTACATAGGAACAGTATTATAGTAGTTATATTCTTGTTCATAGGGGCAGTATTATAGTAGTTATATTCTTGTACATAGGAGCAGTATTATAGTAGTTATATTCTTGTACATAGGGGGCAGTATTATAGTAGTTATATTCTTGTACATAGGAGCAGTATTATAGTAGTTATATACTTGTACATAGGGGGCAGTATTATAGTAGTTATATTCTTGTACATAGGAGCAGTGTTATAGTAGTTATATTCTTGTACATAGGGGCAGTATTATCGTAGTTATATTCTTGTACATAGGAGGCAGTATTATAGTAGTTATATTCTTGTACATAGGGGCAGTATTATAGTAGTTATATACTTGTACATAGGAGCAGTATTATAGTAGTTATATTCTTGTACATAGGGAGCAGTATTATAGTAGTTATATTCTTGTACATAGGGGGCAGTATTATGGTAGTTATATTCTTGTACATAGGAGCAGTATTATAGTAGTTATATTCTTGTACATAGGAGCAGTATTATAGTAGTTATATTCTTGTACATAGGGGGCAGTATTATAGTAGTTATATTCTTGTACATAGGAGCAGTGTTATAGTAGTTATATTCTTGTACATAGGGGCAGTATTATCGTAGTTATATTCTTGTACATAGGAGGCAGTATTATAGTAGTTATATTCTTGTACATAGGGGCAGTATTATAGTAGTTATATACTTGTACATAGGGGGCAGTATTATGGTAGTTATATTCTTGTACATAGGAGCAGTATTATAGTAGTTATATTCTAGTAAATAGGGGGCAGTATTATAGTAGTTATATTCTTGTACATAGGAGCAGTATTATTAGTAGTTATATTCTTGTACATAGGAGCAGTATTATAGTAGTTATATTCTTGTACATAGGAGCAGTATTATAGTAGGTATAGTCTTGTACATAGGGGGCAGTATTATAGTAGTTATATTCTTGTACATAGGAGGCAGTATTATAGTAGTTGCAGTATTTTAGCATACATGTTCAGTAGAGGGAAATGTTAATACAATTTAAAAGCATTTCCACAGAAGACTTAGAATATTTATCTTCTAGGAAATAGAAAGCAGCTTTGTAGGTGATGATATATTCAGTCAATTATGGGATTTTTGTCCTTGAAATGTGAGCAGCAGTTTTGGTAGACAGATCTGTGTGCAGAGCAGTTGTCGCTTCCCTTCCCCCATTACTCTGGAGAACTAGCCTAATCTTTGTAGGACATATCTAAAAGTATCTGATTAGTCTTCACTGTATCAATGACGTTTATACCAGAGTTGCCATTGAACTAGCGTTTTTGGAAAGGGCCTATTACTAGGATTCACCTTCCCTGCTACCTACATGTCTCAAATTCAAATACAGCGGCCTCCATTGTTCATATCGGGTAGAGTCCCTGATGCCGTCAGTCCTTTGATAACATATTCTTACTTTTTCCACAGTGCTAACAAGATCCCAATACTCCCAGGAATCCACTTCTGAAATCCAGCTCCTAACTTTTCGAGCTTAGTCACTCCTTCTCTTCCTCTCGGTGCCTTATGTTTTTATTTTCCTCTCTTTCTCTTTCTCTCTTTCTTTTGGATCTGAGTCAGTGCTCTTACCACAAAGAGATTTGCATGGAGCCAACCCGTATAGAAAAGACATTTTCTCACATTGAGACTGGATATTGCTTTTCTGAAGCATCCAAGCTCTTCCTTTTCCTCTGAGATGGATACATCTCCCCCTGCTCCACTGTCTCTTCTTGATACTCCTGTCTTAATAAGCGATGACTGCCGTGACTGCTTGCATCCAGCGATGCTATTCACCGCCAGCACCTCTGCTCTCCTCCTGTGGCTCCAGAAGAACTGATTAGCACTTTGCATAATTAACCTGATTAGCACTGTGCATAATCAAACTGATTAGCACTTTGCATAATTAAAAAGAAATAATAACAACAACAATAAGCAGCACTAGGTAATATCAAAAGCCGCTAGTTCCAAAATCCCTTTTGGCCTCTGCCAGGGCTAGTCTAACATAAGGCACATTATTCCTTTCATGGAGGGGGGGGGGGAAGGCCTAAATGATCGGAGCACCGGAGGAAGAAGAAGAAGAAGAAGAGGAAGAAGGATATACAAGCACACAGTAAAGAGGATGATATAGACAGATGCACAGACGAGCCTAATAAATGACCCAGACTCCCCCGAGTGCAATACAGGCGCTAGATTCCCTTATGTATAATAAATGCACTAGGCCATAAGCACTTTAACCTGCCAGACTCTACGATATGTATAATACATGGTCGAGGAGGGAAGATGAAGTGTGTAAAAGGCACATATAAGTATTAAAGTCTCTTCTGTACAGCAGATAATCTGCAATATAGCATAGAACAAGCTAAAAAAAAATCAATTGTGGAAGGATTTGTAACAATTGTTCATCCAGTTTGTCACAAAAATGAATATACCTGGAGGGGGCGGGGCACGGCACATTGATTCCCGCCTCGTCGTCTCAAGCTCCGCCTCGGAAACAATACAATGTATCAGTATATTTGATACTTTACTAGAATAAATATTTGGACGGTGAAATGCCGAGTGCAGAATAACACCATTCTCTCCATCTATGGGGTACACTATACTCACTCTGCATCGAGCGTAGGATAATAGTCCTGGAGCGAAGGTATATAATAACTGATCTTACATAGGCCACATCTAAAGGTACCCCTAGGTGTGGTCTTATTCAACCATGTCGGGTCGGCCACATCAGGTGAGAGATGACTGTGGACGAGATGATCCTTCAAATTTCGGCCTCTCCGATAAGTAACCGAAGGGCGAGGAGTCACCGGAGTCATCTCTGATGTGGCCGACCGACATGGTTGAATAAGACCATACCTAGAGGCACCTTTAGATGTGGCCTATGTAAGGCCTGTGATTATATCCTAAAGGGTAACACCTTTGACAGTGATACAACGGGGATTGTCTATGAAAATCGAGAGTTCATCAATTGTTGTACTGAAGGCCTAGTGTATTTGGCTAAATGCACAGGTCCTAAATCTTATGTTGAGAAGACGAGACGTGAATTTAGAAGGAGAATTCTTGAACACATAGGGGATATTAGGAGAAAAGAGGACACCCCTATTGCTAGGCATGTTTGGTAGAAACATGGTGGTGACCTCAAAGTAATGCGGGTTTCAAGGTGTGGAGAAAATTAGATCCTCTCCCGGGGGGTGATCATGATAATAGAATTTTGAGGAAGGAGGCCCAATGGGTTTTTAGATTGAAAACGGTGACCCCATTGGGACTTAATGAATGTATTTCCTTTGTCCCCTTAATTTGATGAGAAGAGAGTTGGGACTGTTTTTAGGGTTGAGATGCCCCAAACTGTGAGAAGATAGTAGTCTAATATAGTGCCCTATAGTTGTCAATAAGTAATGACTTATGCTTATATTGATATGAGGGCCTATTTTAATTATTGGAAGTGATCAGTAGAGACATTATAGTTCCTTCAGACGAGCTTAGTAATCCTTGTGTTATATAGTGGGGATGCACATAGTGGGCAGGATTTGCAGACTTTGCCCACTGTGTGTTCTTCTCCGCTATCTGTTGTTTCTGTGCCTGTGTCTAGGATACCTCCGCATCCGGGACGGCGCTGTGACGTTTGTTCTAGACGTGGCCACCGCTGATTGGTCCGATGGGACGAAGCATGGGATTGGCCGGCGTGAACGTGCGTCATCTGTTTGGGGCGGAGGATTCTTTACAAATGTGGGGCGTCCGTGCCGCCGCGTGCGGCTCATATCGTGGCCGGTACCTGTTGAGCTCCGGTGCTAGACTAATGCACCGTATTCTAATAAGCCTCCTGATGTATCCCTATGAGCATTAAAAAGGGATGAAACGCGTCGAGGTGTGATATGAATTAATCTCAAGGCAGTGACCTGTGATATAGACCATAATATCTGTGGGAGCTTTCTGTAATAAACTCTAAGGTGCTCTGGGTGAATGAGGGTTTTAAGAAGGAGCGCTATGACAGGGCTCTATGATAGGCAATTGGGCTATTGTGCAATATACAACTAATTGCACTCTATGAAGGGGGCGTTCTCCCTTCTGGGTTTAGTTTTTCTATGCCCTCTGCCCTATGCCTGAGTCTAGTACCTCCATATATTATGAGCTGATGCTGGACATTTAATTGTCATTTTAGGTCTATTATTACCCATGGTGTGTCCGGCCTGTGCAGACACACTTGGGTAGACTGCACACAAGCACGGTGGATTTAGAGTATTATTTTATATATTCAATAAAGGTTATATTAGTCTGTATGAGGTCATCTTGACACATAAGACTGCATGAGAGCTGTATACACAAAAGTTGATCAACTTTTTATCCATAAAATATTCCCAAAGTGTACATAGCCTGGAAACCCCCTATTTCCTTGATAAGTAGGGTTAAAATATAAACTATTTTTGGCTACATCTGCCTTATAAAAGACACGTTTGTTTGTTGGTTTGTTTGTTGCGAGGATGATTTTTTTTTATACTGTTGAAAAGGTTTTTTCAAGACATTATTAAAAGTTAATTTTTTTTTATTTAGCAGTGGGCCAAAAATACCATTTTATTGTGCCATCGCTGTCCTGATCTCCAGTTCCAATCTCCTGCATTTATACCCTGCTGCCTCGGGGTAACCCTGGACTCTGATCTTTTCTTCAAACCACATAGACAATCCATTTCCACTTCCTGCAGAGTCACACTCAAAAATATCTCCCGGATCCACACATTACTTACTCAAGAATCAGCAAAAACACTAGTGCATGCCCTCATCATCTCCCGCCTCGACTACTGCAACCTCCTGCTCTGTGGCCTCCCTTCTAACACTCTCGCACCCCTCCAATCTATCCTAAACTCTGCTGCTCCTAAACTCTGTCCCCCCGCTATTCCCCAGCCTCTCCTCTCTGTCAGTCCCTTCACTGACTCCCCATTACCCAGAGACTCCAGTTCAAAACCCTAACCACGGCATACAAAGCCATCCACAACCTGTCTCCCCCATACATCTGTGACCTAGTCTCCCGGTATTTACCTGCACGCAACCTCCGATCCTCACAAGATCTCCTTCTCTTCTCCCCTCTTATCTCCTCTTCCCACAATCACATACAAGATTTCTCCCGTGCATCCCCCCTACTCTGGAACTCTCTACCCCAACATATCAGACTCTCGCCTACCATGGAAACCTTCAAAAGGAACCTGAAGACCCAGCTCTTCCGACAAGACTACAACCTGCAGTAACCACCGCCCCACCACATTGCTGCATGACCTCCTCTACCCTCACCTACTGTATCCTCGCCCATCCCTTGTACACTGTGCGCCCTCGCGGGCAGGGTCCTGAGCAATGCATGGCCTAGAAGTCTCCTTACACTGGCATGTCAGGCATGTCATTCTCCACAAGGAAATAAGTTACCCCTTATACCCCCAAAAAGGGACTATGCAAATTTGTAAAAAAAATAAAATTATAAGGCATTGGAGAAAGATTTTAAAGAACAGGAACAACTTTTGGGGTGGGTTAGTTATTTTTGAGATGGAAAGCCCCTTTAATGATGATCTGGAGTATATTTTGAGTGTTCATATTTTGAGGGGTCATTTCGGTTGCTAATGATTTATCAACAGAGTCTAATGAGTCAGGGAACAAAAAGAAGGTTCTATGTTACCCTCATCTTGTCATCCTTGGTGTAGATGGACGAGACCTTCTTTACGCAGACCACACATTTATTACTATGTGCTATAATCATGACCTAACACCCTCTTGACCAAAACACCAGTGACTAAAACACCAGTGTCTGTCTCATTTCTTAATTTGAGATATGTTCTGCTTGGATCTGAAGGCTTCTCGAATTTGTCTCCATCCATCTTCCTGTTCCTTGTTCTCTTTTCTTTTCAAATCTGACAATCTGAGTCTTCTCATAACACGTCCATGACAACAACGCTCTTCAGTCTGGTCATTTGCGCTTCAAGTGGAAGGTTCGTCTTGATCACCGGGTCAAGGATCCGCTCGCTTTCCATTCATGGTCTACTTGAAAAGTCTTTGTCGACGTTCTCTGTGCACAGTTGTATAGACAATCTTGAATGTATGCAGCTGTGGAACTAAAAACAAAATCTTCCGCAAAGACTCTCAAATCTAAATTCAGGTTTCTAAAGTAAAAACTTAACCATGTTCAACCCACTTCAGTCAACCTACTGCAGAGTATGTGCACTTCAAGAAAATCTACCAGCCAAATTAAATACTACAAGCAGATTTTGCATATTATTAATCAATAATGGAAATAAAATGCTTCGCAAAGTGAAATAAAACATGCGGTGGTAGGAATGGCACCACTGGTAGGAGGGAGGTCACGCTGGATGGTGGTGCACCTCCTGTGATTATCGCTGGGAGACAGGTCACACGCAGCGCTGCTGAGAGTCCCGTTAAACTGTGCACACTCTAAAAACATACAAGAGGCATCTATTCCTATAGCAAAGGAAGACTGGCAACATACGTCCTAGCTGTGGGTAAAGATCTGAGGTTGTGGGTTGTAAATAATCACCTAGGTAGGTTAACGATGCAACAATATTTTATTCCTCACATCCATGCTAATACAACAACTCCAGGTAAATGGCCAAAATACTGTTCTCTCAGTCCTCAAGTTCCCAACCTGGTATCAGTAGTTCCGCTGACTCTGTATCAGGCGATAATCACTGTCTCCCAACTTTTTGGTTGGCCCACAGAATTCGTATCTCCAGCCAGTATAGTGTGTAGCCACAGTCCACGATCCGTCAGACGACAGATAAAACGATGGAAGCACGGGTATCCAGTAGCAACAGTCCTTTAAGAAAGTTTAAATCTCAACGACATATCCCACAACAGTAGCACGTTCATCCAGCCCAGTCGGTACTGATCTCCAAGACTCCATATGCCATCGATCCATCCATGGTCCAGGTCCTCAGATTAGATCTTACCCCTTCAACATCATTCCACCAACTCCTCACTAAACATGTGGCTTCACTGGGATCAGCCCTCTGATTGGGCAGAACTGCTCTCACCCCCTTCCCTCTTCCAAAGCTAAGTGTGTATTAGTGAAGGTATTTTCCTCAGGTTGAACCCATCACCTGGGTCGGCATGTGAGACTCCTTGTGGTGATGGCTCCGCCAAACTACTTTCAGCACTCACACAATGGGCCTAGTCGCTGTTTGAACTATGGCTTAAGGCTCCTGATATACTGATGAGATTACTGGAATGCTGGACACTTTATAAGTAAAATTAGTGTACATAAACTGACGAGCAAGCAGAACATTAATAAAACACAGCAAGAAATCAATAATAAAACACAATACTAATATTGATAGAAACGGAGCTCCGTGCTGGAAAAGTCTCATAGTCGTTAGTAAGTGGCCAGCTCATCATACTGTGCATTTATATCTCGACGTTTCACGTGTCCAGAGACTCAAAGTCTGGCTGATGATCTCAGAGGAAGAGTTCTCCTTGTGGAGATCCAGTTGGTGTGCAATGATCCCTGGGAAAAGTATGCAAATGAGCAGAAGTAGAAAGCTGTTTCTTTAGTGCCACCTATAGGTAGCTACACAGTAACTCCCAATAAAGAAGCCTGAAACTAACTAAGGATATCAAAAGTTTTGGAGTAAGAGAGTAAGAGTTGTCCAATTTGGACGAGCAGTGACCTAAATGAAGTGCTCATTCAATAATGGTCTAAGCATCCAAAAAAAAAGAATATTAGTAGATGGGATTTAGGAGCTGCCTAGATATCAAAAAGCAATGGTTTAGTTCATGTACTGTATTGTAGAATATGTTCTGGTCTTGAAAAACAGATTTCAAAGCCTCTTTAAAAGTTTTTATTGCTCAGCTTTGGTAAGCTAAAAACGTACTCGATGAAGTGGTCAATCAAAGCCAACGGGGGCCAAAACGTCAGTCTCTTCGGGATATGAAATGCAGCATGTTATGGATCTCAACTATTGCCAATATAAGATAATTGCTCAGTCTTTGAAGTTTATATGGACACAAGATTTGCAATAATTTGTACTTTCTAAATTATTCTGTCACAAGAAGGAAAAGTCAAAATGGTACATCATAAGTGCTGACAAGATGACCCTTACTGAGTGGCCACATCAGAGCCCCCACAAACCTCCTCCTATCTGCCGGCATCTCTACCGATTAGTTGGCCCAGTGTGATGTCATGCTGCAGCGGCGGCCATAGTGACCGCAATACAACGGGTGGCGTAGTCGACAATAAAGAACTTAATAACATCTGTAGGACTGCCACATACAACTGAGTTTGACACCCTGGGCACGGACCGGGTCACAGCCACTCGGAAGACTACAACTCCCATCTGATCCGGCTCCGGGTATTCCCCTAAAGAATATGGCCCAGGGGGCGCGTCAACTTTGGCGTAGTCGGCAGGATTACGTGCCCGCAACACCCGGGTACTGCGTGCCTGAAGAAAAGTGCAAGTTTACCTCAAAAAGAAGTCTCCTGCCGGTTCCGGAGGGTCCCCGCCATCGGACCCCATCACCAGTCGATTCCCGCCGGTTGTCCGCCATTAACAGCTTTTTCCCGCCATCTGCAGAGTTTCCCGCCACTGGGAGACGATTCCCGCCATTTCCAAGGGTTTCCCGCCTTGGAAGAGCGGACGCCATTATGGGCGTGCCAGAGGGTGGTGAGAGGCCGCCTCCCATCGTGGGCCAGGACCGAAAATGGCGCCAAAAGTGGAAACCGCCCCCACCAACAGAGACTGTGATGCTAGAGGTGTCTGTCAGCGTGAAAGAACAGCCCCTGGAGCTGACCAAGTGGCCCCGGGACCGCCCTCGAGGTGGGAGGAGACGAAAGGAGAGAACGAAGATGGGTGCCGCCTGGAGCAGTCTAGAGCGAGCGCACCCGGAGGCAAGAAGCCTGGAGAAGAATATCGGAGGAGCTTACCCGGAGATGGCGAGAAAGCAGAGCAGCACCGGCCCGCTGGCCAGGAGCCTGCTGGAGACAACAGAAGGAGAGCAGAGCAGCACCGACCCGTTGGTCAGGAGCCTGCTGGAAACAACGACCCCACTAGGCCTAGTGGGGGTCCTAGCACAGCTTCCCCGAGACCGGGAGTGTGCACAGACCGCTCTGGAGAGCCTCGCAAGGAGGATGGCCCGGGTGCAGCGAGAGACGTTGGCGGAGTGGAGCCGTGAGATGGCCCAGCAGACCGAGACCTGTCAGCGGAGCACGCCACCCGAGACGAGGAAACAGACCGCCTCTGAGGATGGCGCGGGAGGATTGAAGGCCGGAGACGGCGCCGAGAAGGGAGCCGAACGAGTGGAGGCAGGTAAAGGGGACGTCTATACCCCAAACCGGGAAACCGCGTACCTGCCCCAGCTCCCCGTCGCAGAGCCCGAAGTCTATCCTGCCGTGCCCGTCGCTGCAACGTCACCGCCGCAGACTAGGCCTCAAACGGGAGCCGCGACCCCTGTGACGTCACACGCCTTGACCCCGGGCGTGACCAAGCAGGAAGTACCACCAGCCTGGTCGCAAGGCCTAGTACCCCCGGGCGCCGCAATACCAACAGCGCCCCCTACCTCCGCGGAGCCCCCGGCCTGGTCGCAGGGCCAAGTAGCCCAGGGCGCCGCAATACCAACAGCGCCCCCTACCTCCGCGGAGCCCCCGGCCTGGTCGCAGGGCCAAGTAGCCCAGGGCGCCGCCGTCCTTACGGTGCCCTTCACCTTCCAGATACCCCAGGCCTGGCCGCAAGGCCCGGGCAACCCGGGCGCTAACACCACCGCGCCCATAAGACCAAGAGTGCCGCATCTGGGAGAGGACCTGTACGCCCAGCATACGTGCCCGGATGGGCAGCCATTTATATGGCCACCGGAGTTTCACCATCCCCGACTCCGGAGAGAGAGACCCCTGGATGAACCCCTGATCCCGGCTCCAAAGCCCGTAAAGAGGATCTCGCCCCCGCTAGCAGAAGCGCAGTTTGAGTGGGACCCCACTGGAGAAGATCTCATGGGGTTCACTCAAGAGACTCGGGCAGCTGCAGCGGAGCATGCTGAGTGCTGCCGCCAACAGCTCGAGGACTTTGAGAGGGAGCGGAGAGAGAGGCGGGTCCGGGAACAGCAAGCTCAAATAAGGAGCGCGGAGCAGAAGAGCCGGGCCAGGAGAGACCCCCGTGCAGCGCATAGTCCCCGCACCACCGGGACTGTGATAAAGTTTAACATGCAGCATGGGTGGGGCTTCATCCGAGACCACCGCACCCTAGGCGACGTCTTCGTGACGAGGAGAGACGTTGAGTCCCACCTACCGGAAGGACACAGAGGTCGTGACCTTTACATCGGGGACGAGGTCACCTTCACCCGGCACAAGTGTGCCAAAGGACCCTACGCCCTCCATGTGCATCGTCTGACGGAGGAAGAGCTGCGGTGTGAGGAGGAAGAACAAGAGGACCCGGACGGGTCTGAAGCCAAAGGTAACCATAAAGCAAGAGCAGGAGGACGCCGTCGCTAAGTACAGCGAAGCAGGAGCTGTATATAGTTGCCCGTCGGGGCACCATAAACTGAAACTGAAACTGAAACTGTTACTGTTGCTAAATATAGTCCCCGTTGGGACCAGCAAGTGTGAACTGTTACCCGTATTTCCCTAAATCCCACTGACCGAGGACTGAGAGCGGTCATTCCTCCCCAATACCTGGCCGAGGACTGAGAGCGGCCACTACCCCTGTATATAGTTGCGCGTCCTAAAGCGCCCCCTACCGATTTTATAGGAAAACCATTTTTCAAGAAGAGACTGTCGCACTTTACCCGGTCACACGTTGCACAGTGACCGGAGGAGGAGCCAGAGGCGACGAGAATGTTTTATCTGCTAATATATGTTGTTTTATATGTTTTATATGTTTATGCAAAAATTTGTATGTTTTGGTGTTATGTCTTACAGCCCGAGGACGTGCTGTGATTTACCAGGGGGGAATGTAGCACCCTGAGGATTCGGCTGCTACAGGGGTATTGCACCTCAACCCAGAGGTGTGATATTCCACTCCCGGGTAAGGATGGAGTGTGGATCTGAGCTCGGTAGGCTGCATGCACTACACACATCCCATTTCCGAGGAGCAGGCCGACGGTACTCCCACTTAGAAATGTGCAGGTACGACCGAGTCTGTTCCTGGCTGGAGTGGGAGGGGGGTGGTACATCCCAAGTAGTGTAGGGGCAGATAGGGGGAGCAGCCTGGGTAAAGATAGGAGCTCATTGGGTGCTGGTCACCTGAGCTCACACATAGAGGGTGTATATAAGGTGGGCACCATCAAAGAACAGGGTCAGTCTGTGAGTCTTTGCAGAGAAGTCAGAGGAAGAGGAGCAGAGCAGTCCCAGAGAGAGAGAGAGAGGAGAAAGCAAGAAAGACCCAGAGGGGGAAACAGAAAAGGAACTCTGAGACCCCAAAGTCCATCAGCGGGTGAAGAGTTGGCATTAGGGTACCGGAACCCAAGCTGGTGGGGGCAAAAACACACCCTAGCCAGAGACCGGAGGCCGTGGGCAGCGTCTGCCACGGCCACCCACCACATCCACCTCGAAGGCATACCACGTGGAGGGTCAGGGAACCCAAGGCCAAGGGTCTCCCAACAGAAGGCCCGAGGGAGCTGGACCTGGGTGGATCACTAGTGGGGACGGCCAGAGAAAGGGCAGAAGGAGAGCTCAGGGTCACACTCCGGACTCGCTTGGGGGTTGGCTGGATCCAGGACCTGGTGGATGCAGCACGGCTCGGGAGGTCACTTGAAGCTGGAGTGACCGGAACATCAGCAGTGAGTAAATACCCTAAACTGCACAACCCGACTCTGTCTTCATTTAACACCTATGCTGCACCACCACAACCCCCATCCTCTGCACCTGACCCCCTGAGGCTATACCCCACCCGTTGGGGGTTATACCACCAAAAGCTGCACCTACACCATCAGCCTCAGCGGACCCTGCTGCAGCGGCGGCCATAGTGACCGCAATACAACGGGTGGCGTAGTCGACAATAAAGAACTTAATAACATCTGTAGGACTGCCACATACAACTGAGTTTGACACCCTGGGCACGGACCGGGTCACAGCCACTCGGAAGACTACAACTCCCATCTGATCCGGCTCCGGGTATTCCCCTAAAGAATATGGCCCAGGGGGCGCGTCATGTACGTCGCTCTACAACGATGATGTCGTACCTACAAATCAGAGGATGTGCAGGGGGTGTCGGCACACAAGAGGAGGTCAGCACCGATTCCAACTGATGGCTACCGACTACTGACGTGGACCCTTTGCTTAATAGTAGCCGTTTATCAGCCTGTTTGCACAGTCGGTAATAGACTGTTCAGATCACATAGGCTGCCATTGTTCTGGGCAGCACTGTTTACACAGGATGATGTGCTGTTAAAAAAAAACAATGATTTCTTCTGCAGCACAAAAAAAATTATTTCACCCGACGAACCAGCATTTTGGAAGATTATTGTGAACGAGCATTTCTAGGATATTCTTGTAGTGTAAATGGACTATTAAAGCCCCCGAACTGGTCGATTGTCCAATTTGTTTGGGAGCACTGGACAGATAATTGCCAGGGTTTTAATGATCCCACTTGCCCTATTTTGAACTGCCAATCCTTTTGTTTTCCCCAAGATAAGCCGCCGCCAGAGATGTCTGGCAGTATCTTCCTGTGTATGGAAGAGATGATTGGCCGTACCAGTGTTCAGCCAACGGCCATGTAAGGTGTATGGGGGGGCTTCAGTCTCTCTATTTCTGCCCTTCTATTCTGTCAACAGTGAGGTGGAATATTAGTTCAGCACATGCAAGTTATTGGATAATGGAATGAGAAATACATTATGTGAAAAGGAAGTACCAGCACCTATTGTGCTGGCAGAATGCTAATGAAGATGAACCACCCACTCAAAAAGCGTATAAGGCAAGTAATAAACCATGAGAACCGGGACAGTTCCTGTACATATGGAACTGGTATACTGAACCATGAATTACTTGGTTTTGTGTAAAAAGAAGGGTATATTTGCTAAAGGTTTTTGGGCTGCACATTGATGACGACATATCTCATAGAGACATTTATTCTTAATTGTCATTAGGTATTATTTTATTTCACGTTACATTAGGATATTACATTCGTGGTGTTATACTGAGAATTTATTTTGCTGTTTTTTTGTTTTTTTTTTTGCTCTAGGAAAAAAAAAGCCACCTGCTTATTCTTCTATACTAAATATTTCTTCCATCTAATGATTCCCTTTATTAGACGGCATCTCATTTGCATACATTTACATACAATTTAACTGCTAGTATTTTGAGAACAAAGGCGAAGCAAAGGACAATGCTGGCAGTAGATAGGTACCAGGCGGATGAATGGCTGCCTCTTTGTCTCACAAATATCAGAATTTTTTTTTTTTTCTTCCCTCCACCCGCACATCATCACTTAAGGAGCAAGACGGATGACTTCATCACATTCGTGGAAAAACGATCTATCTCACGAGTTTGTGTCATTTCAAATCAGAATAGCTGGTGTATCCTGATACGTTACCAGCCCATTAGAGATCACGGCTATTAAGTATCAAAATCCTGCTCTCTCCTACCGGCCGGCCCCGGCGATGGAGCCGTCACTGACGGGAGGGAACATGGAAGACCATGAAGGTGGCAGAGAGGGGCTGTATTCACGCTACGTACAAAAGGGAGGGCCGCCGCCGCGTCTGGGACATTAACATAACATGAGGAAACTACAGGGGTCAGCCACAGAGATGGTGATTATACCGCCCAATTATTGTATTGCCATGTAATCTTATTTATTCAACCCGTAGGCGACGGGCAATCATCAAATCAGTTCATATTAAATTAACATGTACGGGCTCCATTATGTACGGTGAAGGGCGGCATTTACCATTTTATGAGACTTTCTCAGGATTTAGGGAAGGAAATAAATATATATATATATATATATATAACAGGCTCATCAGGAAAATACATTTATCACATATTATCCTCAGTGTATTAACGCTACCTAAATAATGGCGTCTTTTAGACACTGCCACGCAGAGAAGAGTTCTCCCACTTAGTGCACATATACTTCCGCTATATATCAGAATAGTGACTTTACAGAGGACCTTTCCCTTAGTACCTCCTTCCAATCCGTGCTGCTCCACTGATTCCGGAACAGTTTTCCTTTTTCTTCTGTGCCCCTCCGTTCCAAAGTTATGATCCCCTCCATTTCAAAGTTATCTTCCCATCAGCCAACAGGGCATATACCGCTGAACTTTTCTGCGGGCGTTTGCTTTTCCTCCTCTTATGCTGCTGACCAATCAAAACATGGCCACGCCCACAGAGAAGTTTTGTGGTTGAAGGGAAAATTTGCAGCATTAATACCAAAAGGCATAACTTTGGATTGGAGGAGCACAGATGAAAAACAAAAACTGTTCCTGAATCAGCAAAGTAGCAGCATTTGGAGGAGGTACACAGATAAAATAAAAAAAAAAAAAATCAGTGAAAGGTCCCCTTTAAACACCAGAACATTCTTTACTTAAATGCATGCATTTTTTGTTCATTACAAATTTTGGACCGTTTGTCTTCTACAGTTTCTATGTATCATTGTACATAGCAGACTGGAGACTCAATTACCAGTGAATCTGTTAGTCCGCTCCTCTGAAGGCAGGGTGGGCTCATTTGGACAAAAATCACGTCTGAAAAAAAGAGAAAAGGACAACAGACCCCGCTATCACAGGAGCTCGCTGATGGATTCACTGGTACGGTAAATCCGCATTCTGCAGCCTGCTGTGTACTGTAATACATAAAGGCTGTAGAAGACAAATGGTGTAATTTTTTTAATGCACTTACTGTTTTTTTTGCTTTGCTCTGGGTCTCTAGGATACTTCTACTTTGAATAACTTAATAGGGATTTGGCCCCAGAGTGAGCATAGGAGAGTGAAACGATAATATCAGTGCGGTCGTGTGCTGTCCATTGGCTGCAGCGGTCACGACTGAAATCTGTGATGCAGGAGCGGCTAGAGCCATTAGTGCAGTTAAGCTACAATGGAGGAGGAGGGATGAAAATTGTGGTTTTGATTTGCAGAGGGACGACTGGATGACTTTTTTTTATACATTACTAGATTTATTTAAAAAAAAAAAATCTGAATTCTTGCAATTTTCACACTGGCCACTAGGCTTGTTTTAGACTTATACTTCCTGTCCTTTCAGGAACCATTTCCAGTAGTTTCCTTATCATAAGAGACAGGATTACAATGACTGATAATGACGCGCCCCCTGGGACATATTCCTTTTTGAGGGGAATACCCGGCACCGGATCAGATGGGGGGTTGTAGTCTCCGAGCGGCTGTGACCCGGCCCCGTGCCCAGGGCGTCAAGCTCAGTGTTATGTGGCAGTCCTACAGATGTTATTAAGAGTTCTTTTGTGTCGACTACGCCACCCGTTGTGATGCGGTCACTGTGGCCGCCGCTGCAGCAGGGTCCGCTGAGGCTGATGATGCAGGTGCAGCTTGTGATGATAACCCCCAACGGGAGGGGTATAGCCTCAGGGGGGACAGGTGCAGAGGATGGGGGTTGTGGTGGTGCAGTGCAGACGGCAGTGAAGACAGAGTCGGGTTATGCAGTTAAGGGTGTTTACTTACTGCAGATGTTGTACTGGTCACTCCAGCTCCGAGTGACCACCCGAGCCGTGCTGCGTCCACCAGGTCCTGGATCCAGCCAACCCCCAAACAAGTCCGGAGCGTGGCCCTGAGCTCTCCTTCTGTCCCGTTCTCTGGCCGTCCCCACCAGTGATCCACCTAGGTCCAGCTCCCTCGGGCCTTCTGTTGGGACACCCTTGGCCTTGGGTTCCCTGACCCTTCATGTGGTGTGCCTTCGGGGTGGATGTAGTGGGTGACCGTGGCAAACGCTGCCCACGGTCTCCGGTCTCTGGCTGGGGAATGTTTTTACCCCCACCAGCTTGGGTTCCGGTACCCTGATGCCGACTCTTCACCCGGGGTTTTAATTTGGGATCTTAGAGTCCTGTTCTTCTGTGCCTCTGGGTCTCTCTCTCTCTCCTCTCTCACTCTGGGTCTTTCCTTCTCCTCTGCTCCTGACTTGTTCTCTGCATCTGACCCTGTTCTTAGTTGGTGCCCACCTTATATACACCCTCTATGTGTGAGCTCAGGTGACCAGCACCCAATGAGCTCCTAACTTTACCCAGGCTGCTCCCCCTATCTGCCCCTACACTACTTGGGATGTACCACCCCCCTCCCACTCCAGCCAGGAACAGACTCGGTCGTACCTGCACATTTCTAAGTGGGAGTACCGTCGGTCTGCTCCTCGGAAATGGGATGTGTGTAGTGCATGCAGCCTACCGAGCTCAGTTCCACACTCCATCCTTACCCGGGAGTGGAATATCACACCTCTGGATTGAGGTGCAATACCCCTGTAGCAGCCGAATCCTCAGGGTGCTACAATAACACCTCTATACAGAACTGATAACCCAGGATCCACCAACTAGAATAGGAGATGCCACAGCTCACCTGCTCCCCCTCCCTTCACAGTGACCTTTGCACTGTGACCTTTGCACACGCTTATTAGATGCTTTAATAAAAAACATAGTGTCTGAGTCAGTCTATTGCTGCTAATGTACATGTGAATTTCCTAAAACAAAAGGAAGTTCAAACCTAAAAAAAAGCCTCAGAGGCGGGTGTAAAAAATGCTAAATTTTAAATACAGATTGTGATATGGAAAAATAAAGATTAATTCATGTAACACATAAACCTGATTTACAAAATAGGAAATAGTTTCCACGTAAATATACTACATGAGAACTATATGAGTTCTGTGTCCACATTGTACAGAAATCAGCTCTTTCTTCCCCTCTCCCAGCAGGAAAGTCTCAGCACAGTGCCGAACATCCAGTGGGGACACACACACTCGCAATTCTAGTAAGCATTTGACAAAAAACTCCTATAAAAGGATGAAAAATTGTGCTTTGGACTGATAGTGTTGGCTTTCACCCATCTTAAAAAAGGCATAGGTGTAAAAATGTCTAATCAGGGGCAACCACAGGTTGGCCTAGGCTATAGCTTGCAGCTGTATAGTAGCCATGTAGCCCTATAGGTGCACAGGTCAAATCTCTGTAATGTCTCATTGCCCCCCATCAACGATGTCTGCACAAAAACGTAAAAAATCCACTTTACATAATCAGTGCCTCAGCAGTAAGAGGTCGGCTACAATTTCCGTCCGCCGCGCCGAGCATTTATATGGAAGATGGGACTTGTTGCTGGCAATATTCCTCTAATGTACAGCGGGAGGTACTTTATCGCACGTGTAATGCACTTTAACAGGTATTAGAGGTTCACTGAATACTTTTCCATGTGTGCCAATTGAATCAATGAGACTGTGAGAGACCTCGCTCGGCAGGAGCTGGGGAGAAAAATACATTTTTTTTTTTTTCTAAAGAGATAGCTGGAATCTTCCGATTACCGTACTGTGAAGAGCGTGCGCTGCGAGAAACGGCAGGTTGTCATTTATTGCATGCAAAGACGATTTAGGGCAAGAACCCGACATATCGGTCAATGATTCTATAATGCAGGGGATTGTGGAGGACACGATAATGGCTTCTCGTAAAGGCAATTCTGCTCCAGGCTTCCATCAAAGAACGATAAAGGAAAAGGAGCTAAAAATGAGACGATTGCAGGGAAAAGAAAGCAAGCAGTGGGTGAGATGACAAGCAAAACACTGGCAATTAAAGAATGCAAAATTATAAGGGCTCTTTATGAATTGGGGGGGGGGGGGTATGGCTTTATACTGGAGTGCTATATATGCTGCAGGGTAAGATGCAGCCTACAAAAATATTCCAGGAGATTCATAGATAAAGGGTTATTCTAAAAAGTTATCACTTATCCAAAGGATCCCAAGAACTGGACTCTGTAATCCACGGTGGAATGGCGCGTTGGCAGCGCATGCATGGGACTGCCGGAGATAGCCGTGCACACAGAATGACTTCAGATGAACATTTCAGAGCTACAAGTGCTTCTCACTAAATTAGAATATCACCAAAAAGTTAATTTATTTCAGTTCTTTCAATACATAAAGTCAAACTCCTATATTATATAGAGTCATTACACACAGAGGGATCTATTATATAGAGTCATTACACACAGAGGGATCTATTATATAGCGTCATTACACACAGAGGGATCTATTATATAGAGTCATTACACACAGAGGGATCTATTATATAGAGTCATTACACACAGAGGGATCTATTATATAGAGTCATTACACACAGAGTGATCTATTATATAGAGTCATTACACACAGAGTGATCTATTATATAGAGTCATCACACACAGAGGGATCTATTATATAGAGTCATCACACACAGAGGGATCTATTATATAGAGTCATTACACACAGAGGGATCTATTATATAGAGTCATTACACACAGAGTGATCTATTATATAGAGTCATTACACACAGAGGGATCTATTATATAGAGTCATTACACACAGAGGGATCTATTATATAGTCATTACACACAGAGTGATCTATTATATAGAGTCATTACACACAGAGTGATCTATTATATAGAGTCATTACACACAGAGGGATCTATTATATAGTCATTACACACAGAGTGATCTATTATATAGAGTCATTACACACAGAGGGATCTATTATATAGAGTCATCACACACAGAGGGATCTATTATATAGAGTCATTACACGCAGAGGGATCTATTATATAGAGTCATTACACGCAGAGCGATCTATTATATAGAGTCATTACACGCAGAGCGATCTATTATATAGAGTCATTATACGCAGAGCGATCTATTATATAGAGTCATTACACGCAGAGGGATCTATTATATAGAGTCATTACACGCAGAGGGATCTATTATATAGAGTCATTACACACAGAGGGATCTATTATATAGAGTCATGACACACAGAGGGATCTATTATATAGAGTCATTACACACAGAGGGATCTATTATAGAGTCATTACAGGCAGAGGGATCTATTATATAGAGTCATTACACGCAGAGGGATCTATTATATAGAGTCATTACACACAGAGGGATCTATTATATAGAGTCATTACACGCAGAGCGATCTATTATATAGAGTCATTACACGCAGAGCGATCTATTATATAGAGTCATTATACGCAGAGCGATCTATTATATAGAGTCATTACACGCAGAGGGATCTATTATATAGAGTCATTACACGCAGAGGGATCTATTATATAGAGTCATTACATGCAGAGGGATCTATTTATAGAGTCATTACACACAGAGGGATCTATTATATAGAGTCATGACACACAGAGGGATCTATTATATAGAGTCATTACACACAGAGGGATCTATTATAGAGTCATTACAGGCAGAGGGATCTATTATATAGAGTCATTACACGCAGAGGGATCTATTATATAGAGTCATTACACACAGAGGGATCTATTATATAGAGTCGTTACACGCAGAGGGATCTATTATATAGAGTCATTACACGCAGAGGGATCTATTATATAGAGTCATTACACGCAGAGGGATCTATTATATAGAGTCATTACACGCAGAGGGATCTATTATATAGAGTCATTACACGCAGAGGGATCTATTATATAGAGTCACTACACGCAGAGGGATCTATTATATAGAGTCATTACACGCAGAGGGATCTATTATATAGAGTCATTACACGCAGAGGGATCTATTATATAGAGTCATTACACGCAGAGGGATCTATTATATAGAGTCATTACACGCAGAGGGATCTATTATATAGAGTCATTACACGCAGAGGGATCTATTATATAGAGTCATTACACACAGAGGGATCTATTATATAGAGTCATTACACATAGAGGGATCTATTATATAGAGTCATTACACGCAGAGGGATCTATTATATAGAGTCATTACACGCAGAGGGATCTATTATATAGAGTCATTACACGCAGAGGGATCTATTATATAGAGTCGTTACACGCAGAGGGATCTATTATATAGAGTCGTTACACGCAGAGGGATCTATTATATAGAGTCATTACACGCAGAGGGATCTATTATATAGAGTCATTACACGCAGAGGGATCTATTATATAGAGTCATTACACGCAGAGGGATCTATTATATAGAGTCATTACACACAGAGGGATCTATTATATAGAGTCATTACACACAGAGGGATCTATTATATAGAGTCATTACACACAGAGGGATCTATTATATAGAGTCATTACACACAGAGGGATCTATTATATAGAGTCATTACACACAGAGGGATCTATTATATAGAGTCATTACACGCACAGGGGTCTATTATATAGAGTCATTACACGCAGAGGGATCTATTATATAGAGTCATTACACGCAGAGGGATCTATTATATAGAGTCATTACACGCAGAGTGATCTATTATATAGAGTCATTACACACAGAGGGATCTATTATATAGAGTCATTACACACAGAGGGATCTATTATATAGAGTCATTACACACAGAGGGATCTATTATATAGAGTCATTACACACAGAGGGATCTATTATATAGAGTCATTACACACAGTGATCTATTACATAGAGTCATTACACACAGAGGGATCTATTATATAGAGTCATTACACACAGAGGGATCTATTATATAGAGTCATTACACGCAGAGGGATCTATTATATAGAGTCATTACACACAGAGGGATCTATTATATAGAGTCATTACACGCAGAGCGATCTATTATATAGAGTCATTACACGCAGAGGGATCTATTATATAGAGTCATTACACACAGAGGGATCTATTATATAGAGTCATTACACGCAGAGCGATCTATTATATAGAGTCATTACACACAGAGCGATCTATTATATAGAGTCATTACACACAGAGGGATCTATTATATAGAGTCATTACACACATAGGGATCTATTATATAGAGTCATTACACACAGAGGGATCTATTTCATGTGTTTATTTCTGTTAATGTTGATGATTATGGCTTACAGCCAATGAAAAGACAAAAGTCATTATCTCAGTAAATTAGAATAATTAAGAAAAAACACCTGCAAAGGCTTCCGAAGCGTTTAAAAAGGTCCCTTAGTCTGTTTCAGTAGGCTCCACAATCATGGGGAAGACTGCTGACTTGACAGATGTCCAGAAGGCAGTCATTGACACACTCCACAAGGAGGGTAAGCAACAAAAGGTCATTGCTGAAGAAGCAGCTGTTCACAGAGTGCTGTATCCAAGCATATTAATGGAAGGTTGAGTGGAAGGAAAAAGTGTGGTAGAAAAAGGTGCACAAGCAACCGGGATAACCGCAGGCTTGAAAGGATTGTTAAGAAAAGGCCATTCAAAAATTTGGGGGAGATTCACAAGGAGAGGACTGCTGCTGGAGTCATTGCTTCAAGAGCCGCCACACACAGACGTATCCAGGACATGGGCTACAAGTGTCGCATTCCTGGTGTCAGGCCACTCATGACCAATAGACAACGCCAGAAGCGTCTTACCTGGGCCAAGGAGAAAAACACCTGGACTGATGATCAGTGATCCAAGGTGTTATCAGATGAAAGTAAATTTTGCATTTAGTCTGGAGGAAGAGTGGAGAGGCCACAATCCAAGCTGCTGGAGGTCTCGTGTGAAGTCTCCACAATCAATGATGGTTTGGGGGCCATGTCATCTGCTGGTGGAGGTCCACTGTGTTTTATCAAGACCAAAGTCAGCGCCGCCGTCTACCAGGACATTTTACAGCACTTCATGCTTCCCTCTGCCGACAAGCTTTATGGAGATGGAAATGTCATTCTCCAGCAGGACTTGGACCCTGTCCACGCGGCCAAAAGTACCAATACCTGGTTTACACACAACAGTATCACTGTGCTTGATTGGCAGCAAACTCGCCTGACCTTAACCCCATAGAGAATCTATTATAGAGAATCTATGGGGTATTATCAAGAGGAAGATGAGACCCCAGACCCCACAATGCAGACGAGCTGAAGGCTGCTATCAAAGCCACCTGGGCTCCATAACCCCTCAGCAGGGCCACAGGCTGATCGCCTCCATGCCACAGGCTGATCGCCTCCATGCCACAGGCTGATCGCCTCCATGCCACAGGCTGATCGCCTCCATGCCACAGGCTGATCGCCTCCATGCCACAGGCTGATCCCTCCATGCCACATTGCACAAACCACAAATTATCACCTATTCAAAAGATCCCTAGATCGTAGTTCTGAAAAGTCGGAATGGCGCAGTTGCGGCAGATTCACGCCTCTCTTCTATTCTTTGGGGCTGCTTTTGTATTTTATGCGTATCGTATTGTTGTAGTAAGACCCTCATTCTAGTATAATATATGACAGAAATAAAAAACAATCCGCTCAGTATGGTGGCACATGTTGGGGTGCAGTTCTGCTCGTCATCACACGCCGCACACCCTACTTGCGTGTATGTCGCTCCAGAATTTGGGTCAGTTTAGCAGCACCAGAAAGGAGTCAGAGAAGTTTTTCTTATATTAAATCCTTATTATACAGAGCACAAGTGCAGGCAGACAGCCAGCTAATCAATTTTTTAGAAGTACATATATAAAAATTTAAAGCAGGCTAGACAGACAGCGGGTGGAAAACAAGTCAGTATCACTGAGGACACTGGTTAGGCAAAGAAATGTTACTCAAAGTGGGTCACCAGCAAAAAAAAAAAAAAAAGAAGCTGAAGGCTCTGGACTGTCGACAAGACAAGTTTGCAAGGTAAAGAAAGTCACGTAAACTCTCCTCCGTATGTTCTCAGGACCAAACCTGGAAATCTGATGACAGTGGCCCTCTGGAATTAACCTGCACATACATTTCACGTCTATGGTGGGGACCGGCAATGTAGGTTTGGAGATCAGGAGATGAAAGCGAAAAAGTTTTGTGGAATGAGGTTGATGGTTGGTGGTGGTCCAGCAAAGATTGGGGTCAGATTTAAAGTTTTCTCCTAAGTCTAAAAGAAAAGAAGGATTCATTATCATCACAAATGGGGATTCTGTCCTACAAGAGCAGTGAGACTATGGATTTCTAAGCCACACCACAATGTCGGAGGGCCTGGAGGTCTTTCTTGATGAATATAATATTACAGCTTATGGTTACTAGATACAGTGGGTACGGAAAGTATTCAGACCCCCTTTAAATTTTTCCCTCTCTCACCAAGGCTCTTCTCCCACGATTGCTCAGTTTGGCTGGACGGCCAGGTCTAGGAAGACTTCTGGTGGTCCCAAACTTCTTCCATTTAAGGATTATGGAGGCCACTGTGCTCTTAGGAACCTTGAGTAATGCAGAAATTCTTCTGTAACCTTGGCCACAATTCTGTCTCTGAGCTCCTTGGGCAGTTCCTTTGAGCTCATGATTCTCGTTTGGTCTGACATGCACTGTGAGCTGTGAGGTCTTATATAGACAGGTGTGTGCTTTTCCAAATCAAGTCCTATCAGTTTAATTAAACACAGCTGGACTCCAATGAAGGAGTAGAACCATCTCAAGGAGAATCACAAGGAAATGGACAGCATGTGACTTAAATATGAGTGTCTGAGCAAAGGGTCTGAATACTTATGACCATGTGATATTTCAGTTTTTCTTTTTTAATAAATTTGCAAAAATTTCTACATTTCTGTTTTTTTTCAGTCAAGATGGGGTGAAGAGAGAAAAAAAAATGAACTTTTTAGAATTTACCAAATGGCTTCAATGAAACAAAGAGGGAAAAATTTAAAGGAGTCTGAATACTTTCCATACCCTCTATATCGGTGATGGGACATTAATCCAGGGAACTGGCCTGATTGTCATACATGGAGTCAGATAGGAACTAGGGGAATTAGCGTCGCCTCATGTGGATTTTGCCTTCTAACGTTATAGGTGGAACTCGAAAGGACTTGTGTCTTCTGACCACCGTAACAAGACGTATGAGACAAGGAGTGAGGAGCAACGGAGTTGAGAAAGCATCGTTTTTTCAGGAGATGAACAATATGTCTCAGTGGAAGAAAAAAAAACTTCATTTTTTTATTTTTACATCCTAGGTACACAGCAGCTATTAGAAGTTGACTTAAACGTTGTGTGTCGCCTAGGTTCAATGAAGTTTATCGGTTTATAATGGAGAAGACGTCCCATAGAAAAATCCAATTCTTCTGGTGTTGTTCAAGAGGATCCTCGGACAGTCACCTTTAATCCCATGTGGACCAAGACAACTTTTGGCCCTGAAAACAAATATATATATTTTTTTATATTTTTCCTTTCTGCCATCAATCACAGTACAGCAGGGGCTTTGCTGCGGGATACGTTGTACTTTACAATGTTGCAGCATTTTTATTTCAATTGTTAATATGTATTTAATAAAAATGTAAAAAAAATAACAGGTGCAGTTTTATTGTATTTATTTATTTTTTTTAATTGTTACATCATCCAGTGATCATCATAAATAATGCTACATATTAGTTTTACAGGTTGTTACGGAGAAAAAAAAAATAGCGTATTATTGGAGGAAAACTTGCATTTAATAAACTTTATTTATTGTAAAAAAAAAAAGAAAAAAATTTTGTTGATTTTTCCACTGATTTTTTTTTTCTTTAACATGATTATTTTTTATTATTATTTTTTTTTTAAATACCATTTTAGTTTTATGTTATTAACTATAATGATCTGGCATATACGATATCTTCCTGCAATACGTTAGTCTGTATATTAATAGTACACCTAAATGAACCTTAATACAAGGAAATATCGTCAGAAAATACTCCCCATGGGTTGCCAACAGATTAAAGGGGATTTTCAGCATCATAAAAGGTTAAAACTGCAAAGTGCTTGTAAAAACAAGCACAATTGCTCAGTGGTTAGCACGGTGGCTCAGTGGTTAGCACGGTGGCTCAGTGGTTAACACGGCGGCTCAGTGGTTAACACGGCGGCTCAGTTGTTAGCACTATACTTTATATAGGGCAGCACGGTGGCTCAGTGGTTAGCACGGTGGCTCAGTGGTTAACACAGCGGCTCAGTTGTTAGCACTATACTTTATATAGGGCAGCACGGTGGCTCAGTGGTTAACACAGCGGCTCGGTTGTTAGCACTATACTTGATATAGAGCAGCACGGTGGCTCAGTGGTTAACACAGTGGCTCGGTTGTTAGCACTATACTTTATATAGGGCAGCACGGTGGCTCAGTGGTTAACACTGCACTGTATATAGGGCAACACAGTGGCTCAGTGGTTAGCACAGTGGCTCTGTGGTTAACATTGTAATGTGTATAGGGCAGCATGGTGGCTCAATGGTCAGCATTGTACTGTATATAGGGAAGCATGGTGGCTCAGTGATTAGCACTGTACGGTGGCTCAGTGGTTAGCACTGTACTGTATGTAGGGAGTTTCTATCTTCTCCCCGTGTTTGATGGGTTTCCTCCAGGATCTCCAATTACCTCCCACACTCCAAAAGACTGATGGGGAATGTAGATTGTGAACCCCAATGGGGACAGTGATGATAATGTATATAAAGCGCTGTGGAATATGATGACGCTATATAAGCAATGCATAATTGCAAAACTCTGCAGTGTACTTCTTAAACATGCTCATCCGTTCTTTTGGATGGAGATACTTTTATTTCTATAGTTTAATGCTCGCTGCCTAGGCTGGAAAGCGCTGTGCTCCTGGGGTGCCATGTTGAGCGGAGCACCCCTAAATACTTAGGTCAAAAAATTGCAACAAAAGAAATAATTTGTTGTTGCTCTTGATCACAGAGGAATGCAGATTTAGGGAGTGATTTTAGTGTTAGGGTTCAATGACATAGAATAAAAAATAATGGCTAATGCCAACAACGCAGAGCATAAAATACCGCAGGCTCGTCGCGCTACTCGCTCAGACGACGCACACATAATAAAAGGTTAGAAAAGTGGGGAATAATAATAGAAAAAAAAACAGGATAACGAGTAAATAAACAGGTTCTCGGTGAGAAGCTTTTTTTTATTACGGCTGCATGAAAGCAAAATATGAAATGTGCTGATCGATTATTGCTTTGTCACAAGTTCTCGGGATATTTCAGATCCAACATAACACGTATAGGAAAAGACGGAAGGCGTCAGATAATGTACAGTGATTGCACACTGCAGACACGCCGTTCATTTACCGGGGGATTTTCAGTCCATGAATAGATATGGACGTCCCTTCTAGCCAAACATTTAATTTCCTGACTCCTATCTCCAGCAGCCTGTTTATAGGAAGGGAAGGTATAAAATCTGCTGCTATAGAAGACTCTTCTGGAGGACGAGAATTAGCATTTTACGGTCTAGTTCTTCTTTATTTACTGTTGATGGGAAAGTAACAGAAGAGTCAGATCAGGTCACTGTGGAGGAAACCTGCTCCATCCAAGCAACGTCTTACCTATCCAGTAACTCCATGATAACAACCCATCTACACGAGATTCATTAGGATTCAGGAGAAGAAGATAAATGTCTGGATAATTTTAATATATGAAAAGTATGTATTATTATACAAAACAGCAGGAGATACTCATCCAACAAAATATTACTGCAAATATATGCTTGTATCTTAGCAGCAGTATTATAGTAGTTATATTCTTCTACATAGGGGGCAGTATTATAGTAGTTATATTCTTGTACATAGGAGCAGTATTATAGTAGTTATATTCTTCTACATAGGGGGCAGTATTATAGTAGTTATATTCTTGTACATAGGGGCAGTATTATAGTAGTTATATTCTTGTACATAGGGGCAGTATTATAGTAGTTATATTCTTGTACATAGGGAGCAGTATTATAGTAGTTATATTCTTGTACATAGGGGGCAGTATTATAGTAGTTATATTCTTGTACATAGGGAGCAGTATTATAGTAGTTATATTCTTGTACATAGGGGCAGTATTATAGTAGTTATATTCTTGTACATAGGGAGCAGTATTATAGTAGTTATATTCTTGTACATAGGGGGCAGTATTATAGTAGTTATATTCTTGTACATAGGGAGCAGTATTATAGTAGTTATATTCTTGTACATAGGGGCAGTATTATAGTAGTTATATTCTTGTACATAGGGAGCAGTATTATAGTAGTTATATTCTTGTACATAGGGGCAGTATTATAGTAGTTATATTCTTGTACATAGGGGCAGTATTATAGTAGTTATATTCTTGTACATAGGAGGCAGTATTATAGTAGTTATATTCTTCTACATAGGGGGCAGTATTATAGTAGTTATATTCTTGTACATAGGAGCAGTATTATAGTAGTTATATTCTTGTACATAGGGGCAGTATTATAGTAGTTATATTCTTGTACATAGGAGCAGTATTATAGTAGTTATATTCTTGTACATAGGGGCAGTATTATAGTAGTTATATTCTTGTACATAGGAGGCAGTATTATAGTAGTTATATTCTTGTACATAGGGGGCAGTATTATAGTAGTTATATTCTTGTACATAGGGGCAGTATTATAGTAGTTATATTCTTGTACATAGGGAGCAGTATTATAGTAGTTATATTCTTGTACATAGGGGCAGTATTATAGTAGTTATATTCTTGTACATAGGGGGCAGTATTATAGTAGTTATATTCTTGTACATAGGGGCAGTATTATAGTAGTTATATTCTTGTACATAGGGAGCAGTATTATAGTAGTTATATTCTTGTACATAGGGGCAGTATTATAGTAGTTATATTCTTGTACATAGGGAGCAGTATTATAGTAGTTATATTCTTGTACATAGGGGCAGTATTATAGTAGTTATATTCTTGTACATAGGAGCAGTATTATAGTAGTTATATTCTTGTACATAGGGGGCAGTATTATAGTAGGTATATTCTTGTACATAGGGGCAGTATTATAGTAGTTATATTCTTGTACATAGGGGCAGTACTATAGTAGTTATATTCTTGTACATAGGGGGCAGTATTATAGTAGTTATATTCTTGTACATAGGGGCAGTATTATAGTAGTTATATTCTTGTACATAGGGGCAGTACTATAGTAGTTATATTCTTGTACATAGGGGGCTGTATTATAGTAGTTATATTCTTGTACATAGGAGCAGTATTATAGTAGTTATATTCCTGTACATAGGAGCAGTATTATAGTAGTTATATTCCTGTACATAGGGGCAGTATTATAGTAGTTATATTCTTGTACATTGGAGCAGTATTATAGTAGTTATATTCTTGTACATAGGAGCAGTATTATAGTAGTTATATTCTTGTACATAGGGGGCAGTATTATAGTAGTTATATTCTTGTACATAGGAGCAGTATTATAGTAGTTATATTCTTGTACATAGGGGGCAGTATTATAGTAGTTATATTCTTGTACATAGGAGCAGTATTATAGTAGTTATATTCTTGTACATAGGGGCAGTATTATAGTAGTTATATTCCTGTACATAGGGGGCAGTATTATAGTAGTTATATTCTTGTACATTGGAGCAGTATTATAGTAGTTATATTCTTGTACATAGGAGCAGTATTATAGTAGTTATATTCTTGTACATAGGGGGCAGTATTGACAGAAAAATGAACCGAACACCATGGTACATAATCGTAATCAATGGACAGGGCACTCCTTAATCAAACATAGAGCCTAGAAAAAATGGAGTGGGACACCCTACAAGTCAGATATAGGACAAGGATGGTATATTTAAAAAACACTTTTATTGGTAGAAACATTAAAAATATATATATATGTATAGCAATTATAGAAAAGGTCATACAGTGTAGGAATACACAAACAGCAGATACGGCAGTTTATTAGTGGGTCCCCCCGGGAAAAGATAAAAAATCCCATCAATAGATTAGTAGTTCATAGAGCAAATGGAATAGTATATGCACAATGTACACAGCTATAGAGCATGTGTGCAAGCTCAAAGTCTGAATGGGAGAAATACAGTCAGATCTAGAGGGTGACCAATGCTCAGAATGAGAGATCAAATGACCAAAACAGAAGATCAGATTGAAGTCAGGGACTCACCCATGGGAACTAAGGTAACCACGTCGCCGTACTGCAGCCCCGACGCGCGTTTCGCGTGACTTCCTTAGGGAACAGTATTATAGTAGTTATATTCTTGTACATAGGGGGCAGTATTATAGTAGTTATATTCCTGTACATAGGGGGCAGTATTATAGTAGATATATTCTTGTACATAGGGGGCAGTATTATAGTAGTTATATTCTTGTACATAGGAGCAGTATTATAGTAGTTATATTCTTGTACATAGGGGCAGTATTATAGTAGTTATATTCTTGTACATAGGGGGCAGTATTATAGTAGTTATATTCCTGTACATAGGGGGCAGTATTATAGTAGATATATTCTTGTACATTGGGGGCAGTATTATAGTAGTTATATTCTAGCACATAGGGGGCAGTATAACAATATATTGTATTTTTACCATGAAGATTGTGTTCATTGACTATTGACGAGGGCACCGCTGACATTGTATCGTATATCTTATTTATGCCTTCATTAAGCTTATTTACATAAACAGATCCAATTTCCAGTAGACATTATGACTTTTCTATACATATTTTATGGACTCTAGAGCATTTCCTGGCATATTTTATACATTTTTCATGTACGTTTGTGGTAGTTTTCTAGGACCCACATTGGCAGAGTTCTAAGCTTAACTGTTCACTGCAGTAGTTTCAGCAGGAAAAAACAACTTAGTGAATTTCATACGTCTCATTTGTGGTCAATATCCTTTGGCGTTTTTTTTTTTTTTTTGTAGTCACTAAACTTGTGCTCATTTCACAAGTGAAACTTTTCTGCGCTTTAGAGATGGTTCAGCTTTAAAGTTAGGTTACAGCGCAATGTATTTATCATTTTCGGTAAAAGTTATTTGCGCAGCTACTTAGAAGGTCATTGTATATCCTGTATATCCAGTCGGTCACGTGACTGCAGCAGAACGTTATAAAGTAGTAGAAGGTCGCTCAATGTGTCTTGGACGCAGTGAGTGACAGTTTTGCTGCCCTGTTGGATCAGTGTTGTGCGGTGCCGTCAGTTTGGTGACAGACAGCTCAGTCGTGCAATCTAGTAAAGAGGCGTGCTGAGTTGTCGGTATTTTGATTGACAGCTCAACCGTCCAATCTGAGAATGGGAGGTGCTGAGCTTCGTTCAGGTGTTCCCTGTTCTAAGTGATTCCCCAGCTACTTAGCTAAGTTGTCAGTCCCAGATCTCTGCCAGTCATAGCCTTAGCTCAGTGGCAAATGTTGCCTTGTATTTTTGTGCTCGGTTTGTTGATCTATTGCTGCCTGACCTTGCTCGGACCATTCGTTTGCTTAGCCCCTTTGCTCTGATCCGCTATCTTCCTGGCATTCTAACCACAGACCGTGACCTGACTACACCTTTGTCTTTCCCCTTTAGTTTACAACATGCTCGCTTGGTATCTGACCCCAAAACATTTGACTTCCCTGTCTCACGGTTCGTCCGTGAGTAAGTGACTAGCGTCACAAAAAGTCTGTGGATCTGATTCATTATTGCATTTACATCAGTTTTTTATTTTTATGTTTTGCTCCTTTTTTTTTGTTTGTATGCACCATATTCATCTTTCCATTTGTGCCTTTTTTTAAGTGTTTTTTTTCTATATGTATTCACTTGTTTTGTTCTTTGTTTAGTTCACCACTGTGGGCGCGGTTAAGGATTTCCTCATTGATCATTTGTGATTTTTCAAAAAAGTCACAAAACTTTTCACAAATGTGCTCCAGTCGTCTCTGGAGTAATTTTATTATACATCAGAAATTTTTCAGGAATTTTTGCGCAACATTTTTCAAAACATGGTTACGGACAGACAAAAAAAAAAAAAAGTGTTTGACTTTACACAAAACCGTGAGCGCCATTTTTGATCAATTTGGCACAAAAATGTTAACAAATACCACAAGATAAAAAAAAAGAAAAGAAACTTGAAAAAAAAAAATACCAGAAATTATGAATAGGGCCCTGTATGTTCACCTGATCTAACCCTCGTCGCTCCAGTGCAGGTCATCCAGCGGCCATGTTTCTCTGCTGTTTTGAGCATTGGGTAACCATGATAATCCACAGCGTGCCTCTAATGTCTTTCCCTTTGGCCTTATCAGAGTTGGCACGCCGATAACAGGTAGTGTGGTGTCCACTCTGTCTACCGTGTGCTTGTACTGCTTGCCACTTGAAAGTACCTGACTGCATATGCAGCTCTATTGTTCCAAGGTGGCTGCACGCAAACTCAGCTCTTCTGTTCCAAGGTGCTTGTCTTCACATTGGGCTTGCTGTATCAAGATGTGTGTCTGCAAATCCAGCTCTACTGCACCATGCACTGTCCAGCTTCACTGTTCATCTTGCCATCCAACATATCCAATTATACTATTCCAAGTGCCGTC
Source organism: Phyllobates terribilis (assembly GCF_046119375.1). Lineage (NCBI taxonomy): Eukaryota > Metazoa > Chordata > Amphibia > Anura > Dendrobatidae > Phyllobates > Phyllobates terribilis. The sequence continues at coordinate 962,334,932 of NW_027362762.1, read as the reverse complement.
AGGCATAACCAGTATGGTGTTCGACGCTGCAAATCCAGATCTGCTGTTCCACGTGCCCTCCGGCTTATCTACCTTTGCTCTATCTTGCAGCACCAATGCCTCCGATCCGAGCTGCTCATCCAGACCTATGGTTTAGCGAATCCACCTCAGTAGGTGAGCAACAATAGGCGGCAGATGCCTGCCAGGACAAGTGCGCGATCGGCAGGTATTGGGCACATGTCCTCTGCCTGGCATTTGCCAACATAATATCATCAATGCTTTCCGGTATGAAAATGAGCAGAACCAGTCAGCTGCCTTAATGTGGAGCCATGACTGGGTATGATAGGACGGATCTGACAGATTCTCATGATTCAGTGTGGACCCCAATTTCATCAGTATTAAAATTATATTTTTGTCATTAAAAACACTGGAACTCGGAAGAGACAGAAACAATGGATCTGAATAAACCGAGTCTAAAATAATGAAACATTTTCTCTGCTGATTTTCACTTTTATCACTTTACCGTAGTTATTTCTACAACTTTTCTAATTATGTAAGGTTCACTGTTTAAAAAAAAAAAAAAGAAGAAAAAACAAAAGATACCTGAGCGCATAAGGAAAGTGCCGTATGTGTGACTTGATAATGGCTTCAGCTTAAATATTGCACAAGTTGCACGCTTCCTGCTAAGTGCGGACGGTGTTTTAAGGTCAGGAAGATTCCAGATTCCTCTTTCATGAGATTATGTGAGCAAATATGTAAAAAGACTCAGGAATGTGAAAAATGCATTCAACTATGTAAATTGCAGAGCGGTTTTACAGAAAAGATGTGGTCATGTGTTTACTCCTAAAAATAATTCTGGTTTATGCAGATTTATAAAGAGACGTCAAGTAGGACAAGAGGTCAACGGCGCGCATGTGACATCTGCGGCAAGTGTAGTAGAGAGGGAGCGACCGGATCTATTCACTGCCGAAGAGCATTTCCTAAAAAAAACAGCCAAAAACCGTGCATGTATCATAGTCTATTCAAGTGTAATGTCACCTGCATTGCTTTTAGTGACACTTTAGTGATGGAGGAGGAACAGAACATCTTCAGGAGGCTGCAAGCAAATGTGGATCTCTGGTTTCACCTTATGGAGAGATGTCCTCATCCCGGGATCAGGATTCACATTGCTACAATGACTGGAACATAGGAGGACTAAATTCTCAACTTTCTCTACGATGACTTCCCGTCTTTTCTGGGGGTCTCCTCATCAAAGTGAAAAGGCACAAGGGTGGCGGATCTTCTCCGGACACTTTGTTACTTTTGACACTGTTGGGTCATTACTCACTGCACCACCTCTTCCATGTTGGATGCAATAGGTTGGTGACTTGCTTTGTGTAGCAAATTTCCTTCAATGTGATCCAAGATGAAGAATAGTGAAATGTTCTGACCCCTGGTGCAGCCAACCTCTGCCTTGGCACTCAGTACTCAGTGTAACTGTAGCGCGGTGCGGGGGCGTAGCTGAGGGCGAGGCACTGGTCTCCCTTTACGCCCCGTTGCGCTACATGAAGGTGTGGGTCCTGGTTGGGAGTGTGGACTTGTGTTGTGAGGGCCTTACGCCCATGCAAGCTGATGATAGCTGGTGGTGTTGACTGGCCACGACAATAGTTTCCACAGTTCAATAAAGGAGACCATCGTTCAAACATAAAGTCTTTACTGAACAATAACTCGGCAAAGGTTAAATACAAGGGTTAGCCGGCACAAAGTCTTATGGTCGTTTTGTCTACAGCATAAAGCATTTTCTCTCACACCGTATCCTTCTTCTATGGTCTATTCCAGGGCTTTGCAGACACACTTGTTTTGTCCTACGTTCAACGTCCTGTTTCTACCACTACTGGCGCCCTGGATCTACTGCACGGGACCCTTCACCAGTCCCGCAAACTCAGTCCTGTTTAGGCTTGTTACCTTCGGCTTTGCAAGCTCGGGTGTTTGTGACTCGGCTTCCTCTACACGGACCCTTCTCCGGAAGGCCACTATGACTAGTCAGTAAATTCTCTTCAGGATCTCGCTATCCCGAACCCCTGGTCTCCTCTTACTATGGATCACCCCTTTGGCAGCACTGCTTACTTAGGTCTCCAAACTTGAACTAATTACAGGAAATACTTACTTGCCCTAACATTAAGCCCACCCCTATGGGCTGTTCCCAAACATTAACTCTATCTTACCCTAACGTCACTACCTAAACTACAATCAGCTATCTATCCCTATACTACATATCTTATATGCTATGCCTTATGCTATAATACCTTACATTATCACATCCTACACTGTACATTACTAACATTACTTATAACACTATGGATACCCACATCACAATATATACAAAGACGCAGGACATTATTCACATTGATGCGATTGGTGTTTTCAGGGGTAGGAACGCTGCAGCACAGTCCACCATACTTACATAACCACCAGTGTAACTTTATATTAGTTTTATAGACCTTCTATACATTATAAAATAAATTATTTTATATAGTTAGACAGCTTTGTATATAACTACAATATTGCCACTGGGCGGGTGCAAACAAGTTTTCGTTGAATGCATCACAAATGGGGGTTGCACAACAAGCCTCCTGTGTCATTGCAGGAAGCAACCTCAAGTATTCTGATCATGGTTACCTGGACAATATTGGTTTCCATATAGCTGAGGCTACTGATATCACCACATCGCCTTTGCAAAAAATCAAAAAATGTTATATGTTATAGATTTGTGGGGGCTTCTCTCTCCCACCGGTTGCTGAAAACAGTGCTCTGAAGTGTGCAGCTCCTACATGAGCTGCTCGGACAAAGCGGTGTACGGGCTCAACGGTAAGTCAATGGGTCCATACACTCGAACTCACGCAGCAGTGTACGGAGCCAGACACTTACTACTGACACCGTCCATATCTCTGTCTCTGCACTTTGTGTAAGAACTTCAAAATTCATTGGGCCTTACAGAGGTTTTGCAGGATTGGAAAAATACATTTCACTCCGAAAACTTGTGGACGGGCCGCGTCTGGCATTCACTCGATTGGGGGTAAGCTACAGCATCAGACATCGCTGATACAAAAAAACATGACATTTTTAGAAAAACATCCCTGACATCGCCTTTTAAAAAAAAAGAAAGAGTAGTTCAATGGATTTCAAATGAAGGAATAGGACTTTATCTAGAATCTAACTTTCAGTTTGTTTCACCCTCCTTTCCCTTATGGAAATGTGACTCTTAGACCAGTTTCACACGTATGTATATCTCCGGAACAGGACAGTGCCGTGTGTCGGAGTGTGTCACATGTGTGGCAACTGTGTGCCACATCAGGAGCACACGTACCAGCGCCTGGGAATCAGCGCTACAGTTAGCGCTGTTCCCATGCGCCGGTGCTGAATGCAGCCCTCATCATTGTTACCTGCCGGCGCCGCAATCAGCACCAGCAGGGACAGTGATGAGGGTAGTAGTAGTCTGCTCCCGCAGTGTCCACCTGTGTAAAAATAAGAGTAAAATAAATAATCCTTATACTCACCTGTCCTAAGTGTTCCCCGCTGTAATCCATGCGACCGATCAGCAGAGGAGCTGGGGTCCGTGTGATCCGTGCTGTCGTCCAAAAACAGACATGTCTCTGTGTGGATCACACAGACACACGGCCTGTGGAAACACACTGAGCTGTGCGCAGACCCATTCATTTGAATGGGTTTACGTGTGTCAGTGTCTCCGGTACGTGTGGAAAACTATCACCACTCGTACCGGTGATACTGACGTGTGAAAGAGACCTTAGGTAAAGTAAATGTTCTGCTCGCTCTGGGGTTGTCGTGGTAAAATCCAGGCTAATTCTGTGTATGAACAACCTGTCATGTGATCTGAGGTAGATTGCGCTGATGCGCTACTGTCACATGACGGAATATCTATGGACATTTGACTGTTGATGCTGCCATGGCAACCCCAGAGCAAGCACAATTCTTGAATTAACGCACCAGATAGGAAACATCATTGAAGGAGGAAAAAAAAACAAAAAAAATGATACAGATGTAGCAAACACGCATGGTCCTGTAGTGGGACACAACTACATTGAAACACTTTGTATTAAAAGGTTGTGATATGCAAATAGCACAGTAAAGTAGAACACCGTGGTTAACTTGGTGCTTGCTACATTTCGATTTAACAGTAAATATATATATAATAATTTTGGACACATGCAAAATCTACGCAAGACACTTTTTCCCTTTCTGTTGTCTTCCTTGGAGGACCTGACCTGGAAGCATCACTATGCCTCCTTCTGTGGTCTTCAGAAACACCGTACCCTTCAAGAATTTACTTTCCTCTTTTGCTTGTTAGTTACAAACAAGAAAAAAAAAGAAGAAAATTCTAGGAGCTCTTTGTGTCTTCAAATTCCAAAATCTAGAAGAGGTGAGATTTACCCCTCTCCTTAAAAAAAAGGCGACAGCTGCGTCATTACAGCTAGAAGTTGCATATTAAAAAAAAAAAAAAAAAAAGTGTGACCGTAAAAGAAAAAAAATATATCACAAAAAAATAATAATAATACAAAATAAGTCCAGAAGCGGAATCGGCAGCGGAGAGAAAGTCCATAAATATGTATTTTTTTTTTTTTGCTGGGTGCGCTTATCAAATTTAAGAGACACCTGAATGTGTTTAGCAGTCCTTAGCATATGGAACGAGTGTTGTCTGTCACGTAGAAAAAAAACTAAAATCTAATGGCTGGGAGACAAAGTAGAGAAGCAGAAATACACTTAAGGTCACACCTCTTTGAGATGTAAATTGGAGATGAGACTTTGCGGCAGGCAGAGTTGTACCGCTGATCTCGCTACCAAAGTGTAAACTACCTAATCACAGTCCTGACTCAGAGAGGGTTACTTTCTGCCGTGGTGGGAATCTAATTAGGAAGAGAGAACTTGCGCAGACTTCAGGCCGGCTTTCTTTTCTTGGTGCCTTTTTCTTTAAGATAATCACATCTTCGTAAAGAAAATGTTACACCCGATCATGCTCGCCAAGCGTGCGTCCCAATTTAGGAAATCCAGAACGGACGACGCGTCCCCTCCCCCCTGACTCGTGAAGATGACCGCGAGGTATCAACGCCTCTTCCGCCATTACTCTCATTTTCATTGATTACGGGAACGAAGATCGCGACATGGACAAGAAGCCTTTGTTCACATCAGCATTGCACGGACCCGGATGATTTATAATGGGGTCTCTTGAGCCTTACTGGGGTTCCCGCTCGTACGATGGAGGCTCCAAACGAATATGTGGCTACACAGGTGTGAGAACCTAGACCTAAAGGCAAGGTATTCGCTCTCAAGTCTGTTTACTACCTAAGTTTCTAAAAATTCAACTTGCCCATGTATCCTTGTTTGCAAAAAATGAATTATAGAATGCACACGTTTACGATAATTTAATCCATGATCCCAAAATGTGACCTGATCAAGCAAAGCGACCCCAAGACGGAGACCAAACACTATGGCCTCGATTCATCATAGTATGTTCTTCAGGTTTCAACTCAAAGTTGCGCCAAAATTTTATGGCTTTTGCCGGATGGCACAAAGACGGGATGGAGAGCAGCATAGACCGCTTAATAAATTCATCAAAAGCTGTGATGTACCTTACTCCAGAAATGTTATTCCAGTCTCCGACTGGAATGACATCTCTGGCGAGGTGCAAACAAGTGATAAAATGCGCCATAATCAGTAAGTGGAGTCTGCCTCTCAATGAATTAGACGCCCCTCATTAAGACTGGCATACGAGCCCCATATGAAGGGACCAAAACCACTTTCTACTCTCTGTTACAACTACTATAGATGCACAAATGAATCTAAAACAAGTCTGTGCAACCTGTAGAGGTAGTCTACTGTACAGCAGTAAAAACAAAGAGAAAATGCAACAGGAAAATAAAGCTAAAGTTACAACAACATCCTTAAAGCAAAGTCCGTTTGTGGAATGATTTTCACCTAAATCATCCGTAAAAGAAAACAAATTTATATAAATGCTACCACCCTGTAAAAGTGCACAACTAACATGCATGAATCACTAGGCACCGCAAGGTTCTGAAATATTAACAAAGAAAAGAACAGTAAGGGCTTTAGAGGGGAATGTGTGGAACAAAAACACATTAATCATGCTAGCAATATGCATTAAAATCCTGTATGGCGGGGAAAGACACATCTCTGTAGACTCCAGGAGCCAGTTTGCTGGTTTTAGTAACTAGGCAATAAGAACTTAACAAAAAAGAAATAGGAAACAGCACAAAATGTAAAGACTATGGACACCGTCGCATTGATTAGGTTATTGATTGTTCACTAAACTTTCCAAATAGTTGTCATTGAGAATTTAAACCCAAATTGTTGCTGTAGCGTCTGTATAGATCCTGTCCATAGCTGGCTATTCTGCATCTTCTGATAGCAGCAGGGAGGGGGAGCAGCATCCAAGTCTTCAGGGAGGGCAGATAACACAGGCAGTAATGTGTCAGAATGCATATAGGGAGGAAAGCAGGTAGACTATATCTCAGTGTATGGGGAGTGGAAATCACCACAAAAACTCATTCGCATATAATCGGCCAGCCCAGCCCTAACCTCTTTAGCTTGACAGGTCATCAATGTTAAAGTAGTGGGCAACCTCTTTAATTCTTCGCTCATCTCTGTGACGAAGGAAGACCGGGAGGACCTGCATACGCTAAAGTAGCTTTGGGGAACTATAAAACTGAGGGGAAACTTCCGCCATGTAGACAGACTAGACTCCAGTTTTGTTATGTATGTTTGGAAATTGGAAGAGTAAATCCTTGCAGGTGTCCCACTGACGTCCTCCCCAGATCAGATAGCGCAAAGGAGAAATATTCAATTTAATTGGTCTTGTTTGTGTCCAAGTCGGACCTTTCAAAATCAGTGCCTCACATTTGTCCATGTTAAATGTTTAACCGGATCAAAAGCCTATTTGTTTTACCTCCTCCAGGAAAGCAGCAAGTCTGGAGGAGACCATTAAGAGTAAATCATCAGCGAAAGCCGTTGCTTTAACCACCTGATGACCTATTGAGACCCCGACCCCAGAGTATAGAGGACATTTTCCAATGTGGTAAAGTAGAGGGTCTTGAGCCATGGTGACTTGATGGCTGAATGCTCTGTAGGAAGATCGATCTTGTGAAAGCCTAGATAGGTCCACCAAGATCTTCTAAGCCATTATCTTGGTTGTATCAAGCCATCGGGTTGCTGGTCTTCCTCTTCTCCTTGTTCCTTCTATTCTTCTGACCATGATGTCCTTCTCCAGTGATTGGATTGTTAGGTTAAAAAGGGAGTGGAAAAATGGGGCAGCCTTGTCTAGTGCCTCGGAAGAGGTCACTTGGGTTAGTGTTTCTTCCATCGATGGTCAATGTAGTGCACGTCCCTTCATTAATGAGTTGTAGAAAGGTAAGGAAGTGGGACCAAAATTGCGTCCGATTAGTGTTGGATATAGATGAGACCATGAAACCAGTGTCAAATGCTTTTTCAGTGACTAGACTGTGCAATATAAGTTATTGGGTTGGAGTGATCTGTTCACTACTGTGGCTGTTGCTTTACGTATGTTGTTGACTGATGGGTTTGGAGGAAGAAGCCTTGTTGGGATTCATTTATGACAGCAGGTAGGACTGATCGTAGGCGAGTAGCTAGGATCTTTTGATAAACCTTTGTAGTCTTGGTTCGGAAGAGCTATAGGGCGGTATGAATGGGGAAGTGTGGGATGTCTACCTGGTATAGGTAGAAGAATTGTCCTTGCCCCTCCAAATTTGTCCATAGATGATGAATGTTCGAATGTTAGGTTGAATAAGCCGGTAAGATACGTCGTGACCTCGACAGAAGGATTTTATAATATTCACCTTTCCGGTTTTAATACTTGGGGTGAACGTATGGCTTGTCTCACTTCTTCCTCTGATATATCCCTTTCCAGACATTCTTTTTGGGCTTCTGATAAATTAGGTAAGGGGATGGAGTCAAGAAATTAAATGTATTACTGTGATTGGGGTTGAAACAAGGTAATCTCAGCAACAAATTCAAGAGACAAGATGGTCACTGGTCCACATCTTTGGTGCATGAATTATTTTAAGTCGCAAAGAACAACCCCAACCAGACGAGAAAACCGACGACGATGAAGAAAATCTCCACCATCCCCCGGCACATCGGCAATAATGTAGTGGGGGATTCACTGACCTCCTGCTTAATATTCAGGGGAGGATGATGAATGAAATGAAAAAATAATTTGTGACTCCACAGTTGGGGGGGGTCGTTGAGTTTTTTTTTTTTTCCCCCTCGTACCGCCCAGGAGTGATATAATCCAGGGGGATGCCTATCAGGTGGTGTCACCTTGGTTTAGGGCTACAGTTAATATGCAGTCAAAATTCATCCATCTCTCAGTTCTGCGCTCTTTCCCCACTTTAATCTATTCTGCGTGCACCAGAATACATTTCCCACATGCCATATAGATTTCAGCATTGTGACAGTGCTTCATTGTTCTGCTACCACGTCCCTCAGACACATAATAAGGCGAGAGATGGCGAAAATAAACCGCGGTTATAATAGAGGCAGGCGCACTGTATGGAAATGTTACGTCTCTTATTGTCCCTGTCATTTCATTATCATACAGCCGAGCACGTACTCTCACCAGACGAGGTTTGGGCTCAGCTTGTTGCATGCAGGTAAACATTCTGGATTTCTATGACGTGACCACAAATTGCAAAAAAATGGGCCAAAAATCTTGTAGATGAAGGACCTGCGGTGAGTTGCGTGACATCAAAACCACCTCACTTACAGCGTTTCAATTGACCGGTTTTCTTGCAATTCCAATCGCTTCCATCATGAAATAATTAGTGCGATCGCATTGAGAACAAGTCGCAAACCATGCTTCTGAGCTGCAGCCTTTGTGGCCGTTATTTCCACTGGGGCCTCGCCAGCTACACAGTGAATCACTTTCATTACCAAAAGTCTTAGACAATGCAAATTTATCATGAAAGCTGCTCCTTGCCAACAACCGGGAACCCCAGTAATTACTACAACGGTAGCCTCCAGATCCCCGACCCTCCCCACCTGCACAGCAGCTCTGTATATGGACCGCTGGCCGCTCCATACAACTGTACAGCACATACAGAAATAGTCTACTTATCGGTTGATTTGGGCGTCTAAAAGATGTGCATGCAAAAAAAAAATTGCAGCAAAGTCACTTCTCTGTCTGCAGGTTGATCCCACAGTGAAACGTTTTGGCATAGGACTTATTTTCCATGACCTAATGTACCATCTTTGCAAGATATCCATCAATCCAAAGGATAAGACGTTACTTAATGAGCACTGGGACCCCCCGGGTCTTTACGATGGGATCCCCGCCAATCCATAGAATGGACTCCACTGTACTCTCCTATCTCTAGCAGCCCCATAGATAAAGAAGCAAGCGGCGCTGTGCAAGCTCCACCCTGGCTCCAATAAGATGGGGTCCTAATGCTCGGACCCCCAGGGGTCTATGGAGAGGTGATAACTTACAACTTGATACTAACTCTTTAAGCCATAGTTGAACCATTGCTCCTAACATTAGTTCATATGATGTCAAGCTTTAGATTTTGTAAGAAAATTGCAAAAAGAACAAGAATTGCTTTCATGCGGATGTATAAGAAACAAACATTCTCTCAGAATAAGAGAAATTAGTCTAAATTGTTGCTGTCGTTTCAACAAACTTTGCATAAATCAATAGTACAGATGATTATAAGAAACTATATAATATGTATCATTCTCCACTTATGCGCCACTTCTTCTCCTCCCACGCCTTTTGAACTTAACATTTCCTCTAAAATACAGATAAAATTGTTCCTGCTGAAAAAAAAGACAGAATGTCAACTAACTGAGAGGTCAGATTACAGCTCCCTATTGAAGTCAATAGAGAGGGGAGGGAGTAGAGAAAGACACATTCACACACACAGAAGTGAGCTGTTGCTTTCTAGTAAGTGCTTATCAAACCCCAGAGCTGTATTCACAGTTACACCTCTCAGAACTGATATATAATGTCCTACATGATACAGCTTGCTAGTAAGTGTTTTCTCTCATCCCAGTGTTGGATTGACAGTGACACTGCTCAGTACTGCTGTATAGTGTCCTCCATGCTGCTGCTCTTTAGGAAGTGTTTTTTTCTCACTTCAGTGCTAGATTCAGGTACACTGATCAGTAGTGCTGTATAATGTCCTCTATGCTGCTGCTTTCTAGTAAGATTTTTTTTCTCACCCCAGTTCTGGATTCACAGTTACACTGCTCAGTACTTCTGTATAATATCCCCCACCCCATGCAGCTGCTTTCTAGTAAATGTTTTATCTCACACCAGTGCTGGATTCACAGTTACACTGATCAGTGCTATTGAATAATGTCCTCTACGCTGTTGTTACTTCTGAAAATGTGCTACTTAGAGACAGGAGAGCAGGAATCCCTCTTGTCTGTGTGTGCTGTGTATGTGAGACTTCATAGCAGCTTGTGTACATCCACCAGCTAAGAGATAACTGAAAATTAGAGATAGAGCCTGCAGAGGGGAAAACTGGTGAAAATGCAGGATACCAGTCATTTAATCTCCAGAAATAGTGTTATTCCTGTACACACACTACAGGTTTTTTTTTTTTTAATAGTATCCTGAAAAGATGGGTACGTTTAACGGTACTGTCAGACGGCCATATAAAATCAGAGCGAGATCGGAACACAGTGCACGGAACGGCCGGCGGCTCTCCCGACCCGAGCGCGTCCGCTTCATGTATCTCTATGCAGCTGTCACGCTTAGGTTGGTAGAGCCGCCGGCCAGTCCATGCACCATGTTCCGATCTCGCTCCGGTCTATACGGCCGTCTGACTTTAACCCTTAATGTGCACTGTGGATAACCTCCTAGGCTCTGCTAGATCTGTAGAAGTCTCTTTTCCAGGCCCCGTTCTTCTTGTCTGACTCGCCTGTTTATGAATTATACACAGGCTCTCGGGCTCTCGTGTACATTATAAGCTGAAGTACCCACTCCAAAACACATTTTTCTTTGTTTTATATAAAATCTGTATTCATACAGGAGATCAACACATTTTTCCACACCGTATATTTCCCGAGTCAGAAAGTGAAACATCTTGATTGCCGCAGCGTGGGAGACGGAGAATGAGGAGAAAGGGGCTGAATGCAAAAGTCAATGCGTGTTCAAACACAGAGACAAACTCCGCTAATCTCTCTTGACATGGTGACGTATTCGGCACGATGGATATAAAAGGGTAAATCCACAAACGCATCGGCTCTGGACCTATCGTCATTCTTACCCCGGTTGTGGGAGATTTCACAAGATTTTAATGATATTCTGAAGATGCATGGAATGCAAATTTTGCCAGTTGTCATCCAAAAACCTGCTGACAAGTTAATGGGCCTCCTATTATCTGACCCGAGTGAGCGTGCGGGATTGGGATGGGGGAATGAGACTGAGACAGTGGAAGTTTGTGTGTGCCGATCAGTGACACATACTATTCTTGCACACCTCTTCCAGGTATCCCGGACTCCCTTTCCTTCCCCTGGGTCTTCTGCCCTCTGCTGTGCTCCACGTCGGGTTTTTCCAAGTTGCCCGGACTGGATCAATGGCATCATCTCCCTAGACCTATATGTGATTGATCCATTCTGGGCAACCTGCAAACCCGGCGTGGAGCACAGCAGAGGGCAGCAGACCCAGGGGAAGGAAATAGGAGTCGGGGATACCCAGGGCAGGTGTGCAAAACTATAATGATCAGCACACTAAGAGTTGCTTGTTTGGCGCACTGAAGGTTAGTGAGCACACTAATGGGGGGACTCCTACCAATCCCAAAAATGGGGCTTTGAAATGTTCCATTGGAATGGCATAGATGTCACTGCTCAATTAATTATCTATGGAACTGCCGGAAATAGTCAAGGGCGGCGCTCAACTTTTTCTCCGGAAGTTCCAAAACCTCTTGATAAAATTTGTGCAAGTTGGGGTGAAAACAAATCTGCATCTGCCATGAGTAGGTACAGGTTTGAGTCATTTTCTTGCCTCGCTTTTACAGTTGCTGTATATACTGAGGTAGGATGACTCGCTCAGCTGCTTCCCGAAGTAGACTCAGGAACCGGGTTTTCTCTGCAGGCTTTATTATATGGCATAAAGCCCTGCAACTCCAGCAGGAATAAACATGGCCTTACCGGCAAAACAACAAAACAAAAAATAACCGATAGCACAGTCCATATGTGTGTGTGCAGTTCGCCCACACAGGTTATGTCCAGCCTTCAGCTCCTCTCTAAGCTATGGCTGTCCAGTCTGGAGACCTTGCTTCTCTAAACACAACACAGAGAAAAAAAAACAGGACTGAACATTTAAAGCTTGCTCAGCCACACCCTGAGGTGGAGGTATGGGGAATGACATCCCTCTCATCTCTACGTCATTCCCGTAAAACCACACCATTTAAAAGAGTTAACCCCCAGCATATAACATGCTGGCAGAAATTCAGTAGGTTTCAGTTCACATAGGAGAGCATCCTGAGAGACACATACCTTCCCTCGCATATAATACCACTGACTCTGTCACAATACCTTCTCCTGCTAAACCTTGCACAATTTTCTGGCTACTTTTCAAAAGTAGGACGAGAAAAAAGTGGTAAATTATATATTGTATAGCGTAAATATATTGTGTGCCATTATTTGCACAATTTGACACAAATCTGCTGCAAATCCAATCACAGATTTCCCTTTTATCTTTACATAATAGCCAATTTTATATTTCTGCCTGATCTGCCCAGGAAACTCCATGAATCCCAACGGAAACGTCCATTTCAGACTCCATTTGCATACTTCACTTCCCATTCAAAGGGTCTTTCTACTATTATTACTCCACACATCTGCCACTCAAGTGATCTCCACCAGGAATAATGACTTCCCGTCCACTTAGTTTCCCATGTTTTCGGAGGGCACCAAATGGCTGTGATGTCAGGGACAGGACGTCACCACTTCCAGTAGACAGATGCCCAAATCAGTGGTCTCAGTGGAATGTCACCATTCCTGGTCCCAGCGAAGACAAACAAAGCGATGGTGCTGGAGCCGTGAACCATCGATAGTCTGTAGGGACCGGCAGTGATGACATCCCATCCCGTGTACGATGGTCTCCGTAGGGACCGGCAGTGATGACATCGCATCCCATGTACGATGGTCTCTGTAGGGACTGGCAGTGGTGACATCGCATCCCGTGTACGATGGTCTCTGTAGGGATCGGCAGTGATGACATCCCATCCCGTGCACGATGGTCTCTGTAGGGATCAGCAGTGATGACATCTCATCCGCTGTACAATGGTCTCTGTAGGGATCGGCAGTGATGACATCCCATCCCCTGTACGATGGTCTCTGTAGGGACTGGCAGTGATGATATCCCATCCCGTGTACGATGGTCTCTGTAGGGACCGGCAGTGATGACATCCCATCCCCTGTACGATGGTCTCTGTAGGGACTGGCAGTGGTGACATCGCATCCCGTGTACGATGATCTCTGTAGGGATCGGCAGTGATGACATCCCACCCCTGTACGATGGTCTCTGTAGGGACTGGCAGTGGTGACATCGCATCCCGTGTACGATGATCTCTGTAGGGATCGGCAGTGATGACATCGCATCCCATGTACGATGGTCTCTGTAGGGACTGGCAGTGGTGACATCGCATCCCGTGTACGATGGTCTCTGTAGGGATCGGCAGTGATGACATCCCATCCCATGTACGATGATCTCTGTAGGGATCAGCAGTGATGACATCTCATCCGCTGTACAATGGTCTCTGTAGGGATCGGCAGTGATGACATCCCATCCCCTGTACGATGGTCTCTGTAGGGACTGGCAGTGATGATATCCCATCCCGTGTACGATGGTCTCTGTAGGGACCGGCAGTGATGACATCCCATCCCCTGTACGATGGTCTCTGTAGGGACTGGCAGTGGTGACATCGCATCCCGTGTACGATGATCTCTGTAGGGACTGGCAGTGGTGACATCGCATCCCGTGTACGATGATCTCTGTAGGGACTGGCAGTGGTGACATCGCATCCCGTGTACGATGATCTCTGTAGGGATCGGCAGTGATGACATCGCATCCCGTGTACGATGGTCTCTGTAGGGACTGGCAGTGATGACATCCCATCCCCTGTACGATGGTCTCTGTAGGGACTGGCAGTGGTGACATCGCATCCCGTGTACGATGATCTCTGTAGGGATCGGCAGTGATGACATCGCATCCCGTGTACGATGGTCTCTGTAGGGATCGGCAGTGGTGACATCGCATCCCGTGTACGATGATCTCTGTAGGGATCGGCAGTGATGATATCCCATCCCGTGTACGATGGTCTCTGTAGGGATCGGCAGTGATGACATCCCATCCCGTGTACGATGATCTCTGTAGGGATCGGCAGTGATGATATCCCATCCCCTGTACGATGATCTCTGTAGGGATCGGCAGTGATGATATCCCATCCCGTCTAAGATGGTCTCTGTAGGGACTAGCAGTGATGACATCCCATCCAGTGTATGATGGTCTCTGTAGGGACCGGCAGTGATGACATCCCATCCCGTGTACGATGGTCTCTGTAGGGACCGGCAGTGATGACATCCCATCCCATGTACGATGGTCTCTGTAGGGACCGGCAGTGATGACATCCCATCCCATGTACGATGGTCTCTGTAGCGACCGGCAGTGATGACATCCCATCCCATGTACGATAGTCTCTGTAGCGACCGGCAGTGATGACATCCCATCCCGTGTACAATGGTCTCTGTAGGGACCGGCAGTGATGACATCCCAACCCGTGTACGATGGTCTCTGTAGGGACCGGCAGTGATGAAATCCCATCCCATGTACGATGGTCTCTGTAGCGACCGGCAGTGATGACATCCCAACTATTTAGTCACTGGACTGAAGAGGCCGGTGTCTAGCTACAGGGACAGTTGACCGATAGACAGGACATCACTTCTGGTGGGATCAATGGTCTCAGTGGTCAGGAGACTGCATGGATCATATTTGATCACGTGGTCACCAACAGAGTCGTGGCACTGGAACGGTGGATGATTGGAGTGGTAACATTTTATTTTTAAAAACCCCTTTGTAGGTTATCTGCCACCTCCATTTTACTACAGAAACTAATTATAGGTGCGAGTACAACAATAATTATTAGCCCTCTTTTGTTATAATGCGATATCCCATCGCCGAGAGCTCAAGCTCTGATGCCATATGCAAATTAGTTTATCGACACTCCCCCAATGCACTTCCAGGCTAATTTGCATGTGGCTTCAAAGCTGGTACAGTGAAATACTACAAGACAGGCATAATTTTTATAGTTGTACTACGTCCTATACAGCCATATTAAGTAAAATCATCCTGACAATATATGGTAGGCTCCAATTATAAGCAGGGGATAAGGTTGCGTTCACACGTAGCATAAGTGCTGCATTTTTTTGTGCGCCTTTTTAGCTGTAAGTTTTCTGCAAAAGTCCAAACCAAAGTGCAAACAATCTTCTGTGATTGTTACTTTATTTGCTGCGATTTTCCCTTTATTTAATTTCCATTTTGGTGCAGATTTGGAGCAACATTTTTAATGCATTTTTTAAGTACAGAAAAGCTTTGATTCTGCTCTTAAAAACACAACTGCGTTTTTTATATGTTTTCTCCTTGCTCGCCATAAAAACCTCTAGAAAAAAAAAAAGCACAGAGTTCAGCAGCGTTTTTAGATGAACGGAGGTCGTGAGTTTTCCTGGAGTCATTTCCACTTGGACAGTTTATTTTCTGCACACAAAAGAAAAATGCAGCAGCAAAATCTGTGTGTGAACATGGACCTAATGTTACACGCACGCCGCTAGGTTCAGATAGGGGCGAGATGGGCTTCATGAATTCGTTGGAATCCTGGGGGAACCGTTACTCTGGGCGACCATAAGCTGCAGCCTCTCTCAGGCACACGATAGATTCAGTTGCCGACCAGACACATCTGACAAGAGTCCTCATAAACAGTTGAACAGTGGAATTTAATCAAGTATGGCCAGTACCATTTAACTCTTTGAAGCAACAGGCTTTACCACAGTACAGTGTAATAAAGCAGGCACAGTAACGTCAGTCTCTTCAGTAGGATAATTCAGCACAGATTAGATCTCTTAGCAGCACATTTCTATGCATACACAACCACAGGCTTTTCCTTCACAAGGACTCAATAGTACACAGCATTCTTCATCCCGCATGGAGATAGAGGGGGGGAGGGTTTGATGAGGAAGATGATCCCTGTGACACAATTCCTTCCAGTCCTTATCTTTCTGCCCAATAATACTCCACATTGTTAGTTCAGGGAGTTTATCTGACCTGTGTTTAGTTTCCCTCCTGACCTGACTTCTGTTCACTTGCCTTCTGTGAGATACAGATCACACACCACCTTTCTCTTCGGATCCAGCCATACTAAGAAACAAGTTCCCCACGATCCCCCTGAGGCTCTGCTAAACACTCACTGCCTCCTGTGACTGTGTTAACCCCTCTAGTTGCTGGATGCTTCTGAAGCACAACACTTCCTGTCTCTTGTGACAGTGTTAACTCTTATAGTTGCTGGATGCTTTTGAAGCAACAGCACTACTTCTGCATGTCACACTAACTCAATGGCCTCCGCCACATAAGACATATGAGGACTGGGGGTCCTGGCACTGATTCTGCTTCTGCCTTGGAGTTGAAATGTGAAACTTTGTGACTCGCTGTCCGCGTCTATGGGGCGATATTATCAGCGGTAATAGTCGCCGTACTGGCAAGATAGGGGTTAAGAGGACACTGAACACTTTCAGCTATCGGTCAGCGCTCGTCAGGCTGCTTAAAGTTTCCTAGCAGATCCAACCAGCGCTCGGAGAGCGGCTTCTGAGGCTCACGCTGTGCTATTTTCTGCACATGACATTATCAGTCAATTACCAGCTGACTGATGATGTGAAGAGCAAAGAGAGCAAAAGCCTGGGCTTTAACAATCCCTTTCCACTGTGCGGTAAATGAGAGGGTAGAGCGCTCAGTTATAACTAGGAAAGTCAGCTGAGCCGGCTCTGAAGTCTGAGAACGGGGATACAGAGAAGAGGCAAAGTGCTCATTTTCACAGCCTTAAGCAGTCCTGAGATTTTCTGAACACCACATAATAGGCAGAAGACATGAGAAAGCGGGAGGGAGCGGGAAGGTACTAGAGAGCCCAGATCTGAGAAAAACCACTGCACATTCTCCTACACGGAGTCCGCGCCGACTGACGGACCAGCCCAGCGACACCAGGACAAAGAGCTTGCAATCCTGCGGCCGGATGACTGCAGGGCACAAATTGTACAGCATGATCAGACATTTAAACGGGGTCTGACACTGTTATAATAGGTCTTAGTTGAAATAGTAATTTAGTACGCCCCCTAAATCTCACCGATCACTGGGATTTTGGAGGAGGAGTGTTGCAAAAACTTGTTCAAAGACATCTGATGAGGGAAGTGCAGAAGCTGAATAATCAGTGCCATGTAGAGCAGTGTAGGTAAGGCGGGTGTGGTATGGCACTGTATTCTCCACCCTATAGTGCCTGTGCTTGGTGTTTTACATGGACACATACTGCTGTCACGTAAAGGAGAAAATCAGTCCTGACATAAAGGATGTCACACAGCTTCATATGCAAGGATGCAAACTTATAAGTCTCCATCGACTTCTATGGAGAAGAACTGACTCCCATAAGGAATCTGATGGAAAGTGGAATTACTTTATTCATTTATTTTTTTAAACAATGCACACACGAAGGGATCACATGGAAGTGTGGAGACCTCCAATCAATAAGGTGGAATGATGGCACTGTACAACTCTTACATTATTTGAAGCCATGCTACAGGTGGGTTTCACTTAGAGGCCAGGAAAGATGTCCACTGACCAGAAGCCCCAGGATAGGACCCCGGTTGCAGCAGGATAGGAACCTGGGAGCAGCAGGATAGGAGCCCGGGAGCAGCAGGATAGGAGCGCGGGAGCAACAGGATAGGAGCTCGGGAGCAACAGGATAGGAGCTCGGGAGCACCAGGATAGGAGCCCGGGATCACCAGGATAGGAGCCCGGGATCACCAGGACAGGAGCCCGGGAGCACCAGTACAGGAGTAGAAGGATAGGAGTCCGGGAGCAGCAGGACAGGTCAAGTAGGACAGGAGCCCAGGAGCAGCAGGATAGCAACCTGAGAGCAGCAGGACAGGAACCCGGGAGCAGCAGGATAGGAACGCGGGAGTAGAAGGATAGGAGCCTGGGAGCAGCAAGACAGGACAAGCAGGAGAGGAGCCCAGGAGAAGCAGGATAGGAGCCCAGGGGCACCTGGATAGGAGCCCAGGAGTAGAATGACAGGAGCCCGGGAGCAGCAGGACAGGAGCCCGGGAGCACCAGGATAGGAGCCCGGTTGCAGCAGGATAGGAGCCCGGGAGCAGCAGGATAGGAGCCCGGGAGTAGAAGGATAGGAACCCGGGAGTAGAAGGATAGGAGTCCGGGAGCAGCAGGACAGGACAAGTAGGACAGGAGCCCAGGAGCAGCAGGATAGGAACCTGAGAGCAGCAGGATAGGAACCCGGGAGCAGCAGGATAGGAACCCGGGAGCAGAAGGATAGGAGCCTGAGAGCAGCAGGATACGAGCCCGGGAGCAGCAGGATAGGAGCCTGGGAGCAGCAGGATAGGAGCCTGGGAGCAGCAGGATAGGAGCCCGGGAGTGGCAGGATAGGAGCCTAGGAGCAGCAGGATATCAGCCTGGGAGCAGCAGGATAGAAGCCCGGGAGCAGCAGGACAGGAGCCCGGGAGCAGAAGGACAGGAGCCCAGGAGCAGCAGGACAGAAGCCCGGGAGCAGCAGGACAGGAGGCGGGGAGCAGCAGGATAGGAGCCTGGGAGCAGCAGGATAGGAGCCTGGGAGCAGCAGGATAGGAGCCTGGGAGCAGCAGGATAGGAGCCTGGGAGCAGCAGGATAGGAGCCCGGGAGCAGCAGGATAGGAGCCTAGGAGCAGCAGGATAGGAGCCTGGGAGCAGCAGGATAGAAGCCCGGGAGCAGCAGGACAGGAGCCCGGGAGCAGAAGGACAGGAGCCCAGGAGCAGCAGGACAGGAGGCGGGGAGCAGCAGGACAGGAGGCGGGGAGCAGCTGGATAGGGGCCCGGGAGCAGCAGGATAGGAGCCCGGGAGCAGCAGGACAGGAGGCGGGGAGCAGCAGGATAGGGGCCCGGGAGCAGCAGGATAGGAGCCCGGGAGCAGCAGGCATGGAGATTGCACCCTGGTCTGATTCGGGCTGGTAGTCCACCCTCTTCCCTGTGCAGGACTTTTTTCCAGGATTGGCAAGTTAAGTCTTGTTCATAAGTATCGTTTTTGATAGAAGCGTTTTACAGTAACAGCAAAATGAATGCGATTTCTAAAATGTAATTAAAGTTACTTGCATGTTTTTTATGACGTTTTTTGTCTCCTTTTGATTTGTCAGTCTTTACGTAAAGCTCCTTTGTTTCTGATGCTTCCTGGTATTTGGCTTTGACAAAACTCTATTGATACAGTCCTTATTACAGCGGGTTATTTGTGGTTTTTTTTTTACCTACGGACCTATTACTATTAAATGGGGGAAAATCTGCAAATAAAACTCAGCGTAACCGCAAGAGAAATTGACATGTTGTCGGTTTACGTTGCATAAAAAAAAAAGGTACGGTGGGCATGAGATTTCTATTAACTCACATCCACTTTGCTGCTTTTTTTCCACTGTGCAAAAAAAAAAACTCACCAAAAACTCATTGTTGGAACGGACCCGAATACTCCAGTCTTAAACAAGAAGCCCACTGGATTTGGAGGCAGCAACTTAACTTGAATCATTATTCTGCAATCTTCTCTTTGATATCTTGCTGCGTTGCAGACAGGGAGTTGTACAAAAGTTGCAATCCGAGCTGCTACACTACACCAGGTCTATATCTAGCCAGGGTGTTTTGCTGGGAGACCCCTCCAATGTACAGGACAAAAAAAAAACAAACAGCTGCAGCATCTTTTTTAAGTTAGTCACACCCCAAAAAGTAGTCATCTTTGCCCTCGTACAGACGAACGCCACACTGGTGCGTTTTAAAGCTGCCAGTTCCATCCTGATTTTCAGTAAACCTAGTTGAAATATAAGTATCAAAAATCTCCAAAACAGTGTTAGTCCAGGTCTGCAGACCCACAGGTGGATTGTAAAATGCACCCGAATTACAGCCGTCTCAATGAGGCCGTACCGGGACATTCCATACTTATAAGACCAAGGAACGCAGAGTTTTAAAAGAGTCTGAACTTCGTCATGTGGATTTTGGAGAAAGAAGAAACTTTGTCCTAATCCCTGACAGCCCCTTTTGCCATTAAAGTTGTTATTTGACTTATTTTCTATACAAAGTTATTAGATGAGAATGAGGAATACATTGTGTCATATTGCAGGATCTCATGGACAGGTGGCTGAACAGTCGCCCCGCTCCTGCTCTGCCCTTATTCACACTGAGGTCGGCTGACACAAGGTAAGGCTTAAATACTACAGACAGGCTAGGACTGTCCTGACTGTCGCAGTGGGATGGCTTTTATGCTTTTTGATCAAATAATGTTAACCAAGTCGCCTGTGCTATGTACATGTACTATTGCTATTTACTAACTATAGGCTATATGCTCGTTTCGTTTTATTATTTTTCGGAGTATCACCCTAGAAAAAAATTAAAAGAGCATATACCCTACAGTAAGTAGGTACTAATAGTACATGTAAACAAAATATTACATTTCCCCTCATTCACAGATGTCCCTTTCTTCTGTATAATTACTGTGTAGTTTGTTACATGAATTACAGCTGCTGCTTCTGTCTGTACGTAGTGAATCAAGTGTATTGTACCAATTACTGCTCATATACAGGAGTGAGGGATCTTCTCCTACAGAGCGGCCCACCGGTGGATTCACCTGCTCCCCTGTGGGCCAGTCCGAGCTTTATAACATCAGCCGATGTTTTTATACAGAGGTCCCAGATTTGCTGCAACTTTTCCAGCAGCTTCTGAACTGTTTAATCTAGAAAGTGACATAAAGTCATAAAGAGCTGAAGTGTACAGAGTTTCTATCAGTGGCACAAGTTATGAGGACATTGGGAGAGTGGGAAAACAAACAGGCACCGACCACGTCATCGCTGTCTTCAAATTGCTCCTCCTAGCTCCAGATCTGATGGATGACTGACACAGAAATTTTTTTTTATGTATGATAATGAACAGGTTATAATGGATACAATATAAAAATAGGTATCGTAAAATTGTACTCCGGTGCAGCATTTACAATGCTGCTTTTTGCTGGGCAATGGGCAAAATGAAGTGAGTACAGCTCTGGAGTATAATACAGGATGTAACTCAGGATCAGTACAGGATCAGTAATGTAATGTATGTACACAGTGACTGTACCAGCAGAATAGTGAGTGCAGCTCTGGAGTATAATACAGGATGTAACTCAGGATCAGTAATGTAATGTATGTACACAGTGACTGCACCAGCAGAATAGTGAGTGCAGCTCTGGGGTATAATACTGGATGTAACTCAGGATCAGTAATGTAATGTATGTACACAGTGACTGCACCAACAGAATAGTGAGTGCAGCTCTGGAGAATAATACAGGATGTAGCTCAGGATCAGTAATGTAATGTATGTACATAGTGACTGCACCAGCAGAATAGTGAGTGCAGCTCTGGGGTATAATACTGGATGTAACTCAGGATCAGTACAGGATCAGTAATGTAATGTATGTACACAGTGACTGTACCAGCAGAATAGTGAGTGCAGCTCTGGAGTATAATACAGGATGTAACTCAGGATCAGTAATGTAATGTATGCACACAGTGACTGCACCAGCAGAATAGTGAGTGCAGCTCTGGGGTATAATACTGGATGTAACTCAGGATCAGTAATGTAATGTATGTACACAGTGACTGCACCAACAGAATAGTGAGTGCAGCTCTGGAGAATAATACAGGATGTAGCTCAGGATCAGTAATGTAATGTATGTACATAGTGACTGCACCAGCAGAATAGTGAGTGCAGCTCTGGGGTATAATACTGGATGTAACTCAGGATCAGTAATGTAATGTATGTACACAGTGACTGCACCAGCAGAATAGTGAGTGCAGCTCTGGAGTATAATACAGGATGTAACTCAGGATCAGTAATGTAATGTATGTACACAGTGACTGCACCAGCAGAATAGTGAGCGCAGCTCTGGAGTATAATACAGGATGTAACTTAGGATCAGTACAGGATCAGTAATGTAATGTATGTACACAGTGACTGCACCAGCATAATAGTGAGTGCAGCTCTGAAGTATAATACAGGATGTAACTCAGGATCAGAAATGTAATGTATGCACACAGTGACTGCACCAGCAGAATAGTGAGTGCAGCTCTGGAGTATAATACAGGATGTAACTAAGGATCAGTAATGTAATGTATGTACACAGTGACTGCAGCTCTGGAGTGTAATACAAGATGTAACTCAAGATCAGTAATGTAATGTATGTACACAGTGACTGCACCAGCAGAATAGTGAGTGCAGCTCTGGAGTATAATACAGGATGTAACTCAGGATCAGTAATGTAATGTATGTACACAGTGACTGCAGCAGCAGAATAGTGAGTGCAGCTCTGGAGTATAATACAGGATGTAACTCAGGATCAGTAATGTAATGTATGTACACAGTGACTGCACCAGCAGAATAGTGAGTGCAGCTCTGGAGTATAATACAGGATGTAACTCAGGATCAGTAATGTAATGTATATACACAATGACTGCACCAGCAGAATAGTGAGTGCAGCTCTGGAGTATAATACAGGATGTAACTCAGGATCAGTAATGTAATGTATATACACAATGACTGCACCAGCAGAATAGTGAGTGCAGCTCTGGAGTATAACACAGGAGGTAACTCAGGATCAGTAATGTAATGTATGTACACAGTGACTGCAGCAGCAGAATAGTGAGTGCAGCTCTGGAGTATAATACAGGATGTAACTCAGGATCAGTAATGTAATGTATATACACAATGACTGCACCAGCAGAATAGTGAGTGCAGCTCTGGAGTATAACACAGGAGGTAACTCAGGATCAGTAATGTAATGTATGTACACAGTGACTGCAGCAGCAGAATAGTGAGTGCAGCTCTGGAGTATAATACAGGATGTAACTCAGGATCAGTAATGTAATGTATGTACACAGTGACTGCACCAGCAGAATAGTGAGTGCAGCTCTGAAGTATAATACAGGATGTAACTCAGGATCAGTAATGTAATGTATGTACACAGTGACTGCAGCAGCAGAATAGTGAGTGCAGCTCTGGAGAATAATACAGGATGTAACTCAGGATCAGTAATGTATGTACACAGTGACTGCAGCAGCAGAATAGTGAGTGCAGCTCTGGAGAATAATACAGGATGTAACTCAGGATCAGTAAGGTAATGTATGTACAAAGTGACTGCTCCAGCAGAATAGTGAGTGCAGCTCTGGAGTATAATACTGGAGGTAACTCAGGATCAGTAATGTAATGTATGTACACAGTGACTGCACCAGCAGAATAGTGAGTGCAGCTCTGGAGTATAATACAGGATGTAACTCAGGATCAGTAATGTAATGTATGTAGACAGTGACTGCTCCAGCAGAATAGTGAGTGCAGCTCTGGAGAATAATACAGGATGTAACTCAGGATCAGTAATGTAATGTATGTACACAGTGACTGCAGCAGCAGAATAGTGAGTGCAGCTCTGGAGTATAATACAGGATGTAACTCAGGATCAGTAATGTAATGTATGTACATAGTGACTGCACCAGCAGAATAGTGAGTGCAGCTCTGGAGTATAATACAGGATGTAACTCAGGATCAGTAATGTAATATATGTACACAGTGACTCCACCAGCAGAATAGTGAGCGCAGCTCTGGAGTATAATACAGGAGGTAACTCAGGATCAATAATGTAATGTATGTACACAGTGACTGCACCAGCAGAATAGTGAGTGCAGCTCTGGAGTATAATACAGGATGTAACTCAGGATCAGTAATGTAATGTATGTACACAGTGACTGCAGCAGCAGAATAGTGAGTGCAGCTCTGGAGTATAATACAGGATGTAACTCAGGATCAGTAATGTAATGTATGTACACAGTGACTGCACCAGCCGAATAGTGAGTGCTGCTCTGGAGTATAATACAGGATGTAACTCAGGATCAGTAATGTAATGTATGTACACAGTGAATGCACCAGCAGAATAGTGAGTGCAGCTCTGGAGTATAATACAGGATGTAACTCAGGATCAGTAATGTAATGTATGTACACAGTGACTGCACCAGCAGAATAGTGAGTGCAGCTCTGGAGTATAATACAGGATGTAACTCAGGATCAGTAATGTAATGTATGTACACAGTAACTGCACCAGCAGACTAGTGAGTGCAGCTCTGGAGTATAATACAGGATGTAACTCAGGATCAGTAATGTAATGTATGTACACAGTGACTGCACCAGCAGAATAGTGAGTGCAGCTCTGGGGTATAATACAGGAGGTAACTCAGGATCAGTAATGTAATGTATGTACACAGTGACTGCACCAGCAGAATAGTGAGTGCAGCTCTGGGGTATAATACAGGAGGTAACTCAGGATCAGTAATGTAATGTATGTACACAGTGACTGCACCAGCAGAATAGTGAGTGCAGCTCTGGGGTATAATACAGGATGTAACTCAGGATCAGTAATGTAATGTATGTACACAGTGACTGCACCAGCAGAATAGTGAGCTCAGCTCTGGAGTATAATACAGGAGGTAACTCAGGATCAGTAATGTAATGTATGTACACAGTGACTGCACCAGCAGAATAGTGAGTGCAGCTCTGCAGTATAACACAGGAGGTCCGTCACGCTATCAGATGGTAATATTTGAACACTCCTCTATACGAGTACTGCACTGGGAGTTACGGGGAGTCTGATACACTGCACTAATTCCTATTCTGCTGTTTTTCATGTGGCGTGTTCTACCTGATCTGAAAGTTGTCAGTGAATTTGTACCCGATATTAAAAAGGGAAAAAATCTACTTTGTAGGGTTTAATATATCGGGAATAACACATAAAAAGCTCGTTACTCGTCCTCCCGGTTTATAAACTACTCGCGGCAGAATTTTCGAGCGTCATACGACTTGACGGGTGAGTCTACGACAGGAGAAGCCGGCTCTTGAAGGGTTAACGGCTCTCACCGCCGACCTATTACTTTGGTGCAGACAAGGACCTGCGCGGTTCTTACATCTCCACGGAAACAGGTGTCTCATTAGCGCTGCCTCGCAGCAATGACTTTGTAGAGTGAAACAAACACGAGGATGGGACACAGTGGCACCATCAAGGGTAGAGAACGAGGAGCCGGGGAAAAGGCGGCGAGGAGCGGAATGGCTGCGAGCCGTGAGTGAGCGCAGGCTCGAACTGTCATTAAGCATAATTAAACCTAATGGCGACTGTAAACGGTTTCTTACCTTCAACTTCCCTGCCGCGTGCGCACAAGAGCATTAACCAAGTGAATTGGGACATTAATTACTATCTCTCACAATAAAGGTACCGTCTGGAAGGGTTAGTCTCATAAATTAAACATCGGAGTGTACGCGGGATGGAAATATATGAAAATTCATTCAAATTACCCGCAAATTACACATCGTTTCAATGGCAGCAAAAATGACGCCCCGGTTAATTACCCAAAAAAACTATGATAGATAAATGATTGTACTCCGCACTGGTGACGGACTTCTAGACGAGGGGGGACGGCGAGAGTAGACGGATCCTGAGGAAGAGGATGGTAAATGCCGGCTCGTTGTCACGTTACATAATCATTGCAGAAGTTTTGTTGCCCATAATCTGCACAAATCCATTGAGAAATAAACAGAAATAATTTCGGGTGGAAAAATGAAAATAAAAAAAAATAAAAAAATGTGATTGCATAAATATTCACACCCTTAAACTAATACTTTGTTGCAGTTCCCTGACACCTTTCCGTCTTTTTTGGGTCAGAGTCTATCACACGACACATCTAGAAATGGTGATCTTTACCGGCTCTTCTTTGTAGTAGGTGCTCATCTGTCAGATTGAGGGGGCATCTTTTGTGTACAGCGCCCTCTTCAGGACCCCACAGATTGTCACTTGGGATCAGATCTGTGCTCGGGCTGGCCATCTTCAGGTGAAGCCGTGGTTTCGGTGATCTGGAGGTCACTTAGGTTTGTTGTGCTGAAAGGTTGAAATTCCTCTTCATCTTCAGCTTTTTAGCTAAGGACTGAAGGTTTGATGCAAACTTGACTGATATTTGGACTATTCATAATTCGCTCCACCTTGACTAAAGTCCACCTGTCGAAAAACAGCCCTAAACAATGTTGCCTCCAACATGCCTCACTGTGGGGATGGTGATCTTCTGGTGATGCGTAGTGTTGACTTTGTACCTTTTTAAATTATGACCAAAAAGTTACCCCTTGGTCTCATCAGACATAACATGTTTCTTGCTTTTGGTCAACGTGATGGAGGTTTTGGCACAAGATAACCGGGTTTGGATGTTCTTCTTTGTAAGAAAAGGCTTCCGTCTTGCCACCCCACAGGCCGGACATATGAAGAATACAGGAGATTGTTGTCACATGCAGGACACAACCAGGACTGGCCAGAAATTCCTGCAGTTCCTTTAATGTTGCTGTCGGCCTCTTGCAGCCTCCAGCACCAATTTTCTTTTTATCTTTTCATAAATTTTTGAGGGACGTCCAGTTCTAGATAAAATCACTGTTGTGCCAAATTGAAGCCATTTCTTGCTGACATCTTCACGGTATCCATGGTAAATATAATGCCTGGGAAATGTTTTTGCACCCTTCTCCTAATCCCTTTGCTGTGTTGTCAGCTGTTTACAGACCATGGGTTCTTCTGTAAAATTCAACTAAGAAAATGTCAGAAAAATCCTACTAGAGCAACAAAACTTTCTACGGGGATGATCAGAATTGCAGTAAATGACGGCAGCCGAGCACTGACTACTATGTAACATGAGGGGAAATGTAATTGGCTAAATCTGAACACAACCACATCCTCAATTATAAGAGACTTATGCAACCTCATTATTTTATTTTTTTTATTTTTTTTTCCCCCTCACAATAATTTTAGTTGGTTTCTCAGTGGATATGGACAAATGATTCTTTTTCTTTTGATTTATTTCTTACATGACAAATACCTGGTATTTTACCATTTTTACCAGACTTTTTATATCCAACGTGTATGTAATTAATGAGATTATCCAGAGTCAGAAACATGGATCAAGAGTGTCCAAGATTGATACTATCTATCAGTTGTCATTTATATTTTTTAATCCCGGTGGGGGCCTGTATTTCAGGATTGCACAGGACATAGCAGTAGAAGATGGTTACGTGGTGAGCACGGCCTCAACACTCACTATACGCAGGAATCACTTTGGGGCCTGGAGCAGAAAAATGTGGATCTGGAAGAGCAAACTCATCCGGCGTCCAAGAGAGCAAAATGAACATTGTGATCCGAGAACATAAACATCTCTTGTCCTGTAGCGCCGCGCCGGGGTCCGGACCCTCACCTCTCACATTGTGCTAGGCCTCGGACTCTCACATTGCAACTAGTCCCGGACCCTCACCTCTCACATCGCGCCAGGCCCTGGAACTCCACCTCTCATAGGGCGCCGAGCCCCGGACCCTCACCTCTCACATCGTGCCGAGCCCTGGACCCTCACCTATCACTGAGCACCAGACCCTCACCTCTCACATCGCGCCGAGCCCCGGACCCTCACCTCTCACCGAGCCCCGGACCCTCACTTCTCACATCGTGCCGAGCCCTGGACCCTCACCTCTCACATCGCGCCAAGCCCTGGACCCTCACCTATCACCAGACCCTCGCCTATCACTGAGCCCCGGACCCTCATCTCTCACATCGCGCCGGGCCCTGGACCCTCACCTCTCACAACGTGCCGAGCCCTGGACCCTCACCTCTCACATTGCACCGAGCCACAGACCCTCACCTCTCACATTGTGCCGAGCCCTAGACCCTCACCTATCACTGAGCACCAGACCCTCACCTCTCACATCGCGCCGAGCCCCGGACCCTCACCTCTCACCGAGCCCCGGACCCTCACTTCTCACATCGTGCCGAGCCCTGGACCCTCACCTCTCACATCGCGCTGAGCCCTGGACCTTCACCTATCACCAGACCCTCGCCTATCACTGAGCCCCGGACCCTCATCTCTCACATCGCGCCGGGCCCTGGACCCTCACCTCTCACATATACAGATATATGGGCAGCAATATAAACTATTAAAGGGAACCTCCACCTCTTCAGTCACATCCGGAGCTGCAGTTAGACAACTTTCATTATAGAAACACTTTATCTTACAGATTATAAAAGTATCACCTAGTACTAATAAGCACAGGTATATTGCCTTACAGTGAGCACTTAGGTTTTCTTGAAAAAAGTTGGCAATGCTATAAAATAAAGACATAACTTTTATTTACACCTCGATTCCCACTCTGGTGGCCAACAGCGCCCCTGCAGTGATGACGTCTTCTCCATCATTCTCGACTGCTGCAGCCAATCATTAGTCTCAGAGGTTGCGAGAAGTACAGACAATCATCACTGATTGGCTGCAGCGGTCATGTGAATGAAGGAAAAATCACATAAAACCTTTTTAATAGTGTCTTACAGTACATGAATAGTTCTAAACTACAATGTTATATAGCATGGACATAATAACACTAGATGGAACCTACATGATACCACTATGAAGTGACATTTAACAGTACCTTAATCAGGTCACCATTCAGCGCTAAACAGGAGCGTCACACAGTGCCTACATAATACCGCCATGGAGTGCTAAAATAATATCGTACATGTTGCCACACAGGCTAACGGCAGTTCCATACAGTGCCTAAAAAGAGCTGATATATGTTGCTAAAATAATATCGTATATACATAAAAATGCCGCCACACAGAGTTAAAAGGCAGTGCCATACAGTGCCTAAAAAATACTGCCATAGAGTGCTAAGATAATGCATTACATACATACGAACCTAATAGTGTTTTGTAGTACTAAAATAATAGCTTTGTATACATCTTAACTAACACTAAAGCTTGGGACAAGATACGTTTCCCCATTGACGGGTGTAGAGTGGTCCAGTCAATCATATGGTGGCCTCCAAGACAATTCCCCTTTTTCGCTCATGCTATAATCCGGGTAATGCTACAATATATGTGGATAAGCATCAAGCACGGTTCATACGGTCACATTTCTGCAGAAGGTGCACAGTTTGGAGACGTTTTTCCTTTACAATTTCTAACATTTTGTTAAGTTTGATCGGAATTCCAAGCCCGACCACCCGGGTCTAAAGACCCAAACTAAGCTATATATACATTTTATAAAGCTGCTATTTCTGGTCCTGGGACTTGGACCAGTCATACACTCTTGTGAATCGGGCAAGAGATTTTTTTATACTGTTTTTATAATATTGCAGAAACACGGATGAAAAAAACAGGAAAGATTCATTATTGTATTTGCGCCTGCGTTTTATACCTTTTTGTTTTTGCGCTACATTCAACTTTCCATTTGCGCCTTTTTTAAAGTGTATTCTACATGAATTTTCCGGTTTTGCATTTTTTTTTTCGCAGGGAACGTGGGGGATAAACAGGCCGTGAATTACTGCCTTAAGGTCACTTTTGGCTCCTCGCGCACGGCCTGGATTTACGTCTGCTTTGTGTTTTAATCTAACAACGTCTTTTTTGGCAAAAAGCATAGAATATTTTCCATGTAAACGTAACATAAGCCCAGAACGTGATGTCCTTGCTTATAGCATTTCTTCTGGACGGTGCATACCAGAAATTTCCACTGTACCATAATTAATAAGGAATGACTAATTAGCTGGGAATCAAAGGCGCAACTCAAGACCACACGGATGCAACAGAAACACAACACATCATCAAAGACAAGACGTAAAAAACAATCTATGGGACTGGCGCTCTTCTGAAACGCATCCAGCGGAATGGCTGATGTGGTGGGCGCACGGATTATATCTTCCTGCACCACGTTAGTAGCTGTGCGACCCCATCTATGGAGTCCCGGGGGGCAACAGATAATGGAAAACTCACATTATCTCAGCAGAGTAACTAACAGATTCCCTCTAACAGGTGCATTTCCAATATTACTACATTAGGAAATCCAATCGCCTGATATATTCACTAAAATAGCTGAAAAAGCAAAGCTTCCTGGAGCCACTGGACATAAAAAGGGTTAGAATGTAACACTAAGCAGGGGTGGGGCATAGCACTAATTGGGGGCGGGATTAGCACTAATCAGGGGTGGGGTTTAGCACTAATCAGGGGTGGGGTTTAGCACTAATCGGGACGGGCTTAGCACTTTACATGAGTTCGGCTTAGAGCTAAGCAGGGGTAGGACTTAGCACTAAGCAGGGGTAGGGCTTAGCACTAAGCAAGGGTAGGGCTTAGCACTAAGCAGGGGCAGAGCTTAGCATTTAAAAGGAGTGGGGCTTAGCACTAAGAATGGGTAGGCCTTAGCACTAAGAAGGGGCGGGACTTAGCACTAATCAGGGGTGAGTTTGGCACTTTACATAAGTGGGGTTTAGAACTAAGCAGGGGTAGGGCTCAGCACTAATCAGGGGTGGGACTTAGCACTAATCAGGACAGGCTTAGCATTTTACATGCGTGGGGCTTAGAGCTAAGTAGGGGTGGGGCTTAGCACTAATCAGAGGTTGGACTTAGCACTAATCAGAGGTGGGACTTAGCACTAATTAGGGGTGGGACTTAGCACTTTACATGAGTGGAGCTTAGAGCTAAGCAGGAGTAGGGTTTAGCACTAATCGGGGCAGGTCTTAGCATGAATCAGGATGGGGCTTAGCACTAAGCATGGGTAGGGATTAGCACTAATCAGGGCTGGGGCTTAGCACTAATCAGGAGCGGGACTTAGCATTTTACATGAGTGGGGAATAGAGCTAAGCCGGGGTAGGGCTTAGCACTAATCAGGGGTGGGACTTAGCACTAATTGAGGCAGGTCTTAGCATGAATTAGGGCTGGGCTTATCGCTAAGCAGGGGTAGGGCTTACCACTAAGCAAGGATAGC
This sequence comes from Phyllobates terribilis, assembly GCF_046119375.1. Taxonomy (NCBI): domain Eukaryota; kingdom Metazoa; phylum Chordata; class Amphibia; order Anura; family Dendrobatidae; genus Phyllobates; species Phyllobates terribilis. The sequence continues at coordinate 962,303,804 of NW_027362762.1, read as the reverse complement.
GCTTAGCACTTAAAAAGGGTGGGGCTTAGCACTAAGAAGGGGTAGGGCTTAGCTCTAATCAGGAGTGGGGCTTAGCACTAAGCAGGGGCGAGGCTTAGTACTAAGCAGGGGAAGGGCATGGAACTATTCAGGGGTGGGACATATTTTGATGCAAACTTTTCGGGCCTTTTAAAAGCAAAGAAAAAGTTGAATCCATAATAAACATAATTTGCCATTTCTTTAGTAGCAGCAGCAATGGAGCAGAAATGTAAACGACCTGAACTACAGTATACACAATGCAGAGCACATGGCGCTACAAGAGTAGCTGTTATCATAATGAGCTCCAGATCAGGGTATGCAGTTCTACAGGAATTGGGTCTGGACTAATATTCACATATCCAATAGATGCCATCACACACCCATAGATTTCCATGTTATGTTTGGCAACACTCGGGGGGACACCGGCTGGGTGCAGGGGGGAGTTCACTTTCTTTGATGGCCTAACCTGGGTGTTAACACGGAAGTTAAAGGTATTTATTGCAGGGTTGGACAAATCTGATGTGAAGGAGAAAATTCCTCCCGGAGTCAAATATTTTGTAGCATGCTTAGAAGCCTCTGATTCAGACCGGTACCTATAGAAATACATGTGCAGCCAACATTAGCTCTTACATGGCAACTACCGCCTCCTATGTACGGAGGGAAGAAGAGGATGGTAGAGGGGACAGGCTGCCTCCCTCTTCTCCCATCTATCTACATAGAATCTTACCGGCACCAACCGTCATCTACCATCTCATTAATGTAACATTCAGTCTTGAAAATTTTAATAATGAATGATCAGTCCCAGACGAGAAAGAAGCAGATTTCTCTGATAAGATATTCTACAAAGTTGCTTATTTTCACTCATACTATTGATTTATGAAATAAAAATTAAAACGACAATGACTTTTTTTGACTTGACAAATAACTTGTCAAAGAAAGTTATCTCACTTAAGAGGGTTAATATAATTTTCACAAGGCATTGACTGATGTCACGTTATGTGTCAAACCACCCTTTCTTTGGCTGTGATATCCAAGTGCTTACAAGCACTTTTCTATTGAGCTTGTAAGCACAGTCTGGATCCAGCGCTGGAGCGCGCCGTTGCCTCCTAATCACAGCCAGCTTCAGCACAGTGCTTACAAGCTACACAGCAGCGGTGGTCGGTTTTCTAAGCAACAAACTGTAAACAAAAGAAAAATGCTTAGCTCTCAAGAATGGCTGCAAAATTTAATATGGAGCAAATTGCAAAAATGTTGTTGGATAGTACGTGTAACATACCTGGCGGCGTCCTTGCATAGTGGTCCATCTCCCACTGTGCAAGAGCGCTCACTTGATCTCCAGTCCAGTCTGCTAGCCTGGCTTCCCTCCATGCTGTCTGCTTGCCTCTGTTTCTGCTGCTTAAGAGCGGCGCCCGATCACTTCCTGCTTCTTGTAGCTGCTGCGGGCACACCCCTTGTGCGTCCTCAGCCTATTGCTGTCTGTCACCTGGTATTTAACCCAGCTCCTCCCAGGAAACCCAGCCTGAGCATTGTGTTTCATTCAGTGTGCTCTTTCACTCTGAATGTGCCAGGTCCCTTTCTATGTTTGCTTGCCTGCCTTTCCCGTTCCTGTATCTTGCCTGTTCCTGTCTGAACACGCTACTAGCCTGTTCATTCCGCCTTCTAGGGGCCGCATACCTAGACCCGCTCCTGTACCTTGCTGCTGTGTCTGTTCTTGTCTGAATACTCTCCTAGCCGGTTTCCTGTTTTTCTCTATGTCTGTACCTTCCCTTTTTCTGCAGAGTCTGAACTCGTACCTAACTCCTGCTCGTTGTCACTGTACTTCCGTTTGTGAGTTTGTGGTCCACTCGCTACTTCACTGCAAGTACCCTGTGGGTATCTGGTTCTGCCTTTCCCTTCCTGTCTGCTACGTGTGTACAGAGCCCTGTCCCCCCTACTCTGCCTTGCTCACCGCTCCGGCGGTTCTAGCCTGCTCTGCCTTTGCTCACCGCTCCGGCAGTTCTAGCCTGCTCTGCCTTTGCTCACCGCTCCGGCGGTTCTGGCCTGCTCTGACCCTTTGCTCACTGCTCCGGCAGTCTCGCTCCGCTCTGACCCTTTGCTCACTGCTCCGGCAGTCTCGCTCCGCTCTGACCCTTTGCTCACTGCTCCGGCAGTCTTGCTCCGCTCTGACCCTTTGCTCACTGCTCCGGCAGTCTCGCTCTGCTCTGACCCTTTGCTCACTGATCCGGCAGTCTCGCTCCGCTCTGACCCTTTGCTCACTGCTCCGGCAGTCTTGCTCCGCTCTGACCCTTTGCTCACTGCTCCGGCAGTCTCGCTCTGCTCTGACCCTTTGCTCACTGATCCGGCAGTCTCGCTCCGCTCTGACCCTTTGCTCACTGCTCCGGCAGTCTCGCTCCGCTGACCCTTTGCTCACTGCTCTGGCAGTCTCGCTCCGCTCTGACCCTTTGCTCACAGCTTCGGCAGTCTCGCTCCGCTCTGACCCTTTGCTCACTGCCCCGGCAGTCTCGCTCTGCTCTGACTCCTTTGCTCACTGCTCCGGCAGTCTCGCTCTGCTCTGACTCCTTTGCTCACTGCTCCGGCAGTCTCGCTCTGCTCTGACTCCTTTGCTCACTGCTCCGGCAGTCTCGCACTGCTCTGACTCCTTGCTCACTGCTCCGGCAGTCTCGCTCTGCTCTGACTCCTTGCTCACTGCTCCGGCAGTCTCGCTCTGCTCTGACCCTTTGCTCACCGCTCCAGGCGGCCTTGTCCTGCTCTACTCTCGCCTACCGCTACTGGCGGTCTCGTCTTGCTCTGCTCTTGCTCGCCGCTCCGTACGGTCTCACTCTGCTGTGTTTGTCTGCTGCATCTGCGGTTCTGTTCCTGAGTCCCAGTCTGAACTGGGTCCTATCCACTCTGTGCTCCAACCTGTCATACCAGCCAGTACCTCCCTGCCTGCATACCAGTCGTGCTCGCCAGCATCCACCCATCTGTATTCCAGCCGTGTCTGCCTATACCCACCAGTCTGTGTGCCAGCCTAACCTGCCTGTTCCAGTATTCCCCTGTGTGGGTCAACAGCCGTGTCTGGGGTCTGTCCTGGAGTAGCACCTGGTCCCTCTGCTCGGTTCCTCCCTGGTGAACTGGCGTCGTATGCCGTCGTGCGACCTTGGTCGGATCGGGTAGATACTTAGTTACGCCCCTCCAGGCACTCTCCGGTTCATGGCACAGTGGAATCACTACATACACACGCACACACCACTCAGCCCGGGCGTGTGCATTACAGTACGTATCGATGAAGATGGGGATAACTCTTTATGGTAACCTGAATTATGCAGCGTTGCTTATGAGACAGGCTAACTGGATTCCTAAGGTAAATAGTTAGACACTGGGCAGAGCCGTTTCTCTAAATGTCACTAGTACTTCAAATAGCAACTCTATGGAATCTGTGTATGGAGAGTCTACTCTGCCTCCAGTGGTGAAAAGTGGCATTGCAAGTGACAACACTAAATGAGTCCTCCAAAAATATCCGGATCTCCACTCCAACTGGGATTATCTCATACAGAATTAATTTTAAATTGGCCTTCAATTACAGAATTAACTTTACAAACTACAAAAAAAAATAGACGTGAACCTAGAATCAGTGGCAGAAAAAGTACGGACAGGGGCAGTGACATACTCCTGAGAACTAACAAAAACATCAAATTGATTTGATTTCATTGACTTTAGTTACATTTCTTAGTACCTACCTGATCAGGGCCGTGCTGCCTACTCTGTAGGGTCCGCTGTAAACATGTCCGGCAGTGCTGTAAAGTCCCCCGTCCACACATATAGAGATCACGGAGTAGCAGCATTCGTCATGTGCTGTCACCTCGTTGTCAGTGGGGCGGCCGTCACTGGACTCTTCAAGATTTTGCTGGAATCTTAACTGCACTACCTCTGAGTTTGCGCTGACTGCAGTAAGTCAATGGCCATTTTTACTGCAAATTTACAAAGCAGATTTTTTTGTTTTGAAAAATTGTAAAAAAATTTTGGCCTTTGCGAATCAGGTCCATTCATCTGAACGGAGTTATTTCAGCAGAAAGCAGATGGATTTCTACAAGCTCCAGAAAGAGAAATGGAACGACCATAGGCAGATGGAGGCAGCACTCCAACTCCTTGCAAAGAAGAGTATTAGTCCATGAGACGTTTCGGCACAACATTTGCAATGCTTGAGGAAGGTTAATGTTGTAGTCGAAACGTCACATGCAAATTGTAACCTCAGAGAGGAAGAGGACAGGAACTCTAGCGCCACCTATTGGAAGTAGAAATCTTAAAAGTCAATATCGACCCAAATCAGATAATCTACTTACAGATGAATTTTTTAGGGTGTTTCCCCTCCACAGTGAAAAGCAAGACATCTGATTTCTGACTTCTGACTGTAGGCTAAGAATAGCCTATAAGTCTCCTTACACTTGCTTGCCACTCTCCACAAAAAAAGACTTTACCCCATGGATCCTCATCAGAGGCCTCTCATCCAGCCAAATCAGACCTCTTGCTTTTCACTGAGGAGGGGAAAACACAATGAAACACGCATCTGCAAGTAGAGTGTCTGATTTGGCTTTTATCCTAAGTCATGTGGCAAGGCTCGATATTCACTTTTAGGATTACTACTTCCAATATGTAGCGCAAGAGTTCCTGTTAGAGACCTCCTGCTTGGCACCGATGAGGGGCAAACACCCCACAACAAATGTCTGCAAATAAGACAAGAGCCAAACCAGAATTTCTAAGTCATGTGACAAGGCTCGTTAAAATGTTGATATTCACTTTTAGGATTTCTACTTCCAAAAGGCGGCACAAGAATACTAGCCTCTTCCTGTCTGAAGGGTTTATTTGTATGTTTACTTCCCACATAAGTATTGCATGGCCTGCAAGTCTCCTTACACTGGCTCAGCACTCTCCACAAAGAGAGATGTTACTCCTTAAATGCTGGGCTAATACACGTCTGCATTGAGCTTGGAGAGCTGCCTCCTTCTTCTTTTTGGTCTTGTATGGAGGTCTGTCTGGGATTATTAACTATGAGGAGTGCACCCTGATTGATGCTTCCAAAGCCAGGACTTTGGAGTCCTGTTTATACTGCTGACTTTATTAGTCATAGGCAGTCGTCTGCTGTCTGTGAATATATCCTTAAAGAGTCCTCTTGAGACCATTGTGAAAATATGACCAATATTATGGCTGTTACCGACTCTGATGCTAACACAATCAATAAAAATAGTCATAGTAGGAAATGTGCTCCATCTGTCAGGCATTTATTGGGGTTTATCTGTGGCTTATTCTTGGGTGTAATTCCAACACCTGACATCCCAACCAATAAGTAGAAAGAATGGGCTGAAAGAAAGAAACAGCCACAGTGACTAAAGAGGAAACAGCCACAGAGACCCCAGAAGAAACAGCCACAGTGACCCCAGAAGAAACAGCCACAGAGACCCCAGAAGAAACAGCCACAGTGACCCCAGAGGAAACAGCCACTGAGACCCCAGAGGAAACAGCCACAGAGACCCCAGAAGAAACAGCCACAGTGACCCCAGAGGAAACAGCCACATTGACCCCAGAGGAAACAGCCACAGTGACTAAAGAGGAAACAGCCACTGAGACCCCAGAAGAAACAGCCACAGTGACTAAAGAGGAAACAGCCACAGACACCCCAGAAGAAACAGCAACAGTGACTAAAGAGGAAACAGCCACAGAGACCCCAGAGGAAACAGCCACAGAGACCCCAGAAGAAACAGCCACAGAGACCCCAGAAGAAACAGCCACAGAGACCCCAGAAGAAACAGCCACAGTGACCCCAGAGGAAACAGCCACAGAGACCCCAGAGGAAACAGCCACAGAGACCCCAGAAGAAACAGCCACAGTGACCCCAGAGGAAACAGCCACTGAGACCCCAGAGGAAACAGCCACAGAGACCCCAGAAGAAACAGCCACAGTGACCCCAGAGGAAACAGCCACACTGACCCCAGAGGAAACAGCCACAGTGACTAAAGAGGAAACAGCCACTGAGACCCCAGAAGAAACAGCCACAGTGACTAAAGAGGAAACAGCCACAGACACCCCAGAAGAAACAGCAACAGTGACTAAAGAGGAAACAGCCACAGAGACCCCAGAGGAAACAGCCACAGAGACCCCAGAAGAAACAGCCACAGAGACCCCAGAAGAAACAGCCACAGAGACCCCAGAAGAAACAGCCACAGTGACCCCAGAGGAAACAGCCACAGAGACCCCAGAGGAAACAGCCACAGAGACCCCAGAAGAAACAGCCACAGTGACCCCAGAGGAAACAGCCACACTGACCCCAGAGGAAACAGCCACAGTGACTAAAGAGGAAACAGCCACAGTGACCCCAGAAGAAACAGCCACAGTGACTAAAGAGGAAACAGCCACATACACCCCAGAAGAAACAGCAACAGTGACTAAAGAGGAAACAGCCACAGAGACCCCAGAGGAAACAGCCACAGAGACCCCAGAAGAAACAGCCACAGAGACCCCAGAAGAAACAGCCACAGAGACCCCAGAAGAAACAGCCACAGTGACCCCAGAGGAAACAGCCACAGAGACCCCAGAGGAAACAGCCACAGAGACCCCAGAGGAAACAGCCACAGAGCCCCAGAGGAAACAGCCACAGAGACCCCAGAGGAAACAGCCACAGTGACCCCAGAGGAAACAGCCACAGTGACTAAAGAGGAAACAGCCACTGAGACCCCAGAGGAAACAGCCACAGTGACTAAAGAGGAAACAGCCACTGAGACCCCAGAAGAAACAGCCACAGTGACTAAAGAGGAAACAGCCACAGAGACCCCAGAGGAAACAGCCACAGAGACCCCAGAGGAAACAGCCACAGAGACCCCAGAGGAAACAGCCACAGAGACCCCAGAAGAAACAGCCACAGTGACCCCAGAGGAAACAGCCACAGTGACCCCAGAGGAAACAGCCACTGAGACCCCAGAGGAAACAGCCACAGAGACCCCAGAGGAAACAGCCACAGAGACCCCAGAGGAAACAGCCACAGAGACCCCAGAGGAAACAGCCACAGAGACCCCAGAGGAAACAGCCACAGAGACCCCAGAGGAAACAGCCACAGAGACCCCAGAGGAAACAGCCACAGTGACCCCAGAGGAAACAGCCACAGAGACCCCAGAGGAAACAGCCACAGTGACCCCAGAGGAAACAGCCACAGTGACCCCAGAGGAAACAGCCACAGTGACTAAAGAGGAAACAGCCACTGAGACCCCAGAGGAAACAGCCACAGTGACTAAAGAGGAAACAGCCACAGTGACTAAAGAGGAAACAGCCACTGAGACCCCAGAAGAAACAGCCACAGTGACTAAAGAGGAAACAGCCACAGACACCCCAGAAGAAACAGCCACAGTGACTAAAGAGGAAACAGCCACAGAGACCCCAGAAGAAACAGCCACAGTGACCCCAGAAGAAACAGCCACAGAGACCCCAGAAGAAACAGCCACAGTGACCCCAGAGGAAACAGCCACTGAGACCCCAGAGGAAACAGCCACAGAGACCCCAGAAGAAACAGCCACAGTGACCCCAGAGGAAACAGCCACACTGACCCCAGAGGAAACAGCCACAGTGACTAAAGAGGAAACAGCCACTGAGACCCCAGAAGAAACAGCCACAGTGACTAAAGAGGAAACAGCCACAGACACCCCAGAAGAAACAGCAACAGTGACTAAAGAGGAAACAGCCACAGAGACCCCAGAGGAAACAGCCACAGAGACCCCAGAAGAAACAGCCACAGAGACCCCAGAAGAAACAGCCACAGAGACCCCAGAAGAAACAGCCACAGTGACCCCAGAGGAAACAGCCACAGAGACCCCAGAGGAAACAGCCACAGAGACCCCAGAAGAAACAGCCACAGTGACCCCAGAGGAAACAGCCACACTGACCCCAGAGGAAACAGCCACAGTGACTAAAGAGGAAACAGCCACTGAGACCCCAGAAGAAACAGCCACAGTGACTAAAGAGGAAACAGCCACAGACACCCCAGAAGAAACAGCAACAGTGACTAAAGAGGAAACAGCCACAGAGACCCCAGAGGAAACAGCCACAGAGACCCCAGAAGAAACAGCCACAGAGACCCCAGAAGAAACAGCCACAGAGACCCCAGAAGAAACAGCCACAGTGACCCCAGAGGAAACAGCCACAGAGACCCCAGAGGAAACAGCCACAGAGACCCCAGAGGAAACAGCCACAGAGCCCCAGAGGAAACAGCCACAGAGACCCCAGAGGAAACAGCCACAGTGACCCCAGAGGAAACAGCCACAGTGACTAAAGAGGAAACAGCCACTGAGACCCCAGAGGAAACAGCCACAGTGACTAAAGAGGAAACAGCCACTGAGACCCCAGAAGAAACAGCCACAGTGACTAAAGAGGAAACAGCCACAGAGACCCCAGAGGAAACAGCCACAGAGACCCCAGAGGAAACAGCCACAGAGACCCCAGAAGAAACAGCCACAGTGACCCCAGAGGAAACAGCCACAGTGACCCCAGAGGAAACAGCCACTGAGACCCCAGAGGAAACAGCCACAGAGACCCCAGAGGAAACAGCCACAGAGACCCCAGAGGAAACAGCCACAGAGACCCCAGAGGAAACAGCCACAGAGACCCCAGAGGAAACAGCCACAGAGACCCCAGAGGAAACAGCCACAGTGACCCCAGAGGAAACAGCCACAGTGACCCCAGAGGAAACAGCCACAGTGACCCCAGAGGAAACAGCCACAGTGACTAAAGAGGAAACAGCCACTGAGACCCCAGAGGAAACAGCCACAGTGACTAAAGAGGAAACAGCCACTGAGACCCCAGAAGAAACAGCCACAGTGACTAAAGAGGAAACAGCCACAGACACCCCAGAAGAAACAGCCACAGTGACCCCAGAGGAAACAGCCACAGTGACTAAAGAGGAAACAGCCACAGTGACTAAAGAGGAAACAGCCACAGTGACTAAAGAGGAAACAGCCACAGACACCCCAGAAGAAACAGCAACAGTGACTAAAGAGGAAACAGCCACAGAGACCCCAGAGGAAACAGCCACAGAGACCCCAGAAGAAACAGCCACAGAGACCCCAGAAGAAACAGCCACAGAGACCCCAGAAGAAACAGCCACAGTGACCCCAGAGGAAACAGCCACAGAGACCCCAGAGGAAACAGCCACAGAGACCCCAGAAGAAACAGCCACAGTGACCCCAGAGGAAACAGCCACACTGACCCCAGAGGAAACAGCCACAGTGACTAAAGAGGAAACAGCCACTGAGACCCCAGAAGAAACAGCCACAGTGACTAAAGAGGAAACAGCCACAGACACCCCAGAAGAAACAGCAACAGTGACTAAAGAGGAAACAGCCACAGAGACCCCAGAGGAAACAGCCACAGAGACCCCAGAAGAAACAGCCACAGAGACCCCAGAAGAAACAGCCACAGAGACCCCAGAAGAAACAGCCACAGTGACCCCAGAGGAAACAGCCACAGAGACCCCAGAGGAAACAGCCACAGAGACCCCAGAGGAAACAGCCACAGAAACCCCAGAGGAAACAGCCACAGAGACCCCAGAGGAAACAGCCACAGTGACCCCAGAGGAAACAGCCACAGTGACTAAAGAGGAAACAGCCACTGAGACCCCAGAGGAAACAGCCACAGTGACTAAAGAGGAAACAGCCACTGAGACCCCAGAAGAAACAGCCACAGTGACTAAAGAGGAAACAGCCACAGAGACCCCAGAGGAAACAGCCACAGAGACCCCAGAGGAAACAGCCACAGAGACCCCAGAAGAAACAGCCACAGTGACCCCAGAGGAAACAGCCACAGTGACCCCAGAGGAAACAGCCACTGAGACCCCAGAGGAAACAGCCACAGAGACCCCAGAGGAAACAGCCACAGAGACCCCAGAGGAAACAGCCACAGAGACCCCAGAGGAAACAGCCACAGAGACCCCAGAGGAAACAGCCACAGAGACCCCAGAGGAAACAGCCACAGAGACCCCAGAGGAAACAGCCACAGAGACCCCAGAGGAAACAGCCACAGAGACCCCAGAGGAAACAGCCACAGTGACCCCAGAGGAAACAGCCACAGTGACCCCAGAGGAAACAGCCACAGTGACTAAAGAGGAAACAGCCACAGTGACTAAAGAGGAAACAGCCACTGAGACCCCAGAGGAAACAGCCACAGTGACTAAAGAGGAAACAGCCACTGAGACCCCAGAAGAAACAGCCACAGTGACTAAAGAGGAAACAGCCACAGACACCCCAGAAGAAACAGCCACAGAGACCCCAGAGGAAACAGCCACAGAGACCCCAGAAGAAACAGCCACAGTGACCCCAGAGGAAACAGCCACAGTGACCCCAGAGGAAACAGCCACTGAGACCCCAGAGGAAACAGCCACAGAGACCCCAGAGGAAACAGCCACAGAGACCCCAGAGGAAACAGCCACAGAGACCCCAGAGGAAACAGCCACAGAGACCCCAGAGGAAACAGCCACAGAGACCCCAGAGGAAACAGCCACAGTGACTAAAGAGGAAACAGCCACTGAGACCCCAGAAGAAACAGCCACAGTGACTAAAGAGGAAACAGCCACAGACACCCCAGAAGAAACAGCCACAGTGACCCCAGAGGAAACAGCCACAGTGACTAAAGAGGAAACAGCCACAGTGACTAAAGAGGAAACAGCCACAGTGACTAAAGAGGAAACAGCCACAGTGACTAAAGAGGAAACAGCCACAGTGACTAAAGAGGAAACAGCCACAGTGACTAAAGAGGAAACAGCCACTAAGACCCCAGAGGAAACAGCCACAGTGACTAAAGAGGAAACAGCCACAGTGACCCCAGAGGAAACAGCCACAGTGACTAAAGAGGAAACAGCCACAGTGACCCCAGAGGAAACAGCCACAGTGACTAAAGAGGAAACAGCCACAGTGACCCCAGAGGAAACAGCCACAGTGACTAAAGAGGAAACAGCCACTGAGACCCCAGAGGAAACAGCCACAGTGACTAAAGAGGAAACAGCCACTGAGACCCCAGAAGAAACAGCCACAGTGACTAAAGAGGAAACAGCCACAGACACCCCAGAAGAAACAGCCACAGTGACCCCAGAGGAAACAGCCACAGTGACTAAAGAGGAAACAGCCACAGTGACTAAAGAGGAAACAGCCACTAAGACCCCAGAGGAAACAGCCACAGTGACTAAAGAGGAAACAGCCACAGTGACTAAAGAGGAAACAGCTACAGAGACCCCAGAGGAAACAGCCACAGAGACCCCTGAGGAAACAGCCACACAGACCCCTGAGGAAACAGCCACTGAGACCCCAAATGAAACAGCCACACTGATCCCAGAGGAAACAGCCACTGAGACCCCAGAGGAAACAGCCACTGAGACCCCAGAGGAAACAGCCACAGACACCCCAGAGGAAACAGCCACACTGATCCCAGAGGAAACAGCCACTGAGACCCCAGAGGAAACAGCCACAGAGAACCCAGAGGAAACAGCCACAGACACCCCAGAGGAAACAGCCACAGAGACCCCAGAGGAAACAGCCACAGAGACCCCTGAGGAAACAGTCACAGAGACCCCTGAGGCAACAGCCACAAAAAACCCAGAGGAAACAGCCACAGTGACCCCAGAGGAAACAGCTACAGAAAACACTGAGGAAGCAGTCATAGAGACCCAGGAAATATTAACCACAAAGATCCCAGAAGTATTAGGCACAATACCCTTATAAATGTCTGGACATAAGAGATGATACAGCCTATCACCTTAAAAAACTAAATCTTGATAAAGACTGGTATTGTCGAAACGTTCCCGGTATTTGGCAGAATAAAAATATATATTTTTTTTACTTCACCCAAGTTTGGATTCTGTCCTTCAATTTTTTTAATGATTTTTCTAAAAAAACAAAATCATAAGTATCACGTGCTTAAAGTGGTCAAGACCAGGGAGTTCATAAATCCCCCCCACAAATTGCAAGGCAAAAAAATGAAATGCCTTTTGTACACTGCCTCCTATAGGGAACAGTCCAACTCCTTGATAAGCGTCACTCGCACAAGAAAGTTTCAGTAGTCATTGCCCGAGAGACTCCAGAGCCTGGCACGGCCATGATGTTAGCATGGTCATACTTCCTTACCCTTTAGGTAATACACCAGATAATTATACTCTGATCACTGTCCACAGTTTCCAGAAGCTGCTGCAGCCCATCATTATAGTCCCTGAGGTCAGAACACCCCATCTAATATATGCACCCCACAGTCTACATATCATATATGGAGTATGAATTTCCAACATTTCTTCCTCTTTGCTCTTTCTCGCTGATTTACCGAAGGTTGACACGCCGGTCGGAGGGGGCTGCTCGTCTAACACCGTAGACAGGCTTTGAGTGACAACTTTGTAATGAAATGTACATTGGGAATATATTGCATGCACGGGGGAGACAGAGCCGTCCTGGAAGCGCAGACCAAGGGAATTATGAATTTCCTCGGCAGTCGGATCAGTAGATTCAGATCAATCCTGCGGCAAAAGTAAGTAATCCTGTTGATAACATTATAAGAGCAAATTGCCGGTTAAAGGGGAACTCCAGCCAAGCTATATTCTTCATAGGCTAAATGACATTGCAGGCTGTATGCAGGCTGTGCGCCATGGCCCATGTGTCCTGGAAGTCAGAGGGATCCCCATCATTATTATCTTCTGATGCGCCTCACTCAACTTCAGTCAATCTGAACAAGCAGTGATGCAGTATAAAGCAATGTGCAAATAGATTTGCAGGACTCTGGTCCAACAGCCACATGGGTTTGACATGGACAACAGACAGGGGACCCTCAAACTTCCTCCTACCTGCTGGCATCCCTGGCGCCTCTTCTTATTAGTAGGCTTGGGGCGATATCATATGTGCATCGCACCAAAACAATGAGATGGCACCGAGCCTACTAATAAGAAGAGGCATCAGAGATGCTGGCAGGTAGGGGGAGGTTTGTAGAGCTGTGACTCGGCGACTACGCAAGTAGGACATGGTCATTGGAACACAGCCTAGAGAACCTCTTCCTACATGCCGGGCATACCTGATGCCTTTTCTGCTTGATGGTTTCGCACTGGACCTACTAATCAGAAGAGGCACCGGGTCGGAGGACGTTCGCAGGACTCTGGCCCAATGGCCATACAAGTAGGACATGGTCATTGGACCACAGCCTGGAGAACCTCTTCCTACATGCCGGACATACCTGGCGCCTTTTGTGCTTGACGGTTTCGCACTGGACGTACTAATCAGAAGAGGCACCGGGTCAGAGGATGTTCGCAGGGCTCTGGCACAATGGCCATACAAGTAGCGCATGGCCATTAGACAAAAGCCTTGAGAACCTCTTCGTACATGCCGGCATCCAAGGGGTCTTTTCTGATTGATGATGTGGTGCCATACACATTAACCAGAAAAGGCACTGGAGAGGCAGGTCGGAGGAGGTTCGTAGTGCTCCGGTCCAGCAGCCATGTGGGTAGGACATGGCCACCGGAAAGGAGACCCACAAACTTCCTCCTAACTGCTGGCATACCTTGCGCCTCTTCTTATTAGTAGGCTTGGCGTGATATCGTATATGAACTGCACCACAACAATGAGATGGCACCGAGCCTACTAACAAGAAGAGTCATCAGATATGCTGGCAGGTAGGGGGAGGTTCGCAGAGCTGTAGTCCGGTGGCTACGGAAGTAGGGCATGGTCATTGGACCACAGCCTGGAGAACCTCTTCATGGACATACCTGGTGCCTTTTCTGCTTGATGGTTTGGCACTAGACCTACTAATCAGAAGAGGCACCGGGTCGGAGGACGTTTGCAGGGCTCTGGCCCAAAGGCCATACAAGTAAGACATGGTCATTAGACCAGAGCCTTGAGAACCTCTTCGTACATGCCGGAATCCAAGGGGCCTTTTCTGCTTGATGATGTGGTGCCCAACATATTAACCAGAAGAGGTACTGGAGATGCAGGTCGGAGAAGGTTCGTAGTGTTCCATCCAGCAGCCATGTGGGTAAGACATGGCCACCGGATCAGAGCCCTGTGAACCTCTTCCCGTCTGCTGGAATTCCTGGCACCTTTTCTGATTAGTAGGCTTGGTGTGACATCATATATGCATCTCGCCACAATGATGTGATGGTGCCAAGCCAACTAATAAGAACAAGCATCGGATATGCTGGTAGGAAGGAGGAAGTTCTCAGAGCCATGAGAACCTCTTTCTACATGCTGGCAACCCTGGGGACTTTTCTGATTGATGCTGTGGTGCTGGAACTGTTGATCAGAAGAGGAACCAGGGATGCAGATAGAAGGAGGTTCGTAAGACTTTGGTCCGATAGCCACGTGAGTAGGACATGGTCATTGCCCACAGTCCTGAGAATTTGTTTCTCCATGCCGGCATCTCCGGGGCCTTTTCTGATTGATGCTATGGTGCCGGATCTACTAATTAGAAAAGGAACCAGGGATGCAGGAAGAAGGAGGTTTGCAGGATTTTGGTCTGGTGGCCATGTGAGTAGGACATGGTCATTGGACCACAGTCCTGAAAACCTCTTCCTACCTGCTGGAATACCTGGTGTCTTTTCTGATTGATGCTTTGGTGCCAGATCTACTAATCAGAAGAGGCACCGAGGATGCGGATAGACATTTGCAGGGCACTGGACTGAAGACCACAGTCTACCAACGTAGACAAGGTTCCAGCAAATATGTTTGCTCAACTCTAGTTACAAATCATTTTTAGGTTACGACTGGATATCTGCTGTAAGGTGGAATTCCCCTTTAAGTAACACTACTCTGTAACCTGCACTAATATGATATGTAACGCACAGCGACATTCCTGGGGTTTTGTGCCAACGTGAATGCACCCATTAATCTGGAGATATGCTATATGCTTAGACGAGTGCAGAAAGTCCCTTTGTGATACATAAAGCCATATTAATGAGTAACGTGCCAGTGACCAGGGGTTTATAGATCAAAAGGAGGTGGTGTCCTGACCCTGCCTGGCACTACGAGAAATGGAACAAACATGCTCCGTTCCAGATATGCCTGGCATGTACCCGCTGGCTGATAACTGCGGAGATATGTCCTTGCATTAAGTTTATACCATGTTTACAAACACGTTATCGCTATTTACGCTGCTATACATAGTCCTGATACTGATAGCACCTATCTATAGTGCTGCAGTCAATGCCATGCTGGCGGACAAGAATCAATGCCGAGAGGTGCAGTCTACAGCAACCCACATAGTCACGGCTGCCAAGTGGTGTCCTCTTATCAGAGAACATGTTCTGGGAAAGTATCTGCCCCTCTCAATGTTACAACATATGGACAGAGCAAACAGAAATAGCTGAGCGTTAAGGCTGTGCCAAGCTATAATAAAAAAAATACCCATGTAACGCCGGGCACGTTATACTTTATGAGAAGAGGACGATGATTCATTCTTCCTTCTGATAAAAAATGTTGCACATACATCTGATTTATGCCTTCAGATAAAGGTATGCCGTGCAAGTCCTCCCGGGACATTACCATCCTCAACCTGTTGCTGAAGGCTCCGAGTTCATTCCAGGACACCGGAGGGGAATCATATAATTTCCTTGCATGGGGCCGCAGCTAACAATGATAATGTGATTGGATTTCATAGCAGGTAACAAAGAAGAAAACTTCTCCTGTGTATGATTAATAAATGAGGAGTCAGGGTTTTATTTCAGCAAGAACAAAAGTAATACATGAAGGGCTGACAAGAGCCATAAGTTCACGCCACAATGTCACATCGCGCTGTCTGGGATCCAAGTGTCGGCCGGAGTCACCCATGGTCAAGAGGTCCTTGGCGTGAGAGGTCCTGGGCAAGTAAACGAGGGGACTGCAAAACGAGCAACTCCAAAATATTCCTGCTGTCACCGAAACAAAGAGCGGATATAAAAATCCCAGTCCTAAGACATAGTTTAGGGGCTTTGTAAACTGGGCAATGGTAAAGGGAACCTGAGTTATTATAGACCACTTAGGGCAGGACAGCGAGGAACAACCGGTAAGTGGACTGGACAAATACTACACTGATCAAGAAAGAGCGACTGTAACGTCAACTGACGAAAAATATATACAGTACAGACCAAAAGTTTGGACACACCTTCTCATTTAAAGATTTTTCTGTATTTTCTTGACTATGAAAATTGTACATTCACACTGAAGGCATCAAAACTATGAATTAACACATGTGGAATTATATACTTAACAAAAAAGTGCGAAACAACTGAAAATATGTCTTATATTCTAGGTTCTTCAAAGTAGCCACCTTTTGCTTTGATGACTGCTTTGCACACTCTTGGCATTCTCTTGATGAGCTTCAAGAGGTAGTCACCGGAAATGGTTTTCACTTCACAGGTGTGCCCTGTCAGGTTTAATAAGTGGGATTTCTTGCCTTATAAATGGGGTTGGGACCATCAGTTGTGTTGTGCAGAAGTCTGGTGGATACACAGCTGATAGTCCTACTGAATAGACTGTTAGAATTTGTATTATGGCAAGAAAAAAGCAGCTAAGTAAAGAAAAACGAGTGGCCATCATTACTTTAAGAAATGAAGGTCAGTCAGTGCGAAAAATTGGGAAAACTTTGAAAGTGTCCCCAAGTGCAGTTGCAAAAACCATCAAGCGCTACAAAGAAACTGGCTCACATGAGGACCGCCCCAGGAAAAGAAGACCAAGAGTCCCCTCTGCTTCTGAGGATAAGTTTATCCGAGTCACCAGCCTCAGAAATCGCAGGTTAACAGCAGCTCAGATTAGAGACCAGGTCAATGCCACACAGAGTTCTAGCAGCAGACACATCTCTACAACAACTGTTAAGAGGAGACTTTGTGCAGCAGGCCTTCATGGTAAAATAGCTGCTAGGAAACCACTGCTAAGGACAGGCAGCAAGCAGAAGGGAATTGTTTGGGCTAAAGAACACAAGGAATGGACATTAGACCAGTGGAAATCTGTGCTTTGGTCTGATGAGTCCAAATTTGAGATCTTTGGTTCCAACCACCGTGTCTTTGTGCGACGCAGAAAAGGTGAACGGATGGGCTCTACATGCCTGGTTCCCACCGTGAAGCATGGAGGAGGAGGTGTGATGGTGTGGGGGTGCTTTGCTGGTGACACTGTTGGGGATTTATTTAAAATTGAAGGCATACTGAACCAGCATGGCTACCACAGCATCTTGCAGCGGCATGCTATTCCACCCGGTTTGCGTTTAGTTGGACCATCATTTATTTTTCAACAGGACAATGACCCCAAACACACCTCCAGGCTGTGTAAGGGCTATTTGACCAAGAAGGAGAGTGATGGGGTGCTACGCCAGATGACCTGGCCTCCACAGTCACCAGACCTGAACCCAATCGAGATGGTTTGGGGTGAGCTGGACCGCAGAGTGAAGGCAAAAGGGCCACCAAGTGCTAAGCATCTCTGGGAACTCCTTCAAGATTGTTGGAAGACCATTTCCGGTGACTACCTCTTGAAGCTCATCAAGAGAATGCCAAGAGTGTGCAAAGCAGTCATCAAAGCAAAAGGTGGCTACTTTGAAGAACCTAGAATATAAGACATATTTTCAGTTGTTTCACACTTTTTTGTTAAGTATATAATTCCACATGTGGTAATTCATAGTTTTGATGCCTTCAGTGTGAATGTACAATTTTCATAGTCGTGAAAATACAGAAAAATCTTTAAATGAGAAGGTGTGTCTAAACTTTTGGTCTGTACTGTATATATAGAATTATATATAAACCTGCGCTATTCTCAAAGTTTGTAACGTATAAGTGCTTAATTCTAAAGAATAAAAGAGGAGATGTTGGCTGCATAAAATACTCTGAGGAAGGAATCGGTAGAATTCCAAAACGCGTCAGTTCCTGACCCTCCTAGGCTCCCGTACAGGTACCAGACACATGACGTGACGTCACGCAGGTCCTTGCGCACCACAGAACACAGGCGCCCAGAGAAGCGGCACGGAGCAGCGGTTTCCGCCCGGGACCCTGCTCCTCCCTCTCCCCACCAAGAACTTACCTCTGCCACAGGAGTAATCTCTCCTCTCTCCAGACCACGACGATCTGCAGACCTTGACCGCCAAACAGTGAGTTGTCTGACCACCACATTGGTGAGTACATATCCTGGACTAAGCTGCGCTTCTGTAGGCACCGATGAGCTTTTCTACTTGGCATACCTTATACCTTGCCCAGAGATAAGCAGTTTTTAACCTTGGGTGTACCCCTCTACCATTTTTATAGGATTAACCCCGCAGTGCCCTCTAGGCACATACTAACATTGGTTTTCTCATTATATATATATATATATTTTTATTTTTTTTTTGGGGGGGGGGGGGGACACCTATACTATTATCTGTAGGATTAACCCCTGAATGCCCTTGAGGCACATACTAACATTTACCTTCTATCGTCTGTTCTTTCCAAGGAGCTGTATTTTACAACGGCTGATTACCGCTGATTACCATACAACAGGTATCACCGATATTCAGCTCACAAAATCCTAGCCTGAAGAGACATCTCCCCGGGTAACTACTTTGGTATACCTCAAGCGTCATATATTTACCAGCTACAACAATACAGGTACCGTTACCCCAAAATCTAAACCCCCCCCCCCCTCATTTTTTTTTGTCCCCGCAATAATTACTGTATAAAACTCTCTACAGATTGTCTTCAGTCAATTACCTATATCCAACTGGTAAGTGCCCTTTACCAGGCATGCCCTCCTCTCTGTATCTCCCTGCACCCTGAAGACGACCATAACCACAGAGGTACATCACCTATCCTCCAAGTCTGGTATATTCCTAATTCATCATTTCACCAGAATAACTAGAATACTTTTATTTATTATCCTTCTTTCCTCCCATAGGATATTATCTCCATGTGGAACCAAGAAGCACGACGCACTTTACTTAGGATCATCAGGATTTGCCTATAACTCTATTTATCCTTCGCTCTTATCAAAATAATTTTTATCCGATTAATATCGTTCTCAATAAATTTGCATTTTATGCAGCCAACATCTCCTCTTTTATTGTTTAGAATTAAGCACTTATACATTACAAACTTTGAGACTAGCGCAGGTTTATATATAATTCTATATATATATTTTTCTTCTGTTATTTACCCACTAGACAACTGTGGTAGTTGTCTCCCTTGCAGCAGATCAAAGTTCTCCCTATTAGCGCCACCACTGCCCTTTTCTCCTTGTAATGTCAACTGTGTCCTACTCTGTACTGATCGGTGGGAGACCACCAGAAACCCTACTATGAACCCCTTACCTGTCCTAGACCACCAAACACTTCATCATGGTCCCTTAGGCTGCCATAAACCACCACAGACTTTATCATGATCCCTTTCATTGACCTAGAGCACCAGGGACTTTATCATGATCCCTTTCATTGACATAGACCACCGGAGACTTTATCATGATCCCTTTCATTGACCTAGAGCACCAGGGACTTTATCATGATCCCTTTCATTGACATAGACCACCGGAGACTTTATCATGATCCCTTTCATTGACATAGACCACCGGAGACTTTATCATGATCTCTTTCATTGATCTAGAGCACCAGACACTTTATCATGATCTCTTTCATTGATCTAGAGCACCAGACACTTTATCATGATCCCTTTCATTGATCTGGAGCACCAGAAACTTTATCATGATCCCTTTCATTGACATAGACCACCGGAGACTTTATCATGATCTCTTTCATTGATCTAGAGCACCAGACACTTTATCATGATCCCTTTCATTGATCTAGAGCACCAGGGACATTATCACGATCCCTTTCATTGACAAAGACCACCGGAGACTTTATCATGATCCCTTTCATTGACCCAGAGCACCAAGGACTTTATCATGATCCCTTCGCTTCCCTAGATCACCAAGGACCTTATCATGATCCCCTTCACTGCCCAAGCCCACTGGTGACATAATTGTGATCCCTTTCACTGCTGTAGACCATTAATGACTTTATCATGACCAAGACCACTGGGGACTTTATCATGATCCCTTTAACTGCAATATACCACCAAGGACTTCATTATAATCCCCTTTGCTGCCATAGACAACCAAGGACTTCATCATGATCCCTTTCACTGCCCTAGACCACCAAGGACTTTTTCATGATCCCCTTCACTGCTCTAGACCACCAGGGACAGAGACTGTATTATGATACCTTTCACTGGTCTAGATCATGAGGAACTTTATTTTTAACTCTTTCACAATGCTTTCACAGGCACTTTATTATGAACCACTTCAAAGTGCTAGCCCACTAAGGACTTTATCACCTTTACTGTCCTAGACGACCAGAAACTTTATCATGAACCTCTTGACTGTCCTAGACTACCAGGGATGATCCCATGATCCTCTTCAGTACCACAGACAACTAGAAACTATCATGAGCCCTTTGCCTTTCCTAGACCACCAGAGACTTCATTACAATCCCCTTCACTGAGCTTCTATTATGAACCCCTTGACAACCTAAGATAACCGGGAATGTCACCATTACCTAATTTACCACTATAAAATTTGAACATAAGCTAAACTTTCACCTTTAGTTACTTTACCACCCAGGATTAAAATGAACTCTATAGAGGTATTAATGCCAAACTGTACCACATATCGTTGGCTACAAATCCAAAAAGTGTCGGTCATGAATTATTTCTGAATGTTTTTATCCCTTGGATGAAGGTCTGGGTCATTAGATGTTGGATCAATGTGTGACTTTTAGGAAGAGCTCCCACCTTGGTGTATGGAGGGTCTACACAAAGTATCTTTCATATTTCTTAGTTTCCTCCTGAACATCAAACATTTGAAATTTTTGTTATTAAATTAAAGGGATACAGGATTGTAAAGATTCTGGAAAACAGCTCCGGTTGAAGTCGCTCTCCACGTACAGTTAGCCAGGAGCAGATTTTCTGGTTTGAACCATTTGTTCTGATTCCAAAATTTCATCCTCCAAGAAATGTTGTGATTGAAACCAACAGTTAGCGAGTATTACAGGGATGTGAGCACAGTGCGCCTGACACATCAAGAGAAGGAAAAGCTGGAAGCCATGGTGTTCTGTGATGCTTACATGCAAATATATTAGCATTATAAAGCACAGCAGGAGCCTTGTATCTCTTTTTCTAAGTGTTTTGTCCTCTAGAAAGGAAACACTGGTGAGCCGTTTCGTGACACCGAGGTTGCAACACATCCATTGAACATGAAAAAGTAATACCATAGAGGAAACTCAGAGACTTGCTGCTCGAGAGCTCAACCTCCACAATAAAGCAAATTCTGGTCAAATATAATCTACTTATACAGCGAGACTTAGTTATTGCTGAATGTATATTATTCACACCGTCAACGCTCATCATAGCACTCAAGAAGCAGAGTCCTGCCGGAGGACTGACCGATCCCAGGAGGATAGAGGTGGACAATCTCCCGGGGACCACTACAAGAAGAAGAGTTATTAGCACTCCCATAGACATCAATGGGGGCGGACATTGTACATACACAGTGACTCCACCAGCAGAATAGTGAGTGCAGCTCTGGAGTATAATACAGGATGTAACTCAGGATCAGTAATGTAATGTATGTACACAGTGACTGCACCAGCAGGATAGTGAGTGCAGCTCTGGAGTATAATACAGGAGGTAACTCACGATCAGTAATGTAATGTATGTACACAGTGACTGTACCAGCAGAATAGTGAGCGCAGCTCTGGAGTATAATACAGGATGCAACTCAGAATCAGTAATGTAATGTATGTACACAGTGACTGCACCAGCAGAATAGTGAGCGCAGCTCTGGAGTATAATACAGGATGTAACTCAGGATCAGTAATGTAATGTATGTACACAGTGACTGCACCAGCAGAATAGTGAGTGCAGCTCTGGAGTATAATACAGGATGTAACTCAGGATCAGTAATGTAATGTATGTACACAGTGACTGCACCAGCAGAATAGTGAGTGCAGCTCTGGAGTATAATACAGGATGTAACTCAGGATCAGTAATGTAATGTATGTACACAGTGACTCCACCAGCAGAATAGTGAGTGCAGCACTGGAGTATAATACAGGATGTAACTCAGGATCAGTACAGGATCAGTAATGTAATGTATGTACACAGTGACTGCACCAGCAGAATAGTGAGTGCAGCTCTGGAGTATAATACAGGATGTAACTCAGGATCAGTAATGTAATGTATGTACACAGTGACTGCACCAGCAGAATAGTGAGTGCAGCTCTGGGGTATAATACAGGATGTAACTCAGGATCCGTAATGTAATGTATGTACACAGTGACTGCACCAGCAGAATAGTGAGTGCAGCTCTGGAGTATAATACAGGATGTAACTCAGGATCAGTAATGTAATGTATGTAAACAGTGACTGCACCAGCAGAATAGTGAGTGCAGCACTGGAGTATAATACAGGATGTAACTCAGGATCAGTAATGTAATGTATGTACACAGTGACTGCACCAGCAGAATAGTGAGTGCAGCTCTGGGGTATAATACAGGATGTAACTCAGGATCCGTAATGTAATGTATGTACACAGTGACTGCACCAGCAGAATAGTGAGTGCAGCTCTGGAGTATAATACAGGATGTAACTCAGGATCAGTAATGTAATGTATGTACACAGTGACTGCACCAGCAGAATAGTGAGTGCAGCTCTGGAGTATAATACAGGATGTAACTCAGGATCAGTAATGTAATGTATGTACACAGTGACTGCACCAGCAGAATAGTGAGAGCAGCTCTGGGGTATAATACAGGATGTAACTCAGGATCAGTAATGTAATGTATGTACACAGTGACTGCACCAGCAGAATAGTGAGTGCAGCACTGGAGTATAATACAGGATGTAACTCAGGATCAGTTCAGGATCAGTAATGTAATGTATGTACACAGTGACTGCACCAGCAGAGTAGTGAGTGCAGCACTGGAGTATAATACAGGATGTAACTCAGGATCAGTACAGGATCAGTAATGTAATGTATGTACACAGTGACTGCACCAGCAGAATAGTGAGTGCAGCTCTGGAGTATAATACAGGATGTAACTCAGGATCAGTAATGTAATGTATGTACACAGTGACTGCACCAGCAGAATAGTGAGTGCAGCTCTGGAGTATAATACAGGATGTAACTCAGGATCAGTAATGTAATGTATGTACACAGTGACTGCACCAGCAGAATAGTGAGTGCAGCTCTGGGGTATAATACAGGATGTAACTCAGGATCAGTAATGTAATGTATGTACACAGTGACTGCACCAGCAGAATAGTGAGTGCAGCTCTGGAGAATAATACAGGATGTAACTCAGGATCAGTACAGGATCAGTAATGTAATGTATGTACACAGTGACTGCACCAGCAGAATAGTGAGTGCAGCTCTGGAGTATAATACAGGATGTAACTCAGGATCAGTAATGTAATGTATGTACACAATGACTGCACCAGCAGAATAGTGAGTGCAGCTCTGGGGTATAATACAGGATGTAACTCAGGATAAGCAATGTAATGTATGTACACAGTGACTGCACCAGCAGAATAGTGAGTGCAGCTCTGGAGTATAATACAGGATGTAACTCAGGATCAGTAATGTAATGTATGTACACAGTGACTGCACCAGCAGAATAGTGAGTGCAGCTCTGGAGTATAATACAGGATGTAACTCAGGATCAGTAATGTAATGTATGTACACAGTGACTGCACCAGCAGAATAGTGAGTGCAGCTCTGGGGTATAATACAGGATGTAACTCAGGATCAGTAATGTAATGTATGTACACAGTGACTGCACCAGCAGAATAGTGAGTGCAGCTCTGGAGTATAATACAGGATGTAACTCAGGATCCAGAGCTGCACTCACTATTCTGCTGGGGCAGTCACTGTGTACATACATTACATTACTGATCCTGAGTTACATCCTGTATTATACTCCAGAGCTGCACTCAATATTCTGCTGGTGCAGTCATTGTGTACATACATTACATTACTGATCCTGAATTACATCCTGTATTATATCCCAGAGCTGCACTCACTATTCTACTGGTGCAGTCACTATGTACATACATTACATTACTGATCCGGAGTTACATCCTGTATTATACTCCTACACAGTGACTACACCAGCAGAATAGTGAGTGCAGCACTGGAGTATAATACAGGATGTAACTCAGGATCAGTACAGGATCAGTAATGTAATGTATGTACACAGTGACTGCACCAGCAGAATAGTGAGTGCAGCACTGGAGTATAATACAGGATGTAACTCCGGATCAGTAATGTAATGTATGTACATAGTGACTGCACCAGTAGAATAGTGAGTGCAGCTCTGGGATATAATACAGGATGTAATTCAGGATCAGTAATTTAATGTATGTACACAGTGACTACACCAGCAGAATAGTGAGTGCAGCACTGGAGTATAATACAGGATGTAACTCAGGATCAGTACAGGATCAGTAATGTAATGTATGTACACAGTGACTGCACCAGCAGAATAGTGAGTGCAGCACTGGAGTATAATACAGGATGTAACTCCGGATCAGTAATGTAATGTATGTACATAGTGACTGCACCAGTAGAATAGTGAGTGCAGCTCTGGGATATAATACAGGATGTAATTCAGGATCAGTAATGTAATGTATGTACACAATGACTGCACCAGCAGAATATTGAGTGCAGCTCTGGAGTATAATACAGGATGTAACTCAGGATCAGTAATGTAATGTATGTACACAGTGACTGCCCCAGCAGAATAGTGAGTGCAGCTCTGGAGTATAATACATGATGTAACTCAGGATCAGTAATGTAATGTATGTACACAGTGACTGCACCAGCAGAATAGTGAGTGCGGCTCTGGAGTATAATACAGGATGTAACTCAGGATCAGTAATGTAATGTATGTACACAGTGACTGCACCAGCAGAATAGTGAGTGCAGCACTGGAGTATAATACAGGATGTAACTCAGGATCAGTACAGGATCAGTAATGTAATGTATGTACACAGTGACTGCACCAGCAGAATAGTGAGTGCAGCACTGGAGTATAATACAGGATGTAACTCAGGATCAGTAATGTAATGTATGTACACAATGACTGCACCAGCAGAATAGTGAGTGCAGCTCTGGGGTATAATACAGGATGTAACTCAGGATAAGCAATGTAATGTATGTACACAGTGACTGCACCAGCAAAATAGTGACTGCAGCTCTGGAGTGTAATACAGGATGTAACTCAGGGTCAGTAATGTAATGTATGTACAAAGTGACTGCACCAGCAGAATAGTGAGTGCAGCTCTGGAGTATAATACAGGATGTTACTCAGGATCAGTAATGTAATGTATGTATGCAGTGACAGCACCAGCAGAATAGTGAGTGCAGCTCTGGAGTATAATACAGGAGGTAACTCAGGATCAGTAATGTAATGTATGTACACAGTGACTGCACCAGTAGAATAGTGAGTGCAGCTCTGGAGTATAATACAGGATGTAACTCAGGATCAGTAATGTAATGTATGTACACAGTGACTGCACCAGCAGAATAGTGAGTGCAGCTCTGGAGTATAATACAGGATGTAACTCAGGATCAGTAATGTAATGTATGTACACAGTGACTGCACCAGCAGAAAAGTGAGTGCAGCTCTGGAGTATAATATACAGGATGTAACTCAGGATCAGTAATGTAATGTATGTACACAGTGACTGCACCAGCAGAATAGTGAGTGCAGCTCTGGAGAATAATACAGGATGTAACTCAGGATCAGTACAAGATCAGTAATGTAATGTATGTACACAGTGACTGCACCAGCAGAATAGTGAATACAGCTCTGGAGAATAATACAGGATGTAACTCAGGATCAGTAATGTAATGTATGTACACAGTGACTACACCAGCAGAATAATGAGTGCAGCACTGGAGTATAATACAGGATGTAACTCAGGATCAGTAATGTAATGTATGTACACAGTGACTGCACCAGCAGAATAGTGAGTGCAGCACTGGAGTATAATACAGGATGTAACTCAGGATCAGTAATGTAATGTATGTACACAGTGACTGCACCAGCAGAATAGTGAGTGCAGCTCTGGGGTATAATACAGGATGTAACTCAGGATCAGTAATGTAATGTATGTACACAATGACTGCACCAGCAGAATAGTGAGTGCAGCTCTGGGGTATAATACAGGATGTAACTCAGGATAAGTAATGTAATGTATGTACACAGTGACTGCACCAGCAGAATAGTGACTGCAGCTCTGGTGTATAATACAGGATGTAACTCAGGGTCAGTAATGTAATGTATGTGCACAGTGACTGCACCAGCAGAATAGTGAGTGCAGCTCTGGGGTATAATACAGGATGTAACTCAGGATCAGTAATGTAATGTATGTACACAGTGACTGCACGAGCAGAATAGTGAGTGCGGCTCTGGAGTATAATACAGGATGTAACTCAGGATCAGTAATGTAATGTATGTACACAGTGACTGCACCAGCAGAATAGTGAGAGCAGCTCTGGGGTATAATACAGGATGTAACTCAGGATCAGTAATGTAATGTATGTACACAGTGACTGCACCAGCAGAATAGTGAATGCAGCACTGGAGTATAATACAGGATGTAACTCAGGATCAGTTCAGGATCAGTAATGTAATGTATGTACACAGTGACTGCACCAGCAGAATAGTGAGTGCAGCACTGGAGTATAATACAGGATGTAACTCAGGATCAGTAATGTAATGTATGTACACAATGACTGCACCAGCAGAATAGTGAGTGCAGCTCTGGGGTATAATACAGGATGTAACTCAGGATAAGTAATATAATGTATGCACACAGTGACTGCACCAGCAGAATAGTGACTGCAGCTCTGGAGTATAATACTGGATGTAACTCAGGGTCAGTAATGTAATGTATGTACACAGTGACTGCACCAGCAGAATAGTGAGTGCAGCTCTGGAGTATAATACAGGATGTAACTCAGGATCAGTAATGTAATGTATGTATGCAGTGACAGCACCAGCAGAATAGTGAGTGCAGCTCTGGAGTATAATACAGGAGTTAACTCAGGATCAGTAATATAATGTATGTACACAGTGACTGCACCAGCAGAATAGTGAGTGCAGCTCTGGAGTATAATACAGGATGTAACTCAGGATCAGTAATGTAATGTATGTACACAGTGACTGCACAAGCAGAATAGTGAATGCAGCTCTGGAGTATAATACAGGATGTAACTCAGGATCAGTAATGTAATGTATGTACACAGTGACTGCACCAGCAGAATAGTGAGTGCAGCTCTGGAGTATAATACAGGATGTAACTCAGGATCAGTAATGTAATGTATGTACACAGTGACTGCACCAGCAGAATAGTGAGTGCAGCACTGGAGTATAATACAGGATGTAACTCAGGATCAGTAATGTAATGTATGTACACAGTGACTGCACCAGCAGAATAGTGAGTGCAGCTCTGGGGTATAATACAGGATGTAACTCAGGATCAGCAATGTAATGTATGTACACAGTGACTGCACCAGCAGAATAGTGAATACAGCTCTGGAGAATAATACAGGATGTAACTCAGGATCAGTAATGTAATGTATGTACACAGTGACTACACCAGCAGAATAATGAGTGCAGCACTGGAGTATAATACAGGATGTAACTCAGGATCAGTAATGTAATGTATGTACACAGTGACTGCACCAGCAGAATAGTGAGTGCAGCACTGGAGTATAATACAGGATGTAACTCAGGATCAGTAATGTAATGTATGTACACAGTGACTGCACCAGCAGAATAGTGAGTGCAGCTCTGGGGTATAATACAGGATGTAACTCAGGATCAGCAATGTAATGTATGTATACAATGACTGCACCAGCAGAATAGTGAGTGCAGCTCTGGGGTATAATACAGGATGTAACTCAGGATAAGTAAAGTAATGTATGTACACAGTGACTGCACCAGCAGAATAGTGACTGCAGCTCTGGTGTATAATACAGGATGTAACTCAGGGTCAGTAATGTAATGTATGTACACAGTGACTGCACCAGCAGAATAGTGAGTGCAGCTCTGGGGTATAATACAGGATGTAACTCAGGATCAGTAATGTAATGTATGTACACAGTGACTGCACGAGCAGAATAGTGAGTGCGGCTCCGGAGCATAATACAGGATGTAACTCAGGATCAGTAATGTAATGTATGTACACAGTGACTGCACCAGCAGAATAGTGAGTGCAGCTCTGGAGTATAATACAGGATGTAACTCAGGATCAGTAATGTAATGTATGTACACAGTGACTGCACCAGCAGAATAGTGACTGCAGCTCTGGTGTATAATACAGGATGTAACTCAGGGTCAGTAATGTAATGTATGTACACAGTGACTGCACCAGCAGAATAGTGAGAGCAGCTCTGGGGTATAATACAGGATGTAACTCAGGATCAGTAATGTAATGTATGTACACAGTGACTGCTCCAGCAGAATAGTGAGTGCAGCTCTGGAGTATAATACAGGATGTAACTCAGGATCAGTACAGGATCAGTAATGTAATGTATGTACACAATGACTGCACCAGCAGAATAGTGAGTGCAGCACTGGAGTATAATACAGGATGTAACTCAGGATCAGTACAGGATCAGTAATGTAATGTATGTACACAGTGACTGCACCAGCAGAATAGTGAGTGCAGCACTGGAGTATAATACAGGATGTAACTCAGGGTCAGTAATGTAATGTATGTACACAGTGACTGCACCAGCAGAATAGTGAGCGCAGCTCTGGAATATAATACAGGATGTAACTCAGGATCAGTAATATAATGTATGTATACAGTGACTGCACCAGCAGAATAGTGAGTGCAGCTCTGGAGTATAATACAGGAGGTAACTCAGGATCAGTAATGTAATGTATGTACACAGTGACTGCACCAGCAGAATAGTGAGCGCAGCTCTGGAGTATAATACAGGATGTAACTCAGGATCAGTAATGTAATGTATGTACACAGTGACTGCACCAGCAGAATAGTGAGTGCAGCTCTGGAGTATAATACAGGGTGTAACTCAGGATCAGTAATGTAATGTATGTACACAGTGACTGCACCAGCAGAATAGTGAGTGCAGCTCTGGAGAATAATACAGGATGTAACTCAGGATCAGTAATGTAATGTATGTACACAGTGACTGCACCAGCAGAATAGTGAATACAGCTCTGGAGAATAATACAGGATGTAACTCAGGATCAGTAATGTAATGTATGTACACAGTGACTACACCAGCAGAATAATGAGTGCAGCACTGGAGTATAATACAGGATGTAACTCAGGATCAGTAATGTAATGTATGTACACAGTGACTGCACCAGCAGAATAGTGAGTGCAGCTCTGGAGTATAATACAGGAAGTAACTCAGGATCAGTAATGTAATGTATGTACACAGTGACTGCACCAGCAGAATAGTGAGTGCAGCTCTGGAGTATAATACAGGGTGTAACTCAGGATCAGTAATGTAATGTATGTACACAGTGACTGCACCAGCAGAATAGTGAGTGCAGCACTGGAGTATAATACAGGATGTAACTCAGGATCAGTAATGTAATGTATGTACACAGTGACTGCACCAGCAGAATAGTGAGTGCAGCTCTGGGGTATAATACAGGATGTAACTCAGGATCAGTAATGTAATGTATGTACACAATGACTGCACCAGCAGAATAGTGAGTGCAGCTCTGGGGTATAATACAGGATGTAACTCAGGATAAGTAATGTAATGTATGTACACAGTGACTGCACCAGCAGAATAGTGAGTGCAGCTCTGGAGTATAATACAGGAGGTATCTCAGGATCAGTAATGTAATGTATGTACACAGTGACTGCACCAGCAGAATAGTGACTGCAGCTCTGGTGTATAATACAGGATGTAACTCAGGGTCAGTAATGTAAAGTATGTACACAGTGACTGCACCAGCAGAATAGTGAGTGCAGCTCTGGAGTATAATACAGGATGTAACTCAGGATCAGTAATGTAATGTATGTACACAATGACTGCACCAGCAGAGTAGTGAGTGCAGCTATGGAGTATAATACAGGATGTAACTCAGGATCAGTAATGTATGTACACAGTGACTGCACCAGCAGAATAGTGAGTGCAGCTCTGGTGTATAATACAGGATGTAACTCAGGATCAGTAATGTAATGTATGTACACAGTGATAGCACCAGCAGAATAGTGAGTGCAGCTCTGGGGTATAATACATGATGTAACTCAGGATCAGTAATGTAATGTATGTACACAGTGACTGCACCAGCAGAATAGTGAGTGCAGCTCTGGAGTATAATACAGGATGTAACTCAGGATCAGTACAGGATCAGTAATGTAATGTATGTACACAGTGACTGCACCAGCAAAATAGTGAGTGCAGCTCTGGAGAATAGTACAGAATGTAACTCAGGATCAGTAATGTAATGTATGTACATAGTGACTGCACCAGCAGAATAGTGAGTGCAGCTCTGGAGTATAATACAGGATGTAACTCGGGATCAGTAATGTAATGTATGTACACAGTGACTGCACCAGCACAATAGTGAGTGCAGCACTGGAGAATAATACAGGATGTAACTCAAGATCAGTAATGTTATGTATGTACACAGTGACTGCACCAGCAGAATAGTGAGTGCAGCTCTGGAGTATAATACAGGATGTAACTCAGGATCAGTAATGTAATGTATGTATACAGTGACTGCAACAGCAGAATAGTGAGCGCAGCTCTGGAGTATAATACAGGATGTAACTCAGGATCAGTAATGTAATGTATGTACACAGTGACTGCACCAGCAGAATAGCGAGTGCAGCTCTGGAGTATAATACAGGGTGTAACTCAGGATCAGTAATGTAATGTATGTACACAGTGACTGCACCAGCAGAATAGTGAGTGCAGCTCTGGAGTATAATACAGGATGTAACTCAGGATCAGTAATGTAATGTATGTACACAGTGACTGCACCAGCAGAATAGTGAGTGCAGCTCTGGTGTATAATACAGGATGTAACTCAGGATCAGTAATGTAATGTATGTACAGAGTGACTGCACCAGCAGAATAGTGAGTGCAGCTCTGGAGTAAAATACAGGATGTAACTCAGGATCAGTAATGTAATGTATGTACACAGTGACTGCACCAGCAGAATAGTGAGTGCAGCTCTGGGGTATAATACAGGATGTAACTCAGGATCCGTAATGTAATGTATGTACACAGTGACTGCACCAGCAGAATAGTGAGTGCAGCTCTGGAGTATAATACAGGATGTAACTCAGGATCAGTAATGTAATGTATGTACACAGTGACTGCACCAGCAGAATAGTGAGTGCAGCTCTGGAGTATAATACAGGACGTAACTCAGGATCAGTAATGTAATGTATGTACACAGTGACTGCACCAGCAGAATAGTGAGTGCAGCTCTGGGGTATAATACAGGATGTAACTCAGGATCCGTAATGTAATGTATGTACACAGTGACTGCACCAGCAGAATAGTGAGTGCAGCTCTGGAGTATAATACAGGATGTAACTCAGGATCAGTAATGTAATGTATGTACACAGTGACTACACCAGCAGAATAGTGAGTGCAGCTCTGGAGTATAATACAGGATGTAACTCAGGATCAGTAATGTAATGTATGTACACAGTGACTGCACCAGCAGAATAGTGAGTGGAGCTCTGGGGTATAATACAGGATGTAACTCAGGATCAGTAATGTAATGTATGTACACAGTGACTGCACCAGCAGAATAGTGAGTGCAGCTCTGGAGTATAATACAGGATGTAACTCAGGATCAGTAATGTAATGTATGTACACAGTGACTACACCAGCAAAATAGTGAGTGCAGCTCTGGAGTATAATACTGGATGTAACTCAGGATTCGTAATGTAATGTATGTACACAGTGACTGCACCAGCAGAATAGTGAGTGCAGCTCTGGAGTATAATACAGGATGTAACTCAGGATCAGTAATGTAATGTATGTACACAGTGACTGCACCAGCAGAAAAGTGAGTGCAGCTCTGGAGTATAATATACAGGATGTAACTCAGGATCAGTAATGTAATGTATGTACACAGTGACTGCACCAGCAGAATAGTGAGTGCAGCTCTGGAGAATAATACAGGATGTAACTTAGGATCAGTACAGGATCAGTAATGTAATGTATGTACACAGTGACTGCACCAGCAGAATAGTGAATACAGCTCTGGAGAATAATACAGGATGTAACTCAGGATCAGTAATGTAATGTATGTACACAGTGACTACACCAGCAGAATAATGAGTGCAGCACTGGAGTATAATACAGGATGTAACTCAGGATCAGTACAGGATCAGTAATGTAATGTATGTACACAGTGACTGCACCAGCAGAATAGTGAGTGCAGCTCTGGAGTATAATACAGGATGTAACTCAGGATCAGTAATGTAATGTATGTACACAATGACTGCACCAGCAGAGTAGTGAGTGCAGCTATGGAGTATAATACAGGATGTAACTCAGGATCAGTAATGTATGTACACATTGACTGCACCAGCAGAATAGTGAGTGCAGCTCTGGTGTATAATACAGGATGTAACTCAGGATCAGTAATGTAATGTATGTACACAGTGATAGCACCAGCAGAATAATGAGTGCAGCACTGGAGTATAATACAGGATGTAACTCAGGATCAGTAATGTAATGTATGTACACAGTGACTGCACCAGCAGAATAGTGAGTGCAGCACTGGAGTATAATACAGGATGTAACTCAGGATCAGTAATGTAATGTATGTACACAGTGACTGCACCAGCAGAATAGTGAGTGCAGCTCTGGGGTATAATACAGGATGTAACTCAGGATCAGCAATGTAATGTATGTATACAATGACTGCACCAGCAGAATAGTGAGTGCAGCTCTGGGGTATAATACAGGATGTAACTCAGGATAAGTAAAGTAATGTATGTACACAGTGACTGCACCAGCAGAATAGTGACTGCAGCTCTGGTGTATAATACAGGATGTAACTCAGGGTCAGTAATGTAATGTATGTACACAGTGACTGCACCAGCAGAATAGTGAGTGCAGCTCTGGGGTATAATACAGGATGTAACTCAGGATCAGTAATGTAATGTATGTACACAGTGACTGCACGAGCAGAATAGTGAGTGCGGCTCCGGAGCATAATACAGGATGTAACTCAGGATCAGTAATGTAATGTATGTACACAGTGACTGCACCAGCAGAATAGTGAGTGCAGCTCTGGAGTATAATACAGGATGTAACTCAGGATCAGTAATGTAATGTATGTACACAGTGACTGCACCAGCAGAATAGTGACTGCAGCTCTGGTGTATAATACAGGATGTAACTCAGGGTCAGTAATGTAATGTATGTACACAGTGACTGCACCAGCAGAATAGTGAGAGCAGCTCTGGGGTATAATACAGGATGTAACTCAGGATCAGTAATGTAATGTATGTACACAGTGACTGCTCCAGCAGAATAGTGAGTGCAGCTCTGGAGTATAATACAGGATGTAACTCAGGATCAGTACAGGATCAGTAATGTAATGTATGTACACAATGACTGCACCAGCAGAATAGTGAGTGCAGCACTGGAGTATAATACAGGATGTAACTCAGGATCAGTACAGGATCAGTAATGTAATGTATGTACACAGTGACTGCACCAGCAGAATAGTGAGTGCAGCACTGGAGTATAATACAGGATGTAACTCAGGGTCAGTAATGTAATGTATGTACACAGTGACTGCACCAGCAGAATAGTGAGCGCAGCTCTGGAATATAATACAGGATGTAACTCAGGATCAGTAATATAATGTATGTATACAGTGACTGCACCAGCAGAATAGTGAGTGCAGCTCTGGAGTATAATACAGGAGGTAACTCAGGATCAGTAATGTAATGTATGTACACAGTGACTGCACCAGCAGAATAGTGAGCGCAGCTCTGGAGTATAATACAGGATGTAACTCAGGATCAGTAATGTAATGTATGTACACAGTGACTGCACCAGCAGAATAGTGAGTGCAGCTCTGGAGTATAATACAGGGTGTAACTCAGGATCAGTAATGTAATGTATGTACACAGTGACTGCACCAGCAGAATAGTGAGTGCAGCTCTGGAGAATAATACAGGATGTAACTCAGGATCAGTAATGTAATGTATGTACACAGTGACTGCACCAGCAGAATAGTGAATACAGCTCTGGAGAATAATACAGGATGTAACTCAGGATCAGTAATGTAATGTATGTACACAGTGACTACACCAGCAGAATAATGAGTGCAGCACTGGAGTATAATACAGGATGTAACTCAGGATCAGTAATGTAATGTATGTACACAGTGACTGCACCAGCAGAATAGTGAGTGCAGCTCTGGAGTATAATACAGGAAGTAACTCAGGATCAGTAATGTAATGTATGTACACAGTGACTGCACCAGCAGAATAGTGAGTGCAGCTCTGGAGTATAATACAGGGTGTAACTCAGGATCAGTAATGTAATGTATGTACACAGTGACTGCACCAGCAGAATAGTGAGTGCAGCACTGGAGTATAATACAGGATGTAACTCAGGATCAGTAATGTAATGTATGTACACAGTGACTGCACCAGCAGAATAGTGAGTGCAGCTCTGGGGTATAATACAGGATGTAACTCAGGATCAGTAATGTAATGTATGTACACAATGACTGCACCAACAGAATAGTGAGTGCAGCTCTGGGGTATAATACAGGATGTAACTCAGGATAAGTAATGTAATGTATGTACACAGTGACTGCACCAGCAGAATAGTGAGTGCAGCTCTGGAGTATAATACAGGAGGTATCTCAGGATCAGTAATGTAATGTATGTACACAGTGACTGCACCAGCAGAATAGTGACTGCAGCTCTGGTGTATAATACAGGATGTAACTCAGGGTCAGTAATGTAAAGTATGTACACAGTGACTGCACCAGCAGAATAGTGAGTGCAGCTCTGGAGTATAATACAGGATGTAACTCAGGATCAGTAATGTAATGTATGTACACAATGACTGCACCAGCAGAGTAGTGAGTGCAGCTATGGAGTATAATACAGGATGTAACTCAGGATCAGTAATGTATGTACACAGTGACTGCACCAGCAGAATAGTGAGTGCAGCTCTGGTGTATAATACAGGATGTAACTCAGGATCAGTAATGTAATGTATGTACACAGTGATAGCACCAGCAGAATAGTGAGTGCAGCTCTGGGGTATAATACATGATGTAACTCAGGATCAGTAATGTAATGTATGTACACAGTGACTGCACCAGCAGAATAGTGAGTGCAGCTCTGGAGTATAATACAGGATGTAACTCAGGATCAGTACAGGATCAGTAATGTAATGTATGTACACAGTGACTGCACCAGCAAAATAGTGAGTGCAGCTCTGGAGAATAGTACAGAATGTAACTCAGGATCAGTAATGTAATGTATGTACATAGTGACTGCACCAGCAGAATAGTGAGTGCAGCTCTGGAGTATAATACAGGATGTAACTCGGGATCAGTAATGTAATGTATGTACACAGTGACTGCACCAGCACAATAGTGAGTGCAGCACTGGAGAATAATACAGGATGTAACTCAAGATCAGTAATGTTATGTATGTACACAGTGACTGCACCAGCAGAATAGTGAGTGCAGCTCTGGAGTATAATACAGGATGTAACTCAGGATCAGTAATGTAATGTATGTATACAGTGACTGCAACAGCAGAATAGTGAGCGCAGCTCTGGAGTATAATACAGGATGTAACTCAGGATCAGTAATGTAATGTATGTACACAGTGACTGCACCAGCAGAATAGCGAGTGCAGCTCTGGAGTATAATACAGGGTGTAACTCAGGATCAGTAATGTAATGTATGTACACAGTGACTGCACCAGCAGAATAGTGAGTGCAGCTCTGGAGTATAATACAGGATGTAACTCAGGATCAGTAATGTAATGTATGTACACAGTGACTGCACCAGCAGAATAGTGAGTGCAGCTCTGGTGTATAATACAGGATGTAACTCAGGATCAGTAATGTAATGTATGTACAGAGTGACTGCACCAGCAGAATAGTGAGTGCAGCTCTGGAGTAAAATACAGGATGTAACTCAGGATCAGTAATGTAATGTATGTACACAGTGACTGCACCAGCAGAATAGTGAGTGCAGCTCTGGGGTATAATACAGGATGTAACTCAGGATCCGTAATGTAATGTATGTACACAGTGACTGCACCAGCAGAATAGTGAGTGCAGCTCTGGAGTATAATACAGGATGTAACTCAGGATCAGTAATGTAATGTATGTACACAGTGACTGCACCAGCAGAATAGTGAGTGCAGCTCTGGAGTATAATACAGGACGTAACTCAGGATCAGTAATGTAATGTATGTACACAGTGACTGCACCAGCAGAATAGTGAGTGCAGCTCTGGGGTATAATACAGGATGTAACTCAGGATCCGTAATGTAATGTATGTACACAGTGACTGCACCAGCAGAATAGTGAGTGCAGCTCTGGAGTATAATACAGGATGTAACTCAGGATCAGTAATGTAATGTATGTACACAGTGACTGCACCAGCAGAATAGTGAGTGCAGCTCTGGAGTATAATACAGGATGTAACTCAGGATCAGTAATGTAATGTATGTACACAGTGACTGCACCAGCAGAATAGTGAGTGGAGCTCTGGGGTATAATACAGGATGTAACTCAGGATCAGTAATGTAATGTATGTACACAGTGACTGCACCAGCAGAATAGTGAGTGCAGCTCTGGAGTATAATACAGGATGTAACTCAGGATCAGTAATGTAATGTATGTACACAGTGACTGCACCAGCAGAAAAGTGAGTGCAGCTCTGGAGTATAATATACAGGATGTAACTCAGGATCAGTAATGTAATGTATGTACACAGTGACTGCACCAGCAGAATAGTGAGTGCAGCTCTGGAGAATAATACAGGATGTAACTTAGGATCAGTACAGGATCAGTAATGTAATGTATGTACACAGTGACTGCACCAGCAGAATAGTGAATACAGCTCTGGAGAATAATACAGGATGTAACTCAGGATCAGTAATGTAATGTATGTACACAGTGACTACACCAGCAAAATAGTGAGTGCAGCTCTGGAGTATAATACTGGATGTAACTCAGGATTCGTAATGTAATGTATGTACACAGTGACTGCACCAGCAGAATAGTGAGTGCAGCTCTGGAGTATAATACAGGATGTAACTCAGGATCAGTAATGTAATGTATGTACACAGTGACTGCACCAGCAGAAAAGTGAGTGCAGCTCTGGAGTATAATATACAGGATGTAACTCAGGATCAGTAATGTAATGTATGTACACAGTGACTGCACCAGCAGAATAGTGAGTGCAGCTCTGGAGAATAATACAGGATGTAACTTAGGATCAGTACAGGATCAGTAATGTAATGTATGTACACAGTGACTGCACCAGCAGAATAGTGAATACAGCTCTGGAGAATAATACAGGATGTAACTCAGGATCAGTAATGTAATGTATGTACACAGTGACTACACCAGCAGAATAATGAGTGCAGCACTGGAGTATAATACAGGATGTAACTCAGGATCAGTACAGGATCAGTAATGTAATGTATGTACACAGTGACTGCACCAGCAGAATAGTGAGTGCAGCACTGGAGTATAATACAGGATGTAACTCCGGATCAGTAATGTAATGTGTGTACACAGTGACTGCACCAGCAGAATAGTGAGTGCAGCTCTGGAGTATAATACAGGATGTAACTCAGGATCAGTAATGTAATGTATGTACACAGTGACTGCACCAGCAGAATAGTGAGTGCAGCTCTGGAGTATAATACAGGGTGTAACTCAGGATCAGTAATGTAATGTATGTACACAGTGACTGCACCAGCAGAATAGTGAGTGCAGCACTGGAGTATAATACAGGATGTAACTCAGGGTCAGTAATGTAAAGTATGTACACAGTGACTGCACCAGCAGAATAGTGAGTGCAGCTCTGGAGTATAATACAGGATGTAACTCAGGATCAGTAATGTAATGTATGTACACAATGACTGCACCAGCAGAGTAGTGAGTGCAGCTATGGAGTATAATACAGGATGTAACTCAGGATCAGTAATGTATGTACACATTGACTGCACCAGCAGAATAGTGAGTGCAGCTCTGGTGTATAATACAGGATGTAACTCAGGATCAGTAATGTAATGTATGTACACAGTGATAGCACCAGCAGAATAGTGAGTGCAGCTCTGGGGTATAATACATGATGTAACTCAGGATCAGTAATGTAATGTATGTACACAGTGACTGCACCAGCAGAATAGTGAGTGCAGCTCTGGAGTATAATACAGGATGTAACTCAGGATCAGTACAGGATCAGTAATGTAATGTATGTACACAGTGACTGCACCAGCAGAATAGTGAGTGCAGCTCTGGAGAATAGTACAGAATGTAACTCAGGATCAGTAATGTAATGTATGTACATAGTGACTGCACCAGCAGAATAGTGAGTGCAGCTCTGGAGTATAATACAGGATGTAACTCGGGATCAGTAATGTAATGTATGTACACAGTGACTGCACCAGCACAATAGTGAGTGCAGCACTGGAGAATAATACAGGATGTAACTCAAGATCAGTAATGTTATGTATGTACACAGTGACTGCACCAGCAGAATAGTGAGTGCAGCTCTGGAGTATAATACAGGATGTAACTCAGGATCAGTAATGTAATGTATGTACCCAGTGACTGCACCAGCAGAGTAGCGAGTGCAGCTCTGGAGTATAATACAGGGTGTACCTCAGGATCAGTAATGTAATGTATGTACACAGTGACTGCACCAGCAGAATAGTGAGTGCAGCTCTGGAGTATAATACAGGATGTAACTCAGGATCAGTAATGTAATGTATGTACACAGTGACTGCACCAGCAGAATAGTGAGTGCAGCTCTGGTGTATAATACAGGATGTAACTCAGGATCAGTAATGTAATGTATGTACAGAGTGACTGCACCAGCAGAATAGTGAGTGCAGCACTGGAGTAAAATACAGGATGTAACTCAGGATCAGTAATGTAATGT
Source organism: Phyllobates terribilis (assembly GCF_046119375.1). Lineage (NCBI taxonomy): Eukaryota > Metazoa > Chordata > Amphibia > Anura > Dendrobatidae > Phyllobates > Phyllobates terribilis. The sequence goes on along the minus strand of NW_027362762.1, from coordinate 962,264,627 downwards.
ATGTACACAGTGACTGCACCAGCAGAATAGTGAGTGCAGCTCTGGGGTATAATACAGGATGTAACTCAGGATCCGTAATGTAATGTATGTACACAGTGACTGCACCAGCAGAATAGTGAGTGCAGCTCTGGAGTATAATACAGGATGTAACTCAGGATCAGTAATGTAATGTATGTACACAGTGACTGCACCAGCAGAATAGTGAGTGCAGCTCTGGAGTATAATACAGGACGTAACTCAGGATCAGTAATGTAATGTATGTACACAGTGACTGCACCAGCAGAATAGTGAGTGCAGCTCTGGGGTATAATACAGGATGTAACTCAGGATCCGTAATGTAATGTATGTACACAGTGACTGCACCAGCAGAATAGTGAGTGCAGCTCTGGAGTATAATACAGGATGTAACTCAGGATCAGTAATGTAATGTATGTACACAGTGACTGCACCAGCAGAATAGTGAGTGCAGCTCTGGAGTATAATACAGGATGTAACTCAGGATCAGTAATGTAATGTATGTACACAGTGACTGCACCAGCAGAATAGTGAGTGGAGCTCTGGGGTATAATACAGGATGTAACTCAGGATCAGTAATGTAATGTATGTACACAGTGACACCACCAGCAGAATAGTGAGTGCAGCTCTGGAGTATAATACAGGATGTAACTCAGGATCAGTAATGTAATGTATGTACACAGTGACTACACCAGCAAAATAGTGAGTGCAGCTCTGGAGTATAATACTGGATGTAACTCAGGATTCGTAATGTAATGTATGTACACAGTGACTGCACCAGCAGAATAGTGAGTGCAGCTCTGGAGTATAATACAGGATGTAACTCAGGATCAGTAATGTAATGTATGTACACAGTGACTGCACCAGCAGAAAAGTGAGTGCAGCTCTGGAGTATAATATACAGGATGTAACTCAGGATCAGTAATGTAATGTATGTACACAGTGACTGCACCAGCAGAATAGTGAGTGCAGCTCTGGAGTATAATACAGGATGTAACTCAGGATCAGTACAGGATCAGTAATGTAATGTATGTACACAGTGACTGCACCAGCAGAATAGTGAATACAGCTCTGGAGAATAATACAGGATGTAACTCAGGGTCAGTAATGTAATGTATGTATACATTGACTCCATGAGCAGAATCAGAAACATATCTAGTCTGTATCTTTTTAACCCCTAAGTGACCGGACCAATTTTTTACAAATCTAACCAGTGTCACTTTATGAAGTAATAACTCTGGAATGCTTCAACATATCCCATTGATTTTGAGATTGTTTTTTTTTTGTGACACATGATACTTTATAATAATGGTAAATTTAGGTTGATATGTTTTGCGTTTATTTACAAAAATGTTTTAAAAATTGCAATTTTCAAACTTTGAAGTGACTAGCCCTTTAATCCCACTAGTCAGACAACACAACAACATTAATAAATAACCTTTCCCTCACGTCTGCTTTACATCAGCGCCATTTGTAAAATCTTGTTTTATTTTGTTAGCATTTTAGAAGGTTCAAAAAATGTAGCAGTAATTTTTCATTTTTTCAAGGAAATGTAAAAAAAAACTTATTTTTATAGTAGCCTGTTCAGTTTTGAAGTGACTTTGGGCGCACTATATGTAGTAAAGCATCCAAAAGTGATACCATTTTAAAAACCGCACCCCTCAACGTATTTAAAGTTGCTTTCAGGTAGTTCATTAACCCTTTCTGCTTCTTTCCAGGAAGTAATGGAAAGTGACATGACAAGAAGGAAAAAGTTTATTTTTACAACCTAAACTTTGATAACTTCTGTACAGCCGGCAGACTCTAAGAAGCTGTTATTTGGCCATGAACTGCCACGGCAAACATCAGGACCACACGATCAAGATCTCAAAGTGCCGATGGGGTTGAAGAGGAAACCCCCCCCCCCACACTCTGTTAACTATTTAGATTCCATAGTCACTATTGACAGCAGCTTGTAAGGGGTTAATCGTCCATGGTCGATGCCAACACTGATGGTGGCTGATGAAGCAAGTTATCAGCTATAGCGAACAGGTGACAGGTACGGGATTGTCATCTGTCGGGGAACGCTAGTCTCTTATATCTCAGCTCAGTAAAAAGACGGGAATTTGGGGAAAAAAAAGAGAACCTGGAGGAAAAATGCAAGAAAAGTAAGATTTGCATATAAACTCCAGGTGGATGTTGCCCTTGGTGAGATTTGTACCCAGGACCGAGGATGCTGTAAGTCCATAGTGCTGACCATTGAGACATCATACAGCTAGGATGGGGGGGGGGGGGCTCCAGAAACCCCTCAATCCCATAACAATAGAGCAGCATTTTTTTGTGTAGGTTTTGGGGGGCAGAATTATCAATAATAAATTAAGATCTGCTACATTTTTATGTCTGACGTCATCGCAATGTCTTAGCACATCTCTGTCATGGGGGGGGGGCTGCAATAAAACGCTTAATTAGTCTAGTTAATTAGAAAGAAGCCTGGTTAACCTGTACTTGACTGCATGAAAGTGAGACTGTCCCAAAATAAAAGCTCCTCTGCAGATGTGGCTATAGGAACGGAGATGTCTCTGGTTAACCTGTCACTTAATGGGCGAGATGTGGTGTTTACCAGCCGTCCCCATTGTTCTGTGCGCTGTACATTGCAATGAGCAATATTCCCAGTAAGGATGTTACTCGCATCTTCTCCTCCTTCCTGTCAAGACCTGTTGGAGAACTGTTAATCCTTGAGAAAGAAAAGCCGCTAATTATCACCTTCTGCAAAAACTACTGAAATAGAAATACTAGTTCTGTGTAAACTTGACATTTCGGAGGGTAGAGGAAACAGACGGGAGACAAAAGTGCGGATTTAAGACTTCACGGCGGCATTTACAGTGCGGTCACCAGTGAGGAGACGTAAAGGACGCAGAGAAGACACAACAATGGGTGCAATAAGGGTCTGCAGAAGAGGATGGAAAAGGGGGCAAAAAACTAATCGGAAGCACAAAAAAGAAGGCAGTGGAGAAAACTATAGGTGCTCGTGTGGCGCCCCTGAGGGTTCGGTCGCCACAGAGGTATTACATCTCATCCAGAGGTGTGGTATCTCACTCTCAGGTAAGGAAGGAGTACGGCTCAGGACCCTAACACCTGCAATCACTACACCACATTTCTGGGGGACAGGCCGAGATTGCTCCTACGGGAGAGCACAGTCCCTGGTCCCTGGCTGGAGTGGGGGGAACCACCTAGAAAGGGGGAACCATGTAGTGGATGGGGTGGAGGAAGTAGATCCTGGGAGCACTTGAAAGGAAGCTGTATAAAATAGGGAACCATCTTAGATCAGGGTTCAGACAGTCAGAAGAGGAAAGTGACAGTAGCAGAGGCTCTGCATGAGCTCTGCTCCAGAGGCGGGCCTGGACTGTGAGGCCCAAGTCAGAGAAGAGAAGAGAGGGAGCAGGAAAGGCTCCAGGAGTAGAAGAGAAGGGATCCTAGGGGTACGGGGCAGTGCTGGAGGCCACCCGTACGCCCAAATCTACAAGACAGTGGAAGGATCAAACCGCTGAGGGGACCGGCCCCTTAACTAGCATGGATACTTTAAGTCCATCTAGCAACCGGAGGTGGCTGTACTTTCAGGGTGCAGTTGCCCACTACCGTAGTTAACAATCGCCGAAAAGGTGGCCACATAGGGCCCAGGGGACTGCAGGTCGCCCGTCAAGACCCGAGGCCACCGGCTTGGGACACTGACTGTGAGGCGCAGGGCAGGAGGGTGAGAGCCAGCGCAGGAAGATGGCTGACGAAGGCACATAGAAAGGGGTCCTGTTAAGTGCTCTGGAAATACCTGAGGGTGGACTGAACCCCACTCTGAGTAAGTGCAGAACGACGTGGGAAGTTATGATCTGCAGTTATAACTTGGAAAGCAACAACTATGAGTAAAGACCCCGGGACTGCACTATACTGACTCTGTGGTTATTACTGACACCCTGCACAACCACCATCATCCAAACACACTGCCCTGAAGCTAAGTCTTCCTGTGGGGAGTTATACCACCCTTGCTGCAAAACCACCAGCTTCAGAGGACTGTTCCGCAGCGGCGGTCTCCATTGGCCGCACTCCACAGGTGGTGTAGTCGGACATGATATCACCTACATATATATATTACCCTTGGATTGACCGCCCTGGGTCACGGACCGGGTCACCGCCACAGTGACTACAACCCCCAGCATCTACCGGCCCGGCACCGGGTACCCCACGGCCCAGGGGGAGCGTCACTAGTACGTCAGCACTGATCTGGGGAAAGTGAGGAGGAATGAGAATAAATTAAGTAAGTAACTAGTGAATTAGACAGAGAGCTGTATTCCTCGGGTGAGAAAGCAAGGGACATCACCAGCAGAGATGGCACAACATCGTGCAAAGATTATCAACGTGAGCGGATAAAAGTCAAATTATCAATCTGGAGGCAACCTGCTAATGTTCACTGGTCACCATCGAATCTCCTCCAGAAAAGTAGCAGCCGCTCCTATAATGGAAGCAATATGTCAATATATGGAACGCACAGGCTCCGGGCATCTCACAAGGAGCTGGAGATCTATGATAATATACTTGATCATATATAGGCTCCGGGCATCTCACAAGGAGCTGAAGATCTATGATAATATACTTGATCATATATAGGCTCCGGGCATCTCACAAGGAGCTGGAGATCTATGATAATATACTTGATCATATATAGGCTCCGGGCATCTCACAAGGAGCTGGAGATCTATGATAATATACTTGATCATATATAGGCTCCGGGCATCTCACAAGGAGCTGGAGATCTATGATAATATACTTGATCATATATAGGCTCCGGGCATCTCACAAGGAGCTGGAGATCTATGATAATATACTTGATCATATATAGGCTCCGGGCATCTCACAAGGAGCTGAAGATCTATGATAATATACTTGATCATATATAGGCTCCGGGCATCTCACAAGGAGCTGGAGATCTATGATAATATACTTGATCATATATACCCCCTGCTTATACATGTGCTAATCATAAAATTATTTTAGTTGAGCATAACTCTTCTTGAGCATTTCTCCTCTTCCTCCTATCAAGTCAAAGGGACCAATAGTGAAGGACAGAGACAACCCGAACAACTCCAAAAAAAGGAATTTATTATGCTTAAAGAATATTGCATTACAACTTAATGTTGTACAGGATACTTCGGTCTCTCAGCCTCGGATGAAGCCATTCCAGGCGAAACTTGAGTTGGGCAAACTACTCACCCAATTCTCTTTTTAATCTATGTAAGGCACAGGCTCCGGGCATCTCACGAGGAACTTGAGATCTATGATAATATACTGGATCATATATACTCCCTGGTTATACATGTGTTAATCACAGAAGTATCTTAGCTGAGTGTAACTTTTCTTAGGCATGTTTCCTCTTCCTGTGATGTAGTCGAAGGGAACGAGACCAATAGTGAAGGACTGAGTCAACCAAACAACTCCACACAAGGAATTTATTATATTTAAAGAATATTGCATTAAAACATTTTGTTGTACAGGATACTCCTGTCTCTCAGCCCCGGATGAAGCCATTCCAGGCGAAACTCGAGTTGGGCAAACTCTTCACACAATTGCCTTTTTATACCCAAATGGAGATTTTCATAAGATTTTCATGACTTATTGTTTAAATCAGGTTTTTGTGTTACTTATATTTTTGGCAATGTTTTTTTGTTATTACAATTTATCTAAAAAAATATATATTAATCTTCATTTTTTCACACTTGTCACTGGGGCTGTTTTAGACATTCCATCTAATTCCTTCTCTATTGAATGAGCCTGAATCATAATACACCTAATACATACGTAAAACAAGACACTAATACAGGATCTTCCCTTCGTTAAAAAAGTCATGTGGTGAGAAGAACCAATCAGACTCCAGAGGAGTCAAGAGGAGTCAAGAGGAGTCATTCATTCACTCACAGAAGACAGTTGATTCATGAACATGGACACTCAGCTGTCATGGGAAGAGTGTGTCGCCTAATCTGCCCCTGCCATCCCCATGCATCTGCACACCTAACGCACTTAAATGTGGACTATAATTTCAGCAAACTTTGCAAAAATCAAAGAAAATAAAAGAAACTTTGTAAGAAATCTTATCAGAAAAATTTGATTCTTTATCCACTTATGAGCCACATCTTCCCCTTGCCTGTGCTTCCTGAGCTCCTCATTTACTCATAGATTATCTATGCTCAACACAAGATGGCCTGTCAGCACCATGAGTAGTCAGGCTACCCCTCCTCTTATACTCTAAAGCAGAGTAAGAAAAAAATAGCAGTGGTAGACACAGAAAGATCATGCTGAGATTTCTAACAAGTCTTTCACCTCACCAGCTGCACTCACATCTACACGGCTCAGCACTGCTGTACATAGTTCAGTGCTGCTGTCCATGCTGCTAAACCTTCTGAACGTGTACTAGATAGAGACAGGAGAGCAGGAATCCCTCATGTCTGTGTGTGTGCGGTGTACGGGAGAAATGAAAGCATCTCGTCTCCACCCACCAGCTCAGAGACAACTGAAAATCAGAAATAGAGCCTGCAGAGGGGGGAAAATTTGTGAAAAGTGCAGAATACAAGTCATATAATAGCAAGAAATAGTGTTATTCCTCATGTGTACACATGACAGCTTATTCTGAAAAGTTACTTGAAAGTGTAGTTTCTATTTAATAGAGGTGCCAGTAGCAGGTAGATCGCACTGGATACAAGAAAATCAAACCCCTACAGAATCAGTGTGATGCTAAGAACGAGGAGGGGCGTACAATAAAACCGCAACACTGTCGTACCCAATGTATAGACTCATACCATTGTGAATGACTAAAACAATCTATAATCAGATGAAAGGTGTCCAGTTTTTGCTCTTATTTTCTTCCCGCTGATCCAATGAGTATTACATTTCTTTTTAATTCTCTGTACGTTTCTGGAGATCTGGAGAAATTTTTTGGGGGGTTTTACCCAGAGGACGGTGCTCACAGGATCCTCGGGGGCAAGACTTTTGGCTGCTTTGTATTATTATCCTGTGAAACCCCCAGCCCCAACCATAAAAAATCAGCACTTAATAAAAAGGCCCATATCTCTACAACTGTATGGAGGAATTTGAAAAAAAAAACAAAAAACAAAAGCCATTTTAGATCTAATACATACCCCTGCCATGTATTGCCGGGCATTATGAGCAGCCTGAAGATACGCCCCCGAGGATCCTGGAAGCTACGGCCATTTGGTAAAAATGATAAAACTCAGGACTAAATAAAAAAAGGCCCTCATGTCTGAAACTATAGAGCGGATTAAAAATAAACGCAGAATACTCAAGAGAGCAGCGGAATAAAATAAGAGCAAAACCTGGAGACTTCTGACCGGGTGACTCGCCCTCTTTAATCAATACAGGACATAGTTCTATAACAATGTTATTATGACAAAGTCTCCAATATAAGAATCCAGAAACTTTCCTTCATAATTTCCCTAGATAAAGTTCATCTTTGGTCATTTTGTTGCTTGGAGCAATGAATTGTAACGAGGAGGGGGATAAGAGAAAAGTGGCAGCGAGTGTTTGATTCCACTGCAGCGCCACCGCAGGACAAATAAAGTATTACACCTAACATCAAATGACTGTGTGTTATACATAGAACTGTCGGGTCCTCCAGGGAGAGAAGCTTTTAGCACACTCTGTCTTATAAAAGGGTCTGAAGGGGGGGACGAGACCCCGTTATTAATTCAGAACTTCCTAATAAGATGGGGTTCAACTATATTCACTTTATTGCATTTTTTTATTACCATTAAATTGCTATAATGAGCGGATTCATAAATTAGGCCTACCAAGCCGTACCCCAATTGTAAAGAAACAAGAAAACTTGACTTTTTATTGGAGATGATGGACCACATTTTGGCCACCATAGCCCCAATTTATTTGTCTCATTTTGTGTCTTTTTTTTTTTGCCCCCAATTATCCTACTTGTGCCCTTTTTTTTGCCCCCAATTATCCTACTTGTGCCTTTTTTTTGCCCCCAATTATCCTACTTGTGCCTTTTTTTTGCCCCCAATTATCCTACTTGTGCCTTTTTTTTTGCCCCCAATTATCCTACTTGTGCCTTTTGATTAAGTCTATTTTCCATGTATTCCCTTGTTTTTTTTCCCTTTCTCCTCCTCTTTATAGGTGGAGTTTTGCATTTCCGGATGTTTTCAGCTGATTCTTTATTTGCAAAATAAAATTTGGTGCAAGTTCACTCCGATACCTCCCCCACCCCTCAAAGTCATTTTATGCAGGTAAAGTAAAAGTCCCATTTTTGAGCAAAAAAAAGTTTCATAAATGGCAAGAAAAAAAAAGTGTAGTTTTTCACTTTGCACAAAATTCATGAACCGCGTTTGCGCCATTTTGATGAATTTTGGGGCAGCGAATACAGTAAGACAAAAAAAAAGAGGCAAATGATGAATCGGGGGCCCAAAGCTGACTAGCTACCTCTGATTTCCTAGAGTATATAGAATAGATATCATCCAGACCCCGCGAAAACATCCCTACATATTGGACTGGAGTAGGGTGGGCACTGGCTATAAAAGCGCTGACTACATGGGGTAACACGCTGATTTACGGGCTATTTGCTCGCAGTTTCCAGGTTGGCATTGGCAACGACGGCATCTCTGCACATAAAAAAAACTAGATGTGCTGCTTCATTTCACCCATCAATTTAGATAAAAGGAGGATACGGCTGCCAAGAGACCCCCTCCTGCCCCTCTGTAACGCGGCGGTAATGGCATATTAGGTTTAGGAGAGGATCTGAGCTCTGTCTATTAAACGCAATCTACATTTTCCAGAGACTAAACATAATCCCGCTTGCTAAACTCCGGCGCATCCTTAAAAGGCTCCAGCAAGGTGCAATGAAAATGCTGCGCTCTTTTCTGCTTTGCGTGAATGTAAAACAGCTAATAATAATCATGCCCTGAATAGATAATGAATCTTGTCCGTTTACTGCACTTTCCCCGTGATTAAATGCCTCCGGGGACGCAGGGAGCATGCTCATTTTAATTTGAGAATCTGCCACCAGATATATTCATCTTACAATTATAGGTTGTACTAATAGGTAATCAGGACCGTCTCCAAACAGAATCATCTCTGTGCATTGTGATATCCAGGGACAGACACACGGCGGACCCTCACCCCACCCCCCCCCCCCCCCCAACGAAATGTCACAACCCCACCTAAGACACATCCCTGCACGAGAGCGAAGGGTTAATAATATCCCTCCCGACGGTGTTTATATTCTGGATTCGGACCAAAGTAAAGAACAACCTGTCTCCTTCTAAAATGTATTAATATTAATGTCTGCATTCAGAAACACCAAGTGCAAATAAATTATTTCCACGGCCTTCTCCACTCTGCTCTCCATTATTTTATTTTTTTTATTATTCATTTTTTTTATTCCTTTCAAGGAATAGGGATTTTTACCTGAAACCTAAAAAAAAAAGCAACAAAGTATCCGGAGGCGCAGAATGTGACCATACCGACGTGCAGCGTCGTCCTAAACGGCGCACAAATATTTCATTGTCTTATTACATCAAAGAGTCTAAAAGAAAACAAAATAACAGTCATGAAAAGAAAGATGTCAGATCCAGAGCCGGCATTCGGGAAAGGCGGACGGTGGAGCCGGCGCTGGAAGGTGCAGATCAGGCGGATGGGGGGGGGGGCCTCCACCTTCACCAATATCACCGGGGGACGTCAGCTGCCACCGGCCGAGAAATAGAAAGCGGGTGCAGAAAATCACAGGGAGCGACCAAACCCAAGTATCTGATCACCTACCAACCAAAAAGAATTCTGCCGCTCACAGACCTGTTAGTTTCTCTTTAAGAAGTCCTCCTACTCTGCACTCATTACCTGTATAAATTGCACCTGTTTGAACTCGTTACCTGTATAAAAGACTCCTGTCCAAACAATCAATCACACTCCAACCTCTCCACCATGGCCAAGACCAAAGAGCTGTCTAAGGACACCAGGGACAAAATTGTAGACCTGCACAAGGCTGGGATGGGCTACAGGACAATAGGCAAGCAGCTTGGTGAGAAGGCAACAACTGTTGGCATGATTATTAGAAAATGGAAGAAACACAAGATGACTGTCAATCTTCCTCGGTCTGGGGCTCCATACAAGATCTCGCCTCGTGGGGTAAGGATGATTCTAAGAAAGGTCAGCAATCAGCCCAGAACTACATGGTAGGGAGCGGAAACTCAAGTTTTTTCCAGTGACAGCCCCAAAACCTGATAGATCTGGAGAAGATCTGTATGGAGGAGGGGGCCAAAATCCCTGCTGCAGTGTGTGCAAACCTGGTCAAGATCTGTATGGAGGAGGGGGCCAAAATCCCTGCTGCAGTGTGTGCAAACCTGGTCAAGATCTACAGGAAACGTCTGACCTCTGTAACTGCAAACAAAGGTTTCTGGACCAAATAGTAAGTTCTGTTTTTCTATTGTATCAAATATTTATTTCATGCAATAAAATGCAAATTGATTATGTAAAAATCCTACAATGTGATCTTCTGGATTTTATTTTTAGATTCTGTCTCTCACAGGTGAAGTGACCGACGATAAAAATTACAGACCTCTCCATTCTATGTAGGTGGGAAAACCTGCAAAATCAGCAGCGTATCAAATACTTATTTTCCTCACTGTAGATATTAAATAGGTAGATAATAGATAGATGATAGATAATAGATAGATGATAGATAATAGATAGATAATATATAATAGATGATAGATAGATGATAGAGAATAGATAGATGATAGATAGATAGATAGATAATAGATAGATAATAGATAGATGATAGATAGATGATAGATAGATAGATGATAGATAGATGATAGATAGATAATAGATAATAGATAATAGATAGATGATAGATACTAGATAATAGATAGATAATAGATAGATAGATAATAGATAGATGATAGATAATAGATAGATGATAGATAATAGAGATAGATAATAGATAGATAATAGATAGATGATAGAGAATAGATAGATGATAGATAGATAATAGATAGATGATAGATAGATAATAGATAGATAATAGATAGATGATAGATAGATGATAGATAATAGATAGATAATAGATAGATAATAGATGATAGATAATAGATGATAGATAATAGATAGATGATAGATAGATAATAGATAGATGATAGATAGATGATAGATAGATAATAGATAGATGATAGATAGATAATAGATAGATAATAGATAGATGATAGATAGATGATAGATAATAGATAGATGATAGATAATAGATAGATAATAGATAGATAATAGATAGATAATAGATGATAGATAATAGATGATAGATAATAGATAGATAATAGATAGATAATAGATAGATGATAGATAGATGATAGATAGATAATAGATAGATGATAGATAGATGATAGATAATAGATAGATAGATAATAGATAGATAATAGATAGATAATAGATAGATAGATAATAGATAGATAATAGATGATAGATAATAGATGATAGATAATAGATGATAGATAATAGATAGATGATAGATAGATAATAGATAGATGATAGATAATAGATAATAGATAGATAATAGATGATAGATAATAGATGAGAGATAATAGATAGATAGATAATAGATAGATAGAGAATAGATAGATAATAGATGATAGATAATAGATAGATAATAGATGATAGATAATAGATGATAGATAATAGATAGATGATAGATAGATGATAGATAATAGATAGGTAATAGATAGATAGATGATAGATAGATGATAGATGATAGATAGATAGATGATAGATAGATAATAGATAGATGATAGATAATAGATAGATGATAGATAATAGATAGATAATAGATAGATGATAGATAGATAATAGATAGATAGATGATAGATAATAGATAGATGATAGATAATACATAGATGATAGATAATAGATAGATGATAGATAGATGATAGATAATAGATAGATAATAGATAGATAGATAATAGATAGATAATAGATGATAGATAATAGATGATAGATAATAGATGATAGATAATAGATAGATGATAGATAGATAATAGATAGATGATAGATAGATGATAGATAGATAATAGATAGATGATAGATAATAGATAATAGATAGATAATAGATGATAGATAATAGATGAGAGATAATAGATAGATAGATAATAGATAGATAGAGAATAGATAGATAATAGATGATAGATAATAGATAGATAATAGATGATAGATAATAGATGATAGATAATAGATAGATGATAGATAGATGATAGATAATAGATAGGTAATAGATAGATAGATGATAGATAGATGATAGATGATAGATAGATAGATGATAGATAGATAATAGATAGATGATAGATAATAGATAGATAATAGATAGATGATAGATAGATAATAGATAGATAGATGATAGATAATAGATAGATGATAGATAATAGATAGATGATAGATAATACATAGATGATAGATAATAGATAGATGATAGATAATAGATAGATAATAGATAGATGATAGATAATAGATGATATATAGACAGCTGTCCCGGCACGCAGATGATTGCCATGAGTGCCCTGGGCCGCTGACATTGCTGGGGAAGCCGCTGTTGCTGGACATTCAATTGCAGGCAATATGATACATAACTGGACTGAATCCTTTGGAGAAGGAGAGGATCCCCCAAGTAATCTCTAAGACATGAAGCTCTGATGGCTGCAGGATCATGTAAGTCTCTCTGCTGATCGCTACTTCTTGGCAGCCGGTATTTATAGAGCAGCAGTATAAAGCATGGAGGTGGAGCACAGCAAAAAGCCCCGCCTCTAAAAGGAGCGAAGGAGGAGCCCAGACAACCGCCGACTCCAACAGACAGTGCAGCCGAGATGAGCACAGCTGGGATGGCAATGTGCAGAGCGGAGTACCCAATAAAAAAGGCAAGAAACTATTAAGTGCAAATTTTCTACACTGTAAGGTGATGACACAACTTCCATTTTCTTCGCCTACACAAAATAATGTGTGGAAATGCGTCATAATCCGAACAATGTGAACTATCACCGAGGACGGGGCTCCTGCGCTCCACCGCTGCATCCATGTTTTGTGGCACATCCTCCAGCAGTCCTATAGACAATGAATGGAGCAGAAGTGCAGAGGCTCGGCGCTGCACAGGGGGCTGGTCTCAGGATCGCTGGGGGTCCCAGCAGTGTCAGTGATCAGCAAAGATAGATGACAACTTCTTAACTTGGGAAACCTCTTTAAGAACCAGTCCTGGCTACTTGCAGATACAAAAAGTTTCAGTATTGTAGCAAATAAAGCAAAATAAATAGAAATAAATGATAACTATTGATAGGCACTATAGAGGAAGAAGGGTCTTACCGGTGGCTCGCCGAGGGTCCCAAGCTGCAGCAGCAGAAACTTCTATTGCTCCTTATTCTTGCTGTAAAGAAGAGAGGAGACGTAGATTTAGTGCCGAGCTCTCATAGTGACTCCTCAATGACTAGATATGGATTTGGGTGTGGGAAAAGTCTCATGTATACATATCAACATATATTCATCCGGCAGCCCCAAACAAAAAGCTGCCGGCAGGTGATGTCAACAAGAGATGTGGCCGGCGAGCGCTGCCAGCGCAGACAGGAGGGGGGCGCTCTGTGATCTCCGGGAGACTTATCATTTATTATGTGCCACTATTAAATCTTTCAGCAAGGCGAGAGAGCGAGAGATGTGTCCAGGTGTCTGAGCGAAGACCTTCACACAGCGGCGAGATCACAGCCCCCGACTACAAGGACTCGTTACTAATGGAGCAAGGACCCCAATCTGAGAGTTGTGAGACGCAAGACAAGATGGAAAAGGCAGAGGGGACGGGGAGGAAATCACCAGACCGACAAAGTATGCATCTATGGAAAAACTCTGACCATCCGGCAGAGATAAAGCCAAAACTATTAGGAGTAGGCTCAGAAAGAGTAGCATACGTAAAGAGCGTCTGTCTGCTCCTGTAAAGCCACTGATTGTAGCAGTGTAATTTATACAATAGACTCATAACTTTGACCATTGTATATACGGACCTATAGCTGTAATATACCACATATATACAGCGCACATACATAGAGCACACATATATATACAGGACACACCTTCTCATTTAAAGATTTTTCTGTATTTTCTTGACTATGAAAATTGTACATTCACACTGAAGACATCAAAACTATGAATTACCACATGTGGAATTATATACTTAACAAAAAAGTGTGAAACAACTGAAAATATGTCTTATATTCTAGGTTCTTCAGAGTAGCCACCTTTTGCTTTGATGACTGCTTTGCACACTATTGGCATTACACACAGAGCGATCTATTATATAGAGTCATTACACACAGAGGGATCTATTATATAGTCATTACACACAGAGGGATCTATTATATAGAGTCATTACACACAGAGGGATCTATTATATAGAGTCATTACACACAGAGGGATCTATTATATAGAGTCATTACACACAGAGCGATCTATTATATAGAGTCATTACACAGAGGGATCTATTATATAGAGTCATTACACACAGAGGGATCTATTATATAGAGTCATTACACACAGAGGGATCTATTATATAGAGTCATTACACACAGAGGGATCTATTATATAGAGTCATTACACACAGAGGGATCTATTATATAGAGTCATTACACACAGAGGGATCTATTATATAGAGTCATTACACACAGAGTGATCTATTATATAGAGTCATTACACACAGAGGGATCTATTATATAGAGTCATTACACACAGAGCGATCTATTATATAGAGTCATTACACACAGAGCGATCTATTATATAGAGTCATTACACACAGAGGGATCTATTATATAGAGTCATTACACACAGAGGGATCTATTATATAGAGTCATTACACACAGAGGGATCTATTATATAGAGTCATTACACACAGAGGGATCTATTATATAGAGTCATTACACACAGAGGGATCTATTATATAGAGTCATTACACACAGAGGGATCTATTATATAGAGTCATTACACACAGAGGGATCTATTATATAGAGTCATTACACACAGAGGGATCTATTATATAGAGTCATTACACACAGAGGGATCTATTATATAGAGTCATTACACACAGAGGGATCTATTATATAGAGTCATTACACACAGAGGGATCTATTATATAGAGTCATTACACACAGAGGGATCTATTATATAGTCATTACACACAGAGGGATCTATTATATAGAGTCATTACACACA
The DNA here is from genome assembly GCF_046119375.1 of Phyllobates terribilis. Classification (NCBI taxonomy): domain Eukaryota; kingdom Metazoa; phylum Chordata; class Amphibia; order Anura; family Dendrobatidae; genus Phyllobates; species Phyllobates terribilis. The sequence goes on along the minus strand of NW_027362762.1, from coordinate 962,249,354 downwards.
GAGGGATCTATTATATAGAGTCATTACACACAGAGGGATCTATTATATAGAGTCATTACACACAGAGGGATCTATTATATAGAGTCATTACACACAGAGGGATCTATTATATAGAGTCATTACACACAGAGTGATCTATTATATAGAGTCATTACACACAGAGGGATCTATTATATAGAGTCATTACACACAGAGCGATCTATTATATAGAGTCATTACACACAGAGCGATCTATTATATAGAGTCATTACACACAGAGGGATCTATTATATAGAGTCATTACACACAGAGCGATCTATTATATAGAGTCATTACACACAGAGGGATCTATTATATAGAGTCATTACACACAGAGGGATCTATTATATAGAGTCATTACACACAGAGGGATCTATTATATAGAGTCATTACACACAGAGCGATCTATTATATAGAGTCATTACACACAGAGGGATCTATTATATAGAGTCATTACACACAGAGGGATCTATTATACAGAGTCATTACACACAGAGGGATCTATTATACAGAGTCATTACACACAGAGGGATCTATTATATAGAGTCATTACACACAGAGGGATCTATTATATAGAGTCATTACACACAGAGGGATCTATTATATAGAGTCATTACACACAGAGCGATCTATTATATAGAGTCATTACACACAGAGGGATCTATTATATAGACTCATTACACACAGAGCGATCTATTATATAGAGTCATTACACACAGAGCGATCTATTATATAGTCATTACACACAGAGGGATCTATTATATAGAGTCATTACACACAGAGGGATCTATTATATAGAGTCATTACACACAGAGGGATCTATTATATAGAGTCATTACACACAGAGCGATCTATTATATAGAGTCATTACACACAGAGGGATCTATTATATAGAGTCATTACACACAGAGGGATCTATTGTATAGTCATTACACACAGAGGGATCTATTATATAGAGTCATTACACACAGAGGGATCTATTATATAGAGTCATTACACACAGAGGGATCTATTATATAGAGTCATTACACACAGAGGGATCTATTATATAGAGTCATTACACACAGAGGGATCTATTATATAGAGTCATTACATACAGAGTGATCTATTATATAGAGTCATTACACACAGAGGGATCTATTATATAGAGTCATTACACACAGAGCGATCTATTATATAGAGTCATTACACACAGAGCGATCTATTATATAGAGTCATTACACACAGAGTGATCTATTATATAGAGTCATTACACACAGAGGGATCTATTATATAGAGTCATTACACACAGAGGGATCTATTATATAGAGTCATTACACACAGAGGGATCTATTATATAGAGTCATTACATACAGAGTGATCTATTATATAGAGTCATTACACACAGAGGGATCTATTATATACAGTCATTACACACAGAGCGATCTATTATATAGAGTCATTACACACAGAGCGATCTATTATATAGAGTCATTACACACAGAGGGATCTATTATATAGAGTCATTACACACAGAGCGATCTATTATATAGAGTCATTACACACAGAGGGATCTATTATATAGAGTCATTACACACAGAGGGATCTATTATATAGAGTCATTACACACAGAGCGATCTATTATATAGAGTCATTACACACAGAGGGATCTATTATATAGAGTCATTACACACAGAGGGATCTATTATACAGAGTCATTACACACAGAGGGATCTATTATACAGAGTCATTACACACAGAGGGATCTATTATATAGAGTCATTACACACAGAGGGATCTATTATATAGAGTCATTACACACAGAGGGATCTATTATATAGAGTCATTACACATAGAGCGATCTATTATATAGAGTCATTACACACAGAGGGATCTATTATATAGAGTCATTACACACAGAGGGATCTATTATATAGAGTCATTACACACAGAGCGATCTATTATATAGAGTCATTACACACAGAGGGATCTATTATATAGACTCATTACACACAGAGCGATCTATTATATAGAGTCATTACACACAGAGCGATCTATTATATAGTCATTACACACAGAGGGATCTATTATATAGAGTCATTACACACAGAGGGATCTATTATATAGAGTCATTACACACAGAGGGATCTATTATATAGAGTCATTACACACAGAGGGATCTATTATATAGAGTCATTACACACAGAGGGATCTATTATATAGAGTCATTACACACAGAGCGATCTATTATATAGGGTCATTACACACAGAGGGATCTATTATATAGAGTCATTACACACAGAGGGATCTATTATATAGAGTCATTACACACAGAGGGATCTATTATATAGAGTCATTACACACAGAGGGATCTATTACATAGAGTCATTACACACAGAGGGATCTATTATATAGAGTCATTACACACAGAGGGATCTATTATATAGAGTCATTACACACAGAGGGATCTATTATATAGAGTCATTACACACAGAGGGATCTATTATATAGAGTCATTACACACAGAGGGATCTATTATATAGAGTCATTACACACAGAGGGATCTATTATATAGAGTCATTACACACAGAGGGATCTATTATATAGAGTCATTACATACAGAGTGATCTATTATATAGAGTCATTACACACAGAGGGATCTATTATATAGAGTCATTACACACAGAGCGATCTATTATATAGAGTCATTACACACAGAGCGATCTATTATATAGAGTCATTACACACAGAGGGATCTATTATATAGAGTCATTACACACAGAGCGATCTATTATATAGAGTCATTACACACAGAGGGATCTATTATATAGAGTCATTACACACAGAGGGATCTATTATATAGAGTCATTACACACAGAGGGATCTATTATATAGAGTCATTACACACAGAGCGATCTATTATATAGAGTCATTACACACAGAGGGATCTATTATATAGAGTCATTACACACAGAGGGATCTATTATACAGAGTCATTACACACAGAGGGATCTATTATACAGAGTCATTACACACAGAGGGATCTATTATATAGAGTCATTACACACAGAGGGATCTATTATATAGAGTCATTACACACAGAGGGATCTATTATATAGAGTCATTACACACAGAGGGATCTATTATATAGAGTCATTACACACAGAGGGATCTATTATATAGAGTCATTACACACAGAGGGATCTATTATATAGAGTCATTACACACAGAGGGATCTATTATATAGAGTCATTACACACAGAGGGATCTATTATATAGAGTCATTACACACAGAGGGATCTATTATATAGAGTCATTACACACAGAGGGATCTATTATATAGAGTCATTACACACAGAGGGATCTATTATATAGTCATTACACACAGAGGGATCTATTATATAGAGTCATTACACACAGAGGGATCTATTATATAGAGTCATTACACACAGAGGGATCTATTATATAGAGTCATTACACACAGAGGGATCTATTGTATAGTCATTACACACAGAGGGATCTATTATATAGAGTCATTACACACAGAGGGATCTATTATATAGAGTCATTACACACAGAGGGATCTATTATATAGAGTCATTACACACAGAGGGATCTATTATATAGAGTCATTACACACAGAGGGATCTATTATATAGAGTCATTACATACAGAGTGATCTATTATATAGAGTCATTACACACAGAGGGATCTATTATATAGAGTCATTACACACAGAGCGATCTATTATATAGAGTCATTACACACAGAGCGATCTATTATATAGAGTCATTACACACAGAGGGATCTATTATATAGAGTCATTACACACAGAGGGATCTATTATATAGAGTCATTACACACAGAGAGATCTATTATATAGAGTCATTACACACAGAGGGATCTATTATATAGAGTCATTACACACAGAGGGATCTATTATATAGAGTCATTACACACAGAGGGATCTATTATATAGAGTCATTACACACAGAGGGATCTATTATATAGAGTCATTACACACAGAGGGATCTATTATATAGAGTCATTACACACAGAGGGATCTATTATATAGAGTCATTACACACAGAGGGATCTATTATATAGAGTCATTACACACAGAGGGATCTATTATATAGAGTCATTACACACAGAGGGATCTATTATATAGTCATTACACACAGAGGGATCTATTATATAGAGTCATTACACACAGAGGGATCTATTATATAGAGTCATTACACACAGAGGGATCTATTATATAGAGTCATTACACACAGAGGGATCTATTATATAGAGTCATTACACACAGAGGGATCTATTATATAGAGTCATTACATACAGAGTGATCTATTATATAGAGTCATTACACACAGAGGGATCTATTATATAGAGTCATTACACACAGAGCGATCTATTATATAGAGTCATTACACACAGAGCGATCTATTATATAGAGTCATTACACACAGAGGGATCTATTATATAGAGTCATTACACACAGAGGGATCTATTATATAGAGTCATTACACACAGAGGGATCTATTATATAGAGTCATTACACACAGAGGGATCTATTATATAGAGTCATTACACACAGAGGGATCTATTATATAGAGTCATTACACACAGAGGGATCTATTATATAGAGTCATTACACACAGAGGGATCTATTATATAGAGTCATTACACACAGAGCGATCTATTATATAGAGTCATTACACACAGAGGGATCTATTATATAGAGTCATTACACACAGAGGGATCTATTATATAGAGTCATTACACACAGAGGGATCTATTATATAGAGTCATTACACACAGAGCGATCTATTATATAGAGTCATTACACACAGAGGGATCTATTATATAGAGTCATTACACACAGAGGGATCTATTATACAGAGTCATTACACACAGAGGGATCTATTATACAGAGTCATTACACACAGAGGGATCTATTATATAGAGTCATTACACACAGAGGGATCTATTATACAGAGTCATTACACACAGAGGGATCTATTATATAGAGTCATTACACACAGAGCGATCTATTATATAGAGTCATTACACACAGAGGGATCTATTATATAGAGTCATTACACACAGAGGGATCTATTATATAGAGTCATTACACACAGAGGGATCTATTATATAGAGTCATTACACACAGAGGGATCTATTATATAGAGTCATTACACACAGAGCGATCTATTATATAGAGTCATTACACACAGAGGGATCTATTATATAGACTCATTACACACAGAGCGATCTATTATATAGAGTCATTACACACAGAGCGATCTATTATAGTCATTACACACAGAGGGATCTATTATATAGAGTCATTACACACAGAGGGATCTATTATATAGAGTCATTACACACAGAGGGATCTATTATATAGAGTCATTACACACAGAGGGATCTATTATATAGAGTCATTACACACAGAGGGATCTATTATATAGAGTCATTACACACAGAGCGATCTATTATATAGGGTCATTACACACAGAGGGATCTATTATATAGAGTCATTACACACAGAGCGATCTATTATATAGAGTCATTACACACAGAGGGATCTATTATATAGAGTCATTACACACAGAGGGATCTATTATATAGTCATTACACACAGAGGGATCTATTATATAGAGTCATTACACACAGAGGGATCTATTATATAGAGTCATTACACACAGAGGGATCTATAGTCATTACACATAGAGGGATCTATTATATAGAGTCATTACACACAGAGGGATCTATTATATAGTCATTACACACAGGGATCTATTATATAGAGTCATTACACACAGGGATCTATTATATAGAGTCATTACACACAGAGGGATCTATTATACAGAGTCATTACACACAGGGATCTATTATATAGAGTCATTACACACAGGGATCTATTATATAGAGTCATTACACACAGGGATCTATTATATAGAGTCATTACACACAGGGATCTATTATATAGAGTCATTACACACAGAGCGATCTATTATATAGAGTCATTACACACAGAGGGATCTATTATATAGAGTCATTACACACAGAGGGATCTATTATATAGAGTCATTACACACAGAGCGATCTATTATATAGAGTCATTACACACAGAGGGATCTATTATATAGACTCATTACACACAGAGGGGTCTATTATATAGAGTCATTACACACAGAGGGATCTATTATATAGAGTCATTACACACAGAGGGATCTATTATATAGAGTCATTACACACAGAGGGATCTATTATATAGAGTCATTACACAAAGAGGGATCTATTATATAGAGTCATTAAACAAAGAGGGATCTATTATATAGAGTCATTACACACAGAGGGATCTATTATATAGAGTCATTACACACAGAGGGATCTATTATATAGAGTCATTACACACAGAGGGATCTATTATATAGAGTCATTACACACAGAGGGATCTATTATATAGAGTCATTACACAGAGTGATCTATTATATAGAGTCATTGCACACAGAGGGATCTATTATATAGAGTCATTACACACAGAGTGATCTATTATATAGAGTCATTACACACAGAGGGATCTATTATATAGAGTCATTACACACAGAGGGATCTATTTCACGTGTTTATTTCTGTTAATGTTGATGATTATGGCTTACAGCCAGTTGAAACACAAAAGTCATTATCTCAGTAAATTAGAATACTTGAAAAATGTTTTAAAATCCGAAATGTTGTGCTACTGAAATGTCTGTTCAGTAAATGCCCTCAATACTTGGTCGGGCTCCTTTTGCATCAATTACCGTATTTTTCGGACTATAAGACGCACTTTTTTCCTCCAAGATTTTGGAGGAAAATGGGGGGTGCGTCTTATAGTCTGAATGTTGGGGGGGGGTGTATATATATGTGGGATGTGGAGGGAGTGGTTGCAGTGGAGGAGCGGGGCACAGGAGGCAGTAGCTGCCTGCTGCAGCCTACACTGTGTCCGCGGCTAAAGAAAATGAATATTCACTGCTCCCCACGATTATAGGCGTGGAGAGCACTGAATATTCATGCTCCTTAATAGCGGCACACAGTGTATCCGCAGCACGGCTCCTGCTGCTGCCGGGCGATCGCGTGTGCCCGCTATTAAAGGGCATGAATATTCAGTGCTCTCCACGCCTATAATCGTGGGGAGCAGTGAATATTCATTTTCTTTAGCAGCGGACACAGTGTAGGCTGGAGCAGGCAGCTACTGCCTCCTGTGCCCCGCTCCTCCACTGCAACCACTCCCTCCACATCCCACATATATATACACCCCCCCAACATTCAGACTATAAGACGCACCCCCCATTTTCCTCCAAAATCCCATGGGCGTTGGGAGGGGGTTTATATTCATGCCCTTTCATTTCGGGCACACGTGATCGCCCGGCAGCAGCAGGAGCCGCGCTGCGGATACACTGTGTGCTGGCTATTAAGGAGCATGAAGTCACTGCTCCCCGCACACACAGTCCCGGCGTGGGGAGAAGTGATTTCCGACAGCTGATCTCTCCTTGTGAGCCGCGCATGGCAGTGACGCCATGCGCGGCTCACATGAGATCAGTGTGGCCAGACAGGATGCAGCGCTGGAGGAGAGAGAATAAAGGTGAGGAGGAGTGTTTATTTTTTTTATGTGCAGCGTGATGGGGATTAGAGGGATCATGCATACTAGGATAAGGATGAGGGAGCCATACATACTAGGATAAGGATGAGGGATCCATACATACCAGGATAAAGGTTGAGGGGTCATACATACCAGGAAAAGGATGAGGGGGCCTTGCATACCAGTATAAGGATGAGGGGGGCATGCATATTAGGATAAGGATGAGGGGACCATGCATACCAGGGTAAGGATGAGGGGGCCATACATACCAGGATAAGGATGAGGTGGATCATACATATCAGTATAAGGATGAGGGGGGCATGCATATCAGGATAAGGATGAGGGGGCCATATATATCAGGATAAGGATGAGGGGGCCGTACATACCAGGATAAGGATGAGGGGGATCATACATATCAATATAAGGATGAGGGGGCCATGAATATCAGGATAAAGATGAGGGGGCCATACATACCATGATAAGGATGAGGGGGGCCATACATACCAGGATAAGGATGAGGGGGGCCATACATACCAGGATAAGGATGAGGGGGATCATACATATCAGTATAAGGATGAAGGGGCCATGCATATCAGGATAAGGATGAGGGGGCCATACACTTTAGGATAAGGATGAGGGGGGCATACACTTTAGGATAAGGATGAGGGGGGCATACACATCAGGATAAGGATGAGGGGGCCATACATACCAAGATAAGAATGAGGGGGCCATGCATACCAGGATAAGGATGAGGGGGGCATGCATACCAGTATAAGGATGAGGGGGGCCATGTATACCAGAATAAGGATGAGGGGGCCATACATACCAGGATAAGGATGAGGGGTGCCATGCATACCAGGATAGGGATGAGGGGTGCCATGTATACCAGGATGGGGATGAAGGGGTCATGCATACCAGGATGGGGATGGGGGCCACGTATAATAGGAAGGGGGGCATATCTACCAGTACGGGGGATAATATCAGAATTGGGGGACATTACCCCTATACCAGTGTCAGCAGCTGACCCGCTCCCCCATAACATTGCATCGTGACCACATTTTTTGCTTACATTTTTTTTTCTATTTTCCTCCTCTAAAACCTAGGTGCGTCTTATAGTCCGAAAAATATGGTACTGCATCAATGCGGCAATGTGGCATGGATGCGATCAGCCTGTGGCTCTGTTGAGGTGTTATGGAAGCCCAGGTGGCTTTGATAGCAGCCTTCAGCTCGTCGGCATTGTTGGGTCTGGTGCCCCTCATCTTCCTCTTGACAATGCCCCATAGATTCTCTATAATAGATCCTCTATGGGGTTAAGGTCAGGCGAGTTTGCTGCCAATCAAGCACAGTGATACTGTTGTGTGTAAACCAGGTATTGGTACTTTTGGCCGTGTGGACATGGGCCAAGTCCTGCTGGAGAAGGACATTTCCATCTCCAAAAAGCTTGTCGGCAGAGGGAAGCATGAAGTGCTGTAAAATGTCCTGGTAGACGGCTGCGCTGACTTTGGTCTTGATAAAACACAGTGGACCTCCACCAGCAGATGACATGGCTCCCCAAACCATCACTGATTGTGGAAACTTCACACTAGACCTCCAGCAGCTTGGATTGTGGCCTCTCCGCTCTTCCTCCAGACTCTGGGACCTTGTGGAGTGTGTCAATGACTGCCTTCTGGACATCTGTCACGTCAGCAGTCTTCCCCATGATTGTGGAGCCTACTGAAACAGACTATGGGACCTTTTTAAATGCTTAGGAAGCCTTTGCAGGTGTTCTTTTGGTAATTATTCTAATTCTAACACGTGAAATAGATCCCTCTGCGTGTAATGACTCTATATAATAGATCCCTCTGTGTGTAATGACTCTATATAATAGATCCCTCTGTGTGTAATGACTCTATATAATAGATCCCTCTGTGTGTAATGACTCTATATAATAGATCCCTCTGTGTGTAATGACTCTATATAATACATCCCTGTGTGTAATGACTCTATATAATAGATCCCTCTGTGTATAATGACTCTATATAATAGATCCCTCTGTCTGTAATGACTCTATATAATAGATCCCTCTGTGTGTAATGACTCTATATAATAGATCCCTCTGTGTGTAATGACTCTATATAATAGATCCCTCTGTGTGTAATGACTCTATATAATAGATCCCTCTGTGTGTAATGACTCTATATAATAGATCCCTCTGCGTGTAATGACTCTATATAATAGATCCCTCTGCGTGTAATGACTCTATATAATAGATCCCTCTGCGTGTAATGACTCTATATAATAGATCCCTCTGCGTGTAATGACTCTATATAATAGATCGCTCTGTGTGTAATGACTCTATATAATAGATCCCTGTGTGTAATGACTCTATATAATAGATCCCTCTGTGTGTAATGACTCTATATAATAGATCCCTCTGTGTGTAATGACTCTATATAATAGATCTCTCTCTGTGTAATGTCTCTATATAATAGATCCCTCTGTGTGTAATGACTCTATATAATAGATCGCTCTGTGTGTAATGACTCTATATAATAGATCCCTCTGTGTGTAATGACTCTATATAATAGATCCCTCTGTGTGTAATGACTCTATATAATAGATCGCTCTGTGTGTAATGACTCTATATAATAGATCGCTCTGTGTGTAATGACTCTATATAATAGATCCCTCTGTGTGTAATGACTCTATATAATAGATCCCTCTGTGTGTAATGACTCTATATAATAGATCCCTCTGTGTGTAATGACTCTATATAATAGATCCCTCTGTGTGTAATGACTCTATATAATAGATCCCTCTGTGTGTAATGACTCTATATAATAGATCCCTCTGTGTGTAATGACTCTATATAATAGATCCCTCGGTGTGTAATGACTATATAATAGATCACTCTGTGTGTAATGACTCTATATAATAGATCCCTCTGTGTGTAATGACTCTATATAATAGATCTCTCTGTGTGTAATGAGTCTATATAATAGATCCCTCTGTGTGTAATGACTCTATATAATAGATCCCTCTGTGTGTAATGACTATATAATAGATCCCTCTGTGTGTAATGACTCTATATAATAGATCACTCTGTGTGTAATGACTCTATATAATAGATCCCTCTGTGTGTAATGACTCTATATAATAGATCCCTCTGTGTGTAATGACTCTATATAATAGATCCCTCTGTGTGTAATGACTCTATATAATAGATCACTCTGTGTGTAATGACTCTATATAATAGATCCCTCTGTGTGTAATGACTCTATATAATAGATCCCTCTGTGTGTAATGACTCTATATAATAGATCGCTCTGTGTGTAATGACTCTATATAATAGATCCCTCTGTGTGTAATGACTCTATATAATAGATCCCTCTGTGTGTAATGACTCTATATAATAGATCCCTCTGTGTGTAATGACTCTATATAATAGATCCCTCTGTGTAATGACTCTATATAATAGATCACTCTGTGTGTAATGACTCTATATAATATAGGAGTTTCCCTTTTTGTATTGAAGAACTGAAATAAATTTACTTTTTGATGATATTCTAATTTTGTGAGATGCACCTGTAGTCAGCGGACAGAACTGCTCCTAAAAAGACCAGTCTGGTTCCCAGCTGCAGATATACACAACAAACCGAAAATCACCATATATTAGGAGCAAATGCAAAACGTCTATATCTAGATTATTTATGTATACAGAAGCATGAAAAAAGAGATAGATAATAGATAGATAATAGAGAGATAATAGATACATAGATAGAAACAAAAAATGGGAGTAACACTCCAAAAATAGTGCAAATTATAGGATTTGCACCCTCATTTGCACTTTTTTGATATACACTCATGGCCGAAAGTGTTGGCACCCTTGAAATTGTTCCAGAAAATGAAGTATTTCTTCCAGACAATTATTACAATTACACATGTTTTGGTATACACATATTTGTTTCCTGTATTGGAACAAAAAAAAACAACTGAGCAAAAAAGGGAAATTGGACATAATTTCATCAAAACCTCCAAAATGGGCCGGACAAAGTTGTTGTCCCCCTCAGCTTAATATTTGGTTGCACCCTTTGGAATTAATAACAGGAATCAGTCGCTTCCTATAACCATCAGCTTCTTCCTCCTCAGCTGGGATCTTGGACTCTTCTTACAATCTGCTCCAGGTCTCATATGTGAAGACGTCTTCTCCCAACAGCAATTGTAAGATCTCTCCACAGGTGATCAATGGGATTTAGATCCGGACTCATTGCAGCCACTTCAGAACTCTCCAGCGCTTTGTTTTCCATCCATTTCTGGGGCTTCTTGAAGTATGTTTGGGGACATTGTCCTGCTGGAAGACCCATGACCTAGGATGCAAACCCAGCTTTCTGACACTGGGCACTACATTGCCATTTCTTTGGTAATCTTCAGATTTCATGATGCCTTGCATACAGTCAAGGCACCTGGTGCCAGAGACAGCAAAACAACCCCAAAACATATTTTAACCTCCACCATATTTAACTGTAGGTACTGTGTACTTTTCTTTGTAGGTCTCATTCCATTCTCGGTAAACAGTAGATTGATGTGCTTTACCAAAAAGCTCTATCTTGGTCTCATTTGTCCACAAGACGCTTTCCCAGAAGGATTTTGGCTTACTAAAGTACATTTTGACAAACGGCAGTTTAGCATTTTTTATGTCTCTGTGTCAGCAGTGGGGTCCTCCTGGGTCTCTTGAGGACTTGAGATCCAAAATTGTTGAGAAATATCAATAATCTCAAGGTTACAAGTCCATCTCCAGAGATCTTGATGTTCCTTTGTCCATGTCCAAGAAGTTTACAACACATGGCACTGTACCTAATCTCCCTGGACATGAACGGCAGAGAAAAATTCTTGAAAGGTCGCAACACAGGATAGTCCTGATGGTGGATAAGCAGCCCCAATCAAGTTACAATGCAGTTCAAGCTGTTCTGCAGGCTCAGGGTACATCAGAGTCAGTGCGAACTATCCGTCCACATTTGAATGAAATGAGACGCGTTTCATTTCATTGGGGCTGCTTATCCACCATCAAGACTATCCTGTGTTGCAACCTTTTAAGAATTTTTCTCTGCCGCCCATGTCCAGGGAGATTAGCTACAGTGCTGTGGGTTGTAAACTTCTTGGACATGGACAAAGGAACATCAAGATCTCTGGAGATGGACTTGTAACCTTGAGATTGTTGATATTTTTCAACAATTTTGGATCGCAAGTCCTCAGACAGTTCTCTTCTCCTCTTTCTGTTCTCCATGCTTCGTGTGGTACACAGACACACAATGCAAAAATTGAGTCAACTTCTCGCCTTTTTATCTGGTTTCAGGTGTTATTTTCATATTTCCCACACCTGTTACTTGCCATAGGTGAGTGTTATTGAGCATCATATGCTTGAAACAAAGTTGTTTATCCACAATTTTGGAAAAGGCCCAACAATTTTGTCCGGCCCATTTTGGTGGTTTTGTGTGAAATTATGTCTAATTTGCCTTTTTTTTGTCTGTTATTTTGTGTTGTTCTAATACAGAAAGGAAATAAACATGTGTATGACAAAACATGAATAATTGCAATAATTTTCTGGGACAATTACTACATTTTTGGGAACAATTTCAAGGGTGCCAACACTTTTGGCCATGACTGTATAACTAGTGCTGCTTTTTTTCTATTTTTCTAGATAAATAGATAGATAGGAT